>NW_027211737.1:6280000-6880000 GCF_022749685.1 Semicossyphus pulcher | reverse complement strand
TAAATATCACACGATCAGTAAATATCGCACAATCAGTAAATATCGCACGGTCAGTAAATATCACACGATCAGTAAATATCACACGATCAGTAAATATCACACGTCAGTAAATATCGCACAATGAGTAAATATCACACGGTCAGTAAATATCACACGATCAGTAAATATCACACGTCAGTAAATATCACACGGTCAGTAAATATCACACGATCAGTAAATATCACACGGTCAGTAAATATCACACGGTCAGTAAATATCACACGATCAGTAAATATCACACGGTCAGTAAATATCACACAATCAGTTAATATCACACGATCAGTAAATATCACACGGTCAGTAAATATCACACGATCAGTAAATATCACACGGTCAGTAAATATCACACGATCAGTAAATATCACACGTCAGTAAATATCACACGATCAGTAAATATCACACGGTCTGCGATGTGACTTTTGCACATCGCAATTGTGATTGAACAGTATACCTTTCGACAGGTATCAAAATCCTGTTGACTGACCGTTTTGTCAGGTGTGTTTTATTAAGTCTGTGTGCTTAAATAGTTTGTCATTGTTTTAGAACAATGATGCACAATGAGCTCAGATATTTTAATTTGGAAATAATCTATTTAAATTGGGTGCAGAAGTTTAGTCTATAAGAGCCACTGTCAATGTAAACAGCCGCTTTTAAGAGAAATGTTTCTGCTTTGAGAGCGTCCTCTGCAGTGGAAATCAATGGCTAATTAGTGATCACATTTTTATGAAGCTAGTGATGAATTAAGATGCTGAATTAATTTCCTCCTACTCTGACGCCTTGATGGAACAATTGCATTTTTCTTAAAGTAACGGCATCACTTTTCTATAATACATTTTTGGGGGTAAACTATAATTATGAATCTATTGTCTGTGTGTGCAGTGTTTTGCAGCTGATTCCTGAGTTTGGTCCAGAGTGTGATGACTCTGGTGGAGTCCCTATGGAGCTGCCTGTCAAAGCCGGGCTCGCCGTACTGCAGGTCAGTTATCACTGCTCACACTCTGTTCAAAGTTTATTGGATGTCTTCTGGGTTTAATATGGCTGAAGAGGAAGAGGTGATAATCATAGTCACCATTATTTTGCAAGGTGACAATGATAAGTTAGAGATTTTACTGAGAGAGAGATGCTATTAGAGTTTCAGTGCAAATTTACAAAGAATTGAACAAATAAAACTGCTAATGAAGGTACAGTGCAAATGCAACCGTGATGAGCAGAGTTAGTGCAAACAGTAAGGTGCAAATGTGCATATTAATAAGCAAATATCTTATTGTTGTAGTGTCCGAGAGAAAGAGCTGTAATGGAAAACCAGCATCAAGAACTGTGTCTGTAATCCATGTGTGCAAAGGGTGCTTTAGCCCAGGAGTAATTCACAGTTTATGACAGTAACTGCATCACCACTCCACATTTCACTATTGTCAGTAAAATTGGACAATGAAATATAACTTTCTTAAATACATTTCTGATTTGATTTTGTATCACCATTATTATAAGAGTAAGACTAGCAATTTATGCGCCTGTGCTGGTTCCCATGACCTTAATTTCAGAGCGCTTTCACCGGTGCTAACTGTTGCTAGGTTACGAAGGTTGTGTGGCTGCACTTCCGCCTCCCCCGGTAGTGATCCTTAATACAATTCTGAAGATTTCAATTTCATGCTCTCGAGTGCCACCCACTGGCAATAATCATTAATAATGGGAGCACACTTCCCAATTTAACCAGACGTCTGCGGCTGGCTCCCTTTGTCATGGTTCTAACTCTTGATTTTGCCTTCATCTGAGCGTCAAATCTGTTTCTTTTTCTTTGGATTTTCACGTGTTTTTGAAGTTGTATCTGTAGTCATCCATCTTTTCTTTGTTTGTTCAGCCATAGTAGATTACTGTTTACTCGCAACACTTGCAGAGAGCGGAAAAGCCGCCGCTTAGCTCCGCCTACCCTCTCTGACAGACCAACCACTGCTGGCTGATGGAAAGCGCGTCACTAACTGGGCGCCGCTTGTGATTTTTTTCCACGAATGTCGCCCAGTCACCCAGTCCATAAAAATACGATATACTGCAAATGCAAAGGCTTTCATCAGTGGGCCACAGGCTCAATCACCATTGTGTTACCTCATTTGGTGATAGATAGAGACTTAAGAGACATTTATTTAAATACAAAAGTTTGAGATTGTCACTTTAAGTCTGTTTAAATTGCTCTGTATGCTTAATATTTTCTTTAATTCACGGTAAATATACAAAGAAAACACAAAAACTAAGAAAGGGAATCGTGTCCTGGCTTCAGCTGCAGCTCTAGACAAGGAAATTGTACCCTCGATAAAACGAGAGGATTAGCTTCATCATTGTTGTTGACAAAGTTGATATGTGAAGTCCCGCCCCTTTCAATTTTGATTGGTCGGTGAGGGAGAAGTGACAGTGACAAGTGCGGCGTTGTTCCAAAAGTTTAACCATTTTTAACTGAGAGCGCTGTGACACAGCGACAAAAACAGCTGAGGCCGAGGGTGTTTCTGTGCTGAGCGCTGAAAACGCTGAACTGCATTGGTTTTGCATCGAAAATAGGTGCTGCCAGGCCCTATAGTAACTCTTGTACAGTACCAGCAACATGCAAATAATATTCATTTTATTTTATCAAACTAATGCATGTGACCAAAAAAATAAACCCACTTGAAAGAGATGAGCAGTTGTGTCAGATAGCAACTACTACAAAATAAAAAGAGAAGTAAATTTAATGTATGAAATGTATTTGGTGTATTATAAAGCATTCTTTCTAATTCAGTGTTCTTAATATACTAATTTCATGATGTCATATGTGCTTATTTATGTTGCTGAATGTGTATAATTATTTAACACCAAGGCACTGCAAGGAAAACACTGTATAACGATGATATGACTTTGTAGGCACTGAATTGTCCTGGAAAGCTGCTGATCTTCCATACTGCCCCTCTGATAGAGACGGAACACACAAACTCGTCCTCAGGGTTCTTTGGCTCCAATAAACCAAAGGTGCTTAACACACATACATCATGTACACCCACACAGCTATCCGTGTCCAGAAAATTAATTTGGCTGATCTGGGTTGCATTTCTTACATAGTTGTAATCATTAGGGTTTTTTGTGTCACCATGCTGAGGTGCACAAACAATTAAACATTCATTGCTGTTTTTCCCAGTCCATCTTTCAGCCATCAGAGCCAGCCGTCTCATTGGCCAAGCAGTGTGTCAGTCAGGGCTGCGGCGTTCACCTATTCCTCCTCTCGCAGCAAGATGTGGGCGGGGCTTGGCCAGGGCACATTCCATATCTAACAGGTGGAGCTCTCTACACCTACAGCCACCTGCAGGTATGTCAGCAGCTCCTGCCCTTGTAGCTCTGGAAACGGCACAAAAATGTACTACATGAAGAACAAATATAATTTTGTTGGCAATTGGTTTGTGATCTTTTGTCAAAGAGGGGGCATCATGCTGTTTTACATTTTAAGACATATATATAATGTTACAATGTTGGGTGTCCAGACTAAACGTGGGTGAAGTTTCAGATCTGTAGGTAAAAGTATGTTGGAGTAATCCCCAGGCTTCTCAGCTCAGTCTGCAGGCTGCACTTTGTGACGTCACAAAGTGCAGCCTCAGCAGCTTCAGAGAGCTGGCCAATCAGGAGAAAGTGGGCTTGTAGGGGCAGGGTTTCTTAAAGGGACAGAGCTGACTGAGTTGTTTCAGGCAGAGGCTGTATGACGGCCTGCACAGAGCACCAGGTTGAGAAAAATGATGAATTTTTTTAACCGTAAATTACGCTAAGCTACTCCACAGGTATCACAGAGTGAAATTCGCATAATACCCCTCTTTAAAGGAATATTCAAGAAGAAATAATAGATTTTCTTTTCATGACGTTGGTTAGAAGCTTGCTTCTCTTTCACATCTGTCTGCTAAATGCATAGCCACAGCCAGCAGCCTGTGGTCATATTTCCATAAAAGCTGTACACCAGCAGAGTACAAAGATTGTCTTTGTGTAATTTTTGACCTGGCAGGTAGAAAATCATTTACACACCACAAAAATCACAGAGACACACCTTCCTTGTCTGCACACAACATCACTTTATACGTTAATAATTAACTTTAGTCTAGCTGAAATGAGCTACTACATCAACTGCGTGGCGCACAGCCCCCCAGCATAACAGACAGGTACAGTTATGTCGATTTTTTTGTTTGTTTAAATAAATAAATATGTTTATAAACATACGTCTCGGAGTGCTGAATGTCCGTTCTACTGTCACCTAATTATTTTATTTGTTTATTTTGCAAGGTGTAGGAAGCATATATTGATCTTTTAAAAGGCATGTTTATGTTTAAATAAATATATGTTAGCAAGCTAGTTTGTCTCATTGGACATATTACATAAAAATAGATATTCGAATAATTCGAACCCATGTGTTGTTTTTTTGAGTGAATAATCAAACTTTTTTTGATCCTCAGAAAAAATGTAGTTTACAAAATGTTTAAATACACAAGTAAGAATACAAAACTGTCAGCTGGTTAACTTTCACAAATGCAAAGATTTGCTTATAAATGACTGAAACTAATTGTTTATCAAATTGTTGGCGATGAAGTTACACTTTCACCAAAATACTGCTAAATACACAACTTCTATCAGCACTTTTAAGCAGCTGATAGATAAACATGTCCTCAGCTGTATTTCGGTGAAATGATGAGAGATTAGTTAGAGGTCATACTGTTGACTGGCTAGTATTTCAAAAATCTCCACTGCAGGGAGAATTGGACAGAGAGCGCTTCAGCTCTGACCTAAAGAGCATCGTAGAGACGGACACCGGCTACAAGGCTGAGCTCAGGATTTCCGTCAACAAAGGTGAGAGATTTTTTGTCACTGTGATTATGCAGAAATCCTCCTTTAATAGCACCTTTCATTCAACATTGTGCCTATCTCAATAGATCTGCGTGTGTCCGGCTGTTATGGCCTTTTTATCCCCGGGCCGAGCCCCAGCCAGGTCACCATGGCAACTCTTGATGGGCTCACAACGCTGGCTGTGGAGCTCGCACACACCAGAGCTGTGGACGAGACGAGAGGCGTGGCCTTGCAGGTGGGTTCATGGTCATTATCATCGATTTAGATCATCAATAGGTTGGCTTTACAGACGTTTTCATTTCATCAATATCACCAGTTAAGATCTGATTGAATTAACCTAACCCTAAAATATTATAAATGAGGCTTTTTATGTTGTCCTAAATGAAAGCACCTATCCACAGAGTCATACTTCCTACAAATATGCACCCCCTCCAGAATACAACCAATACTATTGCACTCAGTCTTTGAATCAGTTCACTCATCAAACACTCATCTTCTCCAGACTCGACGACTGTAACTCCTTTATTTCCCACATAAACCAAAAAGCCGTCTCCTGTGCGTGTACAGAATGCAGCAGCTCGGCTTCTGACTGTTTTTAACAGATGATATCGCCCAAACTTCGGCTTCTCTCGCTTCCTATCTGATTTGTTTTGAGGATCCTAAACCACATAGCAGAAATATTGACACAGCCTGCAGCATTACATCGTCAGGTTTATTTTTAATTAGTTATTTGATGCTGTAAAAAGGATGATTGACAGCTCTGTTGAGAAATCCGGCTTCTGCAGCCAATCAGTTCCGGATTAGCAGAGTAGAGGACGAACAGCGAGAAGAAACGTAACGAAAACAATCACTACAGTCATAGAAGTTTCCATACCTGTGAACGTCTGCTTCAGATCAACACAGAGAAGCTGTTCTGCTGTTAAACACGCCGACGTGCGGGATCCTTGCTGGGTTTTTTTCTTCCGGTAATTTAAGTGTGTGTTTTGGTTAGTGGAAGTGGCTACGGTGACTCCACTCGTTGAGCTCTACTGCGCAGCTCTGGCTCCAAATGATGTCACCATCGCAAGATGGGAGGGTCCGTCACCGGGGTTATTTTCGCTTCAGCTTTGTACACTGAGAGCAGAAGGAGACGTGTCGTCCATCTTTATATACAGTCATTGGTTTGGGTTTCTGTTCTTAGGTTGTCTTAATAATATCCTATTTTTGCCTTGTTTGCCAAAGCACTTTATAAACTCTTATTATAGGTGCTATGCAAATAAAGTTATTATTATAAAGTAAAAAAGCAGACTGCAATATGGTAATAAAATGGAAACATGATGACACAATCAGTTTGACCTGTTCTTCTTCAACCACAGTCTCCTCTCTCCTCCTGTTTGTCAGGTTGCTTTGTCCTACAGCACGCGGACAGGAGACAGGAGGACCAGGGTTCACACTCTGACCCTGCGGTGCTCTCGTCACCTACAGGACGCTTTCCGGCAGTACCAGGCCCAGACACTTCTCACCTTCTACTGCAAAAAAAGTAAGGTTCTTCTACTGTAGATAAGCAATGTGTGTGCTGTGTAAAATGCAGAAAGACATGCTATAAAAGGCCTTCTGACTTCACTTGTCTGTAGTGATTCTCAAAAGGGAATTGTAGTAAAAATGAAGTAAGTTTTTGATTTTAAAGTGTCACACAGGACAACATTCATTTGTGTTTTGGTGTTCTTGTCCAGTTTATTGTGCAGTGTTGGAGCGCCCTCTACAGGAGCTGAGGGAGGAACTACAGACAGAGATAACAGAAGCTTTGGCGTCGTACCGCAAACACTGCTGCTCTGCGTCGGTGTCTGCAGGGCAGGTGAGGTTTCGAGTTTAAAATTCTCCTTTAAGTATCAAGTTTTGCTCCTGAAAATGTCTCTGATGTAACTTTAGAAAAAAACATACTTAATGCACTGTACTCTGTGTGTGTCCTGTAGCTGGTCCTCCCTCAGTACCTGCGAGCTCTTCCTGTTTACATCAACAGTCTGAGGAAGAGCGAGGTGCTGCTGCCGGGTCTGAGGAGCTCTGTCCACCAGCGGCTTCAGCAGCGCTGCCAGGTGCTCAGCATGGACACCTGCAGCACCTCCACACACTTCTACCCTCTGCTGCTGCCTCTGGTCAGTACCATCAACACCTGGGAGTTTTATCTAGTCAGAGTCAACCTTGTTTATCAGGTGCTGTGCTGCCGGTGCCTACATGTCATAGGGAGCTGCACCTTCTGCCTTGCTTTGCTTCATTTTTCGGCAGTATTCTCTGACTCAACTAAATAGGGTTGAATGTCAAAGTCCATATGATATCCCGTGCTTCAAATTCTTGGATGCCAATTTTGCTCTAAGTATTGCTTTTTCATAGCTAGTTTGCGGAAATCCAAGTCTAAAGCTTTTCTGTGACACCAACTACATCACTGTACCAATAACTGACAGCACAGGTTCAACAACAACCTGAGACTTTGCTGCTTCGCCCTTTAAATCTTCACCCTAGAGCAGGGTTTCCGTTATTCGGTAATTGCCGTTTTTTTCCGGTAAAATCTGGTGAAGTCCAATATATTAAAATCCGCCTGTCCGGTGAAAAGAAAGTATTTTCCAACAAAAAAATATCACTTATTCATTATCACTCCGTCCCCTCAGCGCTTCAGGAATATGCTAAACCAGCCATTCCAACCATTATTGGTCATTTTGGGAAAGGAATTACCTGTGAGGGCGTGTCTTCTCATTGATGTCACAAGCAAACGAGATGCCAGCGCTGAGGGGACGGCACTCAGCCGCTGTGGAGGCTTGAATTTCTCCAAGATTTCAGTGAAATATATCCCGATTAATAGCCTATATATTAAGTAATATTAGTATGTATAACGATCTGCACTCCCTCAGGGAGAGAGAGAGAGAGCATGCATATGGACAGCGGGGACGCGGCGCAGAAAGTGGTAATTTGAACCTGAGACATGATGTTCTGCTGTATAAATTTCAGTTTAGTGATGTGTATGAACTAAACTGTAGAGTGGAGTCCTTGTTTACAGTGACAGACAGAGTGATGGCTGTCTCTTCTGCAGGTTAGAAGCGCAACATAACGCGTATCATATATACATTTTTTGACAAAATCATTGTAGGGACAATTCAGTAATTTCCCTTCCCAGTTCTGTGCCCTTGTTACAGCCTGCCTATCAATTGTTTTTGAGCTAAATAAATGCAGATAATAATTGACCGTAACATTGAAAGCTTCCAGGACACGTGGACCGGCACCGGAAACCCTGCCCTAGAGACACTAAGACCACAGGAACAACACTTTTCCTAACTTGTATAGACAGATATTAGGTTAAAAACTCAGCACACAATCCCTTTAAGTTTAAATCCTGTTGCATCTCTTGCTGAAGCATGTGGCTGGCTGAAAAAGCACAATCTACATTTATTTGAGGAAAGTAGATCAGGAAGAGTCTTACTGGTTTTCTAGTTTATAAGGCAAAAAATAGACTTTCCTCCCATTTAAAGACGATTTGTGAAAAGCTTTGATTGCCTCTGTAGCTTTGGCAAGAATGTTTTGTATCACTAATCTTTGTCTCATGCAGCCGCTGTCAGCTGAAGGCTCCAGCTCTACAGACCCGGAGGAGGCTCTGCGCTGCTGTGCTGCCAGCCTGGAGCCCAGAGGGCTGTATTTGGTTCACGCTCCGCTCACGCTGCTGCTCTGGGTGGGCACCCAAGTCTCAGCAAGCACCCTGGTGGAGCTCTTCAACACCAGCTGCTTTTCCTCCCTGCCCTCTGGAGAGGTTTGAGATTACACACAGCATCACAGTACAGCTGCATCCACAGCGAAGGATTCAGCCCTGTTACAGAGATTATAAACTACAACAGAAGAGTCCACCTAAAGTCAAAACGTTTTATCTTATTTGATTATGACAGGAAACATTTTCACAAACATTTATTCTAAGGACAATATTTGAATATATTGTCATATGAACCTTGTCTTAAAAACCACAAGACTAAAAAGCTCAAAGATCAAAGTTTGATATGAAATAAAACTTGTGGTGCCTCTCACCCCTGAGCTCACAGCAGCACTGACAGGTAAACCCTTTACAGTCCGCTTCTGATGTTCTGTGTGTTTGTGTTCCTTCAGACCAAGCTGCCTGTTCTTGAGAACCCTCTGTCCATCAGTGTTCGATCCCTCATCAGCAATCTGAACTCCCAGGCACCCCGTGCCCGCAAGGTGAGCTTCTTAGCCTCCTTCTGAAAGAGCAGCTCCAGTCATGTTTTAAGAGACAATATGCATATCCCTATGTGCTACGTTTCTCCTCTCGTAAAATTACAGCTGAAAACAAAACACGTCTCTGCCATTGTTTAGTGGCAACTTGTTGAAACTTAGCGAGATTGAAATGTAGTAATTAGTACTAGTAACATTAACATTAGTAGTCAGTAGGAAGTTACAAAACTTACGATGGCGGTTGCAGCTGGCTCGTGCATCGCCGAAGTGGTTGCCATAGGTTGCACATAATGATATGCATAGCGTCACCCCGATGATTAACAGGATTGGCTCCTTAGGTTTGTGACATCACAAACCCTGCCGATCTGAAAACGTGTTGTTCAGCCTGTCCTTGGTACACTGAAGTTTAAAAGCAGACAGGCCCAGCCATGGAGATGACTGCTGATGTTGTCCCTGATATGTCTTGTAGCACATGAAGAACACCACATGGAGATGTTGACAAGGTTAAACACTTAATGTTCACTGGAGGGGGGTCTTTAATTCTTAGCAACATCTTTGTGAGTTGGCCAACTTCTGTGAGTTTAAATTACACAGTTGCTGTCTCAATTTGTGAGAGGAGCTTCAGGTTTGCAGTAGAAGTCTGCGCTACTTGTGTTACATATTGTTCAGGCATTCACCTAATGCACACCTGTTACGTTACTAACCCACCGTTTGTTCTAAGCCCGTTTTCAGTACTTAATGAGACAACAAATGTACATTTCTAAACAGAAGGAGTCTGCTCCACACAGCAGCAGCAGTCAGATTTCCAGATCATGGGACAAAAGCCCCTTTCACACATGCACTTCACCCCTGAACGTTTCCTGACATTGTCCAGGTGGGCTGCATGTGTGAGCGCAAACGGACACATTTTTTGACCCCCATCTTCACCCTGACTTTCTCCTGCCAGCCGCCTAGTAAAATGTTAGAAAGAAGTCGGTGTTAGCAGAAGGAACACTCCACAGCTGCATTTAAAATCTTTTAAAACTGAATAATAAGGTCAATATTTAACAGAAGACGTCGGGTCTCAATCAATGCATTCAAGAGTTTCCAGCACATCTTTATGATATGATCAGAGAAAGGGAGGAGGAGAGCTTTGCATCGAGAGAAGCAAGACTCTACTTCAGATCACAAAGAGAGTTTTCTACTGTCCTCTACTTCCATATCAGGATAAATCAGTTACAGCGTGTTGACTTGTGATGCCACTGATAAAACTGTGTGTTTCCTGTCTCAGCTGTGGGTGGTGAAGCAGGGCGACACCTGCGAAGAGGCTCTGCAGCGCCACCTGGTGGAGGACAAGAGTCCCAACGGAGGAGCGTCCTATGCAGACTTCCTCTACCATCTCCACGTGAACTCTGTCCGGCTTCTGCAGTGACTTCACACACACACACACACACACACACACACACACACACACACACACACACACACACACACACACACACACACACAATTTGTCTGACCTCTCTGGGGGTATTACCTGGGGGTATTACCTTCTACAAAAGATGACACTGCAGCATATTTGCCTAAAAAAACAAAGACAGATGAGAGCAGGTAACACTTGACATTAAGTGCATGAAGGACATTTTAAGATACATTATTTTATGGATTTAATGACTGCTGTGATATGTGTGGGATGAATGTGATCTATGCTGTTCTGAAAATGTGTGAATGAAGTGTATTTATTGCCGTGTGTGTGTGTGTGTGTGTGTGTGTGTGTGTGTGTGTGTGTGTGTGTGTCATGCCCACAGTACTAGTGTCTGTGTGTGCATCATCTCCTATATATAAATAAATAAATAAAGGCTTTAATCGAACCTCAATTTACGTTTTTTGCTGTATTTAAGACGTCATCCTGCGAAAGCAGATAAATGTGCAACTCTAAGAGCTAAAAAGGCAACTGTCTTATTAATTCAAGGAACTAATCCTGCTAATTAGCAGCAATTATGTTTCTTCAAGGGTGGGTAGCACTCGGCATGTGGCTGAAGCAAGAGCAGAGCGAGGGGGGCGTGGCTATGGTGGTGCTGGTATTGTTTTTGTTTATTTCTGTGTTTGTGTGTCATATTTACCAAACCCAACTAGATTGAAAGTCTGCTGCCATGATGGCAACAATCGTGTCTGTGGGCAGCTTCGTGAGGTTAAATTCAGGCACAGTGGTCGTCTGAGCTAAATGCTAACACATCATTTAGCGTGTTAGCAGGCTAACCTTTGGTAATTTGCACTTAACAGACACTACTCACCTTTTTGGCCCCAGTCTTGATCCTAGTCCACTGATACTGGGTACTGTATCCAACTGGGTAATTATATTTCCCTACGTTTTCATTTTGCATCTATTATAACAAAAAACCTGCGGTAGCTTTTCTTAACGAACAGGCCTGATTTTTTCACAAGCTACTGATATATATAAGATGCTGATATAAAACTGAAGATTACAAGTCAATTAAAAAGAAAATGTTTAATAGGTGAGTAAGTAAGAACAGAAAATAAAAGGCTGACTTTTGAGTGTCAGCCTAAAGTAAAAAGAGAAACACCCTACAGTCGTCTTATTTTACTTTAAATTTGACCATAATTTAAAAATACATAAAATAATAAAATAAAAAGACTTGAAACTAGTGATTGAGACCTTGAACTCATCAGGAAAAAGTTTACTGATGAAATAAATCAAGTAAGATTTCAGGTCATTTTCTCTTCTGGTTCCATTCAATCAGTTTTCAATCAGTGGAGTCTCCCCCTGCTGGCCAATGGAAAGAATGCAGGTTTAAGGCTTTTCTGCATTGGCTTCACTTTTCAGACCCACAAGTCAGGACCACTTCTCATATACAGTCCATGATTCAATAATCATTCTCTTTCCCTTGCAAAAAGTTATTTATTTCAGCTTTAATTTTTTTATTTAGTCGCCCTGTGATCCCAAATCGCTGGATTTATCAGTTTAACATCCGTATAACATCACACCTTCATGGCCACTTTGAAGAAGGAGACAAATGCACATCATTCAGATTGTGTGTCACTGTGTTTCCTTTCGGGAAAAGAAAATACTAACCTTGTAGTCCATGCTTGTGTTGTTGTTATTGGCAGCAGTGTGTGGGCCGTCTGCTCTGGTTGAATTTGTATCCTCAAGCATTTTGGATGCAGCGCGGTTAGATTCTGGTGGAATCACACACTGACTCAGAGGATGTGAACTGTTGGGGCAGAGGTTAAACTGCCAGCGCTCTGTGTTGGCTCTTCAGCTGAAAGCAAATAAATATATATCATTTTTCCCTTCATTTTTTTCAGTCTAGAATAATTTAAAATGTGCCACAAAGATAAAATAAATCATGTAAAATAAAGAAGTGCAACGAAGGCTTTGAAACAGCATTATTATAATAATATGAGCTATTTAATACAAAAAAGAATGGTTAGTACTTGGAATTTGGATACCTGAGTTGCTTATTTACAATATTAAATTTTGCATATTTTTTGCCTTGAACAAAATATTCAATAAAAGCCAAATGCCGTGTAATTAATGTTTTTCTATAATGTTGCTACAGCGTATAGTGACCTATCTCCGCAGCCTAAGTCTTTTGCTGTAATGTCTGAATTATTTCTTTCTAAAATTAATATTGGGGTTAATATAAGTCTTTATGTAATACTTTGTTTATTAAACCCTGTAACAAATCAATCTCCACGCTTCAATCAACATAAACACAAGCATTTACAACACACATGGCACCACATTTTGAAGGCTCAAACCAGCTCACTCATATTTGCCCCTATTTGGAAATACGCTCCGTGCAGGCGGGAGGTGTGTTCGATTACGTTGCCGCACTTCGCTGTTGCGCGCTTTGTCCACCAGAGGGCGACAAGTAGTCACCGCCGCACAGTAGTGAAGCTGCATCCAAATCAAGCGGGCTGTGTCAAGTTAGATAGACGTATTGTCACATGACCGGAAAGTGGCAGATGTCTGATTTCAAAATAATTGACACTTAAATGAAAATAATAAATGTAAAACTTGAAAAGGCGGGAAAGTAAGGACCCCCAGTGAGATATAATCAGGAAGCTGAATTGATTCTAATACACAGCATTTTTGTACAAAAAATATGGCTAATGCTATGGCAGGAAACATATACTGCTGAAACAGTAGTTCACATTCAAGCACATTCACATTGTGCAGATAAAGTAAGCCCGTAGCCCTTATATTCATGAAGCCTCAAAGAGTGAACTCCAAAATCAGCATTGTTTATAAATAAGAAGGATTCTAACATGTTGATTCAATCGGAAGTCTAGTCCATCATTAGCTAGCTTGCACACATTGGCTGGTTAGCAAGTGTTTGAACTAGCAGGTGTCCAGGTGAAGCATAGCCAAGCTAGCATTACACAGTAACATTTAAACCAAGCGTGGTAAGATTTAATTTTGTGTAAGGTTAGCCAACTGCAGCTGCTATTTAACAAGTGGTGATTAATAAATTAACTAAAGGAAGCAATGGCATATTAAGATGGAATGGGTTTTTCAATGAGTAACTAGCTACAAGCTAACAAGCTAAATGCTACTGTTGCCTTTTGTCACAGGGTCTATTTTATGGAAGCCCTTAGCGGACATGCATCCATTATATTTACTCCGTTATCCTGTGATAGCACGTTATTTCTGGTCTTTTTCTCAAGATCTCGACTTTTTTATCACGTTACAACAACGCTGCACCACCGTAGTGCCAGATGATCGTAACTTGTATCTCAAACAAACATAGAAACAGGTTTAATTTATCTCATTAGTGTGGGCAATGGCCGCATGGTATGTCCTGGTCTGTAATATCACAGTGAGCAGCCTATTGTATTGTTTTTTAGATCGCCAGAAAATAATCCTGTTGTCACAAGAAAACAAGCTTTGTTATCTTGAGAAAGCGAAAAACAAGTTGAGATCTCGAGAAAATGACCAGAATGAACTCACGGGGAAACTAAATGTAAATAAAATGTATGGATGCATGTCCCTTAAGGGCTTCCATATTTTGGGTCTGTTTTGTTCACAAATTATTAACACAATTTCCCCAACTTGTTATTCTACTACTGGTCAAAAAATATATATATTTTGTGGACTGAATCCTTCATTCCATAACCTCCATGTTGCATTTTTAAAAAGTCTAGTTTTGAAGGTGACATATTTTAGCTATGCAATTAATTTTCTATTATTTTAATGTGTAATTGAATCACGTTGGTGAAGTTTGTTTCATTTTTAAAATTTAAAAAAACATGAAAGAATATTTTGACCAGTGGTAGAATAACAAGTTGGGGAAATGGTTGTTATTAATTTGAGAACAAAATAGACCTAATATACAGACGCCCTTAGCGGACACTCATCCATACATTTCATTTACTCCATTTGTCTGTGTTTTCTGAGTTATTTCTGGTCTTTTTCTTGAGATCTCGACTTATTTTTCCAAAATACTGTCAGCCAGTCGTGGCTAAGGTCTGACTTTGAATGGCAAAATGTCTTGTTTGTTTCAGGAGGAAGGAGAGGCTCTGAAAAACAATTAAATTAAAATATATATAGGCCTACAATTTTTTAAACGAAACAAACTTTACCAACGTGTTTAAAAAACACATTAGAATAATAGAAAATTGATTGCATAGCTAAAATATGTCCCCTTTAATAATCTACATTTCAACATCAGAGTCCCGTTTTATTCTGAAATTCGTAGCCGGAAGTCGTTGTACTTTAGTGGGCCAGCTTTATTTTGGATCGGTTGAGCGCGGTTAGCTGTCAGATAGTGGGGAGAGTCAGAGAGAGAGAACACCCACCCTGGTCGCTTCGTGTGTGCATATCAAACCCTCCTTCACTCGGCGCCTCCTTACAGGCATTTCACCGCTCCAACGGCCGTCTCGCTGCTGGGCGGACCTGTACCTTTAAACGCGCAAAAATAAACCGCGATATTTTCTCCAGAGTTGTCAAAGTAGAAGAAGCGAGAGACAGGGGAGCGACATGGCCACGACAACCTGTACGCGATTCACGGACGAATACCAGCTATACGAGGAGCTGGGGAAGTGAGTATGAGTTGTTTTTAAAGTGTTTGTGTTGCTTGTTGTTGTTGTTTTTTGCTAACGTTGAATGTATAAAACAGGAGGAAGGTTGGTTTCCAGGCAGTGCAGAGCAGAGTTAAGCGACTCTGCAGGCCAGCAGTGTTGTGTGTGCGCTGGCTGTGTGTGTGTGTGTGTGTGCGTGCGTGCTTTTTTAAGGATGACAGCTCTCAAAATACGCTGCTCTCTCTCTGTGTGTAAGTGAACGTCTCTCTCAAACAGATGCGTGCTCTTCTCAGAATATTTCGTCATGTTTGTGTCGAGATTTTCACAGAAAGCTGCAACAGAATTCAGGATATTTGCAGTTTACATGATGTGCATTTGTTTGGCGCTAGAATACAGAAACGTGGGGTGTCAGAAATGTCTTGTGGTGCAACCACTTGAACGACTGAAACTACGGTGCATAGAAGAATATAGTTGTATGTCCTCAAAAATGGGCGGGCGGGGGGGTTAAATGTGGTTAATTTAATGTAAATGCATGAATATTAAGTCAGTTATGGCTGCACACATGACATTTTCAGAGTGAAATGAACAGATATCTTGTTAAAAAGATTACAAATGTCACCTCAACAGCTAGAAAACAAAAATCTAAAGCCTTCATGTTCTGAAAATATACTTTTACTGTCCATTTCATCTTTTTTTTTTTTGGTTGTCTTTTGAAAAACGAATTTGCATTTGACCTATTTTTCCCTTCACAACTCTTCCTTTTAAAGCTCTGAGTTAATGTTGTCTAGATGTTCACATGTTTCGTATCAAAACAAGTAGTTTTACAGCTTTATTGGCTTCTTTTTTTTGTCTTGCAGCATTGTGGTTGCAGATAACACAAGATAAGTCATTCTGCACTGGCACTAGGCAAAAACAACTCCTATATCTCCTTTTACGTAACTATGTTGACTGTCTATGTAAACTTATTTCCTCATATATAAAGCCATTTCAGTCTTAATTTAAACCACAGTGTACACATATTACAGCTAAATATGTAAAACTGAATATTTTAACTATATAATAATTGTTAATATTGCCATCTTTTTCATAAACACTGGATTAAAACCACAGAAACTGTAGTGCCACTGTGATTTTTTTCTTTTCTCTGTTCACAAAAAACGAAGAAAAAAAGGCCAAACAAGTTCATTTAAGGTCACGAAACTCCGTCCTGAGTGCTGGACATGCAGTTTAAGTCTATTAATTTCAGCATTGCAGTAATCATATTACATGGATATGGCGGAGGAGTAGGAGGAACAATAGAGAAATCACTCTCCATCACGCGGACATGTTTACATTGCTGCTGTAGGGAGTCATGCATCCCTCCAGCGCTGTTTGGTTATACATGCATATCACTCGTTATTTACTAATAGATTCATCGGCTGTGTAAAGTCAAGCCAGAATCCATTTTGGCATCAACAGCTAAAAAAAGCCAAAGCCAAATTATAAAGTGTACGGTATGTGGTGTAAGTATTTGTGGGTGTCCTGGATTAAAGGTTAGACTCTGATAGAATTTCGGGACAGTAGGGCGCTCGCCTTCTGGCCTCTTGAAATGCAAATCAACCTTTTAAGTTTGAGATCGAGAGCCAAACAATTTCCTTACAGTGTCTGCTAAACAATTTATGAGAGCCTGACCGATATTGGATTTTTGAGACTGAGAGGATTTTAGAGGAGAAAAATACAGCGACACTGTAAGGACATTCTGAATTCTTTAGCTGGATCAGAAGAGACCTTTTCTGTATTGATTTTGCAAATCTACTCAGAAGGCTGCTTTCTTAATCAACTTATTAATATTTAATGTCATGTTACACGATCAACCAATTCTAGTGCCGACGACCGTCTGCTTAGCTGTCATGCTATGCATCATGTGCTGCGGACAGTGCTGAGAGTTTTGTAAACTATTGAGTTCGAGCGCCCCCTGCTGGACGAAATATTTGACATTTCTGAAGTACCCAAAGTATTATTTTCTGTATTATATGTTCAGTGAAAAAAGCTTTCATTCAATATATACTGCATATGATAAAACCCAAATCCTGACACCCATATATTTGTAAAGGCCGATATCAGCCAATAATATCGGCCAACCCATATATCAGTCAGTCGAGTAGCAATGATAAAGACATAAATAATGCATTTAATATCTGTAGGTGCTTAAGGGAGGGTTGTTGTTTTATATATGTGGCTGCTTACCTTCCACCTGCCTTGTCTACTCGGGCCTAAATTAGTGGTTTGAATTACTTTTCAACAACTTCCAGTGAATGAGAATTGAATCTTTTGCTTTAAAAACTGTTAAGTTAAAGCTTTAAGGAGAAAATACTGTGCACTAGCGCTGTCAACAAATAATCTAAATTCAAATATATAACCGAATTGTAAAAAAAAACAAAACAGATATTTGACTATAAATATGTATATCGATGTGAAAAAATTCTGCACTACCGCGGCTGTCTCGCGAGCTCTTGGGCGTTCTCGTGTGTCCTCGTGCGCACTCTCTTGGTTACGGAGCATCTCTCATCTGAATGTCCGTTCTACTGTAACCTAATTATTTTATTTGCAAGGTGTAGGAAGCCTATGTTGATCTTTTAAAAGGCATGTTTATGTTTAAATAATATATCATTGCACATGAGTTTGTCTCTGTTGTATTGGTATCCCCTCTTGTGGACAAAAACAGATATTCGAATAGTTTGATTATTTTGATTAATTTTTGGCAGCACTATTGTGCACAAACGTTCACTATTGAAAGTTTGAGCATTTTATTTGCCCTTTGTCCTGCTTGCATCAAGTATTCACCATGAATTGTATAATTTGCAAGGTTAAACAGCGTCTGAATCGGCCGCCGCATGGTCCGTGGACACTTAAATTAGTTAGTTAGTGTATTATTTAAGGGTTACTTATTCAGTCTTAAACAAGTGTTTGATGGCAGGTGAAACTGCTTGTCAGCCAACATTGTTGGTGTTAAAATGTTGACAGATTTATAGAAGGAATACTCCCATGAAACTTAGATATAAGATATAACTTGCAGTAGTGAGCTAACAGGCTAACTACATTGTGAATAAATAAGTAACTTGCATTGGTTATTAGCAACAAACCGCTAACAGCCCTAGCGACACATTAAAGCTGCTTTCTTAGCATATAATGTATGTATTGGCATTTTTGGGTGAGCAGAAAGATGAGCTAGGCAGCAATACAATGAAAAGTTTTGGGTTTTTTTGCAACAAAACTGGGTCACCTTTTGAATTCACTATTCTGTTGTGAATCCAAGCTGCTCCAGCTGCTGTACTGTGTGAAATGCAGGCTGAGACATTTTCAAATCCACATTCAGTGCTGCAGGAGGCGGATGTTTTATACTCTACACATGTGTTTTAGGTGGGGTCCTCTATTATCAACCATGAATTGTTGGTCGTTTGCACAATGTAAAACAATAGTCGACACAAGAAGGAGACTGATTTACCACATTGTACCCCAGCTTCACTCATTTCTTCCTGTAAGTAATATATATTGCTAGTTTTTTCCGACCTAAATCCAATATATCCCAATCCCAGCGAGACTTCAAGCTCTTGATTAAAAAACATCTGTGAAGAAAGCAAGTGTTAAAAAGTGTGGGCCTCGTCTCGCTCAGATAAATGTGATCTCCTACACAATACGCTCCAGTCAATGCGCTCGCTTTGAAGCTCTCTGTGTGTGAGGGAGACTAATCTGTACACCCTGCACTGCAAAGCATCTCTCATAGACCAATCTTCTTCTTCACACAGTCACATAAATCTGGGAGGAAAGAGCGCAGGTGTGAATGCCTTGGCACCCTCATGATAACGCTCTCTGTTACTCTGTAATACTAATCCGACATCCGAGGAGAGCTAATTGTTGCGCGCTCACTCTCTAATGGTGTCACTTTCTGAGCAGGGCTTGTGACATTTAAGCAGCATGCTCAGCTTTAGCCTGTTTAGCCCGTTTATTACGGATGTACCATGCTTTCATACAGAGAGTCTCATTGTTTTTTCAATGTTTGTGACATATAGTTTCAAAAGTTCTAAGTATTATGTTTTTCGTTTGGGTTTTGGTGTGCTGTAACGTCTCGTATCACATTAGCAGGGTTGTAAGAAAACATTGATACACTTGCTGTATTACATTTTGTGATATTATTACGATTCTTAAAAACATTGTCCGGACTTTAAATTCATAGTATAAGCTCCTTTTGGTTTGTGTTGATTTTGGCGCCCCCTGTGGACAAAGTGGTACCTCTTCTCTCTTTCTGATCTTGTCCTGCACATGTGTAAGTGTTTTTTCAATCAAAAAATCTCATCCTCATTTCTTTTTAAAGATTATTTTTTTAGCCTTTTATGCCTTTATTGACAGAGAGCAGTGGACAGTGTCGGAAACAGGGGACGAGAGAGTGAGGGATGACACGCGGCGGGGGGCCGAGGGCGGGAGTTGAACCCGAGGCCACCGCCTCGAGGACTATGGCCTCTCTATATGGTTGCCGATGTTACTGCTGAGCTAAACTGGCGCCAAACATTCAAAAATATCACTCGCTGTGAATCTTTGCCATGGAAAAAAAAAGAATTCAGAATTACGGCCATATAGAAAAACTTTCGGACATATGCTTTCAATAGCAATATATGCCTAATTAATTAATTAATTCGACATGAATGAATTCGTTAGACATCATCCTAAATGTGTGTCTTTACATTTCATTAAGGTTTTATAAAATAACTTTAAAATGAGCTACATGAAGAAGCCAATAAACTGTCGGTCAAAAAAACCCCCCAAAAAACAAAAATAGACTTGTCGGTCCAAATTCGCGCTTGTCAAATTGCCGTTTAGGTCAGGTAGATTTCCCCGAAATCCCGGATGATAGTTTGACAGGCCATGTTGAATTTCAACCTGCCGTAGCCACACAGCGCTGTCATCATCGGCACTGCATCTCGCCGAGTACCGAGATGCACATGATGGGTCGCACTGTCGTTATCCGTCTCTGCCTGTCCATCTCTCTTAACAGTGGAGGCAAAGGCTGTATAAGTTTATATTAAAGTTCTCTTGGCAACACATCTTTTAATGAACACAAAAGCCTATTCAATTTATTTGGCATATTTTCCAACCGGACATTAATCTTTATATGCCAGACAAGTACATGATACCGTCAAAAAGCCGGTAGATACCGGCTAACGTACCCCCTGAGTTACAGGCCTTAAATATAACTATTAAGATCTGATCAATCTTGTCGCTGATGGTCTGGTTTGCTTTTGTAGCTCACATAGAGACATCAGTTTTAATTTCAGTCTGTTTCATTACCAGCTAAAAACTTCTCACAGGAGCTTTAACATGCAAAGATTGAACAATAATTCTACAAAAGCATACTATGAACTATTATTAGTATTTAAATTTGTCATATATTGCAATCATACAGTCTTGCATTATAGCGCAATATACCGATTTGTGACGTATATTTTCATGTCATTAAAGATCAGTACCTTCTGCTCAGGAGGATTTTTATTTCTCAGAACAATCAAGTGTAACACAGAATAGTTCTTGAATAGTTCCTGCGTCTGTCTTTCAGCTTTCTGTCCCAGTTTCTCAGTGAGATACACTTTGATCGGACGCCTAGAAAGAGTCTGTTTTTTCTGTCAGAGCTGCTAAAGTTCGAGATGTTCGGCTAACCTTTATTTCCTCCTGATACAATTCCAAACCTAGACTTGAGTATTGACCGATACCGAGTATCCCCTCGATACCAGCAGGATAAAAGAATTCATATTATTGGTGGAAAACACAGATAGCTGACATTTTGCCAGCTTTGAATAACGTTACACTCTCCGCTGGCACCACACTGTTGTTTGTTATCCTTACCTGACACATGGGGGGTATTATGGTATTGGATCAGTTGTCTGGTGTACAGCCGATACTGATATGCTGAACAAGTCTTAATTCTTCTCCATCACAGGCACCTTGTGAGAGCGTAACAGCACACCACGAGCTCAGAGTTATCGGGTTACAGGACTCCTGACCGCTGAAGGCATCAGTGTTTTTCAAAAATAATTTGAGGTCCCTTAAAATCTCTTCATGTCACTTTCTGGGTGTCAAACCAGACTCAATGTTTGGTTGCAGTGCTTATACACAACTGTGTCAATCAGGTAAGGCAAACGATTTAAGTACTGTAATACTGCTGGGCTTTTGCTTCCACATATATCTCCCCCAGTGTCTCCTCGTCTAACTCTGCGGTCAGCTGGTCTCACTACTTTCACCTTTGACCCTGACCTTGTTGGCTGTCCGTAACTGCCCGTGTGGAGGCAGACCGGTGGCACCAGTCAGCCTTTAAGACTGAGTCTAACTGATCTAGCCAGGGCTAACCAAGGTTGTGAAGACGTTTCCGTGGAGAGTGAGGAAATGTTTGAAAATGTTCATGTGCTGTCTGTTTATGAAGGGTTGATAGAGCTGATATTCAGTATGTTAACATCTGAACATTTAATGGTGTAATACATCAAGATATCCAGATTGTCTCTTCATTCCCGCTAAGTTGTTCTCATCAAGGAACAAAAACAATCTAAGGCAACAGAAACAAGTCGTACAGTAGCCTGCTATTATACGCAAATGAATCTGGTTTTGGTTCATTTTCTGAAAAAGAAGATATTCGTACGTTGCTGTTAACATGGATAATGAAAATGAAGCGCACACCGTACACAGGCAACACTGTGTGTCGCAAACTGCAGTAAAAATGCAGATTTGAATGAGCTGTTCACCTCCAAAGACGGTTCACTTTTAAACTTGATTCTTGATTTTAAATTGACTTTGTTCTAAAGTTGTAACATTATTCGATACTTCGATACTGAGCTTTGAAAAAAAACTGCATAAACGAGCTTTCAACCCAAATGTGCCGCGAGGGAGGGAGGGAGGGAGGGAGGGAGAGAGAGAGAGAGAGAGAGGAAGGTATTAGAGCGAGAGCCGTTAATGAAAGCAGAGGGGTGAAACGGAAAAATCAGACGGAATTTCTGATTGTTTCACAACAAACTTAAACGCTCACACCTCCGTACAACCCCTTAGGAAGGTAGAGGATTTAGTTTGCAGCTGAAGTCACGCTTCATCCTGCCGCCTGTGTGTCTGTCTGCTCCACCCTCCACCACACCTGAAGCTCTCACACAGCAGCGACGCAGCGGACTGTTCTGATTCACTAAATGGCAAATGAAGACGTCTTGTGAAGTCCCTTTCACGTCTCGTTAGCGTCCATTACAGGCAGACAGAGAGCAGAGCGGAGAGACAGCGTGGTCACCTGGTCTCTACGTTTTCATTTAGTCCCGACCTGCAGGCTGTTGGCTGTGAGCTACACCACTACACAATTACTTTCATTACTATTAACAGTATGTCAGATGAGTTGCTTTTGTGTTCAGTTACGTATCGAAACAGATGTCGAGCATTGTTGTTTTTTTACTAATTTGGTATCGAGGTTTGAAATTCTGATGATAAGACTTTTTTTTTTTCACATTTCTGGTAAATTATTGTTTGACGATAAACAACAACAGTCTATCAGTCAGGTGACATGTTTGTCAAAGAAAGCAAAATGTCAGCAATCAGACAAAACTTAACATTGCTATTGATTACTGACAACTTATTTTTGCATATTTGCAGACATATTTATAATATTAACTGTTTCTCAAGAAATAAACAAAATAATAATCAGAATAATTGTGGAAAATAAGTGTGCAGATTAGTGCTTGTGCTTGTGTGTTTGAGCTCGTTTGAGCCCCTTTTCTTACATGCCACGCGTTTGCATGTTGTTTACAATATGCTGACTGTGTGTGAGGAGCCTCACAGGGGCCTATTAAGGTGACAAATCCTAGCAGCATACTCTTTTATTGCAGCTAGCTGGAGGTAACATCAGGTCTGTTCTGCATTGGGCTTTGAATATGCTAGCTGGGCAGAAAATGTTAGTCTTTAGGGGACGGTGACGGTCCTCCACCTCTCTTTGCACATTGCAGGTGTGGTGATATTTTTCCATTAAAAGTTGAATGTCATTCGAGACGTTCAGGAACATTATATCGACATGTTTCACCTTGGTGTGTGAGGGAATTGTCCACTGATTGCAGTTACAGCATACTGAATGTTTTTTCTGTGTTTTTCAGGGGAGCCTTTTCAGTGGTGCGCAGATGTGTGAAGCTGTGCACAGGACAGGAGTACGCTGCCAAAATCATCAACACCAAAAAGTTATCTGCAAGAGGTGAGAGCGTCCATGTATCAGGATTTCTTTTTATCATGTTTCATTTGAGCAGCACATACACTGTCCTCGAGATGACACTAACATTCTCACGGTCTGTGAAGTAGAGACCCAAACAAAAACAGTGTAGTTGAATTTTCACTCATTAACTGCAGCGTGTAACCTTACAAGAATCTGTTCATAGTTTCCCAGTCCTAGTGGCCGCCTCCCCACCTACAGTGTAGACACTTACATAAGAGATATCTAACAGCAGTTACCCTCTCAGATGGTGCTGCGTGGGTCGTTTTATCACACTGGGGTCCTTGTTATAGAAAAGGAAGAGCAGTTGCAGTAGAGGGAAACACAGCTTGTACTCTATCGGCCAGAGCTGCAACAATTAATCGATTAATCCATTTGTCAACCAGAAGAAAAATGAATTACCACCTTTTTGCTGCACTTCTTTCTTATTTGCATTTTTCACTGTTGCCTCATTTTGGGCCCTTGAAATTGTAATCAACAATTTGTTTGTAATTTTATGTACAAAAACGATAAATCGCAAAAATAGTTGTCAGATTAATCATCAATGAAAATAGTTTTCATTTCTGAATTTGCATAAATATTGCCTGAACTCGGTCTGCCCTCAGACTCCATATTTCTCAGTCATTTGTGGCTAACTGTATTGAAGTATGGCAACAACAAAAATGACTTCACGGACATTTTTTAACTGTAAAACTGAGATTATAAGTTTTAAATTCTGTCCTCTAAAACACACGTTAGTCTCTGTTGCTCTTAGATGATATGAAATGATCACTTAATTTAGCGCAGACTCTCAGCGTGAGCTCTTTCACATTGATTGTTCGGTGAAAGGAAGTTCCACTGTTACACTCTGAAAGTTTCAGCACAATGCTTCAGATGTAAAACCATACTGTTAAACTTTATCATCATTTATGTTTCAGAAATAAAAACTGATCTTTTAAGGGCCTTAATTGGTGTCACATGCTGTGCAGCCAGTAACGGTTTAGGCCAAAGCCAAGGCTAAATGCCACGGCCATGAAGAGCGATCCGGCGGCACAGTGCTCGCTGTGGCTCTTCACACCACCACTTGCCCCGTGTAAATCTCCTGCTGCCCCTCCAGCCCCGTAACCGGAGCCCCGCTGCCGAGGCCCTGCCAGGTGGCACCACGCTGTCACTTGACTGTTACCCTGCCTCCACACACGCACACACACACACACACACACACACACACACACACACACACACACAGATGGGACCTCTGCTTGTGTGTGTAAATGTTGAGTGTGGTGGAGCAGGCATTTTAACAGGCATTAGCAGAGGGCATCAGCCTTGAATGTCTGCTCATATCTGTCTGTCTCAATCAGAGCCGCATGATTTGTCTGTTAACCTTTTTGTGTCCATAAAACTTCAGTATTAAATCATTCTTTAAATATCAGAAGTGTTTCCACACCATGTATGGGTTTATAGCCTGTTTGTTGGGGGGTTTTAAAGTCATCGACAACTACTTTGAAAACAAATTAAGCAGTCTGTGTTAGGGCTGCACGATATTGGAAAAAAGAAACATCGCGATGTTGTTTTGTTCTGCGATATTTATAAACACAATCTGTTTTCATGTCCATATAAACAATTAACAATCATACTTTTTATTATTTGGGACTTTTAAGTCTATTTTCTTCTAACAAAGCAAAACTCCTCTCCTACTGTTAATCACACATTCAACTCAAAGCACCCGACGTCATGAGCATTTTTTGTCATTGTCCAATCGGATGAAAGGAGAGGCGGGCCTTCTGTCAGTTTACAATATAACGGTTAGGTTAATGACAGCTAATGATTCGGTGGTTGCCTTAACAACAGTTAAAAAAAAGGCGCATTGAGCTTCTCTTTTTGTAACCGTGGGCTTCAACAGAAAAGGCAGTGCGGTGTGCCTCGTGTTTGGATCGGGCCCTAACACTGCTTTCATAGTTTATTTTCAGCCCAAAACAGAAGACAGACACAGTTAGCGACTAGCTTGTGAACATAGTGGAGCATTTGGCAGCTAAAAAGCCAGATATGTGCGTCAGGAGTTGATGGAAACCATAAACACAGCTAAGAGAGTGTGTGCTTTTTAATGTACAATATGCATGTGGCTTTAAAAACATCTCCAAGTTCATAATAATGTTGCACAAGACAAGCAACTGTTCATTAACTAGATCGTTGACTTGTTGACTTTGTTCTGCTTTCCCAAATGGACCCATTCACCTCTTAAAGGGACGGTGAGGCGCGGTCAGTGTTCATTTTCTGCTACTGTCAGGAAATACTTTCACAGTGTAGGAATGTAATGTGTAAAGTCTGCAGTGAATGAGTATCCACTGAGAGCTCATATCAAAATGTTACTTCATCGTGGATTAGAGGACCACCTCTTTCATACCAGTGCTGTGCTCCTCATACAGGGCAGCAGTCATGTCACATTGTAAATACATGTCAGTGCAGTCAGGAGCTTTTAATGAGATTAAATCCATCCTAGATTATCCTGATGCTATTAGCATGACGCTAACAGTTAATCACTGCGATTGGCTTGATGAGACCTAAAGCAACACACACACAGGTTAAATTATTCACCTACAGGTTGTGCTATCACTGGCCCTATATATTGCACTCTGGCAGCTTTATCATGTAGCGCAGCTGCTTGTAGCTTTTCCACCATCTTTCTGAGGCACATTATAATCTCCCTGCTCGTACATTTGATAGGAGGACTGATCTGACCTGACTGGCTGGTGCGCGAGGCTTGTGCTGCGCTCCTTACTAATGGATGAGCCGTGCTCTGTGAAACAGCAGAGCAACGTTGGAGCCGGCAGAGCCGCTGCATACTACTTCTACTCCTATTTATAGCTCCATGACCTATCCGACATGGGCTGCCACTGCCAGGTTTTATGGCACTCGTGATGACTTGCTGCTCTAATTTAGAAATGGGATTTGGTTGAGTTTTGATGTTGTTATACTTGTGTGGCAGCAGGTAAGGTCGGTGAGCTCAGAGCCGCAGTTGCAGCAACCTAAAGAGGAGTGTTTGTTTAGTGCTGGCAGATGGAGATGGGAGCTGAGGGGAGGGAGGGGTCATGCGAGAGAAGGCACCCCAGGCACTTGGCAGCTGAGGGCCATGCGCCTGCACGCCTACATGCCTTTAGCACGGGACTCTCATCTGACTCTCTCTCTTTCCCTGACACACACACTCATTCAGACAGCCATAGCAGAGGCGCTGAGACTGTGATGCACTCAGTTAACTGCACAACGAACTCTATCAATAATCCTTTACGACTACAACAGGAAAAGATTCAGTCAGTCTGTCATGCAGAGGTGGCAAAAGAGCACACATTCTTAACTCAAGTAGAAGTACAGAGAGGTGCGTTCAAAAAGAAGTACTGATTGAACTTGTTTCCTGCAGTAAAAGTGAAAAAGTTCAGCCTCTGACATGTCCTCACTGTATTTAACAGTCCTTCAAGGAAGTTGCGATTCAGCGAATTCTTTTTCGCAAGCTTGCGATTTTTGCCAATCTCCGGAACTTTTCTGCAAATTTGACGATCAACCTCCATTTATAAACATCAAGAGTATCATATACTGTGCCTTTAATATCTCCAGAACGCGGCATGCTGGAGACGTACTGTTACGTTCTAGCGAGGCTCCGGTGCGATCGTGTCTCCCTCTCAGGAGCCACCTGATCCGACATCCTCGACATGCTCTGTCTTCAATGAGACTCTATACAGTGAATCCATAACAACAAATCCAACACTCAATGTCTCCTTGAGATTATTTATCCGTTCACTTAGTCACTTCCTGGTGCCTTTAACTTTCCACCAACCAGAGGCTCTGTTACAAATACGAGTCAGCGTTGATCTCAGTGAGGTACAGTGAGGTAGTAATACCGTCTGTTACCAGTGGTTTTGTTCAAGCGTAGCTCCTGAAATAACAAGTAGAACAGCTTAAGTGTAATAAATAATGTGTAGATTCTTCTTTGGGCGTATAGTTTCATTCAATTTTTTCACATTTATTTGGCAACTTGACACAAAAATTGACCGGAAGCGATTGCTTTATTGGAGCGATTGTAGCTCACACTGGATGTGTCAGGTGTTATACTCACAAAAAAACATTGCAAATTTCATCGCCAAAATATTCAGGCCGCAACAATCACCGAAAAATGTGTCTACCAGCTGTTTGTTTGCAAAGCTAACAGAGCCTCACCTCATATTTGGGAGACATTAAACTTAAATTATCGTAACTTCATATAAAATAAGAGAACACTGAAAAAATGAGCCGTAACTTTGCTCCAATGAACAAATCAGTTGGATTGGAAATGTTTTGCTGATGTTGGCAGGTTCACTTTCATCCGTGTTGCTTCAAGTTCTTCCCGTCAAACATCACATTCGGTAGACGCCTCTACTCCGCGGTCGAGTCGTCTGTGTCGTCTTCATAAGTCATGTTTCTTAGTTTCTCTCTCTAGGTTTTACCTGACGATACAATAAGGTGAATAATTGCACATAATATTACCCACCAATAAACACCGCCAGGCAGCTCCTCTGTGTGTAACATCTCCCACCCTAACCCCCTCCTGCCGCCGTAACGTTTAAAGTCAATCCAACACATGTGACGAGGAAATGTAGGACAGGTCTGTTGGGCCTCCAGCCAATCACAGAGCTTGTTTTATTGGCAGTGATCTCTTGACAGAGGTTGCTGTATGGCCTTGTAGTTCATCATGATAGGGTGTCGTTGTGCTTGTGTGCGTACATACAGGTGTGTGGTGTAAGAGATTCACCTGCAGTGCAGCAGCAGCAGAGATCTGACCTGGTTTGGCCAGCCAGCTTCGTGTCAATGTCACATAACCAGGACAGATGCAGTCGAGTTTAGGCGAGTGCGTGATAAACCTTAGACTTATCTCTCATTGGTCGTAGCGGGCCACCTCGAAAAGCGCTGATGTAAACTAATCCAAATTCTACATCCTAAATATGAAGCGTGTGATTTTATCAGGATGGCCTAGATGAGGCAGCAAGCCAATCAGGAGGTAAAGATTGGAGCTGTTGACCCCTCCTATTTACAGATAACCTGGCCTCAACACCAGTACAGACCAAACCAGATTCCTCCTCCAGGGGTCGGGGGGGGGAATTTGGTGAAAAAAATCATTGATGCTGACTTGTGAGCAATCCATCTTTCTACCACAAATACAATTTTATATCGCTTTTAACTATGGGGACATAAAGATTACATGACCTACGTTTTGTGGATTGGAATATTTAAAGAGGGGGTATTATGCTGTTCCACATTATAAGACATATAATGTTACAATGTTGGATATCCAGACTAAACGTGGGTGAAGTTTCAAATCTGTACATAAAAGTATCTTAGAGTAATCCCCAGGCTTCTCAGCTCAGTCTGCAGGCTGCTGTGAACGCCAGGTTTCACACAGGTTTTTCTACAAGCTGCACTTTGTGATGTCACACAGTGCTGGCAAATCAGAAGAAAGTGGGCTTGTAGTGGCGGGGTTTCTTAAAGCGACAGAGCTGACTGAGTCGTTTCATGCAGACGCTGTATGAGGGCCTGCTCAGAGCACCAGTGTGAGAGGAGTTTTTTTTAACTGTAAATTATGCTAAGCTACTCAACAGCTACTCTCTTTTTCGGTGGCTTTTTTGAATGGTTGATGGGGGCGGCTGTAGCTCAGTGCTGGAGTCTGTCGTCTTTCAATCAGAAGGTTGGGGGGTCGATCCCTGATTGCTGCAGTCTACATGTCGAAGTGTCCTTGGGCAAGACACTGAACACCAAATTGTTCAGAACCAAGATGACCCATCGGACTTTGCCGTGAGTGTGAAAGCGTGCATGTGACATGGAGTGTAAAAGTGCTTTGAGTGGTTGGAAGACTAGGAAAGGGCTAAATACGTGCAGTCTTTTACCATTTATCTTATTAAGCCCAAGACATTTTTCTGACATTGCAAGAGTCAAGCGTTGGCTTAAATTAAAAGGCCTCATTATGACACTACAACCTTCTGTCCTGCCATCTCTGAAATGTATGGGTAATCAAATGTTCCATTTTTGCTCCTGGTTTAAACATGGCTGCCTTCTGACCTCCCTGCACATTTCCCAACTGGCAAGAGTCATGCTTCTGTTGGGAGTCAAATGTTCTGAACAGAGTGGTTATATCGGGCTGTCTTTGTGGCTGTCTTTTTACATCTCCTCCCCTCTTGAGACTTCTGTCCTCACTGGTGATGATTAACCCAATTGTGTTCCTCTGCTCTCTGCTCCTCCAACATAAAGATTCCCTCAGACTCCACTTAACGCCGTCTCTGGGTTATCTCACTCACTGAGCATTCAGTTCTTCTGTTCTTCTCTGTAACCCATCTCCTCCTGCGTGTCCTCTTTTCTCCACGTTCTTCCTCCCCTGAGGACCAACCTCAGCCTCCTCCCTCCCTCTCCTTGTATTACTTATTTACCCTGCTGCACCAGAAGCACCTTGGATTGGTAGCTACCTGACAAACCTGCTGTTTGACTGACTTAATGAATAGAGTTTTTTTGAATTGAGTGAGTCAATTAGCTCTGAAGTTTCCTGGTTTATAGATAGAGGTCTTGTCAGACCAAACTGTTCTGGAGACTTCCTTATACCCCTTTCCCACCAAAAATTAGCAGGTTGACGCAGAGTTTTCAGACCCGGGAAGACCCGCTCATAGATGCTGATTGTCTCTGTTCCCATTGCCAGTGGAGTATTCTCCCTTTGGTCTCTTTTCTGCTACGTCACCGCCTGATGTCATAAACACGCCTGAAACAGGATTAGTAAACGGTATTACGGTGGTTAGGTCTTTATTGTATCTATTACTCGTTCAGTCTGTGTATCAAACTCGGCAGCGACAAATTTGGAGTGATGTTCGAGCGCTGCTCGGACGGAGACGGGCGGAATTTGTAGCTGAGACGACGAGGAGTCGCAGAAGTTACCGACGGAGCATAGCATCGTGCCGGAGAGGGGGCGGAGATTGGCGTGTCGACACAGGTTTTGTATTCCCAACAATGCCGATCGGATCCGAGGCGAGATCTCCTGTAGAGTCATTTGACCCGGGTCTGAATGCCGATTGTAGCCTTTCCCATTAAGCAAAAAGACCGGTGTTAGTGGGTCTTTTGACCAGTGGGAAAGCAGCTTTAGAGAATTTCTCTTGAGTTTTCTCTTGAGTTTTGACCGCTAATAGGAACACTGACAAAGGCCGGCCAGCGGTAGGTGCAGTGTGGGTTGTTAGGGTACTCCAACTCACCTAGAACTAAGAAAAGATTCTCCAGTCCAAAAACGGCAACCTTTACATGACCACCGTCGAGACAGTGAACTGAAACTATAGTTTATGATAGTTTGATCCCATTTGTGCTTACCCCAAGAAGATTTCTAAACCTTAGGGGATCGGGCGCTTGTTTGCCATAATCACTACCTTCATTTGATGCTCAGTTAAATCCTGATGCAGGTAACTGATAAGTACACTTTATTCAGAGTTACAGTTGAAAGTCAAATAAGACCACTTCCTACACCCCCTCACTTCCCCTCACCTCCAGGTTATCTCACTCAGCACAGACTGTATGTCCAGTTGTGCCTCCTTTATGCGGAGAGCTAGCCGACACAGAGCTTTGTATGAGTGGTCTGCAGTGGGCGGATCATCTGTCATTCACCGTGTTAGCTAAAGGTTTATCTCCCATTGATCCAGCCTGCCTGATAAAGCTGGGATGAAGGACTTGAATAGCGACCTTCTTTGTAACAGAGGAGGATTTATATCTCACTTTAAGTCATTCTGCAGCTGTAAATCCCACGGCAGGTTATCCATGACCCATGCTTTTATGATCCCACAGGATCTTAAGCTGAGGCAAGGCAAGAAGGAAGCAGAGTTAATCGTATGCATCACTTTGTGTCATCAGAATAGAAACAGTATGATTCATATATACAGGCTTTGATAGTTATTACACACAGCTGTATAATTTCCCCTTCAGCCTCAGTGTTGCCGTCCTTCAAAGACATGCAGAAAACAAAGGCTAAATCCGGCCGTCTGGTAGACTTCAGATGAACCAGCGCGCTTACTCAGAGCCAGTTCTGCACTTGTAGATTAATGTCAGCAGATGCCGCCGACAGAAGGAAATGTGATGCTTGCACTTTTGACATGTTTCCCTGCATTTGACTTTGTAGTACAACAGATAACATGTCTGGGAGAACAAAAGCGGACAGTTGGTAGGTTTTAGGATGCAGGATTAAGCCAGTTGTGGCGTGTTCTCCAGTGTTAGCTTAAATGAAAACATTGCAGTGCTTGTGGGGACAGATATGATCATTCATAGCCACTTTAATCTTGGTCTATCTTTATGATATGCCTTCCCCAGTGATTGTTTTCCATCTATTGTATCCAATGAAATGTAATTTTTAAAGGAGCCGTATCTTTTAAATGGATATTGTCGTACTTTGCAGGGTTTCACATGTTTGGGTGTTTATTGTTCACAGTAAAAAAGTAAAAACTGCATAATTCCGTGTTTTTCCAGAATTACATTTTTAAAAAGGTCTCCTCTGAAATGGGCCGTTCAGAACAGCTGCAGGTTTCTACATAAAATCTTGCTTTCGCTGAGATCGACCAATCGTCATTCACCGTCACTCACCTCAGGCTGCCTTCTTGCACGAGGTTGTAGTCAAGTTAGATTTCAGCTCACCATTCCGATACCTCCTGGAGATTCTGGCTCGTACATATAAGGCCGAATAACCGATGCTAGAGCAGCCATGTTTTCTACAACTTTGGAGTGACAGTGCAGTGTGGACGCTTGGGGGAGCGGCCAAGTACTGTCAGCCAATCGTGGCTAAGGTCTGACCTTTGAATGGCAAAACGGCTTGTTCGTGTCAGGAGGAAGGAGAGGCTCTGAAAAAAATTAAATAAAAATTGTTAAGCAGTTTAAAACAAAACCAACTTTACCAACGTGATTCAAAAACACATTAGAATAATAGAACATTGATTGCAGAACGAAAATATGTCACCTTTAACACAAAATCAAAATAAACACATGCAAAAAATAAAACATCGCTTCTTCCCAAACCAACAGAAAAACACTGAAGAAAAACTCAACAGACTGAGATAAAAAGAAAATGTGTAGCAGGCATTGTTAGTGGTTGTTGAAACAACAGCAGTGACTCGCAGTGTCTTCTTCTTTCAACAGAACGACAGCTAACAGGCTTTGTGCACAATAATTGCCATTGCATGTTTTTCCTCCGTCCGTCCTCCTCCTCGCTCCCCCCTTCAACACTCCTCCACTGCTTTCTCCGCCTCCCTCCTCTCATCTTCTAAGACTATAATCACTGGGCTTGCACTTCACTGTCACTCCTCAACGCCAGTGTGGATGTGTCTGCATGTACTGCATGTGTGTACAGTGTGTGTGCATTTGTGGGTGTTTGAGGCCATGCAACTCGCACATGGATACGGGTGAACACATGCGTTTCCATGTTGGTGCTCTCTGCTGAGCGCTGCATGCCTGCACATACAGGGTGGTCCGCCCCCCAGTGTGTGTGTGTGTGTGTGTGTGTGTGTGTGTGTGTGTGTGTGTGTGTGTGTGTGTAGGTTAAGATTGCTGCCTGCTTGATAACCATTGAATCCAGGTTGGTTAGCATCGTTAAACTCTTATATAAGCAGCACGTGCACACATGTAAATGCATAATCCTCTTGTATGTAAATATATAGGGCTCTTGTTTGACATAAAGTCAGTTGGCCAGTAGTCTTACTCACAGGGCATTATTTTCTACATGTCATTCAGCACCAGATATATTTCCTGTTCAAACAGGAAAATTGAGCAGAAGGTAACAAAAGATATCACCAACAGGAAATCAGTTTTTTCCTCGTTTCCTGAAAAACTATGTAAAGACAAAACGTATCCCTCTCAGTCGTCACTTCTGACCCTCTAAAAGAGTGCAGAGTCTGTGTGGAGTGGATTTTTTCATATGTTATAATGACATATCGCACCGCAGTATTTGACCTGATTGTCACTGATTTTAACTCCTCATCACCTCCCTCTCTTTTTCTCTCTCTCTCTTTAGATCACCAGAAGCTGGAGCGAGAGGCTCGAATTTGTCGCCTGTTGAAACACCCCAACATTGGTGAGGACGTGTCTGTTTCTATCTTTAACATTTCTATTTTCTGTCTGATGGAATAGTAAAACTTTTACCCAAATGGAAGCCAAATAGAACAATCCTTGAAAGTGAAGATCTATTTGTTCTTGCTTTGAGTTTGCATAACATCCAGCTATTACCTCTCAACACAAAATAAACCACATTTCTCCTATTTCTCATCAATCTGTTACTTTTAACAAAAAAAATATTACTTAATACAGAAAACATCCTAATTGTTTCCTGTTATTAGCAAAAAGAAAGTAGTAACAGTGTACAGGAGTCTAAACTAATATCCATATTAGGGTGCAAACGTATCGGTAATCGGTAACCTTGAGGCACATTTTCACCACTGCGCCCTATCGACGCAGGCCTTTCCCCTGAAGCAGGATCAGATGACCTGAAGCACAGCCTTATCCAGTGTTGTAAAACCAAAGACTGTATATATCGATGGACGACAGGACTCCATCTGCTCTCATTGTACAAAATTGATGCCAAAATAGCCCTTGTGATAGGTGCTGCCACCATGTGATGGTGACGTCATTTTGAGCTAGAGTTGCGCAGTAGAGATTGCCGGGTGGAGCCGTAGCCACTTCGCTAACCAAAACACACTCTTACCGAAACAAACAGCAAGGATCCCGCACGTCTGCGTATTTAACAGCAGAACAGCTTCTCTGTGTTGGTCTGAGGTTAACGTTCACAGGTATGGAAACTTCAATGACTGTAGTGATTGTTTTAGTTACGTCTCCTCTCGCCGATCCTCCTCTACTCTACAGAGCATCAGCATCAAATAACTAATTAAAAGTAAACTTGTCAGAAAAATGAACACTTGGACATAAATCAGCATGATAAGAACTAACTATAATGACAGAAACCATGTTTGAGAGAAATGTTTTTGACATGTCCCATCTGTTAACATGGAGGAGGCGGGCTTTATGACCTGTACTGCAGCCAGTCAGCAGGGGGCGATAGAGAGGGTTTGGCTTCACTTTTAGGGAGCTGTCATGTCGTCCATCTTTATATACAATTTATACAGTAAAACCCGCTGGAACTCCATTTATAAAATGTTTGTACGCCTTGTTGAACAGAGGTGGGCAATCGTTGCTGTCCTCTCTGACCGCTCTTTCACCAGCCACAGCAGCGCGCACACTGGAGCTCCGGGATGCCAGTGCTTAAGTCCCTGCAGGTGGCAACAAGTGCCATATGTGGCGAGCAGACAGTCTCCCTTTCCATTGCTGATTAAGCCACACACCACCGGGTGAGCAATGGAAATGGAGACTGTCTCCGCGTTGATTCATTGCGCAACTTTTGTAGACGGGACCGCATGGGGAAAAAGCGAGTGCTCGAGTAATCGGTTAGAGAACATGTTGAATTTCTGCATCTCTAATCCATATATTTCTGTTCATAAGTAGAAGCCTTTACTGCCAGAACCCCCTACTGTACTGTAAATATATATATATGACTCAATTATTATGACTCCCTGCGGTTTCTACCCTTCTACTCTACCCACACTCTGTCTCTTTTTCCTTTTTTATAATCCCACTTAAAGTGCAGCCGTGTTACCCCTGTGTTTTCACGAACGATCTGGCCAAGGCAGGGTGCCTGTTTACTCAGACAGGAGTTTAACAATAGAACACAACGAAACAATGATAAATAAACGGATAAACTGACATTCATCTCCTCTTTCTTTCTCTCCCAGTTCGTCTCCATGACAGTATATCAGAGGAGGGCTTCCACTACCTCCTGTTTGACTTGTAAGTCCTCTCCTTTCCTGCATATACAATTACATAACACCCTCTCCTATATTACCCCACCCCCCGACCACCACCACCCACGCTCTCCACATCCATCTCTTGGCAATCCCCTCCAGTTTCCATGGTAACAGTGTGGGAAGCGGGGGGGGGGGGTTTAAGGGGTAGGAAGCAAGGAAACGAGGGTAGGAAAGAAGAAATTAGGTTGTAATCCTTGCTTTATAGCCTTCATAGTGTTCGCCTTACACCTCGCAACTGAAGCGTGTTTGTGTGTGTGTGTGTGTGTGTGCGCGTGCAGGGTGACCGGAGGTGAACTGTTTGAGGACATCGTAGCCAGAGAGTATTACAGCGAGGCCGACGCCAGGTAGGAGCGCAGCCGTCCGTCCTGTATGTGTGAAAGGGCTTCTCCTTCCTGTCTTTGAATGGTCTGTGTCGTCTGTTTTCTTCCTCTTCTTTGTTGGTTTTTACGTCTTCATGTTCTTCTTCTCACTTTCCTCTGGACTTGAACTTTCTGCTCTGCTCTGTCTTTTCCTTTTCTGCTCCTCACATCCCGTCTCTGCATGTTTTCTTATTATTTGTTTTCTCTTTGCTTCTCTGTTTTTTCTTGTTCATCTTTATCGTTTCTTCTTTTCTTTCTTTCTTTTCTTCTTTTCTGACGTTCTAGGTGATTCCTTTTCTCTCTTTCTGGTGACTTCTAACTTTTCCTCCTCCTGTTTTTACGCCATATTACTTCCTTTCTTCTACCCTCCCTCTTCTTTTTCATTATTCCTCCTCTCTCATTTTTCCTTTACAATGAAGCCACAGTACTTCTCCTCTCACACTGACACAGGAGCCATCAAAGGTTTGACCAATATGAGGTTTTCAAGGCCGTACCGGGTTTTAACAAATCACTTTTCATGTTTTCTAATCTGGAAGGTTTCTAAACCTATTTTGGACTTTCAGTGCCCGATGTGGGAGTCTTGTTTTAGTGCCTAGTTTAATGTTAAAGGGCTTATTTTGATCAAAATCTTCCAACCAAAACATCATTTTTTTTGCATGGTTTGGCTCATCTCGACTTACGGATTTCCTTTGTCCAACACTGCAGTTTGATGATTGCTCAAAAAAAGTGCCACTGGCTCGACTGTGGGCACTTTGTGCAACCCCGCGCTCCAACTGCGGCCTTGACTTTATGTGGAAGATCAGAAATTCAGATTCACAGCACACAAATTTGAATACGTAACTTAACAGACATGGCGCAGACAAACGCTCGTAGCTTAAAGCTCCTGTATACGTAAGAAGTAATCTCCAACGTAAAATCTTCCCCTGCCTCTTTTTACTGTCTAACTTCTACTCAGGGAATCTTTTACTGGAGAAAATGTAAACAAAAGCAGGAAATCGCCTCCTTAGACACCAACCAGGGGGCAGCGATGACAGGCTTTAAATACGGACCTGGTTTTGCTCTGTCGGCAGAGCAGGCGCCCCGTACACATATACATACTGTACATATACAGAGGCAAAGTCTTGGCTGCATTGGCCGCGGGTTCGTCGTATCTGCACTTCACTATCAATAAAGGCGACAGGCCAAAAATAGTGAATCTTACTCCTGACGGTCTTTTATGGTCGATTATGGCCAAAATGAGAATCCTGATTATTTCGATCAATATTAAAATCACGATTATTTATTAATTTCAGGGGCAACATTTCTTTTTATTGTACTTTCACATTTAAGTGAACAGAGCAACGCTTTCATATTGTGCTGCATTCCGGCTTATGTACAAATTTTGCATAAAAATTAATATTAGGTTCTTTATCTGAATTTGGGGCACCTTTGCATCAGTGCATCACTTTTAATTTCAGTGTCTTTGGGAGTCGGGTGGATAGGGTGTCGCGCTGTAGAGCATCGCTGTTCTGGATGTCTGACCTGACGCTGGACTAGGACGGGGAGTAGCGACGTTCTTCCTCTTGGCCTTCATACACTCATCATGCTGCACTTTGTGCTGTTTCTTTAGCTGGTTGAACAAGTTAGTCGTGTTTCTTTGCAGCATAGACACACGTTTCATGCGCTCTCTGCTGATTATTTTTTCATGCTTAACACCACGCGCCCTGAACCTGAAACACCTGGCAACCGATGACGAGCGGTTTCAGGGCACCAGCTCCTCGTCGTCTGTTCCAGACATTTGATTTTTGTTTCTCCCGACTGGTCTCTGGTGTTCGCTCTTCCACTCTAAACTGCCGCGGCAAGGTAGGTGCTCCTGACATGACATGCCAGCTCCCCCAAAAGTGAAATCCAAACTTCTCGATCGCCCCCTGGGGGAGTGGCTGTTAGTTTAGGGAGCGCTTGATTTAACATGCAACGTCTTCAAGAACTTCAACCAAGTCCAGTTGCCTTTTGGATTAAGCTTTAAATTTGCACTGCACTGAAGACACAGCAACAGGCAACATACAGCAGTTTCACCTGGCTTCACTGTGACTCTACCAGCAACACCGCCTACAGTGAGCATTTACTGTCTGTGTGTGAAAACAAAGTCATAGTGCGAATACCTGCTCCACGAGAGTCGAGCTGAGCAGAGCGAGTATCCTGCAGTGTTAGAAACAGAGCGATTTCTGCAAAACATCACACAGCAAGAAACACTAATGAGAAGAAAAAAGTTTGGATTGATACAGATATAATATCATATCTGTGGTTATCCTCCCAGAGTGTATCAAGTGGTGGTAAAATTATCTCTTTAACAGTAATTAGGCCAAGACTCAGGAGGACACTATGAACCCCGGGACGTAACAATTATGTTTCTAATAATAAAACAAACTGCTGATGTTTTTAATGATAACAACAAACTCGTGTTGGTCAAACCCTAAGTATCTGTCTTTTAAATGATCCCCTCTACTGCTATGTCCCCCTCTTCATTCACCCCCTACGGCTTCCCTTCGTCACACAGTGGGAGCGATAAAAACAAGTGTGTTCAGCAGAACACACACCTGCAGCGTGTGTGTGAAGGTGGACCGTCTCACCTTCCCTTTTTCTTTGACTTTCTTCATGTCCATTCAGTTTCACTTTCTTTTTCACCACACGCCCACCCGCCACCCACATACTTTAACATCTCACTCCCACCACTCGAGCCGACTCATCGACACACATTTCACTTTAACCAATGGCAGAAGAGGAAATGGAGTAGTGGGGGGTGGGCAGACAATATGCTGAGAGAAGAGTGAGAGAGGTACTTGATAATGACAGTTGTGGTGTGGGTGTACGTCCATTCAGCAACATTAAAACACAACCTGATATTGTAGATAAGTCAACCAGCAAATGACTCTAGCCTTAGTTTCCCTGTGAAGCTGTTTATCCACTGTGTTACATTTGAAGATTATTCACGTCATGCGCTCATGAAAAAATCCACTTTCATTGGAGAAAATTATCTGTTATATGTGAATCATCTAGTGGACTTTTGGGTAATGAAGTCCTCTAAGTTCAATTAGTCTGATTAACCATCCATCATCTATACCGCTTACCCTGTTCAGGGTTATGGGGGGGCTGGAGCCTATCCCAGCTGTCATTGGGCGAGAGGCGGGGTTACACCCTGGACTGATCACCAGCCAATCACAGGGCTGACACACAGAGACAGACAACCTTTCACACTCACAGTTTTAGAGTCACTGAGAACCTAACGAGCATGTCTTTGGACTGTGGGAGGAAGCATGCAAACTCTGCACAGAAAGGTCCACTACGTCCAAACTGGGGTTCGAACTAGGAACCTTCTAGCTGTGAGGCCGTAGCGCTAACCACTGCACCACCATGCAGCCACAATCCATTGATCCATTTGATATTTTTAAAAAAAGGCACCAATCTGCTGACGACCTCACATTGAACTTCTTTCACACTGGGTATCTGATGAGCTCATAGTGTGAATTGGATGTTTTATTATTAAACTGCAGTGGGTCAAGAACTGTTGTAGTTTTCAGCAAATGTCACTGACAGCTGCTGCAGCTGCCGTGCCTCGCAGCAGCAGCAGCGGGTGGCAAAGAATCCCACATGTCACTCACAGAGAAAAGGTCACATCCAACCGCACACTGGATTTTATTTCTCTTTAATGCAGAAATACAAATCCATCCATCCATTATCTATACCACTTGTCCTGTTCAGGGTCGCGGGGGAGCTGGAGCCTATCCCAGCTGTCATTGGGTGAGAGGCGGGGTACACCCTGGACTGATCACCAGTCAATCACAGGGCTGACACATAGACGCACACATTCACACCTACGGGCAATTTAGAGTCACCATTTAACCTTACAAGCATGTCTTTGGACTGTGGGAGGAAGCTGGGGACCCCTCGGTGTGCGAAGATTCAAGAACATGCAAACTCTGCACATTTTGCCCAAAAAGGGCTTGAACCAGTGACCTCCTCGCTGTGAGGCAACAACGCTAACCACTGCACCACCGTGCAGCCCAGATACAAATCTAGCCTTTAAATAATGCTTGTTATGAGTTTATAAACTTGTAATGTCCACTCTTCTGATCTTTTGAACCCATTTGATGCTAACAGCAAGCTTTAACCTTTTTTTGCTATTCAAACTGCATTAACAGCTTCCTGCTGGTTGTCATTGTGTTTCATTGAGTCGTAGGTGAGAGCCGTTCTTTTTACAGTTGTGCCCACATTTCACTTCCTGCCCGAGAGCCACTCCCCTTTTGTGCCGAATTACCACAGGCAGCTTTTTGCAACTGCAACTGGGCTATACTCGGTCACGTGCGGGGGAATCATGTCACCACAACATGGTGCCAACTGTGAGCAACATTATAACCCTCCTACATTATTATTCCTACATTATTCTGCTGGTTCCTTTTACATTTTAAAAGCACAGAATGTAGTATGCGTGTGTGTTGATACGGCAGAATAGAGTGCAGGCACGTTCGTGAGTCCGACCACTCTCTACCTCGTAGTGTTGTGACGTTCGCGAACGATCTCGGAAAGGAACGGAGCCATAAGATCCGGCTCCCTTCAGCCGTAATCCCCAACACTAGATTGAGTCGGGGCTATCTTTTTAAAGGATACCAAAACTAAAGAGAATAGAAGCAGATGAATCACTGCAATTCAGAGAAACAGCTGTACCCCAGGCACTGAAACGCGGATTTGCGCTTTCGCCATTTTGTGTCAAATATGTTGGATTTTTGTTTGAAATCGTACCTTTCGTTTAACCGTACTACTCATCATTGACATACCCAGCATCTTTCATTTGTATTCCGTGTAACTGTCGAGGTTTTTACGGCATTTATTTAAAATTATGTGATGATGAGCCTACAAACTAAAGGGGAGGTTTAGACACTGTTCGCTATCCAAGACTCATTTCACTTCTATTGTTCCTGTGAGTGTGTAACTGAGTGTGTGCACTCCTGTGTGTGTGCTGCTGTCCCCTCCATATGCTTAATAACTGCCTATCTGAACCCCCCACTGATTGCTGTAGTTCCCACCCACCTTGTAACCCTGGCAGTTCTCATCCTTGGCTCATGTGCACACACACACACACACACACACACACACACACACGCACACACACACACACACACGCACACTCCTTTCCCCTCCATTGTGAATGTCAGTCATCCAGGCCAGCCCCCCCTCCGGAGACCAGCAAGAAGTGGGACTTTAATTAGCTGCAATAATTAGTCTCGGGCACACACACACACGTTACACTGCCACTCACACACACAGACCTTGCCGTATCACACCTTGTCGCCCCTGTCAGTATCTATCAGAGTTTCTGCTCAGTAGTGTTTGATTGGATGGAGGCAATTAGAAGTAGATTAAACCTTAATCTTAAACAGGGAATCTTTCATCAGGAGGAAGACGGACTCAAAACGTGCCACAAACATTTCTGTTGACTTGTAAACATTCAGGAAATACGCGCTGTTTATACACAGGACCCTTTCCAATCTCTTTAGCAACCCCATAAACTTTATCTGCCTGGTCAGAGGCGGGACTGAATAGGGTGTCGTGCTGTACAGTGTCAAGGTCAAGGTTGAGGTCAATTTTTTTTAAACAAACAGGGTTTGTACCAAAGTGCTTTACAGCAAGCATAAAAACAAACTTTGCAGCAGAACAGATGGAAAAGAGCAATAAAAAGATTATTACATGACATGAATATTTGAAATACATAGAGAGCACACCCAAACATGAGTATGCTTACAGATATGCACACAAGTACACAAAACACACACACAACTTGAAGCTTTTGTTGAACACGGTAAAATGCAACTCATGTTCAAAAGCTAGGGAGGGCGAGGGAGTAAAAGTGAGTCTTGAGACTTTTTTGAAAGAGAGATTCTGCTGTTCTTACATGTGATGGGAGGCTTTTCCAGAGTCTTGGTGCGGCTGCAGAGAAGGCCCCGTCTCCAAAAAGTTTTCTGCATGATCGTGGGATGGTTAATAGCCTTTGATCAGATGATCTGAGGGGTCTAGAATTCTGTAATGTAGCTCGGAGCGAGGCCATGAAGGGCTTTAAATCTAATCTTGTACAGGATTCTGAACTGGATGTCTGACTTGACGCTGCAGGGTTGGGAAAGCGACGTTTTTCCTCTTGGCCTTCACACACTCATCACGCTGCACTTTGTGCTGTTTTTCAGCTGGCTGTTAGCAGACACACGTTTCATGACCTCTTTGGATATAATTTTTTCTTGCTTAAAGCTCCTATGAAGAACTTTCGGTTTGTCTGGCGCCCCCTGTGGACAAAGCTGTACCTCTGATCTCTTTGCTGATTTTGTCCTGTACATGCTTAAGTGGTGGTTTCTAACAAAACATCTCCTGCTTTCTTTAACAGTCACATGTATCACTCACTTTAAATCTTTGCCCTGGAAAATTTTAACAAAGGCAGCGTGCAGTTAATGGCCACGCCTGACAACTACCCCCCCGCCAGCAGTTTCAGACTTTAAAAATAACTATATCGAAATAATCAATCTTGTCGCTGATGGTCTGGTTTGCTTTTGTAGGTTATATACAATAATCAGAACTTATTTCAGTTTCATAACCAGCTAAAAACTCCTCACAGGAGCTTTAACATCACTCACCCTAAACCCTAAATAGCTCCAAAGAGGACGGGCGTTTAACGTGTGACTTGCTCTCTTCCTGTTTTAGCGCAACAACAAGCAGCGTTCAAAACTTGACTGAGCGTTTGTGGCCCACATGACAAGTTTGCACAAGACTTCAAAGACGTAACAGATATTAGTATATTTTGAGATCGTGATGAAAAACAACAAAGAGACACTCACGAGGACAGCGACTTATCCTCTTCCCATTTTCAACTGCTGCTGTAACTACGACAACCACCGACGCATTCGGCTGAAAGTCGCCAGTTAACATGGTCACTCGTTGAACCGAAACACCGCTCTCTGTTGTTTAAAGGCAGGCGCTTATCACCTGCTCCCCCAAAAGTGAAGCCCAAACCTCTCGATCTCCTCCTGGGGGAGTTTAGGGAGCGCTTGACTTTTCTACAGGTGGAGCATTTTAAACGTCAATATTGCCGTCAATCAATTATTTAATCGTGGACGCCAAATCAGCCCTTTTTCAATGTAGAAAATAGTTTTTGTGTGCACTTTTTACTGAGACTTTTGAGGTTACTCAAAACTAAACAAGCAAAAATGGTCGTGTAATAAGATCGGCAGTGACAGCAAGATTCTGCAGTCTCTCATCCTGCACGGTTAGTGAGGCCGTGCGCGCTCACGTGTTCGGCTTTGGCATTTGAATACTATCAAAATCCTGCCTACTCTTACGGATTTCTCCAAATTTGCCCACCGTGGCTTTCAGGTTTAGAATCAGGATGTTATTACAGTCATATTTTTTTTTAGATTTGTGTGTGTGTGTGTTTATGAGCGAGTGTGCACATTTATCTCTCTCGTGCTCTCTCTCAGTCCTCCCACTCACTAGACGCCGTGTGGGAGTGGATCCTGCTGGCTGCCTGTCTCTTTGCGCCTGATATTACTCACATATTCTGCACATTACACTTTCCCATTACACTAAGCCCACATACACACTCTGTTAGATGTACACACACACACACAATGGAATGAGGTAGGTTCATGTATCTCTTGCAGTGCGCACACAGCGATGTGTTTCCTTTTAGTGGTGGAAAAATAGCCTGGCATCAGCCCACCAGTCCTCTATGATTCAGTTTGTCCTATACATAAGCGATCTATTTCTTCTATTATCATCTCTCTTTGCCTTTCAAACGCTTCTTTTCCTCTCTTTTACAGTGTCACCTTTTCTCCTCTCCTCTCCTCTCCTCTCCTCTCCTCTCCTCTCCTCTCCTCTCCTCTCCTCTGTCGGTCTCGGTGTGATTATTGTCTGTCAGGTTGTTCTGCTGTGGCTGCTCTTGTCTGTCATCATGTTTGAAAAAGCAAAACGAAACGTTTTTGTCTCCTCCCACCCACCCATCCCTCCCAACATCTCTATCTGCATCCCTCTCCTCCCCCTCTTTCTTGATCTTCTGCCTGTTATCCTTCCTCTCTGTCACTGCTGTCATCCTCCACTTTCTTAACTTTAAAATTGTCATCTCGCATTGACCCCGCACGTCATTTTTTCACCTGGCATCCTCACTCTTCTCCTTCCACCCCACCTGCCACCCCCTCCACCCCACCTTCCATTTGTCCCCCTTCATCCATCCCCACCCCTCCTTCCCCCCACTGTCCCTCCTCTTTCTGTTTTGTCTTCACAGTCACTGTATCCATCAGATTCTAGAAAGTGTCCATCACATTCACCAACATGACATAGTGCACAGGGACCTGAAGGTTAGTATGTGTAGAGGAGCACCTGCATCCCTCAGCCACCCCTTCCCCACGACCTTTGCCTGCTTCCTTTCCTTCCTTCCGTCCTTCCTTCCTTCCGTCTCGTCTGTCCGTGTCGTATCTGTCCGTTGCTGGTCTAATGTTTGCCTTGTTTGACTTGTGGTATGCTCTTACGTTTTCTCTTTTCTGTTTGATCACGTTGTTAATTCGAGGACCCCGGCCTACCTCCCCCACCCCCCTCCTTTGTCCCTCCCACCCAATCTTTTATCAATCATTCTACAAACTACTGCAAAACCAAAGCTCCTGTTGCACTGACCGACAACCAGATCGATCTATGAATTAGGCTTGCACACAAACACAGTCACCCATCGTGAGCACACATCCTCCTGAAGGTGTAATAAATATCCAGTGTTTGCCCATACATCCATCAATTTCTCCCACCAGGGTAGATAAATAAAGCTGCAGATATATTTATTGTGATCTTGATTGATTTTTTTCCCCCTTCTCCTCCCTTTTGTTTGGCTTTGAGTCACATGTATTGATCCCTGTATCTTCAAGACATTAATTACATCTTTATAGAGAACAACAAAAAACAGAACAGAGCTGCTTTGACACTCTGGAAAGGTCACCAGGACTAAAGAGGTCCACATGAGGAGGTCCGGGCCGGCTGGCAATTTCAAAACCAGATCTGAGAACCCTGATAGTTTTAATTGTTAGGTTACTGGTGCATTGATTTTTATTGAGATCAAATTAAATACAGAAAATCAGAATATCAAAATATATATGTATGCTTATTACACGGCTGTGTTAAATACTTGATTCTGATTGGTTAATTACGACATTCCGAGCGCTGTTATTTCTTGATAACAGACTGTTGCTATGTAGAACAGTACGTTGCTAGGGATGCGGCTCTAATCACACAATCCAGAGGACTAACTGTAATCATATCAATCCACCGAAAGGAGTCCAGTTAATTTGACGTCAATCTGTTTACAGAGGGAAAACAGAAAAGAGACGAAAACAGCGGACAGAAAGCAACAAAGGTTAAACGATGCAAAATCTGAAGACGGCACATGAAGTAAACAAACAGAACACAGTACTGGATTCGGCGGTGTTTAAGGACGGTGAATGGAAAAGAAAATGTCAAAAGACTCTGACAGAGATGAGACAGAAAACTTCCATCATGTGCTACGCTGATTCCTGCCGTCCCGTTTCCTGTGTCTCACTTCCATCAGTGGAGTGAGTAAAACAGCTAGCTTAGCTCATTTAAAGAAGGCTAGAGTTAAAGGGCCAGTTCCTCGATTTTCAACCTCAGTCCCATCATGCTATCATGGGGAGCTAGTTCCATTATTGTAGAAAAAAATGCAATTTGGCTCTGTGACTTTGGAGGACGCTATCCGCTTCTCCAATGGGCCCTGGAAAACCTCTCCCAGATGACACGTTTTTACGTTGTCTGGCGGAGGTTTTTTGCCAGGGAGCTCGCTAAACTACACTTCCTCAATCTAGGACGCCCGCCTCCGATGTCAATGTCTCATTAGGTTTGAAATGTAGACTGCAGACGGTATATATCTGAAATACGACGGTATATTCTCGTCATATTTCAGATTCTGTATCGCTCTGAGGTATTATTTCACTCCAGCGTCTCTCGCTGAGCCGTACCTTTCAGAGCGAGGGGCGCAATGCACGCTGGGTGTTATAGGAATGTCGAATGGGTGAAACCACGAGCTGTTTGTACAAATTTCTCCACAGCTGGGGCACCAATTTCAAATATTATTGCTTCTATCGATTACAGAGAAGCTTTGACTGGCCTATTCCAGGGGCGAATTGCTCCTTTAACCGTTGCTATGGACGCAGCTCTCACTGTGAGTGTAACGGACTATTTTTAAACGGAAAACAGAAATATAATCATTTTTAAATTAATAAAATAATTGCCAAACCAATATATTTTTAATTTCCTAGGTAAAAAGCCGTGTAATAAGCATCCTTCGCTTCGTGGTCCTGCTCACCCTGTCGGGGTTCCATTCTGCGGTAACAACCTGCTCACTATACATTACCCCTTACTTAGAGGACGTCTATAATGCACTGTGAAAAGCATCAAACATTAGAACTGCCTCACTTTTTTTTAGACTTTTGTAAGACATGCCAGATACCATGATGGAAGGGTCTTATGAATGAGATGCCATCAATATCATCAGGAGCACGTAAATAATGCAAACTTCAAGGCCGACGCAAGAATCAATCCGCCATTCACCCTGTTTGCCAAACACAGAGTTTGTATAATGTCCTGTGTTTGTGTGTTTACTGTAATGGATTTTATTGGTCCAGAGGTGTGCAGGCAGGTGTTTTCTCAGTCAGGGAGATTTATGAACAGTTTTCCATTTTCAGGCCTTTTTTTTCCCCTTAAACAACACGATTCACAACAGTCCACCTGTAAGACTTATTACACACTCACAGTGATACAAAACTTCAATGAAAGTTGGCTTTGTCAGTGCACAGGAAGCACACGTGCATGGTGCAGCTTTTCTCCACATACAACACCACAACCCCGACAGCACATGTGCGTGTGTCTGTTAGTGTCAGTGAATAAGTGAGTGTGTGTTCATAAAGCTCTGCATCAGTCCACACCTCTCACAGCTGGACCCAGAAATGTACTGTACATGGTCCGACGCATACACTCGTACTTGTTGTCTCCTCACACACACATGTATCTTTTTCCCCCCTCAGAGGTATCGTCTCGTCTGCATCGGGCTTGGGTTTTTATTTTTAGTGTCCGGTAGCTAACTGACATCAGACTGACAGCTCTTGTCAGCAGAGGTCAGCTAGGCCGGCAGCAGACATGGCATTGATCCCAGGCACATCTTTTAAATGTTATTAATTGCACAATGACTCACTCCTTCCCTCACCTCCTTCATCAACGCCTTCTGTGCCTCCTATGGCCAGCCACATTCTCACACAATCTCTCATCACTCCCCCACCCCCAAGGCCTGCTGGCTCAAACTTAAAGGGTGCTGGGGTATCTAAGGTACACCTGCAACCAACCGAGCTGCAAAAAGTTTCGTATAGGAGTATGTTTATACATTTCGAAGAGGAGATTTTATAAGACAAGGGAGATCAAAGATTATATTGTTTGGTTAAATGAAGCATTGACTCAAAGGAATCTTCTGTTGCAGAGCTAACAAGAGCTGAACCCTTAGCGTTAAGGCCCTACATTTGGCCCACAATGGGTAGCTAACCTAGCCTATATAGCTTCATTTGCACGATGTTAGGTACTTGGGCTGTCACTTTTCAATCGTAATTCTATATATCGAACCTGGTGGAATATTAATAGTTGGAACTGTAATGATGTGATAACGCTTGCCCACGAACAAATGAGTAATCTGCTTTCCAGAGTCCCAGACTGCGATCACGTTTAAAGTAGTGTACCTTGTATTCCATCAGATGGCGATAAAACGCTGCCTGCTACAAACCAATGGAGGAAACTAGCGAGGCAAGCCGTTGTTCACCTTTCCTGCGTCCCGACCGTAGTCAGAAAGCACAGGGCAGACATATTCTTGTTCTGCTCCAAGGCCGAAGCTGTAGCTAGGTCGCTTTGGGACTTACTTTGGGGAGTGCGGCTTGAGTTGTTGTAGGCTTTATTATGCACAAACAGCCTAAACTGTACATTAGTTCTGTTGTTTAAAGATAGAATTTCAAAGGTTTCAGTTGTAGTGCTCTTCAGCGCCTCCCGCTGCCGATAATTAGTAATTACATCAACACTCTTCCCAATTTAACTCTTGATTTTCCTCGCTTTCGTTTGTAGACGGTTTGCCTTCATCTGAGCGTCGAAGTTGTATCTGTAGTCATCCATCTTTTCTTTGTTTGTTCAGCCAAAGTAGATTAGATTCCTCCCAATGCTTACAGAAACCAGAAGAGCAGCCGCTTAGCTCCGCCTACCCTCTCTGGCAGACCAACCACTGCTGGCTGATGGAAAACACGTCACTAACTGGGCGCCACAGTGTCGCCACAGACACCCAGTCTGTAACACAGCAAATGCACAGGCTTTCATCAGTGGGCCATAGGCTCAATCACCATTGTGTTACCTCATGCGGCGATAGATAGTGACTTAATATCACTCTTTTCTCTGCTCTTCCGCTGCTCCGGTCCCCTCGTGCACACACACTTCCGTTCTCTCTCACTCAGTCTACCACCCCACTCTCACGCACTTCCAAAAACAGAGCTGCGCTTCTAGTATAAGACCGTGCTACAGAACTGAGTAACGAATTGCGTGTCACGTTGAGTTCGTTCGAGCTTGACCTTTGGGAAAAGTGACAGCCCGACAACTTACCTGGAGTCAGACAAAGCCTTTTAAAGATGAGACGATACAAGATGGCGTCTCACAACAGAGGATTCCTTCCAACTCCCTGCTGTACCCCATAGTCCCTCCTCCCACTTCCTTATCGCCCCTCCCCCCTCCCTCCCCACCCCTTCCTTCCCCACACTTCTGGCCTGTGCACGGGATTGTAGCGCTGCTCAGACTAACATGCGCCCCCCCCCCCCCTTGGTGTTTGCATGCAGTCATTGCATCCAGCAGATCCTGGAGGCGGTGCTTCACTGCCATCAAATGGGTGTGGTGCACCGGGACCTGAAGGTGAGTGATGGGGATCACGTTGCTTTCCCGTTGAGATTGTGCTTTTATATATGTGTCATGAGGTTCGTGAGTGTTGTTTGTGTAGTCAGTGTGTAGTAGGTAAGAAACTGTCTGTAATGTTTGTGCACATAAAGTCACTTAAAGAGGATTTAGAACTATATTTACCTCATAAATTCTGATGTCATACAACTCTTTGTAGCTCTGGTTTTACAGCTAGAAAGTCAGATAAGCCCCTTTCACACATTTCCCGACAATGATCACGACATGTCGAATACCACTTCAGACCTTCCTCTCGCTCTGCCCTGCCGTACACATCCTGCAGCTCTGTGCGGTCTCCCTCCTCCTCCTGTTGTGTGCACGCCACTTCCCCCTGTCTGTGGAGATTTCAAGCATGCAGCGCCGGTCATGCGGGCCGAGCAGTGCCAGCGCTCTGTAACCTTTTTGGAACATGATCTTGTCATTGCACAGTCGGCAACATGGCCCCGGAGGATACTTAATCTGACCTCTGGTTCATTTACTAGACAGAAGAAGATGTTAGCTATTGATTATGAGACAGGCTGTGTGGTTTAGCCTTTATGGATCAGTTAATCACCCCAGTGCATCAAATGTAACAGCTCATTTTCTGCTCCGCGCCGTGCGATGCTGTGTTTCAATCGGACGACGAGCTGGTAGTCTTCTTTAGGGTTGGAAACGGACAGCGAGTTGCTAATTTAGAACAGGTACCAAGTGTCTTATAAATGTGGAAATGCTTCATTGATGTATTTGGTAGACTTTAAAACAGCAGAAGGTCTGCAGAAAGCAGTAGCCCTATGTAATGTGATCGCTAACAACAACTTAACTGAAATGTTGCTTTGGTTTTTCCCCAAACAAAGCAGCACCTCAGACACAATGAGCTCTGTGTGAATCAGAGTGTGAACAGATTGAAGTTTCCAGTCCTCTTGCTGTCACGTCGTGTTCCCGCTTGTGTCTCTGCCAGTGCATGCTTGAATATCGCATCTTGTTGTGCATTGTGCGCTTTTGTCAGGCAGACCTCTTCCATTCAAATGTCAGTCACAGGCGTTCCAGCACAGGCGTGTTGTGTTTATCAGAACTGTTGAGGCTATTCCTTTATTTAGCCGACACGCCTATCTGGTTTCACACCCAAGCACCGGAGAGCATTTCATGCAATAGGTCATAGTGTGATGACTGAGGACAGCCTGACTGACAAGATCCCTCACATTAGGAATGGGGTTATGGCAAATGAGATGACAACACAGCAAACGTTAGAAAAAGGTGACACCAATTAAGGCTTTAGACGACTTTATGCTACAGGTGTAAAGGCAACGTATTAGATGCAGGATTTTGTAGAGAAACTCCAAAAGAGTCTTATTAGATAGGCATTAGTATCAAGACATTTCAAACCACATAAAGCCCGACTTTAATCCAGACATTTAGACTTTTCTTCAAAGTAAAAGGAGTCAGGGCCAGTTTGTCTTTCAGCACCACAGCAGTGCGCTTAAATCAAAGTGTCCTCTTTATTGAGGTCGACTTCTTTGCCACTTTCTCTGAAGGAATCAGTCAGGATTGTGGCAGCAGCTCCAGTGGAAGGAACGAGAGAAAGATGGGAATTGTTCCATTTAAAACACCCACTCATGAACTGCTCTCGAATGCAGCCCTGTCTCTATCGCCCTTTACCCTCCCTCTCTCCCTTTCATACCAGTTGCTCGTCAGCTGTGCGTGCATGTTTAATAGTATATGCGTGTGTTAAAGAGATTCACTAATGTCTGAAAGTGATGCTGACTGCTGCAGTTATGTCTTGAACATGTGGCCTGGATGTTTGGCATTGCGTTTATTCACCTTTTTGATGGAAGCACATGCTTCATCAGAATTTCCACCCACATCCGTTTTCACGGATTATCTTACTGCTGCTGCAGCGTTGGCAAGTTCTAACTCCCTCGTTTACAAAGGAGTAAAGCCTAACCAAACGGGAGAGCTGGGAGAATGTGATGACACGAGGTAGGCACAGCGCCTTAGGATTACTGGTTTGCTCACTAACTCTCTCTCTTGCTTGCTCATTCCCTTTCTCTGTTACTTATGGGCTAAGTGTCTGCACTTTTAATACACAGTATTCCTTTGCCTCTTAACAAATTAACTGAGGAGAGAGCAGAGGGAGGAAGGAAGAGGGTGCAAAGACATACTGCAGCAATGCAGGGGAGCAGCGTCAGACATACAGCCTAAATAATTTGTCCTCGTTCTCTCCATGCTGCAAGTGTGCACTGGTGTTACTGGTTACAGTCGTACACTTCCGTAAACTGCTGAACAAGTTTGGAATAAAAGGAAGACTCATATCAGAGACTTCAGTGAGAAAAGTATTTTACACCTAACTACACCGTTCAGTTATTACAGGCACTTAATGCTATTAAGGATCAACATCTGGCAGCTGATTTGCATGCAGGTGTTACTGTTGACATAAATATGTAATCTGTTTAGCTAAAGAAGGTATGCAGCCGAGCCAGCGGTCGTCTTCTTTACAGACTTTCAAGTATAGATGGCCATAATTATTTCTATATTCTAATATCAATCTAGTTGGACTACATTCTTTTGCTGCAACTGATTTGTTGCGTTATAGTTCCTTTCTCCCGCGGCAGAGGCTGTCACAGAGCTCGTCGGTGCTTGCACTGCTGCGCCTTGCAAAACCGTGCGCATTCGGGTCAGATAGTGGGTTTTAAGGGAGTCCCATCAAATTAAAATAATCACTTCTTGCCGTGCTAAAATGGATTCACTTTAAAGTAATTATCTCGAAGATTTTCATGTAAATAAATGTCTGTTAAGTCTCTATCTATCGTAGAATGAGGTAACACAATGGTGATTGAGCCTATGGCCCACTGATGAAAGCCTTTGCATTTGCAGTATTACAGACTGGCTGTCTGTGGCAACTTTCGCAGAAAAAATCACAAGTGGCGCCCAGTTAGTGACGCGTTTTCCATCAGCCAGCAGTGGTTGGTCTGTCAGAGAGGGTAGGCGGAGCTAAGCGGCTGCTTTTCCGCTCTCTGCAAGTGTTGCGAGTAAACAGTAATCTACTATGGCTGAACAAACAAAGAAAAGATCGATGACTACAGATACAACTTCAACAATAAGTGAAAATCCAAAGAAAAAGAAACAAACTCGACGCTCAGATGAAGGCAAACCGTGGACGTCACACAGGCAACACTGTCAGGATATCTGGGAAGTGTGCTCCTGCAATTACCGTTTATCGCCACAGGCGCCGCCAAAGACAACAAAACTGAGATCTTCGAGATTATCACTTGAACTTAAGAACTTGAAGTAGACACATTGGCTCATACCCATGTAATGTCTCTGTAATTGGTTAGCTAACCTTTTGTTATTCCATCGTCACGACTACCTTGGAAATCAATGATAACAAATGGACCTCTTTGCCTTCTGTTTGAAGTTAATATTTCCCACCAGAGTGCTTTACTCATCATTCAAGATTGCCCGTGTCTCTTACAGAGGGAGTGATTAAGTGAGATGGAGAGAGACAAAGTGAGAAGGAGCGGGGGGCCAGTGGGGATAGCATCCCATTATTAGAGCCCTGTTCTGACAGAGAATAATGAGGCTGACTGCATTAACTGGGCCACAGAGATGGAGCCTATAGAGCAGCACACCACATGAGGCGAGGACAAAATAACGCTGCAAACTGATTGAACTTTGTGGACATTTAAACTACATTATACACTAGATTTCTTGTATAGCTTAAGTTGTTCAAATGATATCTATGTCTGTGTGTGTATGTGTTGTATGTGTGTTTCTGTGCTGAACACAGTGTTGATTAGTCCCATATGAACCCCTTTACAAACTTTGTGCATGCATAGCTATCTAACTCCAGCTCTTCCTCTAAAAGGACAGTGTATATTTTTTGTACCCTCATCCATCACTTCTAAATGTTTGTTTCTCTCCTCTTCTTCCACTTTAGCCAGAGAACCTGCTGCTAGCGAGCAAATGTAAGAATGCTGCAGTGAAGCTGGCCGACTTTGGCCTCGCCATCGAGGTGCAGGGGGATCAGCAGGCCTGGTTTGGTACGTACAGCAGATACAGGAGTTTATATTTTCCAATTCATTCATCTCAATCTATGAAGGGGCTTTATGATTCGGTCTAGGTGCTGTGAGCGGTAAGTGGCAAAGGTCTGAACTTCATCGTCTGAATGATTGTTTGATAAAAATACTTGGTAACTGAGGATCAAAAGGAGTGATCTAGTAGCTTAAAGAGGGGGTGTTAAGCTGTTTCACATTTTAAGATATATATAATTTTACAACGTTGGATGTCCAGACTAAACGTAAACGTTTCAAATCTGTAGGTGAAAGTGTGTTGGAGTAATCCCCAGGTAGGGATGGGTAACAAAACCCAGTATTAAACGGGCCCCGGGGCTGAATTATGAAATACCGCAGTATTGATAAACGCCCAATGTTATCGGTTCTGCTTTCAGTACTGGAGAAATAAAGAAAATACATTTCCTGTTTATTATTGCTACAAAACCCTTATATTGCACATTTGATCTCACCAACCGTTTCTAATTTGCAATAGGATTAAGACATTCGTCTGTGATGCATATTTCTAATCCAGAAGAAAAATCTCTCTGGCAGAGCTTGTGTGTGAGGGCCGGGGGCAGCTCTCTCTCACACACGCTACAGCACACACACACACACACAGACGCGCACACAAGAGATACAGCTCGTTACGATGGCGTTTACACTTCACCAGAGTCGATGCCGACAATGCTTTTGCTTGTAAGGGCAGAAACACGAGCGATCTGTCCAAACAGCTGTCTAAGGGCCCGATCAGACAGAACGCGTTTTGCAAGTTGTAAAACGCGAGGCGCACCGCACTGAGTTTTTTTTGGAAGTAAACACCCGATCAGGGGGCGGCTTTTTTTTCCTACTGTTGATAAGGCAACCATCGAATCATTAGCTGTCATCAACCTAACCTATATATTGTAAACTGACAGAAGGCTCGCCTCTCCTTTCATCCGATTGGACAATGAGAAAACGCCCATGACGTCGGACGCTTTTCTGCTTTGCGGTGAAGTTTTTTCAACGCGAGGCGCACTGAGCGGAAAAACGTGAGGCGCTCTGCAAAGCAAAAGCAGCGTGCAAAAAGCGTCCCTCTCATTGAAAACAATGACAAAAAAGCCGCCCCCAGCTGCTGCAACGCGTTCTGTCTGATCGGGCCCTAAAGTGCCTCATATACAGGCAGGGACACGCGCCACACTTCTCACTGGACGCTGTTACCCAGCAAACTTACTACACGTGACGAACCGGGTTAATTGATAAGCCCCGCCCACTACCAGCCAGCCAAATTAGCTTTAAATTCCATCATCAGAACATTTGCTGTGAATAATTGTTAATTTTACATTTCAGGAAACAAAGCAATCTCAATTCTGATCTCATTTTCTTCCATTTTTTTCTCTTAAAAAATTACAAAAAGAACCGATAAGAATACCGTTTGAGCACCAGATCATTAAGCCGGATCGATAAGAGTAGTAATGCCGTTAAAATCTAAACGATACCATCCCTATCCCACAGTTTGTTCTACACGCTGTGCAGACTCAGCAGGCTTCAGAGAGCTGGCCAATCAGACGAAAGCGGGATTGTAGGGGCGGGGTTTCTTAAAGGGACAGAGCTGACTGAGTCGTTTCAGGCAGACGCTGTATGAGGGCCTGCACAGAGCACCAGGGTGTGAAAAATGATGACTAGTTGGTCCTGGGTTATGCTCCCTATCCCCGTCGCTTATCAGCACCATTCATGTAACTTTTTTATCAGGGATGTCAATCTAGTGATCATGGCGAGTGAAACTGGTTGGTTAACCTGTCAGTCTCTGATAAGTTCTGCTGAGGCACACGTCCAACCTGGATCTTTACTCCAAACATGTTTACAGTCAGTGGAAGCATCCGTGCTTTTCCTCCACCAGAGATTAGCCAGTCCTTCACAATCATCTGTCCTTAAAGCCTGAGATCTGTCTGCAAGATCTCCATCCGCCGTGTGGATGTGGAGGTTTCAGCTTACGGAAGATTATCTTGCTTCTTTACAAGCTGATCCAAGAAGAGCACATACACAATCTGTTGCCTTGGGCATGTCAATCAATCGTGTGTGTGTGTGTGTGTGTGTGTGTGTGTGTATGTGTGTGTGTGTGTGTGTGTGTATGTGTGTGTTATTACTGCAGGATTTGCTGGCACACCGGGGTACCTGTCCCCTGAGGTATTGAGGAAGGAGGCATATGGCAAACCTGTGGACATCTGGGCCTGCGGTGAGTTGTACAAAGAGACACAAACACACATCACACACATACTGGGTTTTCCTAGGGCGTACACAAGAAAACAGAAACGCACTGAAGCACATTTTCTAAAAAAAATCTGTGTGTGTTTTTGTGTGTGTGTGTCCATATGTGTTTTTGTGTGTCTCAGGGGTGATCCTCTACATCCTGCTGGTGGGTTACCCTCCTTTCTGGGATGAGGACCAGCACAAGCTGTACCAACAGATCAAGGCTGGGGCTTACGATGTGAGTCTCCTCTCCTCTCCTCTCCTCTCCTCTCCTCTCCTCTCCTCTCCTCTCCTCCCCTCCCACTGCCCTCATTCCGTTTGGCAGCAGTTACGTAACTTAGTCACCTCATTCATATTTCAGGGGGTGCAAGAGAGGGAGCCTCACCTTAGATCACTTTAAAGCTCATGCCAAATAGAGAGTGAGAGAGCGAGAGAGAGTGGTGGTGGGGGGGGCTGGCTGACTCTCTGGCTCCGGGCTCATAGGACACATTTATGTCTGCAAACAACACGACCTGCAGGGTTTTATTTCAAATTTCCCGTTGTTGTACTTTGACTCCTGATATGGTGCACAAACACGCCCACAGTCGCTACTTTGCTACAGGAGCATGTGTAACGCTTATTTTTTAATCAATTAATCTAACTGATGATAATAAGAATAATAAGAACAATAATAATAATATTAATAGACTATTTGTCAGATGCCTGATTAAAAAAATACTGGACCTCAAATTCAAAAGGATTGCTGTGACTCACAGATTGATTTTATCTCTGTGTGTCAGAGCAACCCTTTCCCTGAACTGGAGAATCAGTATTATTACTTGAGTACTTAAAACAAGCAGGGTGAGCTAAACAACAGGACGAACTCCTTCAAAGCATAAATTAACAATTTGTGAGAAGGCACTACAGACGTCTACTTCTTAAGGCCAGTTCAGATCAATGATTCGCAATGAGACTGGATGCCAAAAGAGTCCCCTGACATCTGATCGTAAACATTCTAAAAGTGGGCCGTTCACATCAATGCAACGCAACACACACAGACACAGCTGACCGTCTCCATAGCAACGACACATTGACATACCCCAATACTTCTGCGTTAATATGACAACGTTAGTTAATCCTATAACGTTAGTATTAGGCCCAGGTTACATGTATTATCTAGCTGGATTTCTGTTATCGTTATAAAAAGAAGTGGATGACAGTGACAGTGACATGCTCGCGATGTTTGCTGTAACATTGACTAATAAACATCAAAGACAGAGAGTTTGGAAAGAGAGGATCTGGAGCCGTCTTTGGCTACTGCAGCGCCAGAGACGGGGTGCTACGCCAACTTATGCTGTTTCCTGATTGGCTGAAGTGAAATAGCTACATCGTTCAGTTCTAAAACTGCATTTGGAGATTTGACAAGTCAAATCTTCTGCAACTCCAGGCAACGGCTTCAGACGCTCTGCAACTAACCAGTTCCCACCGCTGCAGTTTTCTCTGCAACATTCTGAAACTGTTTTGTTTTGTTGCGAATCATTGATCTGAACTGGACTCCCCAGCGCTCCCCAGAACGTGGCGCCCTAGGAGACGCCTGTATCACCCAATGTCTTGAGCCGCACCTGGTTCTAACCCCTATTTTGACAGCCAGAGATGAGTGACAAGATCCGTTTCTGCACGCACATAACTTTACTGTGCTCCAGCTCTTAACTCAGCTCTCTTGTCGACACACGTTATACAAATCAACGTATTTCCGTAATCGATGGCATCGATTACATCGAAGAGTCGCCCCAGCCCTACCTGGGTTCATACCTGGCCTCACAAATCAGCTTACTTTTAATAAATAATTATGTAAAAACTCTATATTCAAGATATTAAACACTAAAAAACTACAACTTTGAGCTCATGACACATCGTTATCATCGGAGACCTTGATCTATAGAGCACTTTTCAAAATTCAAGTTACAGCATGCTTCGCATAGGCAGCGAAATAAAACAAGCAGGTCATAAAATCATAAGCAAAAGCAAATAGTAATAAATAATTATTTGACATAAAATACAATTAAAAGATTTTTTTAAAATTTAAATTCATTAAAGTGTATTTAAGTAAAATTGGCTTCCCCATGTGACTGAATGTAGGCTGCAACTGTCCATTACGTTTATTGTTGATCGTATTTTGATGATTATTAAAAAATAATGCTCAAAGATGTTTATTTACAATGGTACAAAAGAGAGAAATGGAACAAAAGGTAGACTAAACTATTGATAAATTAATTGCTTCAGCTCTACCATTAATAATAATTAAACGTGTGGTTCTTCTCATCCCGTTAGTTTCCTTCCCCCGAGTGGGACACAGTCACCCCAGAGGCCAAGAACCTGATCAACCAGATGCTGACCATCAACCCAGCCAAGAGGATCACTGCTCAGGAGGCCCTCAAGCACCCATGGGTCTGCGTAAGTGCCCCCTATCTGAGTTATTCCTGGAAAAGACTCAAACAAGTGGTTTGATTACAGAACACACAAAAACCTTAATTATTAACTGATTTCTTCTTTAACCTCTGTTTGTCCTCCTCTTCCTCTACTCCTCCTCGTCTTCTTCCTTCCCTCAGCAACGGTCCACAGTGGCGTCTATGATGCACAGACAGGAGACCGTGGAGTGCCTGAAGAAATTCAATGCCAGGAGGAAACTCAAGGTCTGCTTGCATGCTCACTCTCTCCCACGTCTCCCTCTTCTGATGTAATGAGCTAATGTGCAGGATAAAGGGAACACTTGTCAAGCATGTACTGATTTCCTGTAATGTTTGTGATCTATAAATTCTCGTTGTAGCATAAAGGTAAGTGTAAACTATAACTTTTGTTTTCTGCAGATAAGGCACTTTAGATCCATCTTCTCCTACATGCATAGTTTCAACTCTACGCTGATTTGTTGCTGATATTTTGTGTGGACCAAACGTACTCACTGGGGCATGTCACTGTTACCCTTCTGCTTTCAGCCAGTCCTGGCATGGCTCACATAGCAGCACATGGGCTGCTGGAAGCAGAAGCGCAGGTGGCTTCAGGCAAATGTTGGACCATTAATCCAACATGCTATTAGCAGGAACCAACCGTCTCTGGCTTGTCACATTTAGACAAACGGAATAGGGACTCGGAAAACACGGACAAATCCCAGAATTTATACAATAATTTAAGACCAGCTCCAGTCATGTTATAAAATGCTCTGCTTGACTTGCTTGCTTGTCTGATGATGATGATGAACGCAAAATACGTTTAATTACCTTGTAAAAATCTTCCCAAGACATCTCCTCCTTCTCCCTCATTAAAAATTCCTGAATCTGCACAGGCCCCGCCCACTATGTTCTTCGTTTCTCCTTTTGTAAAATTACAGCCGAAAACAAAACACGTCTCTGCCATCGTTTAGTGGCAACTTGTTGAAACTTAGCGAGCTTGAAATGTAGTAATTATTAGTAGTAACGTTAGCGTTTGTAGTCAGTAGTGAGTTTGCAAAAGTTACGATGACGGTTAGAGCTGGCACGCGCATCGCCAAAGTGGTTGCCATAGGTTGCGCATGATGATATGCATAGTGTCACCCCGTCCATTAACGGGATTGGCTCCTTAGGTTTGTGATGTCTCAAATGGGGCTGGGTTTAAAAAAAAGATTTTTCTGATTCAAATTGATTCTCATTTGCATGACCCAATATCGATTCATAAATCTCGAGATCGATCTTTAAAAATATGTAAAAACGTGTCTGATCACTCACATTTCTGAGCGCTCCTGAACGCAGCACGCCTCAGGGCATCCCCTCGAAACACGGCAGCGAGGGAGACATGCCCGGACTTGTTATATAATAATAATATTATAATAATATATAATATGTAAGTTAGTTCTGCACTGATGTTTATGTTACTCTCTGTTAGCGTTGGCTTTGGCCGCAAGTGTATTTTCGGCATGTTGTGTTACAGTAGGCCTTTCCCTATAAGTCTGTGTGGCTTTGTTCTTCGCGCTGTGAGATCTCGTGGCCAAATCACGTTGAAGCCCAGTTCGTTTAATCAAAACCATGAGCCAGATGTTCAGACTAAAAATCTGAAGTGGAAAAAAAGTTAATGAGCTGTCTGATTCATAACATTGTTAAATTGTGTTGACTGCTGTGTGTTGGTCATGTTAAATAAAAAGTACATGATGTGACTTCTTCAGGGTCAATTCTTAAACATTAAACATTTTATAATTCATAATGCACCAGGTTAGAGGAGCACTGATATTGTAACTGAAATACCCCTAACACAAATCGAATCGGATCAGAAATCGAATCAAATCGGGACCCTGTGAATCGGAATCGAATCGAATTGAGAAATTCATATCGATACCCAGCCCTAGTCACAAACCTGCCAATCCGAAAACGTGTTGTTCAGCCTGTCCTTGGTACACTGCAGTTTAAAAGCAGACAGGCCCAGCCATGGAGATGACTGCTGATGTTGTCCCTGATATGTCTTGTAGCACATGAAGAACACCACATGGAGATGTTTACAAGGTTAAACACTTAATGTTCACTGGAGGGGGGCTTTAAATACAGTGTTCTTAATAGAGCGGCTTTAACCGTGTCGTCAGACTGTGAGGCGTGATGTCATCTAGGGGTGTAACGGATCTCTAAACTCGCGGTTTTTGAGTCACGGATGAGATCATATTATAGAACAGGATATTTCTAAAACCTTTTACGAAAGGACTGTCATTCTTCATCTAAATATTTAATATCAGTATCTGTGGGAGTACCTACAGTACCTTCACTGAACATCACACACTCACAACATAAATCCTTCTGTGGGCTCGTCACAGGCTTTCGAACAAACTGTGAGCTTCCGTTCCCGGCACAGCGTTCTGAATCTAACTTTGTGTTAGAAGGGTGACATCAAGTTAATACCCACACATTACTGCGGGCTGTGGGACAAAGTTACGTGCATTAAGAAATCTGGATGCCCCGAATTAAGATCAAAACAAAGAAACATGGATGTGCTTTTTCTTTGCAGCATTACTATCCTATAAATTCAACACCTTTATGATAGAGTGGCAGCTCAATTTCACTATTCAGACATTAAGTATACCATCAGCCTCCGCAGCTCTTAAATACCGCGGTCTATTTGTAATTCAGTGCCATTTTTATAGCCCTATAAAAAGTCATCAGCTCACGTTATAAATGATGTCTCCAGAGAGCTAAGTGTCGAGATAAGCTGCGTTCAATCTGTCTCTCTTCTTTTACTCTCTGTGTTTCTGTCTGTGTCTTTTTAACGTCTTATATTTGTGGTTCCCTCTTTAGTGCTAAGCAGTGATTCTCTCAGTGATGTTACAACACTCAATACTACATTTTTCCTTCTCTCTGGTCATAAAGTTTAGCTTTTACCTGCTGGGTTTTTTCCAGTTGAGACCCCTCTTGTTGTAAGAACGGCACATTTAAAAGCTTCACTCGAACAGATGTTGGTTGAATCATTACTGACAGCGGTACTTGACATCGATCAGTGACAGAAGGAGGCAAAATGACTCCTCATTAAAATACAAGTGTTAACATGTTTTTGTTACTGATTGAAATTGAATTGTTCTCTTCTCAGGGGGCCATTCTTACCACCATGCTGGTTTCTCGAAACTTCTCTGGTAAGTGTTGTTTGGACGTAACTCTTGTATCCCCCATAACTAAATATGTTTCTGTGCACATGGCTATTGTAGGGGTTTTATCGCCTGCATGCCAGTTTTACTGCTTTACGTAACACTTACACACTAAGGGAGACTGTGTGTGTTTATATGATCAGTCTGTAACAGTCAGTTTAGTTTAGAGGAACATGCTGCCGTTTTGTAGAACTCTGCGGCTCCTAAAGCCCAGTTCAGATCAATGATTCGCAACGCAACCAAACAATGAATGTTGCAGAGAAAATTTCAGCGGTGTGAACTGGTTAGTCGCAGAGCGTCTGCAGCTGTTGCGTGGAGTTGCAGAAGATTTGACAAATCTACCAATGCAGTTTTAGAACAGAATGATGGAGCTATTTCACTTCAGCCAATCAGGAAACAGCATAAGTTGGTGTAGGCACCCTGTCTCTGGCGCTGCAGTAGCCAAAGATGGCTCCAGATCCTCTCTTTCCAAACTCTCTGTCTTCGACGATAACAGAAATCCAGCTAGTTAATACAACCTGGGCCTACTACTAACGTTATAGTGTTAACTAAGTAGTGGGGTATGTCAGTGCGTCGTTGCTATGGAGACGGTCAGCTGTGTTGCGTTGCTTTGATGTGAACGGCCCAGTTTTAGAACGTTTACGATCGGATGTCGAGGGATTCTTTTGGCAGTTGCATCCAGTCTCGTTGCGAATCATTGATCTGAACTGGCCTTAAAAGTGACATTATAGTGTTAAAGTATTGTGAGCATATTGCTTTAAAGCATCAGAGGGAAATTTAGCATGTCTTTGATCTCCAGCGGAAAAGACAAACTCATATCAGACCTTTATTCTGATGTCGTGTTCTGCTAAACGGTGGCATGTACCTTGTAAACAGAGCTGGTAGCAGTAAATTTGTCTCCCTTGACCAGAGAGAGACATTTATATTTTTAGAAAGATTATGCTTTGCATGCTCTCAAAAGCAAACTCCCATTTTCACGTCATCTCTTTGCAAATTCAGTGTTTCCCTTTTCCTTCAGTCGTGTATTTCTTTTTAGGGAGAAATATTAGACCCGTGTGGTGGATAATGGTCTTCTTTTCAAAACACTTAATATATTCAGCTGCCTTTTAGATACATTTTAAATTAATATCATATTCAGTACTGTGAAATATCAGTTTTGATGTCTGCCCAAAAAACTTAAATGCTTACATAACAAGCAAGTAGTCAGATGTGCAGTTATTCCCACTTCAGACACAGTTGCCCTGTTTCTCTTCTTACTGTCTGATGTTTGAGCTCAGGAAAAAGATCCACACCTTCCACTGATTTCCACCCTCGATTACAAACAGCATCAATACAGAGATGAAAAAAGATTCAAATTTGTGCCGGATAATGTGAATGATCGTGCAAGGCATTTGACATATTCAAACTACTTTCATTTTTCAACTCGAGCAACCAGGTGAGATGATGTGTCGCGAAAGCCTGTCAGATCTCTCTTTTCTCCCTAAGAAATGGTCGATCCAAACCACCATGTTTGTTGGTCTCATTTTGCAGAGGCGCGTGAATTGAGACTTTTTGCAATTTCTGAATCATGATGCCGGTATTTCTGCATCCTTTAAACCTGTGAATTGCAGTTAAATCAAAGCAAATCTGCTTGTTTTGGTTTCATGCTGCCAGATTTTAGTATCATATACTAGATTTAGTGAAAGTGGCACAGGCTGGAGAAAGATGGACATGTGCTCTGCTTAACACCTGTAGTTGGTGTCCATCTGAGAAATCATCGCACCTATCGTACCTAGCAGGTGACCAAACTGGGCACTGGTGAATTTCAAGTAGCTGGAAGCAGCAGTAAAGTTAATCCAGATTCAGGGGGGAATTCACTAAGAATGAATTGCGGCCGCTGATGGCACCATAAATTGCGCATAATTTGCCCCCGCTGATTGTGTAGAGGAGTTGTCTGCACCTGCACTCTCTGCTGCACGGTGCTGCGCACTCAGGCATTAACTGAGCTCCACCCTGACGGAGCTCACCTCCATGCACAGATCAATGATGAGCAGGGAGAGGAAGGGGCAGCTCTTTGAAAAGTTTATTGTAAAGCTAGTTTAACGGTCTGTAACGCAGCTTCATTTTTTAAATGAGCTCCAGACCGTCTGTGTGCCCGCGTGCGATGCTCAACCCTGGACTGATAATAATAATAATGAGAATATATTATTAAGAGAAAAACGCTGGTGTTTGTGAATTAGACACTTTTTGCCATGAGGTCCATTACATAGAAAGAGGAGAAATTTGCCCCGAATGTTTGCGTAATGACTCACTTACATATGCACAAGCGGCACCGGAGCTCTGCAGCGCACTTGTGCATTCAAGATTCAACCCTCTGCGTGTGCTTCGAGAATGAGGAGGAGTCTTTTTAGGTCATTTGCACAGGTTTAGTCCTTTAGTGAATTCCCCCCTTAGTTCCTTGAAAATGCTGTGAAATCCACCGAGCTGTGTGCGCCTCCGGATAAAAATGAAAAATACACTTACCATATAATCTGAACAGAGGTGGGAAGTAACAAAGTACAAATACTTTGTTACTGTACTTAAGTTGATTTTTCAGGTATCTGTACTTTACTTGAGCATTTATTTTCTGACAACTTTTTACTGTTACACAAACTTTCGACTCCTTACATTCTCAAAACAGGCTCGTTACTTTAGTTTTAATGCATGTGAGGGGAATTATCGGTTATTTTTACTTCACGTCTCTGCACGCTGCCGTCCCAACATCAAGACTGATTTCAAAGCTGTAAAAAATGATCCAGGTGCTCATTTGGGACCTCAGTTCAGTTCAGTCTTTATTATTCTGTCTGAAAAAGCAGACAGTGTCCAGTGATAAACGATCGTTATCAACAGAGGTATCGTGTATCGCTGACGCTCAAAATTCTGGTGCTGTTACAACTCTAGAACAAAGTTAATGTTCATTATGAGCAGTATTTTATTTTATTTTAAGCTAGAATGTTTAAGTTTAATCGTCTTTGAATTATTATTATCATTATTATTATTATTGTGAGGTTTAGTTAGCTTTGCACAGAAGTGCTCGGTAAAATGTCCTTCAGAGGAATACTTTAGTACATTTCAGAGCCTTTACTTTCTTACTCTTACTTGAGTAAAGGAGTTGAATCAGCTCTTTTTTTTTACACAAGTATCTGTACTTCTACTTAAGTGTAGAATGTGTGTACTTTTGCCACCTCTGAATCTGAATGCACCTTAAAAGCCTGACACAAATGCCCTTTGAACTACTGAGGCCATGGGAGGCTACATGTCTTTTCAGCACTCTGAACTTTCAGGAGGAAAATACGGGGAAACACTGAATTTGATCAGCAAGCCGTGGATGCATTCATGTCTGTGCACTTGTCTTTGAATCTGTGTGACCGATGAAACTTTCTTAAAGGTCTAAAACGATTTTCAATCTTTGCTTTAATCTCTGAAAAGTATTTACAACTTTGTACGACTTTACCCTCCATCTCTTGAAGCTGCCTCAGAGACACAAAAGACTTAGAAATAGATGAGTTAAAATAGTTAAGACCAACTTTTGACGACTTCTGAACAAAAAAACAAGACGTTTCACTGACACATTTCGAGCGTTGTTGCCGTCAGTGAAATAGGACATCATTCCCATTGAAAGACACGTCAGAATTTGTTTGAATGTACTTGAACTAAACTGTTTTGTAGACTTCATGAGTGACTGACATTTACCTCTGAAATTATTCAGGTTGTAATCACAGAGTGTTGGAAGAATTCAGATCCGTTCTTTGATCATTGTTGAACTTTTGTTTTAATGAAATCGATACCACTGTGCGTTCTTCTACAGTGTGTGTGTGTGTGTGTGTGTGTGTGTGTGTGTGTGTGTGTGTGTGTGTGTGTGTGTGTGTGTGTGTGTGTGTGTGTGTGTGTGTGTGTGTGTGTGCTAGCTTGCTGCTTCAATAAACATGACTCACAGCAGTCACTCTGACACAGAAAGCCTTGCAATGGGGAACAATCTGAATATCACTGAAACAACCACTAAGCTATCTAACGCACACACACACACACACACACGCACACACACGCACACACACACTGACCCAGGTGTGTGTCCTGGCTGCGTCACAGCGTTTTCTCGCTTGCTTTCCTCTTTTTAGGAAGCAGCGCTCCATTGTGAGAGTGAGGTCATCCTTAAATGAGTCAGAGAGAGGATGAGAAATAACTCGGGAGTAAAAAGAAGATAAGAGGAGGGCCTTCAGTAAAAGATACTGTTTACTATATCCTCATCGTATATTATGAATCATGCATTATACTGATGACACAGAGGCGGTTATTTTCGCCTCCAAATGGCGATGCCATTTCTTCTAGTATTCATACCATATGAGGTCAAAGGGATGTTGCTTATAAACGTTTATATTAGTGCTGCACAATAAACCATAATTAATTCTTCATCGCGATATAAAAAGGTGCTGAAAACACCTCTCAAAGCTGTGTTAATTTTGGCAGCTGTTTTAGATTTAGAAGTCGCTTTCCCACTGCTCAAAAAACCCACTAACACTCGGCTTTTTTGCTTAGTGGGAAAGGTTACTATCGGCATTCAGACCCGGGTCAAATGACTCTGCAGTAGACCCGGGTAATTATCGCTTCGGCTCCGATCAGCATCGATAGGAACACAAAACCCGGGTCGACACGCTAATCTCCGCCCCCTCTCCGGCACAATGCTATGCTCCATCTGTAACTTCTACGACTCCTCGTCGTCTCAGCTACAAATTCCGTTTGATGCACAGACTGAATGAGTAATAGATAAAACAAAGACCTAACCACCGTAACATCTTTACCGTTTACTAACTCTGTTTCAGGCGTGTTTGTCACGTCAGAATGTGACGCAGCAGAAAAGAGACCAACAGGAGTATACTTCACTGGCAATGGGAAACGAGACACTTGGCATTTATAAGCGGGTCCACCCGGGTCTGAAAAATCCGTGTCAACACGCTAATTTCGGTGGGAAAGGGGTATCAGTCTTTTACTCACATTTTAGTCATTTTTAGTGTCAGTCTAGTCTTAGTAAAATAAAGTAATCACATTTTATTCATTACTTTTAGTCAAAACATTTCTCTGTTGAGAACAACCCCCCCCCCCCTTTTTCTGTGAGCGCGCTCAGAGCCTGACACAGAAAGTCGACAGAGAAACCACCTTCGTGATACCCGTTATCTCTAACTGGTCTTCAGAGATTTTATTATCAAAGATCTATTTTTAGCTCGTCAACGTTTCGTTCTTGTCATGGAAAAATAATTGTTGATGAACAAAATTAACACTGTTTCAAACACTTCCTCAAGCACAGTAAATACAAAAAAAGATTTTTCACATGCCACCTGACACACTCAGCATGCAGACCAGTCAGGCCAATCAGATGAAGCTGCAGCCAACCGTCTGCTGCCCCCTCATTGGTTCATGTCTGTTTGGTAAGCTAGCACGATGAGGGCTGAGGGCAGAGAGTGTAAAGATGTTGTAAAAAAGAAGAAGAGCACTTCAGTTAGAAGGAATTATTTGGGATTAAGGAGAGACACAGGTTACAAACATGCAGAACAGCAAAAAAAACAGGACCTAGGATGCACGCTTCAATTTATATCTATGTATTGCACAGCATATCAGCATCGACATCACAGACTTTAATCATATTTTGAAGGCCTATTTAATGTGAATCAATGCTGTATAATGTGTTCACTGTCTGTCTTAGGTGAATATGCTCCTTCCAATGCATTAAATAGCTTGAAAGGGAAGATAAGAGAACACCAGATATAGAAAACTCCGCCTCCCAGCAGCCTTAGCTTGGTCATGTGACACTATTCAAAGCACATCTACTTCTGTAAATACAATATTTTGCTGACAGTTATTAAGGTCGTCGAGCACTGCCAATCTAACATTTACTAACAGTGATTTATTCTGTACCGTCCTCACCATCATCATCATCGTAACAACTAACGCTTGTTTCAGGAACACATAGAGACTAAATGAAAGCTTTGAATATTCTCAGATGTAGTTCTCAGATTTTCTGTTGATCCTTCTGTCTGAATAAGTAAATGTTAACAGTCTGTGTAAATGAATTAACCCGTTAACCTTTTTCTCCAAACTAATGAGCCCTGTTTGTCTCGGCCTTTTTGTGTCTCACCTTTTCTTTCTTTTGCCCCCCCTCCTCCCGCTGTGTCTCTGACTCACCCCTACGTCTCACCTTCTTCACTTCTACCCTTCTATCCAAATGTCACCCCACCCTCTCTCCATCTTTACCCCTCCTTGTTCCACATCTACCTTTCCTCCTTGCCTCTTAACTCTCTTTCATCACGTGTGACTGGGCATTGGACTCTTAAACAGTGGGCAGCAGGCAGACCACCGCTCCGGCCTCTGTCACTGCGGCCGCAGCAGCAGTGGCTGCAGCCGCCGGCACCACCGCGGGGCTGGTGGAACAAGGTAGCGTGGTGGCTCACCCAGCGCACGCCACCCCTCACCCCCTTCTCTCTTCCTGTGTCTTACACTTAATTCTTCCTCTTCTTCTACTCCCTCTTTCATTTCTCTCTACCCCCCCCCCCCGAGCTCAGAGCATGATGGCTAACCGCATTTAGCATTAGCTTTGTTTCCATCCAACTACTTGGCAGGTTTTTATACAACCATTCAATACATCACCAAAAATGCAATGAAGTGCTTTTTTATCCACTGATTCAAGGCACATCAAGTTTTTTTGAATGTTAGAACCATCAGAAAGATAGGTAAAAAAAATATTCTCAAGTGTAACGTGATTGGGAACGTTTTGTTATTCAGCTGTTGTCAGCCATATTTTATACTTTAATTCAAGGACTGTGTTTAATAAAGCTGATGATCAAACCACCACAGCTGCAGAGAGTGGCAGACGTTACGGCTTTTTAAGGAAACCACAAATTTAAACCTACGTCAAAGTTTAAGGGGACAAAACGTGCCCCTGTCGCTATTTCTTGCCGTTGATGAAAACATCTTCCGCATCATTTTTTGGAGATGTTTATTAAAAACTTCAGTTCCCATTTACTCATTCTACGTTTATGCTTCACTGTACGTAACAGACTTGGTTGGAAGCCCAGCTACTAATGTCATTTTCCACCTCACTGCTCCATCACCTCCTCTGTGGGATGTGATTGGTTGGCTGTCATCGCCACTGACCCGTATTCATCCCATCATCGTCATCTCGCGACGCAGCCACAGAGCATGGCCTCAACCCAACCAACCTGCTGTCCTGTCTCTCTGTTTCTCTTTCTTTCTTCTATCTTTTTCCCGTCACATCACCAACACACTTTACCTTTTCGATATTCTGTCCTTTTCTACCTCTCAGGTCACTTTCCTATAACGTCACCAGCATCTCTCCCACTTTCCTCCTCTCTCCATCATGATTCCATTTCTTCATGACTTTCTCTCTCATTTCTCCTTTCCTCTCTCTTCTCTTCTTTTCTCTGTCTGACAATGACACTGGAAAGTTTGCCCCCGTCACTTTAAGGATCGATCTGCCCAAGAGCTGTCGTTGAATGCTGCATGGGGCACTGGACTGGTGCATGCGCTGCAACACGGGGAGGGGATTTTGGTGCATGGTGAACACTGTGGAAGAAGCAAGGCTGGGCTGGTTCTCACCAAGTCAGGATCATTTTGAGCTTTGGCTTTAATGTTTCTAAATTGGTTGCAATGAGGATATATCCCATTGTAGACTGTGAATTAATAGTTTATTGCCCCAAGATAAAGGCAAATGTACAACCATTTACTGCGTTGTAGTCTAACTATTTGTTCAGAAAGAAACCAGACAAATTTTAGAGATGCATGCAAAGTAAATGGAGCCCATGGAGATGTAAAAAGTCTGCACAAGTTTGAAATGTTTTAACTGGAGAAGAGGTTGGACACTTATCCCCAAGCTTTCAAACTCTGCTTTACAGAGACCAAAGAGATCATGGCGGGTCATGACAGAAACAACCAGCGTGTCCGATTAGTCTTGAGTCAAACCAAAGACTGTATATAAAGATGGACGACGTGAGTGGAGCCGCCGTAGCCACTCCCCCTAACCAAAACACACACTTAACTTACCGGAAAAAACAGCAAGGATCCCGCTCGCCGGCGTGTTTAACAGCAGAACAGCTTCTCTGTGTTGGTCTGAGGTTAACGTTCACAGGTATGGAAACTTCAATGACTGTAGTGATTGTTTTAGTTACGTCTCCTCTCACAGTTCCTCCTCCACTCTGCTAATCAGGAACAGATCGGCTGCAGGAGCCAGATTGGTCAAGAGAGCTGTCAATCATCCTTTTGACAGCATCAAATAACTAATTTAAACTAGATGTGACAGAAAACACTTGGACATAAATCAGCATGATAAGAACTAACTATAATGTTTGAGAAAAATGTATTTGACGTGTATTTTGATTTTATAGTTTGACGTTTATAGTTTGAGGAGGCGGGCTTTATGAGCTATACTGCAGCCAGTCAGCAGGGGGCGATAGAGAGGGTTTGGCTTCACTTTTGGGGAGCTGTCATGTCGCCATCTTTTTATACAGTCTCTGAGTAAAACACACACACAGATACACTCTCTCAAACACACGTTGTGTCCTTTGCTAGCTTTAAGCTATCGTCTGTACAGCTGGCACATCTGGAGCTAATGGACGAGGACTGCACAGACTCTAGGGCAGTGGTCAGATGACTGCTCAGTTTCTGTCTTAAACACTTGCTTGCTAAGGCCATATAAACTTTTTTAAGGCTAACCTTTGGGCCAGGTCGCCGATTTTTAACCTCAGTCCTATCATGCTATTATGGGGAGCTAATGCCATTATGGTTGAAAAATTATGGTTTCTCTGTGCCTTTGGAGGACGCTATCCTCTTCTCCAATGGGCCCTGGAAAACCTCTGCCATACTACCTAAAACGCATCATCTGGCGGAGGCCAGGGAGCATGCTAAACTACACTTCCTCAATCTAGGACACCCGCCTCTGATGTCATGTCTCTTTGTCGTATTTTACTCCAGCGTCTCTCGCTGGGCCGTTCCTTTCAGAGGGAGGAGCGCAATGCACGCTGGGTGTTGTAGGAATGTAGAATGGGCGAAACCACGAGCTGTTTGTAGAACTTTCTCCACAGCTATGGCGCCAATTTCAAATATTATTGTTTCTATCGATTACAGAGAACACCAGCTTTGATGCAGTGGCCTTTTCCCTTTTTATATATGCAGCTCACAGAAAAACATGCCCGTCCCATTAGAGTCTAATTTCTGCCCCTCTGACGAAAATAAATATAACATTTACTACCCTTTAGCTGTAGCTTTCTACGTCCCTGACTGTCCTCACTAATCTACTCAGCCTCTTTGAATTGAGCTGGAAACAGCTTTTTGCTGTTTTATAGTGTCTATTTATTTATATGTTCTGTACCCCAGATATTAAAACACTAAAGTAAACTAAACCTAATCTGCTTGTTCTGCTTGGGCAGAAAAGAACCCAAGGAATAAAGGACAAAAGGCCTCACGTGACAGCCTAGCGTTGACTTGAGGAGACGGAAGTAGTGGCAGTGTCCTCGTTTATGTGGACCTCTGGGATTCCTCGGTCCTCTCTGTGTACCTCATGCCTTCACGAGGCTCAGATCAAATATTAAAAGTGTGCTGTCTCCCCGTCAGCCTCATTCTGCCTCGCTGGTTTTACCGCGGAAGCTTTGCTCTATCTTACATACACATAAACACTATCATTATCTACTTGACCTCACCCTGTCCTCGCAGAGAAGTATGGTGAATTTATCCTTCAATGTGTAAAATGGTTCTTGAGGACCTCTTGCCTCTCAGTGCCCGATGTCTTATTGCATCTCCGATCGGCTAATTTTAGCTCGTTCGATGACCACATATGAATCCATGCCCATCCTTGCATCGCTCTCACCGTGGTGCATCCTGCCTGTTTTAAAGATGATACATTTATAGTAGTGCTCTTGTTTTTAACCTCTTCCTCCTCTCTCTTCTTGCTTCATGTGTAATTTGTGCCAAGGTAAGGAGCGCCACTTGCTTCTCCGCCTCTGGTTTGAATTAAGCAACCTTTAATTTTTCAGGTTTCCGCTGAGATTTCCTCCTCATCACTGGAAGTTAAGCCATTTTTAGCAGCCTTCACTTCGGGTTCTGTAGACGATCTCTTCTCCGCCCTGACAGAATAATGATGTTTGGGAGAAAAAGCACAGAGAAATACCCTTATCACTTCCATTCTTCCTCTTCTTGCTCTTCATCTCTGCCCCGCTTTCATGCCCTCTCCTCTTCTGCCAAGCCATCAGAGAATACGACAGAATGAACTTGACATGATTCTGACCCCATTTCTTCTCCTCAGTTATATCCAGCCTTTGGAAGGAGCGAGAACAGCACAACAATAAACCATGCTCATTCATGCTGCCCTCACATCCCTCCAGATTACGTAGTGCTTCTTTATCACTTCCTGTCGCTCCTTTCTTGACGCTTAATATGCAAACCTCACTTAAAACTTTTATCAGTCAGGCAGAAAATGTAAAAAAAACAATGGACAAACAGTAGCGTTGATGTATTCTTTGTCCCCTATTTCTCCTCTATTGCTCTCTCAAGTGCTGTTACACTTTTTAGGCGACAGCTAAGTGTGATGGTAAGGATGTGTTTTTACTTAAAACCTCTGTTAAGAAATCCTCAACCAATGGAAGTTCCCATCGAATTCAGCCTTGTGTTGAGAATTCAGTGAAAAAAAACAGTCCGAGAGGAGCTGCGTCTCGTGTTCAGAGAGCAGAAAGAAGGAACGCAAGAAAGCAAGACAGAAAAAAATCTTAGACGGCCAGAAATAGTGTTTTATGTAACGCGGCTGGCTGCTGATGTGATTGCATCTGATTGCACTTTAAATTGCACTCAGACCCTTAAAAAAGTCTCTGTGACGTCAAGGGGAGTCGGAGACAGAGGAGGAGTCTGGGACTTGGACTGGCAGGTGATTGGAGCCAGCGTTTGCCTAAATTAACTTTGCCAGTGCATAATTAATAATAAAAAAGTAAAACTGCAGCCTCGATACAAAACAGAGACTCGCGCTGTTTTTTTAAAGAGGGGGTATTATGTGGTCTCACAGTTTAAGACATACATATAATGTTACAATGTTGGCTGTTCAGACTAAACGTGGGTGAAGTTTCAAATCTGTTTGTTAAAGTATGTTGGAGTAATCCCCAGGCTTCTCAGCTCAGTCTGCAGGCTGCTGTGAACGACAGGTGTCACAGAGTTTTTTCTACAAGCTGCACTTTGTGATGTCACAGAGAGCTGGCTAATCAGAAGAAAGTGGGCTTTCAGGGGCGGGGTTTCTTAAAGGGATAGAGCTGACTGAGTCGTTTCAGGCAGAGGCTGTATGAGGGCCTGCACAGAGCACCAGTGTGAGAAAAATGAGCAGTTTTTTAACTGTAAAGAGTGAAACATGAAGCTTGAAATTAGCATAACACCCCCCCTTTAAGCGTTCATAAGTTTGCTCCTACTTTTCCTGCACAGTGCAACATGGGCTGTATATCTGAACAATATGAGGATATGTGAAATTATAAGGCTGTGAACTGGTTACCTAATATGACAGAAAATAGGGTCAGTAAGAAGTATTTCTCCTGAGTTAATCGCACAGTGCCCCCTGGGCTACAGAGCTTCATGCTGTTTGAGGAGGCTTACTTACGAAATATCTATAGAAGAAATCTTGCAGCATGAACACAACAACAAAAGAGTTTTTTTGCTACTTTTAAAGACAAATGGTTAAATAACATCAACAAATATATATCTAAATTAAGCAAAATGATGCCTTAAAGGACTCACAGGTTTGGTTGAACAGTTGAGAACAGATATCCTTCCTTTGGCTCTTTGGGTCAGCAGATTTAAACACCTCCAGAAGAATGCAGGTTGTGTCGAGAATACGAATCTTTTTTTTTGTAATGTCCTTATTATGAAGACTTAGGAACAGCTTTTATAAATGAAATGTAAGTTAAAAATGTCAAATGTTTTGGTGCACTGACGGCGATGGATAATCTCAAAGATTAAGTCTATTAAATCACTATCTGTCGCCGAAGGAGGTAACACAATGGTGATTGAGCCTATGGCCCACTGATGAAAGCCTTTGCACTTGCAGTATTACAGACCAGCTGGTCTCTGCAAGTGTTGCGAGTAAACAGTAATCTACTATGGCTGAACAAACAAAGAAAAGATGGATGACTACAGATACGACTTCAAAAATAAATGAAAATGAAAGAAACAAACTCGACGCACAGATGAAGCAAACGGTCTAAAAAGGAAAGCGACCGTCAGCCAGGAAAATCAAGAGTTACAGCCGGAGCCAACCGTGGACGTCACACATGCAGCACTGTCTGGATATCTGGGAAGTGCGCTCACACAATTACCGTTTATCGCCACAGGTGCCGCCAAAGAGAACAAAACTTTGAGATTAGCACTTTAAGCAATGACAAAATAAAATAATTCAATCAATCAATCTTTTAGAATGTACAGTACAAATATTTTTGGACATCAAGTCTGTCCCGAGTTATTCACAACCTGTGGTCATTTGTGGCTCACAGATAAGGATGTGTTAGGTATCATTTTGTTCACTGATAGAGAAAACTGTTGAAACTTTTCTTTGCAGTCACAGAGACTCTACAATGTTTTACTTTTAAACATATATAATACCAACATATATTCAGCCTAAATGGAAATATAATTTCCTGTTTGCCAGAGGACATTTCCTGTTTGTGTGTGTTCAGGGTTGGACAGTACTAACAAGAGACAGTTTTGCCTTAAGCCTTAAAATTACACACTTCTGCTCGTCTAATCTCGGCAAAATCTGGTATCTCGTTAGCGTTAATCCTTTCTACATCCTCGCAGACACGCCCGCAGGCTCCCTGACTCAACATAACAAGGAGCCTGGCTCATATTTCCGATCCCCTCTGGGTGAGCCTGTATCTATCCAATGCAATTGGACCACCTTGCTATCCGTGCCTTAGCAGTGAAGTCATGGCGAATGCCCTGCGGACCGTCTCCCGTTGTCTTCACGCTGCTTCCACTGTTGTAAGGGATTATGGGTATTATGCTCAGCAGAGCAGAGTGTCTATAGTATCATTCTTCCTCTCTCACCCTCCTCGCTCATTACCCTTCATTAGAGAGCAGACGGAAAACTAATCCTCCTTAAGACCCCCCCTTAGAGTTTTTTAAGGCAGAGCTTTATTGTTTGGGTTTACATGGCGGCCATCTTTGTTTTTCGGCTTCCTCACAGCCACGTTGGAACCTTTTACACGAGAACTGTTGAATGAATCATCGTACATTTTTATTTCACTGACAACATTTTGTATTGTTGAAAGGCAAAGCGTTGAGTTCTGACCCTAAAGCTGTCGTGACGTTAGTCTCAAGCTCATCTCAAGGCCAAGTAGCTTTCCCCTTTAGCATTGAACATCATGGTGCGGAGGTTGCTACATTTCTAAAGCCCCTTACATCACTTGAATGGACCTTTTTTTGTTCATGTAGTGATCTCCAATTGCTTTACAGAGCGTGTGATTGCATAATGAGCTTCATACACACAAGATTCAGTATTCATTGCAGGAAGAGGGTTATTTTTAGAGCACGTCTTGGCTGCATGGCATCACTGGAAGGGAAAATACATGGAAAACAGCACACATCAGCACCCACACGTTTCCCATCATCATTCATAGTAACAACCTGTGTCTTCATTTTGAAGGTTTCGTCACCAAGCATATTAGAAACAGGCTGTTATAGAGCACAAATTGAGGCATCCAATCGGTTCAACCAGCGGAAAAATAGTCCCATTTTTTTCCCAATTATGTACATTACATTTACAAGTGCATGCTGCTTATGTGAGGGGAGTTATTGTGCAGAAGATCAACCACTTATTTCCAGTGCAGACATCCCTCATTTCTACAGGCTTCTTGGTCACGTGAACAGCCCGTGTCACCCCTCAAGCCCAGTCCGCACCCTATCACACACCTTCAGCTTCAGTGTGACGCATCCTCCCGGAGTAGAGGCTGGTCTCGTACCCTCGGTTTTCTCATCATCACCAATCTGTTTAGTTCCTGTGCGTCCATTAGATTAAACCACACACATGGAACCATAGACAAACATATTCGGGAAATACAAGAGTGGTATCTCAAAGAGGGATTGCATGTCCATTTAACCAGCACCTAAGTGTGGTAGTCAGTAAACCAACACCTCTTCTATAGTAACAGATTGATAAATAACTCAGACTGTACACATGAGATGGATTCTGGAGCTGGCAGGGTTGTCTAAAGCTGGAGGAGTCACAATGTGCAACAAGTGTTTTATCAGCAAGGTGCCGAGGTGCCCTTGCTCTTCCAGCCTGAGGCGACAGTAGTGCGCTGAGGCATTGCTTTTTAAAGAGACATTTTTACCACAGAGGTCAATAAAGAACTTTTAACTAATGTAGGTCAAAGCAGATGTTGTGAATGGTTGTTGCCTTCTCTGACTGGTTATGCCCCCCTGTGTTTGTCATTGCAGCAGCTAAGACCTTGCTCAACAAAAAGGCAGATGTCAAGGTAAGTGTCATCACATCTCTACCTCTTGACTCTCTCTGCTTCTTTTTCCAAAGATAGAAAGTCTGCCTCTTCTTCCTCTCTCCTGTTTTTCTCCTCTGCTCCACTATTTGCTTCTTTCCCAATCTGGCTGATCTCACTCTTGCCTACTGTTGCTCTCTTTGTCTCTGCCGTTTGATTGGTTTGCTTCTCACTGATTTTGTGCCTCATTGGATGTGTGATGTATGTGGAGATTGTGGTTTTGTTTTCAGATGGCACAAGTGTGTTTTAGGGCTGCTGGGTTTTAGATATTCACAGCTTTTGTTTTGTAAAAAGCCACAGCCCTACTCTGGATCTGTGTCGGAATACCTGTGTGCTTTTGTGTGTTTGTGCCGGTGTCACCCTGTGTGTCGCCTTCAAGAGCACAAGCCTCAAGTAGCACATCCGTCTTTTATTTTGATTTGGCATTATTCAGCTCACCGTCACCTCTCAGTCTCCATTATTTAACGTAACCATCTGTAAGCCCTCGCCGTTCGTTTTTATCACTTCCTCTGCCTCGCATCCTTCCACTTCTGCCTCTTCCTCCTCTTTCAGTGCTTCCTCTTCCTGCTCACCCCATCTGGTCTTTAACCTCACATTCCTGTTCATCTTTTTTAATGAAGATCTCTCACCATCCCACGCTCACGCATACACACGCCGCAGTAACACATCCCACGCGAAACGTCCGTGAATGTGTGTGCAGCGTGTGCATGCGTGATAGTGTGCAACAAAGCTCCGCACATGGTGTACATGCAAACGAATGTGTTTGCTTCCCAGCATTGTGCGCAATGTCAGGCAGAGCTCTGTGCACATTCACGTGGACATACAGGTGTGTGTGTTTGTGTGACTGCGTGTGTGCGAATACGTCACATTTGTTTGTTCGTTTAAAAATGAGAACGAAAGCGCAAATGGGGGTGTGAGCATGCCTGCACATCGAGCGTGCGTAAGCGCCGGTGTCCGCATGTGTGGTTTGCTTATGTACATGTGCAGCAGCGTGTGAGTGTGTGTGTGTGTGTGTGTGTGTGTGTGTGTGTGTGTGTGTGTGTGTGTGTGTGTGTGTGTGTGTGTGTGTGTGTGTGTGTGTGTGTGTGTGTGTGTGTGCGCGTGCGTGAGTGTGTGTATGCCCACATGCACCCCTCCTCTCGCTCCCTGCTTAGTCGGTTCAGCAGGGAATGTGACTCCGGTTCCAGGAATAGCTGCCAGTCTGGACCCTGGAAACTCAGACGACAGAAATAGACGCTTACTTCCACTGCGGCGCACTCATTGCCTAGCAACAGGCTCCCCACACACTCGCCCCAAACCATTTCCAAAGGCGTCTTCTGCGTTCGCTGGCCTCCCTGATTTCCTCCTCCCCTCCCGTATCTCTTGTTTCTCCTGTTTCTTCCCGCCACATGTCCTTTTTGTCCTCTTGGCGACTTTGACCTCCTCTCCTCGGCCTCTCCTTCTCTTCTTCTCTTTCTCCGTCTGGTTCATTTACGGCACCTGACGCTTTTCAGCTGGAGCACCTGCTCAGCGCAAGCAGGCAGTCTCTCTCTGGCACTAACTACACACCACAATCACCCTCTCATGCTGCCAACTTCTTCCCACAACAGCCAGTCCATTCAGCATTTCCTGCAGTGTTTTATTGATGAAACACGCTGCGTCTGTTCTCTACATGTTGCATTCTTACACGCCGATATGATGGGTAGAAAAACTGATAAACTTCTACAGAACAATCCATCAGAGAGGGAAAAGCTTTCCAATGTCTTGTTTAGGGCTTCACCTCAAAAGTTGAAAAGAGTCAAATATCTGAACTTTACTTGTTTACAGGAACAACAGCACGGCAGTCTTTACAAACTGAATCTCAATATGACTTCATTGTTCCCGAGCTTCTTAACAAGAGTGATCCGCAGAGGTCTCGTCCTTTCCACAACAAACAGACCCTGTAATCACAACAGCTAAAACGCTGAACAAAGCAGTTTTACCTTAGCAATCACTCTTTGGTGGGCTCCAGGTGTCAGGACGACTGCGATATAAGCTGCCTTTAGCTTCTCCTCTCCAAACAAAAACAGAACTGAGTAAAGCACTTTAATGTAAAGAGATTGGTGTCAGTAAGATGCTCCTCGTCGGGGCTTTGGGGACTGTGAGCTGAGCTGGAGCTAACTTTAACTCAGCTTGTGAGGGTTTTTGTATGCAACTCTTTTATTCTTTAATGCGGTGCCAGCCAGGAAGTATCCAGGCAAAGGAAAAGTCACACACTCAACCACACAAAGGATGTTCACCTTAAATGTAAAACAAATTGCCCATACACCCTTAACGAAAGGATACCCTTGTAACAAAACGCCTTAAACACTCTTTTCGTTTTCTAAACATAAGGCAGAGGTACTGAGGCAACCATCAACAATAGTAAAAAATGATCCGCCTGCACTAATCCAGCTAACTCAAACAGCAGCGTTCAACTTGTAAAAAAAACAGTTTCAGTTCATAAATAAAGAACAGCTGCTGCATAAACAGTGATGAACTGTGCAGCATATTTCAGTTCATTCACAAAAAAACAACAGATGTAATGACAGTCAGTCAGAGCGGCCATTAAAATCCTGTATGCGTTTAGTGGCAGCTGGCAGCCAGCGTTTATACATGACACTGATGACGCCTGTCGGTGTAGGGCTGCACCAAACAATTATTTTGTATCAATACTGTATCGATTATTCTAAAGATTGTTTATTGAAGATTTGTCTCCAATTTCCCCGTCATTGTGTGATCACATTACTAATGATAAAATGAATGATAATAAATAATAATAGACTATTTGTCAGACGCCTGATCAGAAAAATACTGGACCTTCAAATTCAAAAGGATTGCTGTGACACACAGATTCATTTAATCTCCGTATGTCAGAGCAACCCTTTCCCTGAACTGGAGAATCAGTATTATTACTTATATAAGTATTTACTTAAAAGGGTGAGCTAATTAAACAACAGAACAAACTACTTCAAAACATTAATCAACAATTTTTGAACAATTTTCTTACCCTCCCTTCTATTAAAAGATCCAGTTGAGTTTTTCCCAACTGGACATGAACGCATCTCGCCTCTCCTCTCCTCTCGTTGTGCTCCAGCCCTAAAGAAAAAAAGGAAACAATTAGTTGCAGCCCTAATCTTGTTAATGTTTATGGATGTTGTACTAATGCTACATGTAAAAACATGACATGTACTGAGCCAGTGGCGATTTAAAAGTGACAATGAGTTCTGAGGGAATGCTTAAGTACTCTGAAAGAATACATTTAGCATTTCCTTTTCTTGCTTTCTTCTATGCCTCCGATCTTGCTCCTTGTTGCTCCAAATGCTCTCAATCTGTTGACAGAAGAACAGTGGGTCTGCACAACTCTGTGATCTGCTTCTCATTCTTACGTGCTGCTCTTCCTGATGACTTCCACTGAAGCCACAGACACTTTTTTCGAGCGCTTGCATCGCTCCCGTTTTCATTTCCATGAGGAAAGGCACTCCTCCTTTTTCTGCATTCGTCCAAACACTCTGGAAATGTCTGTGTTGGCATTAAATTTAAAGTTCTCTCTCATGTTTTGTATCAGTTCATTCACTTTTTGTCATTGGTTACTTGATCTTTTTTCCCTGCTTCTTCTACCATCCATCCATCCGTCCATAAATCCATCCATCCATCAATCGCCTGAGGACAGAAACGCAAGTCCAGCTCTACTGTCCAGTATATGGTGAGCATGCTATTTATGCATTTACCATTCTTTTTTTTTTTTGCCCCCTCTGTTTACGCCTGTATTTGTCTTCTTCCACCTCTCCATCCCTGCCTTTGCTTGATTTCACTGGAGGAGTCAAGTCTCCCGCTCTTCACTGCAGAGCCAAATTCATGAAGCACTTTTTATTCAAACAGCAGGCAAACGATTGACAGACGTTACCTGAGATCAGGCCTGCACAGGCCTGGGAACTTGAGAAGGAAACAAATGGGGAATTCACTAAAGGATTGTGCGGCTTTTGCGCCGGCTCAACCTGTGCAAATGACACACTCCTCCTCATTCTGGAAGCGCACACAGAGGGGTGAATGCAGCCCAAGGTGCGCTGCAGAACAAACAGCGTCTCTGTGCTCTGATGCTGTTTGCGTGTATTTTAATGAGTCATTAAGGAGACATTCGGAGCTAATTTGGCCCCTTTCTATGCAAATGAGCCGCACCAGCGCTAACAGCACCGCGCAGTTACAGTGAAAATATTACCGTCTACAGAGAGCTGGTGGTAACTGCAGCGCAGTGTTATAAGGGCTGTCACGCTCTGAGTTTCCAGTGATCATGACGACGTCTTTTGTGTGATCAAAAAATGTGTTTGCCTGTAAATACATTTTCTTAATAATTCTAGTCATTATTATTATAATCGGGAGACCAATCAGTTCGTGGCTGTGCGAGGCTCAACCCCGGCACACGAGCACACTTTGTCCACATGTGTGCAGACGGGCTGGAGCAGGCACTCAAGACAGGCATAATTATATGGACGAGATGCTGTGGCGCGCTCGTTTAAAAAATGAAGCTGCGTTACAGACAGTTAAACTAGTAAACACCTGTTGAGTCTGGACTTTACAGTAAACTGTTAAAAGAGCTGCCCCCTCCTCTCCCTGCTCATCATCGATCTGTGCATGGACGTGAGCTCCATCAGTGTGGAGCTCAGTTAATCCCTGAGAGCGCAGCACCGTGCAGCAGAGGGTGGAGGTGCAGACAGCTTCTCTTCACAATCAGACGCAGAACAAGAGCAAACTGCATGGCGTGTTTGCGCTTGAATATCATCAGTGCAGTTTGCTTCATGAAAAGGACCTTGAGACGGAGCAGATAGCGTGTGCAAATGATGCGCAATTTATGGTGCTATCAGCGGCCGCAATCCATTCTTAGTGAATTCCCCCCTACATCGTTAATATGCCCAGTGATGGCTAAAGAAAATGACAAACACAGAAACACCAGAAGTGAGTCCGAGGTTAGGCCCTTGCAAAGTGTTAGTCATAACCCTGACATTATTCTGAAAGCGTAATAGATTCAGGATGTTTTGTTCCATCACCGTCACTCCAGGGATGCTGCTCCAGATCTGTCAGGGGCTCACTGTAATAATAGAGGCGTGTCTTGTTCTTGTAGATTTCTTTTCAGTTTTACAAGACATTGTGCATACTTCAAACAAAAAGTAAGATCAAAAGTATGCGTAGGTGGGGGCTAAACTTAAAAGGCTGAACCTGACTCAGAAATGTTGTCAGTTGAATCAAATGTGGTTGTTAATATGAAGCTTTTACAGTTTTTTCAGTTTAGCACCACACAATCCTACATATCCACTCACATGAGTATGTAGTTGTACCTGTCGCACGCCGGCTGTCGGCCGGACAGTAGTGCTTTTTACTGCAGACTGCTTTCTAAATGATTCAAGTCAAAACTCCTGCTTTGTTCTGTGTACAAGTTAAAGAATTAGTGCAGAGATTCATTCAAGTGTAAAATAAGAAACGATAATAGAGCAATTAGTAATCTGTTTTCTAAGTCAGGTTAGTGAATTGAAGGGAAACAACTTGTGTCCCTGTTTCTGCCATGAGGCCTTCTTTTCCCTCTGTCCTGATGCATCCTTTTTTCCGTCTCCTCTTCCTTCCTTCGTTCCTCCCCTGCACTGTTTTCTTTGCCCTCGTGGGGAACCACCTGTGGAGACCTTTACCTGCTTTCTCCATCTTTGTTCTTGCTTACATCACTGGTATTGATTGTGAAGATATGTGATCTTTCTTGGTCAGTACTGCCTTCATCCTGCCAGGATTTTAAAATGCCCTCCAGTGAGATGGAGGGTTTTCTCCCGCAGACATTCAGGATGTAAATACTGAGACCCCGAGCTTTGAGTACGACATCTGACCCCGCTTATCGTTACTTTGACGAGGAAAACATTTCCTGTTGCTCCACAGCGGCAGAGGGAGTGATGGCTGACCACAGCTTTGGTTGGTTTAATGTGTGCGTGTGTGAGTTCACCCTGTGTGTGTGTGTGTGTGTGTGTGTGTGTGTGTGTGTGTGTGTGTGTGTGTGTGTGTGTGTGTGTGTGAAATGTCTGTATGTCAGCTTATTGTCAGCTTACACCAGCTTTTATTTTCATGGCTGTTTTGTGGATGTTTGCACTGTGTTGTGTGTTTGCACTCTGAGTGATGACGTATGAGCTCTCTCCTCTCCTCTCCTTTCCTCTCCTCTCCTCTCCTCTCCTCTTCTCTCCTCTCCTTTCCTTTCCTCTCCTCTCCTCTCCTTTGCTTACCTGTCCTCTCCTCTCCTCTCCTCTCCTCTCCTCTCCTCTCCTCTCTATGATAAGCCCAGTGTCTTACAGTATTTACAGATACACCCATTCACACACACACGACTTTACTCTCTCTAAGCGACTCGTGGTATGGATGTTTTTCAGCCGATGCAATAACTGATAATTACCTGCTTCTCATGGCAGATACCATCTTTAAGTTGTTTAGTTGTGGCCCACTTGAAGATTGAGTGACCAAAACACCATGATTTAATATTCCACTTTCAGAAACCTTGATAAACGTATATTATGACTCTATTTCTCGTATTTATACCAATATAGCTGTTATCGGTTTATTAAGCCATTAATTATATGGCCGATATATCATGCATTCACTTTTAATTCAACTTGAGATAAATTCCCTGACGAGATGTCACGAAAGCTGTTCAGTGTTTAGATTTCCCGACTTCCTCGAATGCATCAGAAACGATCGATCCGACCTTCGTTCAACAAACAAGCATTTTAAAAGTAGTTTTCTTCTCCTCTTGAGGACAGACTTGACAAAGCTTTGTTTTTACTTTTTACTAATCTGCATCATGGTGTTGAAATTTGGGCAAAGGCAAGAGCCGTTAATTAAAGTCAATCACAAGAAAAACGGTTTATTTTTCTGTAAAAAATGCAGCACGTGGAAAAGGTTGTTTATCGCTAACCGCTGGCTGCATGCCCCGGCATGTTCACCGTTGTACCCAGAGGCTATGTCGTCGTCGTCAGACTATAGCCCTTTTATTTAAGGTGCTGGCAGAATTTTCAAACAGAAATGTCAAAATCTCAGCGTCATAAACCTGAACGAACCTCTTCTCAACTGAAAACATTAAAAATAATCATAATAAGCAAAAGGAGGACACACACAGCGGGCGGAAACTTACTCTTAATTAGTTCTCACCAGGACAGCAGCACCAAACCTACACACATGCATGGACTCACACTCACAGTCTCACCTCTCGCTGTTGTTAACACTTGTTGTGTCTCCTTCCTTTCCTCTCCTCTCCTGCACAGCCCCAGACAAACAGCACCAAAAACAGCATAGTCACCAGCCCCAAAGGAAACATCCCTTCACCTGCTCTGGTATTTACCTCCTAACCCCCACCTGTGTGTCTGTGTGAGTCTCTCCGACCAACCTTCACCCTACCCCCTCTCCCCCTTCTCCTTCACCTGTGTCTGTCTTTTCCTGTTCGTCTGTCTGTCCTGTCGGCTGTGGTTGATCTTTATCATGGCGGTCTGAAAGGTCTCAAACCAGCAGGTGGTGTCAGAAGACATTTCCCTGTGGAAGGCGGGGATGCTATGTGACTTGTACTCCAGTTGATATTGTGCTGCCGTGTCATTTTCTCTGTCAGTGCGAGTTTGCCAATGAGGAGCAGACAGCCAAAGCCTGCTGGGGCTGTCAGCGCGATTTACCCCCTCCCCTCTTTGTATGCCTCTGTAGAGAGGCGGCTTCCCCACCGTGTGAGCATCAGAGGTCCAAAGGTCTGCAGATTGTTCTTCCAGCCAAAGAGCACAACAGCTGATTTCAGAGATTCATAATGCCTCCTCTTCTGTTGATGGTGTGAAAATCTGTTGGATTGGCTGCAGTGAATGCCGCATGCTGCTGATCACTTTTATCATTTTACTTGGCATAGAGAGTCCAGAGGCGATTTGCAAGTTATCAGTGCTCATTGAGTGCTTCTCCAAAAGAAGTAATTCACATGCAGCAATTTACTTATACCATCATTTTCAACTATTAATGTCTGTTAAGTCACTATCTATCGCCGAATCAGGTAACACAATGGTGATTGAGCCTATGGCCCACTGATGAAAGCCTTTGCATTTGCAGTATTACACACTGGGTGTCTGGTGCGACTTTCGCAGAAAAAATCCCAAGCTCCGCCCAGTTAGAGACGCGTTTTCCATCAGCCAGCAGTGCTTGGTCTGCCAGAGAGGGTAGGCGGAGCTAAGCGGCTGCTTTTCCGGTCTCTGCAAGTGTTGCGAGTAAACAGTAATCTACTATGGCTGAACAAACAAAGAAAAGATGGATGACTACAGATACAACTTCAACAATAAGTGAAAATCCAAAGAAAAAGAAACAAACTCGACGCTCAGATGAAGACAAACCAGGCCAGTCAGCCAGGAAAATCAATCAGAATCAGAATCAAGTTTATTGCCAAGTACACGTACAAGGAATTTGACTTGGTGTTTATGTGCAGAACAATAAACACAGAAGTAATTCCGTTAAAAAAATGGGAATTATGACAAAAAAGGGTATTTACAAACAAAACAAGACAAAACAATGCGCACCAATGCACCGAGGCAGCCATCCGTGGCGCCATCTTGAATCGTACTAGTCATACTACAAGAGTTACAACCGGAGCCCACTGTGGACGCCACACATGCAACACTGTCTGGATATCTGGGAAGTGTGCTCCCGCAATTACTGTTTATCACCATAGGTGCCGCCAAAGAAAAACGAAAGTGAGATCTTCTAGATTAGCACTTAAAGAGCTATTAGCCTCTTTCCCCCTTGTGTGCAGAATACCCAGAGGGAACAATGATGCAAAATAAAAGCAATAACCTTCTTTATATCGCTTTTAAAAGAGTTAATAACCTACTTTGACAAACAAGCAATCTTGAATACTGTGGGTAAGATTTACAACAGCGTGGCTGACACAGCAAGGCAATATGAAGCTAGAGTCAATGTGAAGTTCAACCAATAGGGCAAAAGATTTTAAAGAGCAGCTCCAGTCATGTTTTAAGACACATAAAATGCTCTGCTTGAAATGATAAATTGTGTCTAATATGTTTTTTCTGCAAAATATGTTTAATCACCTTGTAAAAATCCTCCCGAGGCATCTCCTCTTTCTCCTTCATTAAAATTCCTGAATCTGCATAGGCCCCGCCCACTATGTGCCACGTTTCTCCTTTTGTAAAATTACAGCCGAAAACAAAACACGTCTCTGCCATCGTTTAGCGGCAACTAGTTGAAACTTAGCTAGCTTGAAATGTAGTAATCAGTAGCAGTAAAGTTAACGTTAGTAGTCAGTAGTGAGCAAAAATTACGATGACGGTTACAGCTGGCTCGCTCATTGCCCAAGTGGTTGCCATAGGTTACACATAATGATATGCATAGCGTCACCCCGTCCATTAACAGGATTGGCTCCTTAGGTTTGTGACGTCTCAAACCTGCCAATCTGAAAACGTGTTGTTCAGCCTGTCCTTGGTACACTGCAGTTTAAAAGCAGACAGGCCCAGCCATGGAGATGATGCTGATGTTGTCCCTGATATGTCTTGTAGCTCATGAAGAACACCACATGGAGATGTTTACAAGGTTAAACACTTGATTTTCACTAGAGGGGGTCTTAAGAATGTTAAAACACGACAGGAAGAGGAATCAGAGTAAAAGGAATTAAATCAATAAAAGAAAATAGATGAGATAGGAAGCAATGAAAACACATAAACTACACGTCACACACGACATCACATAAATGATGTCTATAAAAGTGAGTTTTAAGAATTGTTGTAAAAGATCACTGATTCTGCAAGCCTTATCTCCTCAGGCAGGTCGTTCCAAAGCCAAGGGGCTCTGATGGCAGGAGCACGGTCACCTTTAGAAGGGGCCCACCCTTAAACATTTGAATGAAGCCCCGATGTTAAATTCAAGCCTACTGCAAGACTGACAGCTTCACTCCCAACCTTTCTCTCTGCTCCGCTCGCATTAACCGTCACTCTCCTGCTCTCTCTCTCTAACTTCCTCGACTACTCACTCAGTGTACACTTCACAACACAAGTTACAAGAGAGGAGAGGAGAGATGCGTTCAGGCCCAGTTGGAAAAACTCAAACCTTAATAGAGGGGAGGGTGAGAGGTTTTGTCGTACATATAATGTAAGTTTTGTTGTTTAATTCTCGCCCTACTCGACTCATGTGAGACAGACGGACAGACGGACAGACAGACAGACAGACAGACAGCATTTAATAAAAAGGGAGGGGAAGAGAGAGTGAGGAGAGAGACAAAGAAACTCTATCTTATAAAGTTTATTGCAGGAGTGTCTATGAATGAAGAAAAAACATTTTAATATCACAGTAAACTAATGGTAACTCGTGAATTTCACATTTTTACAAGTCTGTTCAATAAATAAATACACTTTTACATTTTCAGTCATTACTTTCAATGTAGATAATGAGCTTTAAAATAGAGCTTTTTATAAAAAATACTCAGGGAGAATCATCCAGACCTCCCTACTGGTGTATAAGGCCCCACACTGTCCTCATATCCCAAAACACTGCGGTAAGCTTGATCGATCTTTATGGCAACATCAACTCTAATAATCAGGTCTCTTCTGGATAACTGTGTTGCACACTAGCATGTGGGCAACACTGGAAGCGTGGCGTGTGCGTGACGGCTGCGGGGACGTGATCATTTTTACTTGAAATGCATGAAAACAGATGAGTCTTCTCGATGCTGGCCGCGCGGTTCTCGGTCAAAACGCATGGTGAAAATGAATTGTGATAACTCCTAGTGATCTCTGACAGCAATATTAACATCTCTTCCTGTTGTAAAAGTCACAGGCATGGAGAGGAAAGTAGGTCACCTCTTCTGGTATGCTTTTTCAAGGTAAAATTGCTGGAATTCTGACTCCCCTCTTTTGTACACAATGCTTTTATTTTAAAGGACTGTTTTTTAACCTTATTTGGCTCTGAAAGTACCGTCACTCACTCAGTCAGTTACTCAGTCAGTCACATACAGACCCATGTGTTGGGCTGACCCCGGCGGACATGTTGTGTGGCAGAAAAAAAAACATTTCACCATTTGCAGTGGGGCCACCAAATTCTAAACTCGCCGAGGGCGCCACAATGGCCAGAGCCGAGGAGAACCACCTGAGGATGTAAGGCTGAGGCTGGCTCATAAAATAACTTCTAAGCACCAATGAAACTAAAGTTACAAGACTGTTTTATAAATGAACAGAGGGTCAACATTAAAAGTTATCAGAAAAATAAATACTCAAGGAAAGTATAGATACCTAGAAAATCTACTGAAGTACAGTAACCAAGTAATTATATAGGTACAGAGGTATACTGTAAGTCTTTGCTCTTTTACACATCACAAAAGAACACTAAACTTAAGATGCGGTACTAGATCCTCCCTGTAAGAGCAGCCGTGTTAATGTGAGGTCAGTGCCGATGTGTGACCGTCAAACCCTTCCCCGCTTGATGCAGTGACGCCTTCAGCACCCGCCCCCTCCTTTTGATCTGCCAAACCCCAGGTACTTTGTTCTCGCTCATCACCATTATCATCATCATCTCCAAAGTTAACAACCAGTGCCTGTTGCCCTGGGTGACAGTTGCTAGGACAACACCGCCATCATCATCACCAAGGGAATAAAAGCCAATGATTGGCCATAACTGAGGTGTCCCTTCCCCAGGGGGAGAGATTTCAAAGAGTACAGTACATCAAATGATGGTTTGAGCAAATTGTGGTGAGAAAATGTATCCGTCTCCGTTCTGAATCATCGGTGATCAGTGGCTGCCGTATGTGGTGGCAACACTGTGGGGTTTGTAAGCCACAAATGTAAAGTTCCAGTGTTTGAAAGGAGACACTTATGGTGCTAAAAATGTAACACAATCATGGCAGATTTGACGTAACTTTTTCTCCTCAGAGTGGAAGTAGCAGCTTTGCTTCAGCAGCAGGAATGTTGAGATGTGTTTGGTAGCAGAAGGAATAACAAGGAGAAAAGTTACACTGATCTTCAGGAGTGACTGAAGGTCTTCCAGAGAGGGATCCCGTAACGATGCCAGCGTCTGCCCGGCAGTGCTCGCCTGTTCTGTCGAGACGAGTGTGAAAGAACACAATGACCCGTTTTCCTCCTGTGGGGCCTCTGGGTGTGCCAGAGCCTTGGTAGATGTTGAGGCTGTAGTCTTTATCGGTTCCATGGGAGAATTGAATTTATATTGCATGAGCTTCCTTCAGTCCCCTTACATCTTGTAGGGGACTGAAGACAAGTTAGATCCATGCATGCACAGAAAATGGAGTAGGAGTTTCTATGTTCAGCCGAATACAGGCTAAAAAATTGTCCGTTTTGAGGCCAACTTTATCCTGTCCTTTTCCTTAGGCGGTGGATCTACTTTTTCTGTGTATGTGTGTGTGTGTGTGTGGAGAGAGAAGCTGGGGTGGGGGGCTATGAGTACTTGTGCTCATGGCAGACGCTTCACCCTGGGTGTGTGTGTGTGTGTGTGTGTGTGTGTGTTTGTGTGTGTGTGTGTGTGTGTGTGTGTGTGTGTGTGTGTGTGTGTGCGTGCTTGAGAACAGAGCTGACTCCAAATTACGGTGTTCAGCTCATCCGCCCACTCACTTGGCTTTGGAGGACTCTTTCCTCCCTCCCTTGTCAACCTTTATGAGCACTTTCTCTTCATCTCACACTCTCCTGTTTCTTTGCACTTTTTCCATCAGCTTTCATGTCAAAATATTTTCTTCTTCTTTCTCTCTGTCTCTCTCGTTTTTCCATGTTCCTCCATCCCTACTCCTCATCCCCTTCTTCCAGGAACCTCAGACAACCGTCATCCATAATCCAGTGGACGGGACGAAGGTATACATCATCCCCCACTCCTGACCTATTCTTTGCCCTCTTTTGTCATCCTCCTTCTCTTCCTCATCTTCTCCTTTCCTTTGATCCTTCTTTTCATCTTGCATCTGTGTGAGCACACCACAGCATAATGCGTACATGCAAATGTGTGTGTTGAAACAGTGTGTGCAAATGACTTTATATTATCAATGGAACAAGGAGTTAGCAAATGTTGCTTATCTTGTTAGCCAGTGCCCCGCTGAGCTGATCTGTGTTTGTATCCATCATTATGTGACCCAGGGGACCTTAGCACACACACATGTACCCCTCCCCATTAGTATAAGTGAACAACATTACATAGCGACGGGATTTTGAATATCTTTTGGTATAACCATAATCTGCTGGCAGATTTCCAGTCGATCCAACCCTCATAAATGTCCATATTCAGTGTGGTTGAGTGTGTGTCTGTTTTTGTTCAGAGGTTGTGCATGAACCTGCATGACTTTGCAGTACGATCCCTTCCTCATAAGTATGACCAAGCATTTATTGTGCCCTGGTTTGTGTGTGTGTGTGATCAAGTTGTTTCTGCTGAGTTGGGATGCGAAGAAGCTGACAGGGGAATCATGAACCGCATCTCAACAGGGACACCTTTGCATTAGATTCTGGGTCAGGCCTCAGAGAGAGGCGTATGGCTCCGAGTCGTTCACAACGCAGGAAGTAGTTTAGACGAATTCTGCTTCAGTGCAGTTTTTATTCACAGGCAGGGTTTAAGCAGCTGAGCGTCCAGCTCGCTTTGTTTGGTCCATGTGGGCAGGTGAGTTTTGACCTCTGCAAGCTCATAATGAAGACCACGTGCAGAAAAGGACCCAAAACATGATGTTTTATGAGTGCAAGGAATCAAATGCGAACATAAGTTAGCACTCTGTGAGATCAAATCCATGTGCTATATATGAATTGGATAAAGGAAAGTAGCAGCAAAGTGCACACATATGCGTATGATGCACATGTGCTTAATATCGCCTGTAATTTGACAGGATGAAACAAAAATGAATAGGACGCAAAATGTCAGAAAACTTCTCTATGATTCAGACTAAAGAAAACAGACTGTAGGTGTGATCACACTTTCAATGATATTTCTAATATCTGATGTTTGTCCTTTTCGTCCTCTCACACTCACACGCACTTTTACTCCTTCTTCCTCTCCTCTTGTCACCAGCTGCTCTTTACAAGGCTATGAAGCCACTTTTGTGCTTTGTGCTCGGGATGCAGCTCTCGCACGTGTGTACCTCTAATGAGGTCATAGAGTCTCTCCTCTCCCCTCTCCGTGCAGGGGAATTTAGGCCCATTTAATCTGCTAATTGGAAATCAGAAGGCAACTCCCCTTCTGCTGAAATCCTTAAAAGAGAAAGAAAGCCAGGCAGACCAAAAGGTAGATGGATAGATTTAAGCCCTGCTTAAGATGACAACTAATTGCTCTTTCAAAATCCGTTCTGCCTTCTTCCATCGTTGCGATAGTTGGTCAGAGCCCGTCTCATTGAGTTTCTGTCAGTTCTAGCAAGATGCAAAAGCACCCTGTGGAGGAACGACGTCACTTGTCCTCATGGTGTGATGCACACACACACGCACACACACACACACACACACACACACACACACACACACACACTAATATAACGCAAAAGGAAGCTTCATGGAGTCGAAGAAGAGAAAGGAAGTTTCAGGTTAAGGGGAGAAAGTTAAAGATGGGAGATATGAGGACACAGCTACACATTTGGACACTATGGTGGTGGGTTTGCTGGCACATAATGTATTAACAGCCTTAAACAATGATTATGTCTTTGTTTGGTGTCTGTTTATGAATTAAACCAGGCCCCATATTTTATGCTGTTTGATTTTTGACGTGATGTGACATGGCACCATAAGAATATTCCCTCTGCAGGCCTGTGTTCTGACCATAGACTGTATATGAGAAGTGGACTTTGCCTTTTCAAAAGTGAAGTGCCTTAGACGTAATTCTTTTTTATGGCCAGCAGGGGGCGACTCTATTTGCAAATTGAATTCTACCAGAAAATGCCCCAACTTCTCACTCGTGTTACCACCTCAGGAAACAACTTCTGTGTGCCTCGAAACAGCATGATGTTCATTATTTAAATAAGCTCCCATTTAGAGTAAAATAGACGATAAAGCCTCTGTTTAAGGCAAGGCGGGGAAGTTTACGGGAAGTTTTCTGGTTTCCATTTGTGGTATGTTTGTAGTCCGAGTAGTATTGAACAGTCACGTATCAGCAGGCTGCAGCGTTTGCAGCAGAAACAGTCCCTTGTGGAGAGCAAAAGCAGTCGGAAAGTAATGCGCTGTAATGACATCCCGGCTCCCATTAGCGGTCACCTGACAACGATTTAGCTTCTTCTTAATCTCTATAAACAGACATCTGCATGCTAACAGCTAACAATCCGTTCGAGATCTAAAATTCAACAAATTCCCTTGACGCTGTGTCACGAAAACCATTCAGCATTTCCCGAATGCATCAGAAATGATGGATCCGTCCTCCGTTCAACAAACGAGCATTTTAAAAGTGGTTTTCTTCTCCTCTTGAGGACGGACCTGACAAAGCTTCATTTTTACTTTTTTACAAATCAGCATCATGATGTTGTTATTCCGGCAAAGGCAAGAGGCGTTAATAACAAGTAAATCACAAGAAAAATGGTTTCTTCTTCGGGTTCATACCGCTGAAGAAAGCCAGAGTGCATCCTCTGTGTCACTTTTTATTGAAACATGGCGTTGAACGGGCGCTTCTCCGGGGATTAAATGAACCATAAAATTAATTTGCTTTGCAGACATATCTACAGGGGCTAAATTCGCTTCACTTTTCATCTGAACACACGGTCGCTTCTCAACTTGCTAACTGGACTGTAAACAATGCAGCACGCAGAAAAAGGAAGTCTTGGGTTTATTGCTAACCGCTGGCTAAACTGGACACGCACGACATGTTCACCGATGGGTTCTGAGATTGTGGCGCGGCTAACTCTAAATGACACGGCGGTACCAAGGGATCTGTCAGCCAGTGAAGAAGCCACCCCTTCATCTAAACATGGTCGCAAAAAACAAAGATTGCAACTGCATAAAATGCCAAATTCAAAGTTTCAATAGGTATATCGGTGTCCACTTCTCATATACAGTTCTGACTGTGCATAACATGTCTTTTTCTAACCCTTGAGATGTGTGTGTTCATGTGTATTTAGCACATATATCTCTTATGTTTGAACCCCACACTGACTGTTTGATCTCTGACCTCCAGGAATCATCAGACAGCAGCAACACCACTGTGGAGGATGAGGATGTGAAAGGTAAGAATGCAGTGACACGTCGCATGACTTACCCAGAAGCTACTTAACTGTTCGCTGAAAATAAAAGGGCTGAATCCTTTAAGGAAAATGTTGGATCATCTCGACATTTGTACTGCCTTCATATTTGTTTTGGGGTTTGTTTGTTTTTTGCTTTAACTAGTCAGTGAACAACGCGTGTAACTGCAGAAATCCAGCATTTAATATAAGAGTGACGAGGGGGAGATTTAGTCGTCAGTTGCTTGATTATGACGAGCTCTGTTTTTATTACCCAAAGGTAACTTTATCTCTTTCTGACACAAGTGTTGAAGAGAGTTTCAGAATTACAGTTGAATATTCTGACAGTCTCGTGAGCCTACAAAAAGTACTGCTCTGCTTTGCATGAGCTTCTTGTTTATTAGATTGCAGCATCAAAGCCTCAGGGTGCTAATGCTTTTGTAAACCTACTGTTGAAAAAGTCTCTTACTGTATCTCTTTTAAAGTCTGGCTTATTAGATTTCAGATCATCTGTTCACTCCAGAAAAAGAGATGTTCTTAATCAGTGCAGCACATGCTGAATGTACAGGGGTTGCTATTTTCAAAATAAGAGTCTTCTGTTACTTAATGTGTAGTATTGTGTGTGAAAATGAAATTATAAATGGACTGCACTTATATATTGATTTCTAGTTTTCTCATGACTCACAGGTAAAAGAAAAAAAAAGGGTTGGGAATTGCTCCAGTAGATTTCTACACTTGACAGTTGTGAAACAGGATATAATGGTTACCAGACTCCATTGACAAAAACAGTCATTTTTTCCAAATAGAACAAGGGAGTTGATTGTCTATCCCTACAGCACCAATCAGTTGTTTTGCGTAATTGTCAGTGTTGTGACCAAGTCATCTTTTCTCAAGACTCAAGTAAGTCTCAGGTCATTTGGTCCAAGTCTCGAGTCACTTTTTCTTGAGCGAGTCAAGTCGAGTCACAGGTTATGTCAAGTCAAGTCGAGTCCTTATTTAAGGCAAGTCAAGTCCCAAGTCAAGTCACTTTTTTTCCACCCAAGATCCAGCACTCTTACCTGTAGTATCGGTCTTTATAAAGAGAAAAGACAAGGTGTTAGCAGCTCGTCTAATAATGATGTTATTGGCCAATTTATATAAACTGTTCAAAAAGTATGACAATGAACTGTATCTGTATTATCTCGGCACAGACGCAGCCACTCAAAGCGCTTTTACACTACATGTCGCATTTACTCTTTCACACTCACATTCACACACTGGTGGCGGAGGCCTATGCGCCAATCTCCAATCAGTATCTATTCACATTCATACCCGATGGCTCTGCCTTCAGGAGCAATTTGGGGTTCAGTGTCCCGCCCAAGGACATTTCGACATGTAGACTGCAGCAGTCAGGGATCGAACCCCCGACCTGCAGATTGAGAGACGACCGAGAGAGCCTCATCTGCCCCACCGTGCATTCACTGGTTGATAGCTGACCTCTTACTGACCCCTCATGGTGCCTGGATGTATCGCTTCCTCCTGCTGGTTTTCCAAAAGACGACGAGTGTGTGTGTGGGTGTGTGTGTGTGTGTGTGTGTGTGTGTGTGTGTGTGTGTGTGTGTGTGTGTGTGTGTGCCTATTAGGTGAGAGGGGGGCTATAAGAGGCCTTGTAATGCTGTTGTGGTTTGGCTTTCTGAAAAGTGTTGGCGTTTGGCTGAAATCTGAATACTGAGAAACACACACCTCGAAAATACCAACATGCCTGTGTGGGGTGTCAGCTTGCACAGTTGTGTACTTGTGAGCGTGTGTGTATGTTGCTTGTGGCTAAAATTGTAAAATGACCATCACACATCACACATGGGAAGTAAAAAGCTTTTGTGTCGAGCCTTTTTTTGTCCGATGTGTGTGTGTGTGAGTCTGTTTGTTTGAATGTGTGTGTGAACGTATGGGTTCTGCCTCTGCTTATCTATGCCAGCATACTCAAACACCCCTGTTCTCCTTCACCCAGGCTGAGCACAATGCGTCTAAATCGGGTCATGAATGTATCATTTTGGTACCAGGCATACAGAACAGAATGTGCACATCCATCTCCTCCTCCTCCTCCTCCTCCTCCTCCCTATAGAGGCTTCTCTGCTATGTCATAAATTCCCAAGCAACCTTTGCAGACCCATCATGTAGGTCTGCAAGGGGGGCACAGTAAACCTACAAAATCACAGTATCAGTCAAGTGAAATGAGCATGTAGAAGACATCTCTTACCTGTTCCATTAAGAGATGATCGCCTAGATTAGTGTTAAAAGTTTTGCTTCTTGCTGTTAGCTATCTTTAAGCAGCAGTCTCTTGAGATCTAACCTCAAACCAAGAGCACAAAAAACACGACCTTTGGCTTCAGCAGGGAAGATTTCTGCAAGCTAGTTCAGCAAAGTGACAGTTACAGAGGCTCATTCGGTAAGTTACAGGGAGTCTCTAGTTTCCAGAACTCAGGTGTCTGACTGATGGATGTTGTTAACAAAAACAAAGCTGACATTTATGCCACCTTCCCATTGTTTGTTTGACATTTTTTGCTGGAATATGACTTTTTCCATGTTAGCGCAGTCGCCTCGCAGCAAGAACGTTCTGGGTTCGAATGCCAGTTCAGACGTATGGGGGCCTTTTTTTGTGGAGTTTGCATGTTCTCCCTGTGCATGTGTGGGTTCCCTCGGGGTACTTCGGCTTCCTCCCACAGTCCAAAAACATGCTGGTTAGGTTCACTGGTGATTGACTGACGATCAGCCCAGGTGTAATGCCGCCTCTCACACAATGACAGCTGGGATCGGCTCCAGCCCCCCTGCGACCCTGAGCAGGATAAGCGGTATAGATAATGGATGGATGACTTTTTCATGACATTTTGTCATAATTTTTTCTTTTCAATTTCACAAAGTTGTTTGAAATACTTCCTGTGGTAAATTCATCTTCCTGTTTGAAGTAATTGGTAGCTTGCAAAGCTGTAGTTTCAGAGTAGCTTCCCGGACACTGCTGACAACACTGCAACACTATTCTCAGGTCATTCTTCTGAGTGGTGTTTGGACGCTGTGCCTCAACCCAGAAATGTAGGTTTTGTGTGACAATGTCAGACGAAGTTTAACTTGTTGCTTATTTCAAAGTGATTTATTACACCCCCCCGGCTCTACTGTACCATACAGTACTAAGGTGTCTTCCCCCTCTAAGTTTCCTTCCCTTCCAAGGTCCCAAACAGAGTCTAATCCCTCCAACCCCCCACTACCCCTGGCAGGAGTGTAGAGGGCAAGGGCACCTTGGGAGGGGGGGTCTGGGCTAAAGGCGGAGGTGTCTAAATATAGCGCTGGTGGCAGGAAATGGAGACGGAGTGCCCAGAGAGGCGTTGAAAACACACCGCTGTGCTAGCGCCACCCTTAGATAGCATTAGTCTCACACAGCAGTTTTCAGACTCTTGAGATACAAACGGACACATAGCACGCTTAGCGCCAGACAGAACTACAAGAGCCAGGTGAGTGCAGGAGGAAGGGGAGTCGTGTCAGCTTGGAAGAGTTTGTGTCCCGGTGGCCTGTGTGCGAACTTGTCAGGTCAGCGAGTGCTCGACAGCTGGTTTGCAACCCAACACCTGCGCTGGCGTTTGGAGCATCTGAGTACATATCTGTTCTGTTACTCTCCATGCTTTTATAGGAGTGAAGATGTTACAGGCTCTGTTTTCTGAGGGCTGCTTTTTATGACTCGTCGCTCATAAAAGCTGCAGTTTTGTTCTATGGATGATCTTATTTTCCCTCAGTTATGATTTGTTGTTTGATGATTACAATGCTTAAAATTTGAAACTGAAATCTGTTTGTGAGATGTGTGGATAAAGCGCTCGCCGCTTGGATGATTCCTCACGGCACTTCTGAGGGATCACCTGTCAGTCAAACGCTGGGGCTGAACTGTGACGTCTATGTTCTTTGGATTTCCTGTTGAGTTACCACTTTTAGAGAAAATGGAAATGTCCCCGATTGTTTGTGTTGGTCTGTGAAGTTAAACCTCTAAAAAAGTGTTGGTTGGTGGCACGAACCTCCTCTTTGCTCTCCTGCCACGGTCTCGTGCCAGCTATTTTTTCCTGCAGGGACGCTTTCTTTCCCTCTATTTGCCAATGAGTGTTCATGTGTTGCATCTGTCAGTGCCAGCTGATTAAACAGACGAGCGGTGATGAGTTCCATCCAGCTCTCTCTCTCATTATCACGGCCATCACTACTGTCATCATCCATCCTTTGCTCACTGGCAAGAGTCCCATCACAGCCTCAGTAAAAGCTCACATTCAGCAGCAGCTACAGTTTCCAATCCTGCTTTGATGGAGTGATCAGGTGGGATAACGAGGAAAATCCTTTTTCTTTCAATGAATCTGGTGACAGAGGACTGTAACCTCTCAGAGGAAGAGAAGGTATCAGTAACTCAAAAAGTGGACATAGCTGGTGTTTGTGGATTTGTTTGGCGTTTTTGCTGTCTCCATCTTGAATTTTTGGAAGAAAAGGGTGGAGCTGGAGAGAAGTTAGAGGTTCGTTTTCAGGTAACACCAGTGCTAGCTTGGTTAGCTAGGTGCTTCCATAATTGACATGAACTTTTGTATGCTAAGAATGCTAATGTGGCGAAAGGAAACAAGTTTTGAAGAACTTAAGACACCAAATAAAAACACTTGAAACTGTTGATTGAGACCATAAACTTATTAGGAAAATGTTTACAGAGGTGATAAATCAAGTGAGAAGATCGGCCTTTCTCTCATTTTCTTTTTGCAACCTGTGAAGTCGCCACCTGCTGGCCATTTGAAAGAATGCAGGTTTAAGGCCGGAGATATACTTGCTTGCTAACTTTGAGTTCACAACTGGCCGCGTCATGAGCGCAATTGTTCACATACTTGTCCATGCACCACACGTGTTACTGGAGAATGCCTCCAGAGCTGTGGATCTCTACTGGTCTAGCCTTGGGACCCACCACCACCTCCTTAATGACAAACAGCCACACACATTTCTGAAACTTTTTAACCACTTCAACCACTTACTTAATGAACAATGGACCTGAGACAGAACGAAACATCGCCGTATGTCAACATCACAAAACACAACAGTGTATTAGTCAAGCAAAATGACCAGCAGGTAGCTGTGAGAGGAAAATATTCCCTCCACAAATCATTCCATTAACAGCTTTTTGTCAACAGAATAAACTCAAAAAGTGCAACATAAATGCAACAACTGTCGGACTCATCAAGAATGTAAATGTAGCTGTAGCTGGCATTACCCGATCAGCGGATACACAGGGGGTGAATAACCACACTACTACTGCACACACATCATAGGACCCCCATGTCCTTCAAAATAAAAGCGCAGCACAGACTTTTTGTCACACTTTTTTTTTTTTTTCAAACCCAGTGAAAACAGCGCCCCGACCCACCAGTTGAGAACCATGGCTCTAGAGGGCACACCACAAAGCTCAGGCCGTATGCAACTACCGTATGTGTGGGATGTAAACAACAGAAATGGAGAGAACACACCGTCGGCAGCGTCCCCGCTCCGTTTCTCAAACATGTTCCCAGCACGGATCCAGACTCGTATCCATTTAGTTTTGCAGGTTTCCACGTGACTAAATGGAGCGTATCTGTCTCCAGCTACTTTGACAGGCATGTTTGTCGCTGTGCAGTGGCAGTAACACATCGGACAGATGTGGATCATTACAGATTTGGTGTATCAGCTTGTTTTAAAAGCTTTCTGCCCTTGTTGACCCTGCTGCTGTGTTGACCCTGTCACATCCCCTCTGCCTCTACACTGCCCCTACCATTCCTGTGGCGACTGCATCTCGCGTACATGTAGCATTTTTTGAGGACGTGCACAGCCGACGCTCCAAACAGACGCAGGGAACGCGTGGCAGCCATCACGAGCATGCGAACCCATAGTTAAAAGCAGGTATATCTCCCGCTTAAGCCTACACCTATGTCTTATGTACAGTCTATGATTTACCTGCTCTCACCACCATGTCATCTCACACTTGCTTTGCCCTTACCATCATGCCTTACTGTCACATTTCTGTTTTTGTGTGAATGTGGGCCGCTGGTCGGCACCTCTCTCTGCATACGTGTGTGTGTTTTTTCGTCTCATTCTCTGTGTGTGCATGTTCATCAGGAAAGAGCTTAGACAACAGCTCGCTTAAGGCGCAGTCCAGCACAAGCTCCCAGCCTGATAGCTCTCAGGGCTCCTCAGCTGCCGTGCACTGTAAGTCAGCATGGCCCGCCAAATGCAGCCACACACACACACACACACACACATTCACATGCTCCACTAGAAATTCACCTTGACTTAATCCTTCCTGGTGTTTTCATTCAGCAGCCATGCATGTATTAAAAGCATACATCTGCTGTCATTTAGCACTCCCTGACGTACATCGTGCCTCATTCCTCCATTAGTCTTCTTAGTCGGCTCCGTTCCTACATCTTTCTATCAGATGCACTCAAACATCTGATAACAACATCAATAGTAAAAAAAAAAACAAGCCATTCTGAAAAACAGTGAGATGCCGTGTAGTATTTTTGCTCCTGCATTACTCCATCCTCCTCCCTGTACAGCCCACACCACGTGTGTTTAGAGTAACTCGTTGTCTCCCTCTTGTGGACAAACGTGGAACAGCAACACAACACAAACACTGTTTTTCAGACATTTCAAAGCATGAATGTTTCCTCTGTGTCTGTTATGTTTCCCTTCTCTGTCTTTGTGTCAGACTTTGTCTTGGAGAGCTCTTAACGATATATCTAGCGTTGCAATGTCACCCTAAATGAGACTCTGGTTTTATTTGCTTTCAACATACACACACAGAAAATGAGATTAAAACAAAGACATCATTTCTGCAAAGGTAACAGGAACATTAAACTACTATGTGCAGGCCTACAGATATAAAAACATCTTAAAAGTATGCATTTATGTATGCATTATTTATTTTTATGAAACAACTCATGTAGACAGTAAGTTAATAGTGCATTGGAGAGGAGTGCAGAAGATGCTAAAACACATATGATAATAAAGCTTATGTTACAAACAGATAAATAAGATAAGTAATGAGGCAAATATGAAAATTAAGTTTATGTTTCTTTTCTCACATTCAGCTGGTGGACCTTCTTGTCTTAGTGCTCTCCAAGACAAAGTTTGTTCATCTGAAAGCCGCAGTCTTTTTTATCAAGCTTCCATTTAAAGTCTTCCATGTTCCTCCCTTCCTCCCTCCTGAACTCAGCCGCCACAAAGTTTGCTGACCTGCTGGGCTCGGTGCGTAGGGGCTCAGGGCCCACGTCCGACTGCGAGGGGAGATCCAGCACCCCGCCTCCCGCTGTCCTCTCCGCCCCCTCCCCTCCTCACACCCCTGTTGTCCCCATGCAGAGTGAGTAGAGCGAGAACAGGAAGACGAGCACTAGCTGAGAAAAAAATGGGAATGAACTCAACTGTAGATCGACTGATGCTGTCTTTTATTTCTCATCCTGGGAAAGGAGGGAAAAGGATTAAAACAGCTAAAGTAGCACCTGTGAGATACAAAAATAATACAGCCACCTCAAACGCTACAATGTAAATACGTTGCTTTTGTGAGTTTTAAGTAGGGCTTCACGATACATCGTTTAACTATTGCGATGTGCACACGTGCAATAGTCACATCGCAGGACGTGCATTGACACTAAAGACACAGATAAACAAATACGTTACAGAAGCAGGTGAAGCCATAATCAGTAAGGTAATGTAATTAATTATTACTGTGCTCGCTGTGTAGACCAGCCGGAGAAGGGCAGCAGAAAGGACTGCTGTTACCGACCGCACATTCCTCTTCCTCTCTGTGATTCACCCAAACTACCTGGTCATGTGGTCACGTGACTAACAATAAGAAACATAATTGTCCATCATAGTTGATATAAAAAAGGCAAAATGACAGTTTAACTAAAAATTAAAGGAAACAAAACGCATTAAAATTGCATCAATTAAAAATAAAAAAAGCAGTGGTGCAAAGTGACTTCCTGTGAATTCATGGCAACATGTCCGGTCTTAATAAGCGCCAGCTACAACTCCTTTGATATTTAAATTATAGTTTTTATATATATATATTTATATATATATATATATAATACAGCAAATGATACGAGTCAAATATGTTTAAAATTCTGGGATTATAACTGCAGAGTTTAATGTGAGTTTTGTTCTTCGACTTGTAAGTGTTCTTATAACTGTGCAAACGAAAGGTGTAAGATAAATGAAAGGTATGATACTGCAGGTTTCATTAAAGCTAACTCTGCATGTATGAAACACAAAGGAAGCTTAACTATGTTTGACAAAACAAAAAAAGGTTATGAGCAGTCTTGCAGTTATGGTGACCACAAATGTACAATTCCCTAAAGGATATCCAAATTTCTTCCTTCCTTTTATCCTTTTTGTTTCCCTCTCACTGTTTCTAAAATGTACTTTTGCATTCCTCCACCCACCAACCCTCCGTTTCATCATCCATCCATCCTGCCTGGAATGTGCTCTCAGTGTCTCGGCTCACAGACCTGGTGAGCAGCGTTCGCAGGGCGCCGGCGGCCCCTGCTCCCGAGGTTGACGCTGCACCGGCGCCGCTGCCTAGCGCTAGGCCCACCCCTCCACCTGCACACACCACCTCCCCTCCTCCCCCTCACTCCCCCTCCAGCCCATCCCTGTCTTCCTCCCAGAGTGAGTACAGAGCGTGACCCAGCCTGACCCCACGCATGGTATCCAATCAGGCGTGATTAACAGTTGGTGTGTTCTGCTTTGGTAAAGAGGGTGCAGAGAGTGAACGGCTTCTCAGCTAATATGGAAATTAAACTATCTGGATGTGCGTCCTGTTTGCCTCATTAACCCCCCCCTCAGTCTGCTCCGGAGAGCACAGCTGACTGCAGGTGGATTTATGCCTTGTTTGGTTGCTTTACGTGACGTTGCTCTTGTTCGTACAAGGAGATGGCTCAGTGTGTTTGTACAGAAGCCCATGACGAGCAAGGTCTCTAATGTATGTGTGCAGATGTTTGATGATGTTGGCAAACTAATTCAAGAGTGCATTAACCTGCTTCTTTAAGTGTTTGGGTTCCAGCTGCCTTAACCGGATCATCTGTGCAGCTGCATCACAGAATTTAAATCATTAAAAAAAACTAAGTTTTCTCCACAAGTCCAACTGCAGCTGTTTCCTGTGATTAACTTCTGTTCCTCGTTCCTCTGCAGCACGCAAACAAGAAATCATCAAGATCACTGAGCAGCTGATAGAGGCAATCAACAATGGAGACTTTGAGGCTTACGCGTGAGTCTGAACTTTTCGGCTTATGCTCAGACAAAAGCATAAAGTGCTGTTAAATGTTTGTCCTCACTAACGTGACCTGCTCTCTCCTGTGCAGTAAGATCTGCGACCCTGGGCTGACATCGTTTGAGCCTGAGGCGCTGGGCAACCTGGTGGAGGGGATGGACTTCCACAGATTCTACTTTGAGAACCGTAAGAGTGATAGATTCATTGTTTGAATCTCACGATTGTCTTGTGTGTGAATATTATGTCTTCATCTTGTTTGTTATTGTTTTTCTGCAGTTCTGGTTTCAGACTGCACATATACCGTACATCTGTTTGATGTGAATCTCACAATGAAAACCAAAAAGAGAAACCAAGTCACTCGTCCCTCATTTAGCTGCTCAAGATCGAAAAGCCAACAGCTCCTGACTCCTACTTACTGGCTGACGATTAATTAAATGTTTGATAAACACTGAAGAGGCTAACAAGCAGCTAAAGCGAGCACAGTATACCTGCTACTTAGTGCTAAAAATATATTAACACAATTATACTTGTATTTAACTCAGTGAAAAGCTGGAGCTCAGACTTCTTGCACGGACAGAAAGTCCCATAAACTCACAGAGAGAGAGATTGTTTTTCCTCTAAAGGCTCCAACAAACAGAAGAAGTTAAGTTTAATGACCGTGTGTCTGTGTTGACGTCTAGCGCAGTGGTTCCCAACCTGGGGTCCGGGCCCCCCTCAGGGGGGCACCAAAGATCGCTGGGGGTGCGCGAGGCTTTGTCTGCACTGAGATTGTCGAGATTAGATTTGCACATTAAATAAAATAATTTAAAAAGCACTAATTTGATAATCAAGTCTGTTCAACTATTGAAAAAATCCATACATACACAGTTGTATGCACGCATGACCTGCTTTCATACATGCATGCAGAAATGCCTACATCCACATATTTAGATGTAACTAACAGGGGTGTTTATTATTGTAGCGGCAATCTATCCACAAAAAATGCCACTTGAGGGAACTTGAAGCCTTTCCAACTCATGCTGGTGTGTAAAAATGAGGTCCTCCATGGTATGCGTTTAACACTTTATTTGATCAAAAACATTAAAGACACCTACAAAAAGACGGGTGTAAAATGACTGTACCAAAAACTCATTTACTCGACACACACACAGACACGGTTGAATAACTGTGTGGCTTCCCCTGATTCTCATTTCCTAATCACTGATCACCTGTGTCTCCCCTATCTAGCCTACATGTGACTAATCACCACCTATGCCCACAGCGGTGCAGGTAACCAATAGCAACCATAGTGCCTATCATAAACACACACCCACATTCACGCAAACATACACAAGTCTAAATTGGCTGCAACAATTATCATAACTAAAAATAACTTTGATAAAATGAAATGACAAAGAACTATCGGCTGATTGGTGTCATTTTTTGCCAATAAAGATTTGGAATGAATCACTTGATTGTTTTGGCGTACATGTGTGCGGTCAAGGGGGGCTCCAAGGAAAATGTTGGGAACCACTGGTCAAGCAGACAGCCAGCAGGATCCTCCTGTCACTCAAGTGAGCCAGCCCCTATGATTTAAGGCTTAATATTATACAATTAAAACAGGTTTGCTATAAAAACAATTCACCCCCCAACAGTTATCTTTAACAGTAACATTAGCTATTTATAACAAAGCCATTTTTTGTACCAGGCTGTAAACATGTTTATTTCTGCTGTAAAAAATGGCATTTTCCCATCTGCTGTAATGTTATTTCTCGTTTTCTGGAGCCTCAAGTGGCCACTCGAGGAACTGCAGTTTTTTGCACTTCCGCATTGGCTTCATTTTTCAACACTGGAGGCTGCTGCTTGGTAAAATGCGTTACGAAGTATTTACCATTTTCTTGTTTCTACAGTACATGGTTGAATCTACCATTGTTGCTTGTTGTCTTTTCAGTGTTAGCTAAGAACAGCAAGCCCATCCACACCACCATCCTGAACCCCCACGTCCACCTGATCGGTGAGGACGCCGCCTGCATCGCTTACATCCGCCTGACCCAGTTTGTCGATGGCCAGGGTCGGCCGCGGTCCAGCCAGTCAGAAGAAACTCGCGTGTGGCATCGCAGAGACAGCAAGTGGCAGAACATCCACTTCCACTGCTCAGGCGCACCAGCCGCGCCACTACAGTGAGGTACAGACTACAGCACTGGGATTACTGGGAGGCGGAGAAAGTGTCCTTAGTTAATGCTTCTTTATTCAGCTGCTGCTTTGGAGAGAAGCTGCAGGTAGTCTACCTGCATGTTTTAGACAATGAAGCACTTCACGAAGCTGGAGTGGAAAAAAAGGATCGAAGAAGACAATAATAAATAAATGAGATGTGGAATGAGTCCAGGTGTTTGTTAATTCAGATGATGAAACAGATTTTTGACTAAATTAATCAGCTTTTATTATTCTTTTATTATTGTAACAGTCTGAAAAAGCATCACAACTCTGCTTTGCGCTGACGTATTTCCAGTGAAGAACTCAAGTGACTTAAAGCCCCCCTCCAGTGAGAATGTTTAACCTTGTAAACATCTCCATGTGGTGTTCTTCATGAGCTACAAGACATATCAGGGACAACATCAGCAGTCATCTCCATGGCTGGGTCTGTCTGCTTTTAAACTGCAGTGTACCAAGGACAGGCTGAACAACACGTTTTCAGATTGGCAGGTTTGAGACGTCACAAACCTTAGGAGCCAATCCTGTTAATGGACGGGGTGACGCTATGCATATCATTATGTGCAACCTATGGCAACCACTTCGGCGATGTGAGAGCCAGCTGTAACCGTCATCATAATTTTTGCAAACTCACTACTGACTACTAACGTTAATGTTACTGTTACTAATGACTACATTTCAAGCTCGCTAAGTTTCAACAAGTCGCCACTAAACAATGGCAGAGACGAGTTTTGTTTCCGGCTGTAATTTTGCGAAAGGACAAACGTAGCACATAGTGGGCGGGGACTCTGCAGATTCAGGAATTTTTAATTTAACGTCCATCAATCCATTATCTTCTGCTTATCCGGGGTCGGGTCGCGGTGGCAGCAGGCTAAGCAAGGTGACCCAGGCGTCCCTCTCCCCAGCAACGTTTTCCAGCTCCTCCTGGGGGATTCCGAGGCGTTCCCAGGCCAGACGGGATATATAATCCCTCCAGTGAGCTCTAGGTGTCCCCTGGGGTCTCCATCCAATTGAACATGCTCGGAAAACCTCCAAAGGGAGGCACCCAGGAGGCATCCTAACCAGATGCCTGAACCACCTCATCTGGCTCCTTTCAATGTGAAGGAGAAGCGGCTCTACTCAGAGCTCCACCCGGATGTCCGAGCTCCTTACCCTATCTCTAAGGCTGAGCCCAGACACCTTGTGGAGGAAATTCATTTGAGCTCGATCTCATTCTTTCAGTCACTACTCAAAGCTTGTGACCACAGGTGAGGGCTGGAACGTAGATCGACTGGTAAATCAAAAGCTTTGCCTTCAGGCTCATCTCCCTCTTCACCACGACGGTCCGGTACAACGCCCGCGTTACTGCTGATGCTGCACCGATGGGCCTGTCAATCTCTCGATCCATCTTACCCTCACTCGTAATTAAACGTTTTTTGCAGAAAAAACATATCAGACACAATTCATTATTTTTAGCAGAACATTTTATGTCTTAAAACATGACTGGAGATGGTCTTTAATTGGCTGATTCCAATAGTGTTGAACTTTTCCTTTTTATTTTAAAGTATGTGCTGCCCTGTTCTCGTTCATACTTTTGTTGTTTTGTTTTCCTTCTCAGGGTTGAATGCTGAAGTTTTGCCTGTCGGGAGTGCTCAGCTGGAGAGAGAGAGAGGAGGAGGAGGAGGAAGGGATGAAAGAACAAGTCCAGTGTCAGTTTGGGGACGGGGCTGCTCGCCCCTCAACAACAAACCCACCAGACTCAACCCCCAGCATGCATCTCTTCTTTTACCACTACTGCCCCCTGTCTGTCACCTGCCCCACAACATCTTCTATCAGCAGCTCAACATCCTTCCTTTCTGCTTCCTCTTCGTCCCTCTGGCACACTGGGTGATTGGTGGGGGTGGGGGTGTTTCAGCACTCAGCAGGTGTGAGCCCTTGTCCTGTGCTCCCCACCCCCCTTTAGTCCCCACAATTTTTGTGAACCCTCCTGTCCTCCTGTGAATTCACACGTGTGTATAAACACTGCACTGGAAATACAGTATGTAAAGTTTTAAGTCAAATCTATTACTATCATTACTATATTATGATTATTACACATTTGCAATTGTATATGTAATTTGTATAATTATAAATTCTTGATGCCAGTGGTTTCTAGAGTTGAAGGATTTTTTTTCTCTATCTTTTTAAGGAAGCATGTTTTTCCCTTATTAACAGTAGCTGTTTTTTATTGTGGCTATTAAGTGGAAATTATATTGGCAGTTTTGTAATTTGCTTCTTGTATGTTTGCTATAATATTGCGCCCAAACTCATGGTCAACAAGCTTTTGTTTGTTTGTGTGTTGTTTTGCTTTCTTTTGCTTATCTCTTATCTTTGGGTCTTTTTTTTTTACCCTCTTTTGTGTTTTTGTTTGTTTCTTTTCTTTGTTTTGTTTTGGAAGGAGAGGTTGTCTGATGGTTCGTTGGTTAATGTTGAGATTGAGTCCTTTTCTGTGTGTGTGTTTGTGTGTGTGTGTGTGTGTGTGTGTGTGTGTGTGTGTATGTGAGACCGTGGTTAAGTCAGCCAGACATGTAGTGTGTGCTCGTTCTCACATGATAGCTGTGTCTCAATTCAGGTGCTGCATCCTTCGAAGGAGACGCTCTGCGCAGGCTGCGTCAGTCGTATCCTGTTTAGACCACTAAAGCCGAACTGAAACGAGACTGTCTGGTCTACGGAGGAGTTCCTGTTTGTGTCATCAGCTGTTCCCGCCCTTACCCTTAGCTAGCGGGCTTACTAGCTAGCATAACTAACCTATTATTTCAGTTTTTCTTTAACATGTAAAGCGAGCTTTTCGATTGAGTTGATACCCAAAAACTTTTACATTTAAAGTGTACTCCTCAGCCGCGTAAGAGTCCATCTTATTAGAATTGGCACACAATAAATCTCAGGATACGTTGGGCCCGGGAACAGGAGGACGCAAATGTCAGCCGCATCCGAAGGAGCCTTGTAGTTGGAACAGCCTTCAAAGCCGCAATCATCCTTCAAATACGTCCTTCGAAGGCTGCAGCCCCCAGATTGGGACACAGCTATTGGCTCTGTGGAGTTGGAGGGAACTTTATTTTTCCCTGTCGTTGTGATGTAAACGCGGGCTGGGTTTAGCTAAACTTAATGTCTTCCTGCTTCAAAAAACGAGAACATTTAAAACATTCAAAACAATCACAATGCAAAACAAGTTGTGAATTTACTTTTCCAGCTTTAAGTTTAATTCCTCCCTTCAGACATGCTTAAGAAAACGAGCAACATATCCCTTTTTTTTTACAGGGAACTAGTGCCACCATGAGAAGAAACTGTAATGTAATGTGAATAATTTTGTACGAATAAATCTGAGGAGGAAGCTGATGTGAAAAAATGCAAGCGAAATTTGAGGATCAATTTGAAACGATTGCAAAAATCTTCCTCGTCTGATTTATTATTTTTATTCCTAGCACAGATCCTGCAAATCAAGCTTTATTCTCGACGTTTAGACTTTATTCTCCGAATGCAAAATTAAACTACTCTTCCGTACAGTTTGGTATATTACAGCGTATGCTAAGAACAGTTAGTTAACATGCATCAGAGGAAACAGTTTGACTTCATAGAGGCAGCATAGTGAAAGAGCATGAAAGGCTGCTTTAATACAAGTCCCATTGTTGTTTCAAAGTAAAATATGGTGTGCTTTGAGTCCGGGACTCGGCTGATCTTTGATCAGGTTTAACTGGACGCTTAAACATAATATAATACAATAATATGGCTTTGCTTTATTCTAAACCAATAAGCACAAACACGTCTGTCCTGTTAAAATACTCTAATCCAGGCTGGAGTGTAAGGAATATGAAACACATCATTTTTGGAGATGGCTTAATGCATTCAGACATTTTGCATATGTATTCTAGTATTTTGTTTCCATCTAGGACTCTACACAACATCTTCCTGCTCGTTGACAGATGTACGGAGGCCTTTAGCGGACATGCATCCACACATTTTTTCACTCTGTTTTCCTGTAGTAACTTGTTTTTCTTGTTATCTCGGGATAACGGATTCATTTTCTGGCGATCTAGAAAACAAAACAAAAGTCTGGTCACTGTGATATTACAAGACCAGGACATGCAATGCTACCATTGCTCGCACTAATGAGGTAAGTTTAGCCTGTTTGTTTTGTGCCTTTGCAACTCTGGAGATACACATTATGATCATCTGACGTTGCAGCAGTGCAGAGTTGAGATAGATAAGTTGAGATTGCGAGAAAACAACCAGAAATGACACGTTATCACAGAAAAACTGTATTTTATAAAGTAAAAATGTTTGGATGCACGTCCGCTTCGGCTTCCGTGCTGATGAGAAAACTCTTTTTTCTTGTTGCACTGAGATAAAAAAAACTTTTGTAGTATTTCCTAAACCCCATCGTGCTCCGTAAAGCTCATACCAGTATTAAACAATCAAGAGTGTTTGCGTCGGGCTCTTCCTCGTTACAGGGCAGTCCATCGCTACAGGGTGCAATATAATGTGTGTGTGTGTGTGTCTGCAAGCATGTACAGTACATCCATTGCTCCTCTTTATTTTTTCGGAGGTGTGTGTTGCGTGAGAGATGGAAGGAGGAGGTTTTATTTCAGAGGACATATCGGTCCCCAAGGACTTTTTGTCTCCTCGTGATTTGATGTGTGTCTCTTGTGTTTTGTTTTTCATGTATGATCAGTTTTTTATGATTCAAAGTGCTTCGTGCCAGGGGGTGGCGGAATAAATCCGATGGACTTTGCAGCACTGAAAACTGTTTTTTACAGGGTTTGACCTGCGATCGGCTCCTCTGTCTTTTGCTCTTGCACCATTGGCTGCCTTCACGTGTGTCTCGCCCCTATTGGTCAGACCAAGATATTAAGAGACCGGGCAGTCGGTTTGGTGAAAAGTCCTCAGGTTTCTATTTATTTTGAATATTTATTTATTTATTTTAGTGGATACTTTTATTGTGCTTTTTTTCCTCCTTGATATGTTTTAATATTGTACAGCTCATGCACTTGTGCTAGTACTGTCTGTTGTTCAAAAGGGACACTGCTCCATGTCAGACATGTTTTAAAGGGATAGTACGTCCATTTTGCATCCTGCATGTGTTTTTCTGTGACGACCAACATGGCGTGAATTTCTGTTTTCTGCTATTTTCTTAACTTTAGATTGAATTTCTTTTCTGACATTATCTGTTTTGTTGTGTCCAGTTGTTTTTCACTTAGGTTCATATCAGTGCCAGAGTCGAGGTCACATGTTCTGGATTGTATCTTGTGTGAACTGTCCCTCCTAAAGCCTTTTTTTAAGGCGATGAAAGTTTTTTCAAACAGCTTTTTCCAGCTGAACCACTGAGTCGTCGTATTGTACTCGTGTCTCATCCAGTACCAGTGTTAATGCCCTTTTTTATACGTAAAGGTCAAAGGTTACATGAAGGCGTTCATGCGTGATCGTGCTAACCAGTCACGACCCTCCACCCCCCTCTGGAAAAAGAAGAAATAGCAGCATGTACAGTACAAAGTGTTGTTCTTCTGTTCTTCTTAGTGTGTTTACTCGCCTTGAAGGTCAATATAATAAGATTGACATATTTAACATGAGGGAGGACACAGTGTTACACAGCTGCAGCTAACTAGCAGAGTAGCATTTTGTTTGCATGCAGTCAACAGGACACTTGTTTTTTTGGTGTTTTCCTTTTTATTTGGTTTCTCATTTTCTACTGAATGCTGTTCTACTCGACCTTTCTCTGTCTATTTTCTCTGCTTTTAAAGTGCATACAACTATTTTAGTCTCAAGATGATCTAATGAAGATGATTACGGTGATTAGGATGATGATATGAAATGCTGTGGCACTATGAGGACGATGACGGTGACGATGAAGATGTGATGAAGTTTATTTTGCACGCTTTTCTACGGAGCTCTGTGTTGTCAGTGCAGAACAGCGGACTTTTGTACGCAGCTGAGGGAACACGAGGAGCGCTTGTTGACCATCAGCACCGAGAGTGAACTGCTGCTTCACTCAGCCTGCGTGTCTCTTATAGCAGCAGCAGCAGCTGAGCTCCAGCAGGGGGCGCACTCACACAGAGCAAAGCACAAACACACACACATGGATGGCAGATTGATGCTTCTAATGTAGCTGCACAATAAGTTGACTTTAGCGTCAAACTGAACAGACGATCCAGTCAGAGACAACAGCAGTTTATCAGTGTAGAAGAAGAAAAAGCCTTTGTTATAATTATTGATTAGAGCTGATCAGTTATGAGCAGAATGAGCGTCCTGATTACACTTTGACTTGATGATCATGATGTCGATTCATGATTGTTTTCCTCATTGATTATGGGGAACAAAATCCTTCTCCTTTCTTCTTCTTCTACCAGAAACTGTTTGCAGACACTTTTGACTTTCTTCACTAAATCAAATGAACCAACACAGCTGATAAATCAGGATTCTGTGTGACTGATCAAAGCTGAAATCATGCTTGTAAATGATGAATTGTGCTGCTCTTCATATAAACTACAATAAGTGTCCTCCTCTGCTGCCTTCCTGTCAGCTATTTAGTGCAATGAAGAGTTACTGAGATCATGTGGAGCCGCTGTGTTCGCCCTGAACCTCTGCCGTCTTCTTTCTCCAGCCAGTGACTAAGCTGCACTGACAACACTGAGCTGGCTTCTCTTCGTCGGGTGTCTGTCACTCTTTCTCCCATTCCCTCTGTTTCCAACCTCCTTCAATCATTTCTCTGCAGTCGGCTCGTTCTACTTTCCCCACATCTCTTTTTGTCACTTTGGGTTTCTTCTGTATAAAAGTATGAATCCTCTAGTTCTCTGATTCTTGGGATTATTGCTCTGTTCTCTTACGTGCTCCACGTGTTTCTCTAACTTCAGAACATGTGTTAAGGTGTTATCAATAAAAGGATCATTTCAATAGAAAAGTCAATCAGTTTCTGTGTTTGCAAACACAAACTATTGCACAACAGCTGTGATTCTTATTGATAGAAGTAAGTCGGGACATGGACGACCTGGTTCAGGTTCAGAGCAGAATATTCACTAAGCAGGTAGAAAACATGAAGTTTAATAGGACATCAAGTGAATCCACAGTTATCCAGTGTGAATCCTGAAGCTCTTCAGTCACAGACTCATGTACTGATGAGTTGTTTCACATCTAAGTGACAGTTATCATAAAGTCACAGGAACAAACAGCAGCTCCGCCTCCATAAATGTTTAACAAGGATCAAATAAATGCTGCTTTTAAATCCTAAAGATCCAGATTCATGTTGGAGATCAAGATTAGAGTGAGCACTGCGACACGCCTTTAAGATTCAACATCCACATCTCACAGACAGTCAGAGCTTTGCAGGCCACATTATTAACGCTTATTGTTGGAAATGAGACTTTTTTTTCAGCTGCTTCTGATATTTTATTTGCACAAACAATCAACAGATTCATTGATGACAGAAAAAATGGCTTCAGCTCTAATTCTCACAATGAAGTCAATATTTGATGGATTGAAACATTTTTCTTACATTTTTTAGATTCTCTCATTTTGACTGAACCTGAAACAGAAACACTCGATCACAATCAGCTTTCTCCACCAGGTATGTACACATACAAGGAGTTTGACTCCGGTGTAACTTGGCTCTCTCTGTACAAGCATTAAACATGAAGTATTCAACTGAAAGCTACACGCCTAAGAGCGCAGCGCCGAGGCTGCCGTCCGCGGCGCCATCTTGGATTGAGACTGTACAAACTGTGTCCGACGTTATCGAACATTTTCTGCAGACATTTCTAAAGTTAAAGAAACAAAAGAGGAAACAAGTTGAGTTTATCTGGATAAAAGTCAAATAATCAAACAAACATGTCCGAGCTGCATTTTATGACAAACATATTCAAATAACGGCTGAATTATTACATCAAGATTCACTGTTTGGTCCATTTGATCAAAGCAAACGTTCAAAAAGTTTCAATGTTGTAACAGAAATTAATGTAAGAAAATTAAAAGATGAACAGTCATTTTAAAATATGAAAAATAAACACGGTCAGACGAGACTTTCTCTGGTTATTTGATTTCAAATGAAACAATATGTGAAATAAAAAGAGATGAATGCAAACTTCAAACTCTTCCTCACTCCTGTAAAAAATCTAAGTGAATAAAATGATTCCAATAAATGTGAATCATCAGTTCTTGCAGCATGTTAAAGCCATAAACAGCATTTTGTCCAAACGGCTTCACAAACATAATAAATCCTACATGTTTGCTTTGGTGTCTCATTCTGTGCTTTGCTTCTATTTTCTATATGAAACAATAAGTGAACAATCTGAGCCACCATGTCATTTACTGAAAGAGACAACATGTGATTTTTCTACATCTCCTTCATGTTCATTTCAATCAAATGATTGTCACCTTTAAAGAACTGAAATTGTCTGTAACTGACAGGAAACCTCCACCGTTATAAAAACATGAATGAATCACTCAGACCTCACCGCCCTCCATGAACATCACAGAGGAATCTCACTGTGACGGATTCTGACATCAGCTGTTTTAGCATCACCAGCTGCTGCAACACTGAAATATGCGAAGAGTTTCTCAGTGAAAGTGTCTCTGTGAGTGTAGATGTGAGTCATGTCTTCAGGGTCGTAGAAGGACACCTCCCCCCTGTCATAGTCCAGCTGGACTCTGATCCTCTGGAGACTCTTCTTCACTGTGACAGTCTCACCAAGACCATTAAAGTATTTTCCATCACCATGCCATAAACACCAGATTCCATATTTAGGTGAAGCAAATACCTTTCCCTTCCTGTCAGCTGACTCTTTAGCCAAACCCAAAGTCCAGTCAGGATGGTCTCCCACCTCCACCTCCCAGCTGTGTGTCCCTGAGCTGAAGCCCTCAGAGCCCAGAACAGTGGGATACTTAGTGTGTCTCTCTGGATTATCAGGAAGCTGCTGATATGTATCTCCATGTCTCACACTGGTCAGATCATCAGACAGATGGAGCCAGGGGTATGCAGTGTTTGGGTCCAGAATGACAGGACTGAAGTGGACTCTGTCCTTCATCTTCTCCCAGACTCTGAAGGACAGGTTGCCCAGGTGTTTGGCCACATCTATCAGCGCTCCTGAGACCAGCTGTGGATCTGACTCTGAGCACTGGACTCTGGCTCTGGTCTGAGTGTGTTTATAACTGCTGAGGAAGGGCACGTTGTGTTTCTGCAGCTCTTCTTCTACAGCAGAGATACTGTCTGACAGAGAGGAGATCTGCTCCTGAATCCTCTTCATCTCTCTGCTGACAGTCTTCCTCTTCTGCTCCTCTTCCTCCCTCAGAGCTGCCAGTCTGGACTCCTCTTCCTCTTTCAGGAACTGGTGGAGCTTGTTGAACTCGCCTCTGATCTGCCTCTCTGTGGACGACAGCTGCTTCTTGGAGTGTTGAGTCACTTCATTGTATGTTTCCTCCACTTGTTTGTATTTGTCCCTCTTGTCCTGTAGAGACTTTAAGTCAGATTTCAGCTGCTCCTTCAGGTCACTGACTGCTTGTTCTACAGGAACCACCTTGTGACCGACGTGGAGAGAAAACTCACAGACGGGACACACAGCTCTATCTTCATCCTGACAGAACAGTTTAGGCTCTTCTTGATGTTTCGTACACACCACCTCCACCTTCTTCTCTCCTTTTTCTGTCTCAGATAATCCAGCTTTCTGTCTCCCAGCAAACGAGTCAGCCAGATCCTTCAGTGTAAAGTTCACAACCAGGTTATCTTTGGAGCATTTTCTTTTACAAATAGGACAGTTTTTGTTGTTCGCTTGTTCCCAGAACTTTTTCAGGCAGCTTGAACAGAAGCTGTGGTTGCAGCTCAGAGACACAGGATCTCTGAAAGTCTCTGAACACACATGGCAGCTCAGGAAATGTTTAACAAGAGCGATCTTCTCAGCCATTTCTGTTCGTAGTTAAATCGTCTTCAAATGTCGGACTCACCAAGTTACTTTCTGCTCCTTTCAGAGCTTTTTTCAGCCATTCGTTCTCCCTCCAAAATTGTTCTTGATGAAAAACTCCCACAGTGTTCAGGCGACGTGGCTCTGTTTAACAATGTCAGAAGTTACTTTCAATCAACCAACCTCTTTCATTGGTTAATCATTAGTGATAGTAAATGCAGTAATCTGGTTTTATTTATAAAGAACCTGGCAGACTTTCAAGTTGACTTTGAACCCAACTTGTTTCTGCTTCTCTGCTTCCCTCTGTGACGATCTGAACTGAACAGTGAGAAATGTGAAACACTGACAAGAAGGAGAAGAATTAGATTTCTCCAAAATATTGCTGCAGGTTTTTACTTTGTGACAACAAAATATGAGATTACACTGACTGTACATGTAAAGCTAAAGAACACAAAGGATGTGTGTGTGTGTGTGTGTGTGTGTGTTTATAAATGATAGTGATTTGCTCATTTAAGCCTTTCATAAATTCATACGTGAAAACAACTTTAGAAACATTATTTTATTGCTCTGCTGTGTTGCTGATAACAACTCTCACTATCTTTAGACTTTGTGACTTTGTGTTACAGTATGGTTTAATGCCCGACCTTTGAGCTCAATGATTTTATACTTAAACTTCCTTGTGATCAAATTGTTGTAACATAACCGAAGAACAACTGATTTTTTAACACTATTTTTTATTTCATTGCAAAATTCCTCAAAAGTCCCCCGATAATGAAACTAAATATGATAGATATAGCATAATAATAATAATAATAATAATATGAATGATAATAATAATAATAATAACTGTTTAAAACACAGTCTCATTATTTCTCAAAAAACATTAAAATAAATTTGTCCCAGCAGTTTACGTGTGTGGACATTTTCAACCACATTGTACAGTAAGAGCAACATTACATTCATTTCATTCACACGGTTCTGCAGTGATCAGAGCTGTAGCCTCACAGCTAACGTCACTGGTTCACAACAATGACTGTATATATAGATGGACGACACTTCTCCATCTGCTCTCATTGTACAAAATTAAAGCCCAAATAGCCCCCATGATAGGCGCTGCCACGTTGGGATGGTGAAGTCATTTAAAGCCAGAGTTGCGCAGTAGAGAGCGGCAGGTGGAGCCGCCGTAGCCACTTCCGCTAACCCAAACACACACTTAACTTACCGAAAAAGCAGCAAGGATCCCGCTCGTCAGCGTCAGCAGAACAGCTTCTTGTGTTGGTCTGAGGTTAACGTTCACAGGTATATAAACTTCACTGACTGTAGTGATTGTTTTAGTTACGTCTCCTCTCGCCGATCCTCCTCTACTCTGCTAATCAGGAACTGATCGGCTGCAGGAGCCAGATTTGTCAACCGAGCTGTCAATCATCCTTCATACAGCATCAAATAACTAATTAAAAATAAACTTAATACTTAATACTTAATAAAAATTTAAAAATGAACACTTGGATATAAATCAGCATGATAAGAACTAACTTTAATGACAGAAACCATGTTTGGGAAACATTTATTTAACGTGTATTTTGATTCATTGATTTCATAGTTTGACTCATGTCCCATCTGTTAACATGGAGGAGGCGGGCTTTATGACCTATATTGCAGCCAGTCAGCAGGGGGCGATAGAGAGGGTTTGACTTCACTTTTAGGGAGCTGTCATGTCGTCCATCTTTTTATACAGGTTCAAATCCTGGTTCAGACTTAGGGGGCCTTTCTGTGTGCAGTTAGCATGTTGTCCTCTCTCTCCGGCTTCCTCTACATTAGACCTGCTCGTTAGGTCAGTTGGTCTCTTAAGATTGCACGTGAGTTTGAATGGTTATCTGTCTCTCTCTCTGTGTCAGCCCTGTGATTGACTGGCGACCTGTCCAGGGTGTACCCCGCTGGGATCGGCTCCAGACCCCCCAGAGACCCTGGACAGGATAATGATCATGGATGGATGTTCACAACAAGTTAAAGGCAGTCAGTGGAAAACGTTGGTGGAATTGTCCTCACACAAAAGTAACTGAATGTGTGTACATGTACTTTACATGAATAAAACATGTGCAGAATGCATTATTGAACTTTTGTGTCGCAAACATTAGTGAGAGGAAATCAGTTTGGTTAATTAATGATAATAAAAAATCATCAAACAGTCTTCCAGATCATACTGAGCTGATACGTAATTAAAGGAATCATTCATTCAGCTGTATAAACCAATATGTTTGTGCTGGCTTTGTTTCTGTACGTGCAGCACATTTCTCCTGATGACAGTCTGTCAGCCCATCGTGTAGGAACATGGTCCATTTTAATTCTACCCTCATTCCACCTGTCTGACATGTTCCCCTCTCATGTTCACATGTATTTCAGTCAGAGAACTCACGTTGTTTTAGTTTGAAATGTTTATTGCAGCAGAACATAGCTTGTTTTGCGTCTAGGCTCCGACCTCATCACTCCTCGCTGATTTATTTTACATGCAGTAATTGAGGAGTGATGAGATAATATCTTAAACCCCCTATTCGGAGCCTACAGGTGGATGCTGGGGTGGTGGTGGGGCTGAACTAGCTTGCAGGCGTTGCCCCATTTACTGTGATGACTGAGTCATGTTATGAGTCCAGCTGTTGTATTGTTAATGAGTGTAATGATGTGGCTCTGCCTCCTTGTCTGGGGTGGGTGCTGGTAGCTCTCTGTGTGTGTTTTTTTCTCTCTTTGCTGTGTTGCAGATTGCTTGATGATGATTGGACGAAAGCTGATCGCGCCTGTTTTAAAATCGGGCTGTAGAAGTAGACTTCGCCCCGCCTTCTTCCTTCATTCCCAACCCGATCGTAGTGTTGCAGCGTCTTTGAGAGAAGTGGATGATAGCGTCAGTGAGTCTATCAAACTTGTAAATATATATTCAAAATCTGAAGAGCAGTCCTGGTAGTGGTAGGGGAGAGTAGCCGCTTCTTTTTTTCTTCTGTTTTCTGTTAGGGAGTTAGGTAAGAACTTTGTATTTTCTTTATTGAAGTAAGATAATTTGGTTTTAGGTAAGAGGTTCTGTTTGTTGTTTTGTGTCTGATAAAATAAATCAAAGATCGTGGACTGCATATTCGTTTGACTGGTCTTCCTTGGGAGTGAGGAAAAGGAGGGGGTCACCTTTATGTTGCGCTCCGGTCTCCCCTTGGCCGGGTGTAGCATTTCTCATTTATCCATTTATTCCGTTACTCTCTCACGAAACCTTTATTTTCCTGTTCAGGGTGACAGGAGGACTTGAGTTTATGCCCTCATGCATTAGATTAATATTAATCATAGCATTAACAACTGCAAAACAAAATAACAAATGATCACATTTATGGTTTAAAACAATAAATAAATCTTGTTTTAGTGTCTCTGCATTCTTTTAAGGATAACAAATAGTCTAACTTTAGGTTGCAGCGTTCAAAGTGAAACATGAATTAAGTTTAAAAAAACAAATTGTTGAGCATTCCAAGAATTTCTGGATGAGATCAAATGCTCAAGATAAGCCGGACATTATGCTCTGATATTCTTTAGAGAATATCTTATAGAAAAACATGTTGGCTTCTATATTCATAAAAGACATGATGTTTATTAAGATCATTAAGTGTTGCAAAAGTCAGAAATAAACATGGTGAACAATGAAACCTGACACCGACCCGACTTGTCCCTTTCTGTTAAAGTGACAGAGACGCAGAGACGACACACTAACAGTCTGCTCTCTGGTGGACGATTAATGAACAGCAGGTTGATCAGACATGAGGTCCAACTTCCCTCAAATCTCTTTCCTCTTATATCCTCTTTGTCAGTATTTCTGCCATCAGCTGTAAACTCCTTTGGGTCGGAGAAAGAGCAGAAAATCTCTAAAGGTGTCTAAAGTCGCATGAAAGCTTTGGTAACTTTGGAGGAGAGAAAGTATCTTAGCTATTTTCTCTGATCTGTGGATTATTCTTTAACAGCAGGATTAACCAAATCTGTGTCCCTATGAATTATAGATTACAGATCATGACGTCACTTTAATAACCAACAGTGAACATGTTTACCAGCAGATGGTTTCATTTGTTTATTAACAGATTTTTGACAAACTTTTCAGATGAAACGTTTCAAATAAAAAAAGGGAAATGTCATACTCTCTTTGTAATATGTCATGAATAATAATCACTTTGTCAAGTCATTTGTTACACAACCCGAGTCATTTGATCAAATGACATTTTCTCCTAGAACAGTGAAAAGCAATGTAAAGTAATGTGAATGACCCCCTAACACAGTGTGCTTTTGATCTGTGAAATCTACGTTTTAGAATGCTTTTATTTTGATACTTCCTGTTGTCACCGGAACTTCATCCTGAACAATGTTTTGCACGTAACCAAGGACGAGACGAGAAAGACTACACGGTTGTAAACGGAAAGGTAACGGAGAACACGGGGAAAGAAACAAAATATAAAGATAAACAGAGAGAGAAGGATACGAAAAAGGTTTAGCTCCGGTCGAGAGTGGCAACAAGGTAGCCTATGTTTAATGTATTTATTTGTGGCAAGCGATTCCACTGTGTTTTGTGACTTTATGATGCTAACAGAACTTTGACTGTGTCTTCTGTTTGTTTAATTTCTATTTTAGCTCTTACGTTGGTCATAATGTAAGAAGTTCAGCGACGGTCAATAAAAAGGCATTAGACCATCAGTCCCGGCTAACGCTCATTTCCACTGGATGCTACAAGTAAGTGTTTTATTTCTAAATCTAAATCCACAAATAAAGCTCGTGTTAGTGGGAAGGAAACATTTCTTCTTTAAACACAAAAGCACATAAAAGTACAAGAAAATCTTCATTGTAAAGTAACAGAAATGTTCATGGAAAACATGTAAAAAAAACCCCCCAAAACACTCAAAATGACGACAGAGCACCATCAGGCCAGTTTCACAGTCTCTCACTGGCCTCACAGTTTTTTTTTGCCACACCTGCGTCCCTTGCGAAAGGACGCAGAGACGCAGGTGCACAAAACCTGGAGCAACATGTGAGGAGACATTAGGATAAATAGCGTCAGGAATATACACACTGCATGATAAGGGTGGGCAATGTTACAATTGTCTAGTTCGACAAGAGTCATTTCAAATCTTGATTTAAGGATATATTGTGATATCCTGATAAAGTGTTTATGCGTGATCGTGCTAACCAGTCACGGCCCTCCACCTCCGCTATTTCTGGAAAAAGAAGAAATAGCAGCATGTACAGTACAAAGTGTTGTTCTTCTGTTCTTCTTAGTGTGTTTACTCGCCTTGAAGGTCAATATAATAAGATTGACATATTTAACACGAGGGAGGACACAGTGTTACACAGCTGCAGCTAACTAGCAGAGTAGCATTTTGTTTGCATGCAGTCAACAGGACACTTGTTTTTTGGTGTTTTCCTTTTTATTTGGTTTCTCATTTTCTACTGAATGCTGTTCTACTCGACCTTTCTCTGTCTATTTTCTCTGCTTTTAAAGTGCATACAACTATTTAGTCTCAAGATGATCTAATGAAGATGATTACGGTGATTAGGATGATGATATGAAATGCTGTGGCACTATGAGGACGATGACGGTGACGATGAAGATGTGATGAAGTTTATTTTGCACGCTTTTCTACGGAGCTCTGTGTTGTCAGTGCAGAACAGCTGACTTTTGTACGCAGCTGAGGGAACACGAGGAGCGCTTGTTGACCATCAGCACCGAGAGTGAACTGCTGCTTCACTCAGCCTGCGTGTCTCTTATAGCAGCAGCAGCAGCTGAGCTCCAGCAGGGGGCGCACTCACACAGAGCAAAGCACAAACACACACACATGGATGGCAGATTGATGCTTCTAATGTAGCTGCACAATAAGTTGACTTTAGCGTCAAACTGAACAGACGATCCAGTCAGAGACAACAGCAGTTTATCAGTGTAGAAGAAGAAAAAGCCTTTGTTATAATTATTGATTAGAGCTGATCAGTTATGAGCAGAATGAGCGTCCTGATTACAGTTTGACTTGATGATCATGATGTCGATTCATGATTGTTTTCCTCATTGATTATGGGGAACAAAATCCTTCTCCTTTCTTCTTCTTCTACCAGAAACTGTTTGCAGACACTTTTGACTTTCTTCACTAAATCAAATGAACCAACACAGCTGATAAATCAGGATTCTGTGTGACTGATCAAAGCTGAAATCATGCTTGTAAATGATGAATTGTGCTGCTCTTCATATAAACTACAATAAGTGTCCTCCTCTGCTGCCTTCCTGTCAGCTATTTAGTGCAATGAAGAGTTACTGAGATCATGTGGAGCCGCTGTGTTCGCCCTGAACCTCTGCCGTCTTCTTTCTCCAGCCAGTGACTAAGCTGCACTGACAACACTGAGCTGGCTTCTCTTCGTCGGGTGTCTGTCACTCTTTCTCCCATTCCCTCTGTTTCCAACCTCCTTCAATCATTTCTCTGCAGTCGGCTCGTTCTACTTTCCACACGTCTCTTTTTGTCACTTTGGGTTTCTTCTGTATAAAAGTATGAATCCTCTAGTTCTCTGATTCTTGGGATTATTGCTCTGTTCTCTTACGTGCTCCACGTGTTTCTCTAACTTCACAACATGTGTTAAGGTGTTATCAATAAAAGGATCATTTCAATAGAAAAGTCAATCAGTTTCTGTGTTTGCAAACACAAACTATTGCACAACAGCTGTGATTCTTATTGATAGAAGTAAGTCGGGACATGGACGACCTGGTTCAGGTTCAGAGCAGAATATTCACTAAGCAGGTAGAAAACATGAAGTTTAATAGGACATCAAGTGAATCCACAGTTATCCAGTGTGAATCCTGAAGCTCTTCAGTCACAGACTCATGTGCTGATGAGTTGTTTCACATCTAAGTGACAGTTATCATAAAGTCACAGGAACAAACAGCAGCTCCGCCTCCATAAATGTTTAACAAGGATCAAATAAATGCTGCTTTTAAATCCTAAAGATCCAGATTCATGTTGGAGATCAAGATTAGAGTGAGCACTGCGACACGCCTTTAAGATTCAACATCCACGTCTCACAGACAGTCAGAGCTTTGCAGGCCACATTATTAACGCTTATTGTTGGAAATGAGACTTTTTTGTCAGCTGCTTCTGATATTTTATTTGCACAAACAATCAACAGATTCATTGATGACAGAAAAAATGGCTTCAGCTCTAATTCTCACAATGAAGTCAATATTTGATGGATTGAAACATTTTTCTTACATTTTTTAGATTCTCTCATTTTGACTGAACCTGAAACAGAAACACTCGATCACAATCAGCTTTCTCCACCAGGTATGTACACATACAAGGAGTTTGACTCCGGTTTAACTTGGCTCTCTATGTACAAGCATTAAACATGAAGTATTCAACTGAAAGCTACACGCCTAAGAGCGCAGCGCCGAGGCTGCCGTCCGCGGCGCCATCTTGGATTGAGACTGTACAAACTGTGTCCGACGTTATCGAACATTTTCTGCAGACATTTCTAAAGTTAAAGAAACAAAAGAGGAAACAAGTTGAGTTTATCTGGATAAAAGTCAAATAACCAAACAAACATGTCCGATCTGCATTTTATGACAAACATATTCAAATAACGGCTGAATTATTACATCAAGATTCACTGTTTGGTCCATTTGATCAAAGCAAACGTTCAAAAAGTTTCAATGTTGTAACAGAAATTAATGTAAGAAAATTAAAAGATGAACAGTCATTTTAAAATATGAAAAATAAACACGGTCAGACGAGACTTTCTCTGGTTATTTGATTTCAAATGAAACAATATGTGAAATAAAAAGAGATGAATGCAAACTTCAAACTCTTCCTCACTCCTGTAAAAAATCTAAGTGAATAAAATGATTCCAATAAATGTGAATCATCAGTTCTTGCAGCACGTTAAAGCCATAAACAGCATTTTGTCCAAACGGCTTCACAAACATAATAAATCCTACATGTTTGCTTTGGTGTCTCATTCTGTGCTTTGCTTCTATTTTCTATATGAAACAATAAGTGAACAATCTGAGCCACCATGTCATTTACTGAAAGAGACAACATGTGATTTTTCTACATCTCCTTCATGTTCATTTCAATCAAATGATTGTCACCTTTAAAGAACTGAAATTGTCTGTAACTGACAGGAAACCTCCACCGTTATAAAAACATGAATGAATCACTCAGACCTCACCGCCCTCCATGAACATCACAGAGGAATCTCACTGTGACGGATTCTGACATCAGCTGTTTTAGCATCACCAGCTGCTGCAACACCAAAATATGGGAAGAGTTTCTCAGTGAAAGTGTCTCTGTGAGTGCAGATGTGAGTCATGTCTTCAGGGTCGTAGAAGGACACCTCCCCCCTGTCATAGTCCAGCTGGACTCTGATCCTCTGGAGACTCTTCTTCACCGTGACAGTCTTAGAAAGACTATTAGTGTATTTTCCTTTGCGATGTGATAAACACCAGATTCCATATTCTGGTGAAGCACATCTCTCTCCCTTCCTGTCAACTGACTCTTTAGCCAAACCCACATTCCAGTCAGGATGGTCTCCCACCTCCACCTCCCAGCTGTGTGTCCCTGAGCTGAAGCCCTCAGAGCCCAGAACAGTGGGATACTTAGTGTGTCTCTCTGGATTATCAGGAAGCTGCTGATATGTATCTCCATGTCTCACACTGGTCAGATCATCAGACAGATAGAGACAGCGGTGTGCAGTGTTTGGGTCCAGAATGACAGGACTGAAGTGGACTCTGTCCTTCATCTTCTCCAAGACTCTGAAGGACAGGTTGCCCAGGTGTTTGGCCACATCTATCAGCGCTCCTGAGACCAGCTGTGGATCTGACTCTGAGCACTGGACTCTGGCTCTGGTCTGAGTGTGTTTATAACTGCTGAGGAAGGGCACGTTGTGTTTCTGCAGCTCTTCTTCTACAGCAGAGATACTGTCTGACAGAGAGGAGATCTGCTCCTGAATCCTCTTCATCTCTCTGCTGACAGTCTTCCCCTTCTGCTCCTCTTCCTCCCTCAGAGCTGCCAGTCTGGACTCCTCTTCCTCTTTCAGGAACTGGTGGAGCTTGTTGAACTCGCCTCTGATCTGCCTCTCTGTGGACGACAGCTGCTTCTTGGAGTGTTGAGTCACTTCATTGTATGTTTCCTCCGCTTGTTTGTATTTGTCCCTCTTGTCCTGTAGAGACTTTAAGTCAGATTTCAGCTGCTCCTTCAGGTCACTGACTGCTTGTTCTACAGGAATCACCTTGTGAGTCTCATGGTGAGAAGGATCACAGACAGGACACACAGCTCTATCTTCATCCTGACAGAACAGTTTAGGCTCTTCTTGATGTTTCGTACACACCACCTCCACCTTCTTCTCTCCTTTTTCTGTCTCAGATAATCCAGCTTTCTGTCTCCCAGCAAAAGAGTCAGCTAATTCCTTTAGTGCAAAGTCTATAATCAGGTATTCTTTGGAGGATTTCCTTTTACAAGTGGGACAGTTTTTGTTCTTAGTTTGTTCCCAGAAGTTTGTCAGGCAGCTTGAACAGAACCTGTGGTTGCAGCTTAGAGACACAGGATCTCTGAAGGTCTCTGAACACACATGGCAGCTCAGGAAACTTTCAAAAAGAGCAATTTTCTCAGCCATATCAGTTGGTATTTAAATTTTTGTTGAAAAGCAAGACTCACCACGTTGGAGCGCTTTAAATCTTCCAGTTGTGTGTTTTCCAGCAGAGCTCTCACACCCTGTAATGGCATCTCTGATGTGTTCAAAATCTTATTTTATTTCCCCCTCACCTGTGTCATAAGGTAAATGATTATGAGGAAGTGCTGCTTTGTTATTTAGTCACCAGCAGATGGTGTCAGGATGTTTTCACATGTAGGACAGAGTTTTTTTTATTCCTGCAGTGATGACAGAACATTTAAAAAGGCTGACTGACACATAATCTATTTAACATTTTCATTTTCAGGCAGTCAGGACATGTAACAGGAAACGTTTTTGATTAAAATGCAGGCAAGTGTTCCGTTTTTAATTCAACCCTAATTTGAGCTTTGTGATACAGTTTTCTCCCATATGTTCTTACTTTACTCATTCATCCCTTCATTCATTAACTTGCTTATCAGTCTTGCCCTCTCCTTCTCCTTTAAGGTCACAGATGGACTTTGAGTCCAAAGATGGTTGAAATGATCGTCATATAGATAAGAACAGGGTGGGGCTTGAAAAAGAATATATTCAGGCACTTGGAGAAATGATTTAATGTCCTTTGAACATTGTCATCATAGTCATCAGGATTATAGCATAGATTTGACAAGGAAATGAGACGTGTCAACGCGACAGTAGGTGATTGTAAGGAACCAACCACTGAGGCAATGAGAATACGGAAACCTGTTCTTTTTACCAACCCCAAAAAATACAAAAAACATTATAAACCATGAAGTTGATTACCATACCTATAAAGAGGATACTGAAACTAAAGTAGTGATTTATTTGGTACAGAACCTTTTACAAAATGAAGATCTACTGGTAATGTAGGGATGGAGAGGGTCAGAAATACACAGGTGCCCACTTATGCAGGGTTTTGTCAGTGCAAACAAGGACCTAAAAATAAATCCTGAATTGTATTAGAAGCAACTCTGTCGGGAAGAAAAGATGGGCGTAATGTGAGTTGACCTACTGCACCTGGTCAACAGCCTTGCAGCAGGGTTCTTGACCATTTGTTGGCAGTCCATGGAAGACTTCCTGAGGCAGGTGAAAAGGGAACTGCAGTAGTCATGTCAGGAAAATATAAAAGCCTGAATGAGCATCTGTTACTCAGCTTGTAAACAGCAGATTTAAGTGTAGCAGTGTTTCTTAAACGGCAGAAATATGAAAGAGTCATTGAATTATTATGCTGATCAAAAACCATTGCCTGATCAATATGACACCAAGAATTCTGAGGTTCGACATTGCAGCTGAGGTAAAAGATCCAACACACTTAGAAATCTTGAAAGCAATGCTATCAGATTTATTGATAAGGACCTCTGTCCTATCAGTGTTTAGCTGTAAAAAGTTACATCCAATAATTGATGATAGTCAGACAAATGTGCAAAAAAGTTTGGCAGTGTCATCAGGCTTAAAAGACATGTACAGCTGGATATCATCAGCATAATAGTGATGTAAGATACCTCAAATTTTGCTGATTGGGACACTTATATTGGGAAAAAATAGACCCAATACAGATCCCTGAGGCACACCCTAGGCAGATTAGCAGTCTCAGACATGTATGGACCAATGGATTGAAAAAACACACTTATCTGAGTGATAGAAGGAGAACCACCTAAAGGAGATGCTCGAGCCTTAAATTATTCAGCCATCACGTTGTCAGGGGTGGCGCCTGTGGTTCTTGTCAGTAAGCAGGATGGAAGTCTCGCCTTTTCTGTTGATTATCACAAAGGGAACTATTGACTCAAAAAAGACACCTACCTTTTTAACCTGTGTCGGGGTAATTTCTGGAACAAACAGAAAAGATCAGAAATCAGAAGACTGACGACAGGAAAAGCAACTTGTGGTTTTATTACACTTGCAAGTGGATACATCAACCCAGCAACAAGAAATGTGTCTGGCTGAATGCACACATTACATTTCTTGAGTCTGCCTTTTATACATGCATGTGAATTCTTAACACCAACACCTGTGGGTTGTACATCACTTCTTCTCTGACACAAATCCTTTTGGAACAAGTCCTCAAAAATAGTTAGCTTGACCATGATCATATATGAAAATGACCATGACCAAATAATACTCAAGAATGTTTGTTTAGCTGTTCTAGTTTTAGTTCAAGGTGGGTTTAGTTTAAGTTCAAGGTATTCCATTACAACTACAAAGACAATGCCCTTGACAGCTCCTTTAATGCTTGTTGGTTGTCCCTTCTCCTTGGTTATCCCTGGTACCAAATGAGTTAAAACAGTTGAACAATTCAGTTAGTGTGAGGCTCCCGAACAGATGGTACAGGCCGAGGTGAAGCACAGACTCTACCGGCCAGGGTGGTTGGTGCTGGGATCTGAAAAATGTGTTCCCTGAAAGGCAAGTGGCCAGCTGATGTGTTACCCTCTTTGGCCTTGATTATCTCTGCATCAAGGCCATATGAACGGGTGGCCTTAGACATATAAGGGCTACTATCAGAAACCACAATAGTGCCATTTAGAAATAGAGGACACTTTTTGTTTCTCCAACAGGAAGCTCAGACAGGGACCAAAGTTGTAGTGGAGCACTGGGTAAGTGGGGGCCCCCCATCATTCACAGACATCATGGGTGGAGTATTAAGTTGTTTCAGGAGAACGGGATTGTTCTTCCCCTTGATGTTATATTGGATCTTGGTGTGCGCAGAGGTTATTTGCGAGTATGGAGTTAAGGCAAAGATATCTGGTAAGCAGAAGGAAGACTTTGAAGTTATTGCGAGACTGGGTCGTGTTAGATGTTACAAGGATACTCATATTACAATGATATGAAAAGCAGCTGAGGAAACTTTAGTTTCTCAGGTGGAACTGCAGGTGTGCCCTGATAGCATCTCTGTGCGGTGGACAGTGATTTCGCCTTTTGTGCAATATGGTGTGTTGTGTCCTGGGGGGATGTGTGGTGTAAGTTGCAGTGCCCTGGGGGCAAAGTCCTTGTTTTCCCTGTGGATGGAAGCCACTGGGTCAACATGATGGTTCTCATCAAAGAGCTTCATTCCAGAGGTCACAACATCACTGTGATCCGGCAAAAAACCACGAGGTACATCCAAGCGGAGTCCCATCACTACCCTTGATGTTGTCACTGGATTTGATGTCAATGACTTTATTTCTTTCAAGACAAGAATTCTGCAGCTCCGACGTCAGTTCCACACTTCGACTTTAGCATATTTGAAAGCGAGAGAGGAGTTCATCATAATGCTGCTTCATGCTCACAAAGCTGTGGTTGATAAAATGCAAGAGATGTTTGAGGATGCTAAACAGATGCAGTACGATGTACAATGTTGTTCTGACGGACCCCTTCTTTGGTGGAGGGGTTCTTCTGGCTCATCGGTTGGGTCTGCCACTGGTCTTCAATGTTCGATGGACAATCTTGGCAGATGGATTTCAAACAGTTGCACCCTCACCTCTCTCATATGTTCCCATACCAAGCATTTAGCTGACTGATAAAATGACTTTTTGGCAAAGAGTGGAAAATGTTTTAGTTGCCTTAAGGGTACTTTATAGTCAGAGAACAATAAAAGAGCGTTACTACACTCCTTTTGTTCACCGTCACTTTGGTCCTGACGTCCACAATGATGAGCTCGTTGAAGCAGCAGATATTTGGTTGATGAGAACTGACTTTACCCTTAATAGTTTATATTGAATCACACTGACATTTGAAGAAACTTTGAATATAGATTTGAATACAGTTTGTCTTTCTTATAGTATGTGTGTGTCAAAGGGATACCTTACAATAAAACAGTGAAATGTTTCATATGGTACCATGTTGTAGGGACATGTGACATACAGTCAGGTGACCTCAAGGATTTGTGAAGACTGTTTAAAAGGTGGTTTTCAGTGTAATATGCCATACTGTGTTGACAGCAAACACAATTGTGTCGGTATATTTCTAATTTGAATGAAGTTTTTGCAGGCTAATCTTACACACAGGGCCTTAGAGCCATGGCTACTTTAAGGGTGTCGACTTAAATCACAAAACAAAATGTATAACAGAAAGAATAAACACATCTTCAGTTTTAGTGTTATAGCTCTTTCAGGTCACCACTTTTTCTCTGCCAGGTGACAGTGGCTGGTCTGCTAAAGGTGACTGGGGATGTTTATGTTCAATTTGATCTTTTGTCTTCACTTTTTTTTCCATTGACAAAGGTGACCTCGTGCTGGTGAGCTGTGGCTAGGCACTGTAAATGATTGTAGTATCTTTGAGGACAATAGGTGTCTTTAAATGCACAAGTGGCATCCAGTGACAGGTCCTCGTGGATATAAAAAGGTTTGTATGATTGTATTTTATTATTGTAACATCCAATGAGGGGTTCGGCTTTCAATAAAAAGGTTGACTTTTTATCCAACTAGCTACAGCATATAACCTACCGACTTCAGAGTCCATCTTAAAACAGGTTAGTGGAGATTTGAAGCATGGTGAAGTCTAGAAAGAACATTAAATGAAAAGAACAATAACATACAAATGCACGTGAGCACAAATACATACTCTCAAACATATACAATTATACGAAAGATTATGACACATCTAGAGAAGGAGTTAAGAGATGTGATGTTCCTCAGTTCTGTAGGTTTAGTGTTCCTGGTTTGTGCTGCTCGATAGGTAACTGCCTAAAACCCCTTTTTGTGTAGTTTCATGATTTGTGTCCAGTATCCCAAAAAAATATTTTGCTCAGTCAACTTTAAAGTTATATCAGCTTGCATAAAACACTTTAAGTGTAGTATAGCACAATAAAATGAGAGCACCTGAAAAGAAATAAATGTCCTTTGACCCTCATCTGAGTGCAGATTCCTTGTTTACCACATTCTAACCAAACCAAATGATAAATAATACATTTGCGTTTTAATAACCTAGAACTCTGTCATATTAAGTGGGAATGGCTTTCGTATATAACCTATTAATATTAAGTTGTTGAGTATGAACGTCTAAAGTTTTATATTCAACATGAAGTTATTCATTTACAATCAGAATATTTTAATGCGCAAATAACAATTTTTACAATTTGATGGCACAATAGTAATTTTACTTTACAAAAAAAAAAGGCCAAGAAAGACAGGCTAAGACACATTTACAGATAAAATTGCTTATTTATGGTTTGAACATGAGTACATGACCTCTGTGAACCACTGATGAACCAGTCATTTGTTTACCTTATGATTCTGTCCCGTGCATTACACTTCCATTTGGACTTCACAAGAGCGGCATTGCTTCACTTACCACAACACACGGAACAGGAAGTAGAACGAATTCAGTCAGTGGTAAAAGAAAAGTCAAGTTTTCTTTTTCTTTTACAGTTTTACCAAAATAGAATAAGCTTACATATTTATGAAATTTGTATCACAGGCAAAATTATTAACCCTGCGGAAGTTTCCTTTTTAGTAATTTAATCATATAAAAGCGTATTGAATTTGTTACTGATGCATTGATGATGAGGAAAAAAATAATTACATGGAAGTTGCTGACAGAAAATCTTTACCGTGGAATATTAATGCAAACATCACAATTCTTCAACAAGTGAAAAACCTCACATTATGTAGTTTCTCTTGCACTAACTGTTAAATTGTGTGTGACTACTCAGTAAGCAAAATAAAATTGTCTTTTCACTCTGTTACATTGTTTGCATCTCTTAATTATATTATTCAAATGTAAATCAAGCCTGTCCATTGGTTAAGCTATATTCTTATTTTATTTGAACTATAGTGTGCACTTTGTTACAAAATGCCATAGATGTAATCTGCAGACTTAAAGGTGCCATAAATTTGGCTTGTGTGTTGTCACAGTAAAACTCTTCACCTTTATTTCAGGAGGTAGTCCCACCACAACCCAAATATATTTTGTAAGCTGGTGAACATCAAAAGCAGAAGCTACAACTCAAATCATGTAGTTTTAGTGTTTAATTTTAATTTTAAAGTAAAAACAATAATTGATGTTTATGTTCACAGATCTAAAAGTAGAAAAATCCCAAGAACAAAAAAAATTTAACAATAAAAGTCTCAGTTGAGGATATATACTTCTGTACAATGTTGTCTGACTCCAAATAAGATTCATATAATCAGGATATTAAAAAGTCAATCTCAAGAGTTCTCATTAAGGCAATTCATTATGATGTTATATTATAACAATATCATATCAATGAACACAACAAAGAGTACGGTCTAGACCTGCTCTTTTTGTAAAGTATCTTGAGATAACTTTGGTTATGATTTGGCGCTATACAAATAAAATTTGATTGATTAATTATAAACAGACGTATCTTTATAGAACTTGATCATAATATATCTTGAATGCATCAACTTTTCTGAGAATCAAAATGTGTTTCTTTAAAGAGCCAACATGACCAAATTAGGAGTCATTATTTCCATGTTAGTGGAAAGTCGATATTGAAAAATTGGAAATATTTTCACACATTTAGCTAAACTCAAAATTATTACAAATGCTGATTGAGATGAATTCATATTTAAAAAAGAACATTAAACCACTTTGAATTATTAATTCAGACTTAAAGACACGATGCTAAACCACTTTTTTTTTTTCATGTCATTCTATTGCACGCGTTCATGAACAACATGAACTCCCACCACCACAATGAACATTATTAAAATCACAGAGGAATCTCAGTTTCACAGATTTTGATATCAGCTGTTTTAGCATCACCAGCCTTTCCGATACTAAAAAATGGAGAGATATTTTCTGTGAAAGTGTCTCTGTGAGTGTAGATGTGAGTCATGTCTTCAGGGTCGTAGAAGGACACCTCCCCCCTGTCATAGTCCAGCTGGACTCTGATCCTCTGGAGACTCTTCTTCACTGTGACAGTCTCACCAAGACCATTAGTGTATTTTCCACTGCGATGGAATAAACACCAGATGCCATTTTCTGGTGAAGCAGAAATCTTCTCCTTCCTGTCGACTGACTCTTTAGCCAAACCCAGGAGCCAGTAAGGATGGTCTCCCACCTCCACCTCCCAGCTGTGTTTCCCTGAGCTGAAGCCCTCAGAGCCCAGAACATCTGCATAGTAATTGAGCCTCTCTGGATTATCAGGAAGCTGCTGATATGTATCTTTCCGTCTCACACTGGTCAGATCATCAGACAAATAGAGCGAGGGGTATGCAGTGTTTGGGTCCAGAATGACAGGACCGAAGTGGACTCTGTCCTTCATCTTCTCCCAGACTCTGAAGGACAGGTTGCCCAGGTGTTTGGCCACATCTATCAGCGCTCCTGAGACCAGCTGTGGATCTGACTCTGAGCACTGGACTCTGGCTCTGGTCTGAGTGTGTTTATAACTGCTGAGGAAGGGCACGTTGTGTTTCTGCAGCTCTTCTTCTACAGCAGAGATACTGTCTGACAGAGAGGAGATCTGCTCCTGAATCCTCTTTTTTTCTCTGCTGACAGTCTTCCCCTTCTGCTCCTCTTCCTCCCTCAGAGCTGCCAGTCTGGACTCCTCTTCCTCTTTCAGGAACTGGTGGAGCTTGTTGAACTCGCCTCTGATCTGCCTCTCTGTGGACGACAGCTGCTTCTTGGAGTGTTGAGTCACTTCATTGTATGTTTTCTCCACTTGTTTGTATTTGTCCCTCTTGTCCTGTAGAGACTTTAAGTCAGATTTCAGCTGCTCCTTCAGGTCACTGACTGCTTGTTCTACAGGAACCACCTTGTGAGTCTCATGGTGAGAAGGATCACAGACAGGACACACAGCTCTATCTTCATCCTGACAGAACAGTTTAGGCTCTTCTTGATGTTTCGTACACACCACCTCCACCTTCTTCTCTCCTTTTTCTGTCTCAGATAATCCAGCTTTCTGTCTCCCAGCAAAAGAGTCAGCTAATTCCTTTAGTGCAAAGTCTATAATCAGGTATTCTTTGGAGGATTTCCTTTTACAAGTGGGACAGTTTTTGTTCTTAGTTTGTTCCCAGAAGTTTGTCAGGCAGCTTGAACAGAACCTGTGGTTGCAGCTCAGAGACACAGGATCTCTGAAGGTCTCTGAACACACGTGGCAGCTCAGGTAACTTTCAAAAAGAGCAATTTTCTCAGCCATATCGGTTGGTATTTAAATGTTTGTTGAAAAGCAAGACTCACCACATTGGAGCGCTTTAAATCTTCCAGTTGTGTGTTTTCCAGCAGAGCTCTCACACCATGTAATGCTGTGTCTGATCTGTTCAATGTCAAAATGGTCTTTGATTTTTACTCACCTGTGTCACAAGGTAAGTTATTATGAGGAAGTGCTGCTTTGTTATTTAGTCACCAGCAGATGGTGTCAGGATGTTTTCACATGTAGGACAGAGTTTTTTTTATTCCTGCAGTGATGACAGAACATTTAAAAAGGCTGACTGACACATAATCTATTTAACATTTTCATTTTCAGGCAGTCAGGACATGTAACAGGAAACGTTTTTGATTAAAATGCAGGCAAGTGTTCCGTTTTTAATTCAACCCTAATTTGAGCTTTGTGATACAGTTTTCTTCCACATGTTCTTACTTTACTCATTCATTCATTAACTTGCTTATCAGTCTGGCCCTCTCCTTCTCCTTTAAGGTCGCAGATGGACTTGAAATGATGGTTAAATTGACAGTCATATAGATAAGAACAGGGTGGGAAAGAATATCTTCAGGCAGTTAGAGAAATAATTTAATGTCCTTTGAACATTGTCATCATAGTCATCAGGACGTGTCAATGGGACAGTAGGTGATTGTTAGGAACCAACCACTGAGGCAATGAGAATACAGAAACCTGTTTTTTACCAACCCCCAAAAATACCAAAACATTATAAACCATGAAGTTGATGACCATACCTATATATGTATATATGTATATATGTATATATATATATATATATATATATATATATAGATACTGAAACCAAAGTTAGTGTGATTTATTTGGTACAGAACTTTTCACAAGCCAAGGTGTGCTCTAGACTCACAGAGCAATAGAGTCTAAAGCACATAACCTTACAAAAATTACAACAGATGGTCAGGGCCAGTTTGAATAAATGAGCCTTAAGCTGCTTTTTAAAAGCATCAATAGAAACTGCAGAGTTTATGTGCACCTAGGAGGCGGCTGTGGCGCTGTGGTTGAGTCGGTCGTCTTTCAATCGGAAGGTTGGAAGTTCGATCCCCAGCTTCCTCAGGCTACATGTCCTTGGGCAAGACACTGAACCCCAAATTGCCCCCGGTGGCATAGCCAACGGGTATGAATGATTGACAGTTGCAGTGCCCTTGGGGGGCATAATCTCTGTTTGGTTGATCTAAGCTTGCATGTGCCAATACACCTGTTTGTGGCCCTTATGGGTGACAATGAAAGAAAGCACAGAAATTCTGACTGTGCCCTATGTGCCTGTGTATAAGGCTGTAGCTATACAAATCTTATTTTCTGTTGACCTGGGGCTGTCTTCAACTTATTCTTTGGTTCTGTTAAAACTCCCCGAACCTTTTTTTATAACCTTTAGGCAATGTTCCTAAAAACACTTGTCATATGCTTTAATGCAATGAAATTTCAAGGCTGCAGTCACAGAAATCTGGTAAATGAGTCTGTTCAGAGAATAAGTCACCTATGTACAGTGACCTTTGGACAAAATGATACACGTCAACATAAGTCATTCACACACTACATGTGTAGATCTGCTAATGACTTTGAGCCACAGCAGCACAGACTGTTAATCTTCTTTACCAACACCTTTCCACTGTAAGTAATACATAAAATATTGTCATTAAATCAGGACATTGTCAACTTGCATGGTATTTTAACTACAATGTGTAAACTCAGCATGTTCATAGTGTTAAAGCTTCAGTCATTCAGAGCACAGGTATTCCAACCTGTACAGAAGAAAACACTGATGTTCAAGTGTATCTTTTTGCAGATGTAATACAAAAAGTGTTGAGGTACATGTTCATATAGGAGTGGATTCCTTATCTTTCCAGGGTATTAAGGGAAGCCTGTCAGATGTGTCAGATGGTTATAGTGTTCATTTTAGGTTGAAACTATGTAATGTCAAGTGAACTATGACCAAATATGTTATTTAAACCCTACTACCATAGTATGGCCCTCTTTCCCCCCTTTTTTTGATGTTTTCAGAATCACCTCAGAGATGATCCAGTTCAGTCTGGTGACACTGGCTGCACTGCTCTGCTCTCTTCAAAGTGCTGATGGAGGCAAAGTCCTTGTTTTCCCTGTGGATGGAAGCCACTGGGTCAACATGATGGTTCTCATCAAAGAGCTTCATTCCAGAGGTCACAACATCACTGTGATCCGGCAAAAAACCACCAGGTACATCGAAGCGGAGTCCCATCACTACCAGTCAATCACCCTTGATGTTGTCACTGGATTTGATGTCAATGACTTTATTTCTTTCAAGACAAGAATTCTGCAGCTCCGACGTCAGTTCCACACTTCGACTTTAGCATATTTGAAAGCGAGAGAGGAGTTCATCATAATGCTGCTTCATGCTCACAAAGCTGTGGTTGATAAAATGCAAGAGATGTTTGAGGATGCTAAACAGATGCAGTTCTTCCAAGAGGCCATGTACGATGTTGTTCTGACGGACCCCTTCTTTGGTGGAGGGGTTCTTCTGGCTCATCGGTTGGGTCTGCCACTGGTCTTCAATGTTCGATGGACAATTTTGGCAGATGGACTTCAAACAGTTGCACCCTCACCTCTCTCATATGTTCCCATACCAGGCATTGAGCTGACTGATAAAATGACTTTTTGGCAAAGAGTGGAAAATGTTTTAGTTGCCTTAAGGGTACTTTATAGTCAGAGAACAATAAAAGAGCGTTACTACACTCCTTTTGTTCACCGTCACTTTGGTCCTGACGTCCACTATGATGAGCTCGTTGAAGCAGCAGATATTTGGTTGATGAGAACTGACTTTACCCTTGAGTTCCCTCGTCCCACTATGCCGAACGTTGTCTTCATGGGCGGGTTTCAGTGTAAACCCTCCAAGCCGCTTCCTCAACATCTGGAGGACTTTGTCCAGAGCTCTGCAGAGCATGGAGTCATTATTATGAGCCTGGGGACCTTGGTGGGGACTCTTCCTGAGGATATAGCAGAACATGTGGCTGCTGCTTTTGCCCAGTTACCTCAGAAGGTCATCTGGAGGCATACTGGGAAGAGACCGTCCACCCTGGGTGACAACACCTTGATGCTGGACTGGCTGCCCCAAAATGACCTGTTAGGACACCCAAAGACCAGAGTGTTTGTGTCCCATGGAGGCACAAACGGACTCCAGGAGGCCATCTACCATGGAGTTCCCATTGTCGGCCTTCCTCTGATGTTTGACCAGGATGATAACTTGTTCAGAATGAGAACGAGGGGCGTTGCCAAAGTGCTGGGCATTGGCACGTTGAACAAAGACAACTTCCTGGATGCAGTTAATGCAGTGCTTTATGAGTCCTCCTACAGGGAGAACATGCAGGAGCTCTCCAGGCTGCACAGAGACCAGCCCATGAAGCCTCTGGACCGAGCCATGTTCTGGATCGAGTTTGTCATGAGACACAAGGGAGCTGCTCACTTAAAGACCAAGTCCTACAAGATGTCCTGGATTCAGTACCACTCCATTGATGTCATCGCACTATTGCTGTTTTCAGTCATGGTGATGTCACTGATTTGCATTTTGACAGTGAAATTTTTATGGCTTAAAATGTTTGGTCAAAGGAAAGATAAAACTGACTAATAAACCTACCTATGTTTCCCTATAAGTACGTCTGTTATTTAATTAAGTAGTCATTTTGAGGTTTTCTCCGAGGCCAGCAGAAAAAAATAAAACAGAGAAGATGAAAAGGTCGCAGGGAAAAGAACATTTTCAACAACAACAAAAAAGACATTTCAATTCCCTGATAATCAGTTTAAAGCTGAGTTTTGATGATGATGTAACCGAAGCACAAAATATTTGCTGGCCTGTCTGAAGCTGATAAGACTCATGCATCTCTAAATAATACAATAAGAATAAAGTTAAGTTTTAACAAAGTTTATAATCGTGCAGTTAAGTTGTAGAAGGAAAAAGTTTCACCATCTTTTAATTGATATCTGCATGTTCTTAATCTTTAAAACACACACACAGTGAGGTACAGACCAGTGTAAGAATCAACCTTCACTCCATCAAAATAAACAAGTTGCACAACTACTCTGTCATTTGCCATGCTTTCTTTCTCACATGTTCCACCTCTTTACTGCAGAAGCCCTGAGAGGCAAGTGAAGGAGAATAAAAGAAATCACTTTTCATATTGTATGACAGAATGGACTCACGCTTCACCCTCTACAATCAAAAACCTTTCATTGGAAATAATGGACTAAAAACCTGTCCACAGTCATACTAAAAAGATGGAACCTACTAAGTTTTGAGAGCTTCATGCGTTTGTTTTCAAATATTGTTTTTCAAATGTATCAAGATTCTAGTCCTGAACCTCTTTCCAGATCTATCCAAAGACAGGACGGTAAAAGAGTATCGAGGGGCATAATGAATTGCAACTGTAAAATACATCATAGATCTTAAATTTCTTTCTCCATAAAGGGCTGTCAACTCTGGAACACATAACTAACTGTAATCAAATAAATCCAAGCTATAATATCTTTCACAATAAAGGTCAACTGCTGGCAAACAGCAAACCAGAGCTGTACTCAAGCTTATTGTATTTAAAATGCCTAATTTGTATTGGTGTAGAGTATTTGTGTATTGTTATACTCTGGTATACAGTATGTATTTAACTGTATCTTCACATCTGTAGTTTTATGCTGTTTTATGATTCTAAATGTTTTATTTTTTATTACACTGTGTAAAGGCCCAACTAGAGACGAGTTGAAAATTAGCAAAAGCTATAAACGTGTTCAAATTGATCTTTTGTTTCCATACTTACAAATCTTGTTTGTGTGCTGTGGACGGGTCTGTAAGGCAATCGGTTTGTGTTTACATGTATAGAAAATATAGTTTATATTGAGTCCCATTGAAATTTGAGGAAGCCTTGAATATAGATTTGAATATAGTTTGTTTATATCAAAGGGCTCCCTGACGTTAAGTTTTATATTGTACATAATGTTGTAGGGACATGTGACATACAGTGAGATGCCCTCAAGGATTTGTGAAAAGAATGAAGTGTAATATGCCATACTGTGTTGACAAACACAATTGTGTCGGTATATTTCTAATTTGAATGAAGTTTTTGCAGGCTAATCTTACACACAGGGCCTTAGAGCCTGAACTTTAATGGTGTCGACTTAAACCACAAAACAAAATGTATAACAGAAAGAATAAACACATCTTCAGTTTTAGTGTTATAGCTCTTTCAGGTCACCACTTTTTCTCTGCCAGGTGACAGTGGCTGGTCTGCTAAAGGTGACTGGGGATGTTTATGTTCAATTTGATCTTTTGTCTTCACTTTTTTTTCCATTGACAAAGGTGACCTCGTGCTGGTGAGCTGTGGCTAGGCACTGTAAATGATTGTAGTATCTTTGAGGACAATAGGTGTCTTTAAATGCACAAGTGGCATACAGTGACAGGTCCTCGTGGATATAAAAAGGTTTTTATGATTGTATTTTATTTGATTGTTTTTAACGACTGATGAGGGGTTCACCTTTCAATAAAAGGGTTGACTTTTCATACAACTAGCTATATAACCTACTGACTTCAGAGTCCATCTTAAAACAGAGATTAGCTTAAATATGAAGCACGCTGAAGCAAAGACAGAATGTTAAAAGAAAAGAACAGTAACATATAAATGCACATGAGCACAAACACATAATCTCAAAAAGCTGATGATGTCCTGGATTCAGTACCACTCCATTGATGTCATTGCACTGCTGCCGTTTTTGGCCACGATCAATGACTGTATATGGTCATGATGATGTCCACGACTGGCCCGTGGCATAGGCAGTATAGGCAAATGCTAAGAGCGCCGTCAATCCAGGGGGCGCCACAAATGGGGGAAGAAAAAAAGTGTAACTTAAAACTATTATTATGTGTTAATATGAAAATAATAAACCCACATTAATTTAACTGCATAGCAAAGCCTATTAAATAGTAATAATCATAATAATAATGATGATACGTTACTTTCCTAATACGCCACAGACAGAGGTAACGTAACGTTACAGTATGGAAGGGCCTAAGCTGTTATGGAAAATAGTAATGTAACTACTCCCACCTTACCTTCCTCAGGGAAACGTGTAAATATTAGATCTATTCAGCAGGTGTTATAATGTTAAATTTGTTTCCATTTTTATTGACATCTGGTTAGCTCATGTTTCCCCAGCTTGTAATAGTCAATCAAAATGCTATTCCTTTTCCACCCCTTTATATATTATAGTTGTAAGCCTAGCTGTTTGTTGTGTTACAGTTCATATTGTCTAAAGTGTGTTTATAGTGTTAAACTTTACATCAGTGTTAAAGTGCACATCATTAATACTATAGCATAACCCACATGCTATATTATACTGCAGTTTACTGCTTCTTTGCATTCTGCTAATCAGCATTTCACTGTAATGACAATAAAGTTGAATCTAATATAATTTGCACATCAGAAAAAGTATGTGTATTGTACATGTACAGTATAGTGAACATCATGCATGTATCTCTTAGGTTTTTCATTTATATTATTTAATTTCATTTTATTCTTGGAATCATATGTTTATTATTAGACTGGTGTCACACTCCTCTTCTCTCTTCAGATGCGCTGTTGAGATTTCTCAGTCCCACCCCTTCAAATCTTTGGCCATCTACTACATCAAGCGCTCCTCCTGTCACCTCCACCTCAGCAGCACAACCCAGCAGTGATGCAGCAGCATCAAGCGCTCCTTCTGCTGCTCCAATAGACCCTGCTGACTCGCCATCTCCTCTAACTGATAAGGTACGAACAGAGTTGGTACACAGAGGTCCATTTCACATTGAAAACAGCTTCACATTCCCTGAACAAAAGGACGGACGAAGGTGTCAACATGTGTATTTTAACGGACTTGCCATCATAAGCATAAACCATGTGGTCTCAAAACAGTTGTCATATGATGATGTTGTTGATGACTTTGTTGCAAGAAAGACCAGGAGAGTAAAGCTGTAGCAGGTGATGTGAGGTTGAGGAGGTGGTGGTGTAGTTTTTAAGTCATTCAAGTTAATGCAGTACCAAAAAGCACCACTAGAGGTCTTTGTAAGATCCCCTTTTTGTTCCCCTTTTTATTTAAATCCTTGTAATTTTTTGTCAATACTGGTTTCTTATTTTGTGCAGTGCCTTATTTATATTGTATTTATAATTTATTTCATATCACTTGTTTACACTTTTTATTTTATGGGTATTTAAATCTTATCTAAGCTATTTATATTGTATTTCATATATTCATTTCATATTTATTTGTATTTCTTTCTTTCTAATTCTAAGTATTTTGATTGGCAATTGCTTTCTTTAAATAAAAGATTGTCCAAGACAAAGCTATTCAGTTTCTTTTGAGTATATGTACACTAGCAGTGGAATTTACTGCGATGCAAGGGGGGCGCCACCTAAAATCTTGCCTAGGGCGCCAAATTGGTTAGGGCCGGGCCTGATGATGTCATTGATTTGCATTTTGACAGTGAAGTGTCTATGGCTTAAAATCTTTGCTGGAAGGAAAGTTAAAATGAAAAATAATAAATGAATAAATATAACTAATTATTTTTTCCCTGTAAATACTTCTGTCATGTATTTCATTGAGCAGTTAAGTATAGAATTTCGCCAACACAGGCAGATAACCAATGTGGGAGCAGAGGAAGAATGAAGTTAGTTGCTACTAATGAAATGAGTGTATCTGCAGTGTGCACATTCCCACAAAATAAATGTTTAAGGGCTGAAAGACTCATTTCAAAAATATAATTCATTATGGAAAATAAACATGTTAAGATCATATGACTAAAAAGGTGCCTGTTTAAAAAAACCCATAAAGAGAAACAGCAGGATGGCTTTTTAATGTAGAAGAAGAAAATTAGAAATGAGACCCTGCTAAGGGAGATGCTATTGATAAACCTGTGCAGAAAAAAAAAAGTTGACTTCATCTCCATCTCGTGCCGTTTACGGTAAACATAAAACATATATTACATTGTGTGTTTCATGTTATATTGTACTATTATGTTCTCAGGACTAAGCGTCAGTGTCAGTGAAGTGAATGAAATAACATTCAATAATTTTGATCGTATGTAAGCAGGTAGTCCCTGAAGACTGCATATAAATGTTATGTGAAACCATTTCTTAAACAATGTTGTCTTCTTGGAAGTGCTTACCAAATACTCCAACCTTCATACTCTGCGTATGCATAATTCATTCCTGCTGACTGACTGAACTTGTAGAGAACCACAACTTCACCAACACTTTCAGACACATCTCTCTATCAGTACTCCTTCTCGGTGTTATACATAACATAGTTGAGTATCAGAATAATAACATTTCATTTATGCATTATTGTTTTCGTCAGGAATACTAACTCTAAAAGAATAAAATCCTGAGGAGATTGTTGTACATTTTTATTTCTTTAAACTTTGATCAGCTTCTTTTACAGTTTGAAATCTTGGAAGATAAATAAAACAATAAACCCATTACCAGAACAGTATAAAAAATATCATAAAACTTGATTTCATATGGCTCCAATTCATTTTTATCTGTGTTTTACAATATGCTACCATTGAAATGTGCCCTATGTAGTCAGATGCCCATGTGATATGATTTTGCATCACACATTATTATGTTACAAATGCAAGTTTATGGGTGCATAGTCCAAGTGATCAGAGCCAATATTCACAAAGAAATTAAGTTGAGATGAAGAAAGCTAAAGGTAGTTAATTATGAACCAACAAATCGTAGTAAGCTGAGAGCTGCACAAAGCAATTTCAAACTACTAGAGTAAAAAAAAACACAGCAATTTCAAAAAGGTCGATGAATCTGTCTGGACCTTAAATATGTGAAACTTAAAAATCTTTTAAAACACAATCTGAGTGGGAATTAGCATGATTATTTTGCGCCACCCAGGGATGGAACTCACAACATTACACATCAATCATAAGTGACGATCTTGTTGATCTAGCTGCCTGAGTGAGAAATCATGCATGGCTTTACACTTTATGTCTTGGTTTTGAATATTTCAACAAGTTTAACTTGATTGATTTGACACTCAAGTAGAAAGCTGAACTTTTATGATTAACACAGTGCAGTTAGGTTTTTTTGTTTTGTTTTCTTTCTTTAACTTTAGATCTTCGACATATGATCTAAATTAAACTCTTTTTTTAACTTTAGAGTGTGATAAACCTCACAATGCAAATACAGTATATCTACACATAAGAGTTTAGACAGTGAACTTACATTCCAAGACATGACAAAGAAGTATCAGATCGACAGACTTTCATATCAGCAGTGATGGCATCACAAGACTTTCCAATACCAAAATATGGGAAGAGTTTCTCAGTGAAAGTGTCCCTGTGAGTGTAGATGTGAGTCTCGTCTTCAGCATCGCTGAAGAAAACCTCCCCCCTGTCATAGTCCAGCTGGACCCTGATCCTCTGGAGACTCTGCTTTTTTGTGACAGTCTGTCCAGCTCCATTAGTGTATTTTCCGGTGTGATACCGTAGACACCAGATTCCATATTCTGGTGAAGCAGACAATTCTCCCTTCCTGTCAACTGACTCTTTAGCCAAACCCAAAAACCAGACCTGGTGGTCTCCCACCTCCACCTCCCAGCTGTGTTTCCCCGAGCTGAAGCCCTCAGAGCCCAGAACAATGGGGTACTCAGTGCATCTCTCTGGATTTTCAGGCAGCTGCTGCTTTGTGTCTCCATGTCTCACACTGCTCAGATCACCAGACAGATGGAGCCAGGGGTTTGCAGTGTTTGGGTCCAGAATGACAGGACTGAAGTGGACTCTGTCCTTCATCTTCTCCCAGACTCTGAAGGACAGGTTGCCCAGGTGTTTGGCCACATCTATCAGCGCTCCTGAGACCAGCTGTGGATCTGACTCTGAGCACTGGACTCTGGCTCTGGTCTGAGTGTGTTTATAACTGCTGAGGAAGGGCACGTTGTGTTTCTGCAGCTCTTCTTCTACAGCAGAGATACTGTCTGACAGAGAGGAGATCTGCTCCTGAATCCTCCTCATCTCTCTGCTGACAGTCTTCCCCTTCTGCTCCTCTTCCTCCCTCAGAGCTGCCAGTCTGGACTCCTCTTCCTCTCTCAGGAACTGGTGGAGCTTGTTGAACTCGCCTCTGATCTGCCTCTCTGTGGATGACAGCTGCTTCTTGGAGTGTTGAGTCACTTCATTGTATGTTTTCTCCACTTGTTTGTATTTGTCCCTCTTGTCCTGTAGAGACTTTAAGTCAGATTTCAGCTGCTCCTTCAGGTCACTGACTGCTTGTTCTACAGGAACCACCTTGTGACCGACGTTGTGAGAAGGATCACAGACTGTACACACAGCTCTATCTTCATCCTTACAGAACAGTTTAGGCTCTTCTTGATGTTTCGTACACACCACCTCCACCTTCTTCTCTCCTTTCTCTGTCTCAGATAATCCAGCTTTCTGTCTCCCAGCAAACGAGTCAGCCAGATCCTTCAGTGTAAAGTTCACTCCTGGATCTTGTTTTGAAGATTTTCTTTTACAAAATGGACAGTTCTTGTTTTGAGTTTGTTCCCAGAACTTTTTCAGGCAGCTTGAACAGAAGCTGTGGTTGCAGTTCAGAGACACAGGATCTCTGAAAGTCTCTGAACACACATGGCAGCTCAGGAAACTTTCCAGAAGAGCCTTTTCGGCCATCGTCTATATTGTTCAAATTGATCTCAAATTAAAAACTCACCAACTTTTGTTTCTCTTCAGTGACTCAGTCCCCAAAATGAGCATTGCTCGATAGAGTTGTCTCATGCTACATGTACTGGCGACGTGGCTGTTTTCAACAGTGTAACCAACACCTTTTATTGGTTAATCATTAATGGATATAAAAGCAGCCATCTGGTTTTATTACCAGCAGATAGAACAGGAAAGGTGAAGTCTCATTTTCACTGTATCAGGATGAAAGTATATTTTGCTCCAGTGAAAACAAAGAATTAAATGGAGAAAAGCAACAAACCACTGATATCAAACCATTTTTAATTTTATCATTTGTAATCTTTTTTATATCCATACATGAAAAAACTTTCCAAACAGTTGTGAGCTGAGGGAAACTATTGACTGCAGATTACAGCTCATTTAATCTTTGGACTATGGACTCAAAGATCAGACTATAACAGATTTATTGGAGCATGTACTTCCCTTTGATTTCAAGTATTTAGATTTGACTTAAAAGTTGGTATAATAATATATTTTCTTCATAGGCTGACATGGATTAATTACAGTACCTGTCCCAAATGTTGATAACCTTAAACATGCTTTTATGTCTCTAATTTTTGTTTATTTAATGGCTTTTCTACCAAGTGTATGAAAAAAAGGATCTTTAACTAATTACATTACATCACATTAGCGCTAGCTTAATGGCGGAGCGCCCTGGTTCAGTGAAAACAATGCAACAACAGCCGGATGAGAGGACAGTTGACTGCTGGAAGTCACAGACGTGTTATTTTACTTTACGTTCTGCTTGTTAAACAGTTATTTGATAAATTGCAGAAACACATGCATTATTTTTTTCATACTCATGTGATCCAGACAATGAGGCCGTAGTAAAGTCTTAATTGTCTTTCAAAAGTGATGATCAATTTTTTAACTAAAGACATTTAGGCTTCAACATTATTAGTTTGGTGTATTAATATTACTTAAAACAATATATTTCAGAACACATAAGCAGTGAGAAGAAACATTTCTGTGACCCTAAACAACAAATCAAATTGATTTACAATAAAAGAAAAAATAAGACAAGCTAACCAAAAAGCTGACTAAGACTAAACTGTGATGGTGAGTTTAGTGTGTAATAAACATCAAATGATCAGGATACAGACACTAGTATGTAAAGTTGACACGATTATTAACATGAAGAAGAAATATCCCTTTGACAGATTCTGACATCAGCTGTTTTAGCATCACCAGCTGCTCCAACACTGACAAATGGGAAGAGTTTCTCAGTGAAAGTGTCTCTGTAAGTGTAGATGTGAGTCATGTCTTCAGGGTCGTAGAAGGACACCTCTCCCCTGTCATAGTCCAGCTGGACTCTGATCCTCTGGAGACTCTTCTTCACCGTGACAGTCTCACCAAGACTATTAGTGTATTTTCCTCTGCGATGCAATAAACACCAGATTCCATATTTTGGTGAAAGAAATATCTTTCCCTTCCTGTCAACTGACTCTTTAGCCAAACCCAAAGCCCAGTCAGGATGGTCTCCCACCTCCACCTCCCAGCTGTGTGTCCCTGAGCTGAAGCCCTCAGAGCCCAGAACATTAGTATACTTAGTGTGTCTCTCTGGATTATCAGGAAGCTGCTGCTTTGTGTCTCCATGTCTCACACTGGTCAGATCATCAGACAGATGGAGCCAGGGGTGTGCAGTGTTTGGGTCCAGAATGACAGGACTGAAGGGGACTCTGTCCTTCATCTTCTGCCAGACTCTGAAGGACAGGTTGCCCAGGTGTTTGGCCACATCTATCAGCGCTCCTGAGACCAGCTGTGGATCTGACTCTGAGCACTGGACTCTGGCTCTGGTCTCAGTGTGTTTATAACTGCTGAGGAAGGGCACGTTGTGTTTCTGCAGCTCTTCTTCTACAGCAGAGCCACAGCAGTGGTGACTTTCTCAGACACACTGGACATGCAGTGTGTCTGACAGGAGTGAACGATATGTTCATGAAGGACAATCAAAAGGTTGGACTATTAAAGGACCTGAGCCACAAATAATAACATGGATGTAAAGGAGTGACGGAAAAGTTGAAATCAAATGCTCAGTGTTCAAAAGAAGCAGGCTGTGAACAAAGTGTGGACTTTGTCTCCATCTTGTGGCGTTTACAGGAAGAAAAATGAGTCTTTGAAATAACATACTGTAAACAAAGTCTAAAAATGAAAATAAATCACAAAGACATAATTAAATGATCATTTTGTTAAACTTTTAACTGCCTTCATTGGACTTCTTGATGATGCAGTGAAGTTGAAGGAGGTTTAGTTTAACAATCTTTTAAATGTATCAAAATATCAAAACTGGACCTTCAAAGTGTCACAGCTCCTCTTCAACATGCTTTCGTCCTCACATGACTTCAGCTGTTTTCTATCGAGCTGCTATGAGGTTTATTCAGCTTTCTGTACATACAATAGGTTCATTAGTCATGTGACTTTAAGAAAGACAACAGGAAATGAAATGATTCAGGGCTGTGCGTAAATGTTTCATCCAGGATTAGTTGGTTTTACAATAAATACTGAAGATTTAACCGCTCATGGTTTCAGATGAAATATTGTATTTTGTTCGATCTGGCTGAATAATTGTCTGTAATGATGTTTGTATTTCCTTATGTAGAGTCACATGACCATTAGACAGATGTAAAGAAACAGGAAACAACCTCATGTTCAAGTTTCTGAATAAAGACTGCAGTGAATTTAATGACACATCATGTGAAGTAGGTTCATTCTGATGTAATATTTTATAAAGATATATTTGATTCAATAAAAACATGTTAACTGGATGTTACTGCCACTAATTCCTTTAGTTTGACACATTGGACATCATCAACCATCATCCATGTTAGTGACCATGTTTACAGCACAGAAATATCACACACAGAATAAAGACGCACTGAGAGAATAAAGACTGAATTAACATAAAGTTGCATTACAACACTTGTTTCCTCACAATAAAACAGATGAAGACTGATATAATTCATCAAATGAGCCATGATGACTGAAGCGTTGTCCCCTGATGATGTGATACAGATTCAGCATTTTACAAATATTATTTGTAAATCCACAAAAACAGAATAAAAGTATATTTAAAGCAAAAGTTACCACCTTTAATTAATTTCGGTAAAACATAACATAACTAAATCCTTTATGGCTCACAATCTTTAAAATGAATTTAAGATGAAACAATGATTTAAGTGCACATGTTTAAAGTCCAGTGGTGTTGCATTAAAACCACTTTACATAACTCATTTCAGAAAGTAGAGACACCTGACAACAAATCAATTCTGCTGAAGAAGGAAAGAACGAGTAATTCTCAGAGGCAGAAAGTGTTTGATACACTGAACTCAAACTCTCAGTGTACAGAGGAAAACACTGAAATTAAAACTTGATCAAAACTGAAAGAACTCATTAGAAGATCCAGAATTCTTACCAACTAAAACTGATGTCTGATGACGATAATACTTCAACAATCAATCAACTAGAAACATGATATTTGGTACAGAAGGTACAGTTGATGTCACTTTGTGGTCTGAAGAAAAACAACATGCTGCTGCAGGCTAATAAGTCATGATACAAATATGAGAAGTGATTTGTACCTGTATGAAAAGTTTAAAAACTGATGATATAATACAGCTCCAGTATTTATGTATATTTAATGTGATTTAACCTTTGCCTAAACCACATTCTCTCATGTGATCCAGACGATGAGGCCGTAGTAAAGTCTTAATTGTCTTTCAAAAGTGATGATCAACTTTTTAACTAAAGACATTTAGGCTTCAACATTATTAGTTTGGTGTATTAATATTAATAAAAAAGAAAAAATAAGACAAGCAACCCAAAAAGCTGGTTTGAGAGTAAACTGTGATGGTGAGTTTAGGGTGTAATAAACATCAAATGATCAGGATACAAACACTAGTAAGTAAAGTTGACACGATTAACTTGCATCTATGAACATAACACAGACATATCAGATTAAGAAATTCTGACATCAGCTGTTTTAGCATCACCAGCTGCTCCAACGCTGAAATATGAGAAGAGTTTCTCAGTGAAAGTGTCTCTTTGAGTGCAGATGTCAGTCATGTCTTCAGGGTCGTAGAAGGACACCTCCCCCCTGTCATAGTCCAGCTGGACTCTGATCCTCTGGAGACTCTTCTTCACCGTGACAGTCTCACCAAGACCATCAATGTATTTTCCTCTGCGATGCAATAGACACCAGATTGCATATTTTGTTGAATCATATCCCTTCCTGTCAACTGACTCTTTAGCCAAACCCGAATTCCAGTCAGGATGGTCTCCCACCTCCACCTCCCAGCTGTGTGTCCCTGAGCTGAAGCCCTCAGAGCCCAGAACAGTGGCATACTTCGTGTGTCTCTCTGGATTATCAGGAAGCTGCTGCTTTGTGTCTCCATGTCTCACACTGGTCAGATCATCAGACAGATAGAGACAGCGGTGTGCAGTGTTTGGGTCCAGAATGACAGGACTGAAGTGGACTCTGTCCTTCATCTTCTCCAAGACTCTGAAGGACAGGTTGCCCAGGTGTTTGGCCACATCTATCAGCGCTCCTGAGACCAGCTGTGGATCTGACTCTGAGCACTGGACTCTGGCTCTGGTCTGAGTGTGTTTATAACTGCTGAGGAAGGGCACGTTGTGTTTCTGCAGCTCTTCTTCTACAGCAGAGATACTGTCTGACAGAGAGGAGATCTGCTCCTGAATCCTCTTCATCTCTCTGCTGACAGTCTTCCCCTTCTGCTCCTCTTCCTCCCTCAGAGCTGCCAGTCTGGACTCCTCTTCCTCTTTCAGGAACTGCTGGAGCTTGTTGAACTCGCCTCTGATCTGCCTCTCTGTGGACGACAGCTGCTTCTTGGAGTGTTGAGTCACTTCATTGTATGTTTTCTCCACTTGTTTGTATTTGTCCCTCTTGTCCTGTAGAGACTTTAAGTCAGATTTCAGCTGCTCCTTCAGGTCACTGACTGCTTGTTCTACAGGAACCACCTTGTGACCGACGTGGAGAGAAAACTCACAGACAGGACACACAGCTCTATCTTCATCCTGACAGAACAGTTTAGGCTCTTCTTGATGTTTCGTACACACCACCTCCACCTTCTTTTTCTGACCTTTCTCTGTCACAGATGATCCAGCTTTCTGTCTCCCAGCAAACGAGTCAGCCAGATCCTTCAGTGCAAAGTTCAGTGCTGGAGCATCGTTTGAGGATTTCTTTTACAAATAGGACAGTTTTTGTTCTTCGCTTGTTCCCAGATTTTTTTCAGGCAGCTTGAACAGAAGCTGTGGTTGCAGCTCAGAGACACAGGATCTCTGAAAGTCTCTGAACACACATGGCAGCTCAGGTAATTTCCCAGAAAAGTGTCCATTTGAGCCATTTTTCTTCTTCTTCTCTAAGTTGCCCTTTAATTTGTGAGACTCACAAAGTAAATTTACTCTCTTGACTGTTTTAAATACTCCAATTCTGTGTTTTCCAGCAGCGATCTCACACCCTGTTATGCTGTCTCAACAATGTCAAAATGTACTTTCACTTTTCACATTTGATCTCAGTCATAGGTTACATACAAACCAGTGGAATGCAAAGCTCTAAGGAATGCAGCTCTGCACTGCAACAAGAGCAGCAATGCAGTTCTAAACAAGAGCTGCAATGACATTTATTCACCAGCAGATGGAGATGTAAGGCTGTCATTCGTTAGAAAATTTTCCTCTAATTTAAAACAAAACTAATCTGTATTTACAGTACAGTTGTAGTTTGTAGTCCAAATAGTTATGACCATGGCTTTGGTGTATGCAGGAAAAACAGTCCACGTGGAGAACAAAAGCAGGTAGAACGCAATCCACGGTGATGACATCCCAGCTCCCATCGACAGTTATATGACGATGATTGACAAATCAGCTTGAAGCTGTGTTGGGAGAGCTGATCAGCAAACAGATTTCCCTGACTTCCTCGAATGCATCAGAGATGATCGGTCCGACCTCCATTCAACAAACGAGCATTTTAAAAGTCATTTTCTTCTCCCCTTGAGGACAAACGTCACAAAGCTTGCATTTAACTCTTTACAAATCTGCATCCTGATGTTGAAATTTCAGCAAACTTAAGACACATTAATTACACGTAAATTACAAGAAAATCGGTTTCTTTTTCAGGTTCACACCGCTGAAGTAAGCCAGAGTGCAGCCTCTGTGTTACTTTATATTTACAGTTAGGGGAACAACCATTAGTCTCCATTGTCCACAAAAATCCATGAAAAAATTAGTTGCCAACAAATTTAATTATCAATAATCAGTTGGTTACGTCATCATGCATGTTTTTCATGTTGTGCACAGAAATAACACTGTTTTCTGGAGCTGAAATTGCTAAGGGGTGAGCCATCTCGCATCCTTACTATCTCTGCTGAGAGTTGCGCATGCAAAACAGTGACTGGGAAGCGACAGGTAAACAGATCATAGCAGATTTGTGGTGGACAAAGCAACACCATCGCGTCCTAAAACTTCTGTCTGGGAGCTTTTCACCCTCAACACAGCAAAGAAAAGGATTGCCTAAAAGATTTGTAAAGCGGACCTTGCCTATCACCGGAGCACATCAGTAATATGCAACATTTGAAAAGAAGGCATGTTGGATTTGTGAATGACGCAGACTCGCATATATAAAATAATGAGCTACTCAGCTAGTTAAGATTAGCTATCTATAGACGGAGTTCAGGGCTCGACATAAGCACTGGCCTGGTGGCTCGATGGTATGTTTGTAACCCCCCTGGGCCAGTAGGATCCACAAGCCCACAATGTTAACAATATAGTAGCCCTCCCGAGATTCACAGTTCTGATGAACGGGACTAATTACTTTCTATGCAGAATCCTGCGGTAATCTCTATCTGATGTCAATATCACTGCAGGTACTTTGGCTGCTGCTGTCAACAACACGTTACACGCTACTCGCTGCACTCACGACAGATCCGCTGTCATTCTAGAACACGCTAATTGACGATAGCAAGCTACCGCAGACTAGTATAAACACACACGGTTCCTGGTTTTGTTGTAAGTTTTTTGCTCCGCCTTTTGATTTTCCTTTTTGTCTTTTGTTGGAGTTAGATTTTGTTTTTGCATTTTTTGCCTTCTGTTTATTAAACCTAAGTATCTGGGTCCTCACCTTTTTGGTTTTACCACAAACCGTGACATACACTATATTAAGGAGTGCTTTAACAGCAGAACCAGACAGCTTTTACTCAATGTTATGGTGTCCTTGCTCTGTTTTTGACCTCAATCAAAGCCCTCTTTCTGTGTAACTCTTAAACACTCAAACCCTTCCCTTAGGAACTTTGAATAACTGAATACAGAAGCAGTGCCTCTACACCAAGAGTTAAAGAAGCAATTTGCCCCTGGAATAAGCCACTGTTTGTCAAAGCTGGTGTTCTCTGTAATTGATAGAAGCAACAATATTTTAAATTGATGCCATAGCTTTGGAGAAAGCTGTACAAACAGCTCGCAGTTTCGCCCATTCTACATTCCTACAATACCCAGTGTGCATTGCGCTCCACCCTCTGAAAGGAACAGCCAGCAAGGGACGCTGGAGTGAAATACTACCGTTTTCCAGTCAAGGACATTGATCGCTGGAGGCAATGGCTAAGAGCAGTACAGAATACTAAATACGATCAGAATATACTGGTGGATAGTCTAAAAATCTTGAGCTCTGCAGTCTACATTTCAGACCTGACGATTTTGAACGAGACATGACATCTGAGGCGGGCATCCTCGATTTAGGAAGTGTAATTTAGCGAGCTCCCTGGGCTCAGCCAGATGTCACATTTTAAGTAGTTTGCCGTAGGTTTTCCTAGGGCCCATTGGAGAAGCAGATAGCGTCCTCCAAAGGCACAGAGAGAAATTGCATTTTTTTTTCCTTCTATAATGCCATTAGCTCCCCATTATAGCATGATAGGACTGAGGTTGAAAATCGGCGAACTGGCCCTTTAATGTAGCAGATGTGAACAGCCATTGTGTTTGTTTTCAAAGTGTTATAGGCAAGCCGAAGAGTGCTATTGAAAAAAATCAAGAGAGGAAGGCTAATAAATGAATATTTGATAGATCTGATCCTCTCTTGCCCTGTGTGCTGTATTATTGATGAGGTGCAGGGGCCTTCAGGTAAAATCCTAACTTACCTCAAGTACACCTGACCCCTTATCAGCAGTGGTATCATGATTTTTTTTTTATTGCAATTGCTAATGATTTTTCATGTAGTAAACAATTAAAAGCTACATTACTGTGAGTAAACTACATTCAATTATCCTGGGTATAGAATTTAATATATACAGGCACAATTAATGTTGTTAATTAAGAATACACACAACAAATGCATATAAAATATACAACAACTACAAACAATGACAATTTAAATCATGGTCACCACAAAAATATCTGTGGATTCACAAAATACTTTAACTGTGAGCAAAAGTGAGTGCGACATGGTAAACACATTCATAATGTCACAATGGAAACCGCAACACTCAACTCCAGCTAGCTACGTTTGCCTTCCAACTGTAGCTAACGTTAGCCCGGGGCACACAGCACATGAAAGCAAAAGCTTTTTTTTTTAACTCATGAGGCTTTCTTACCACATTAACGCAGCTCGTACTTACTTACTTACTCCACTCTCCCTCGTTTTATCTTCATTTTTTAAATAACAAACCGGTTCATAATTAGATAAACAGCTTTACAAACAACAACGCACAAACTTATAATACTCCTTGAGTCCTTCAGACTCTTGTAACTTCTTGCCTACAGACTAACGGTCGCATGTTGACGTTACTCTGCAATTGCAACAAGACGTTAGATGCCACGAACCAACCAATCAAATCGCACATTAAGCAGCGAAGTTCACCGTCATCACGTTACAGAGACGTCATGACGTATATAAAGTGTGATAGGCGCATTTGTCTGATGAGGAAAGAAGAGCATAACAACAAAATAAAGCGATGAAAATAAAAAACACAAAATCATAGGAACATTTCCGCCTTATACCAATAATGTAATTTTCTGTAGTGATTGCTTTATGAGGGGATATCTGATCTTGAATACAGTAGTGGCAGCGCGCACAACTCCAAAAATAAGTTACAAAGTATTGTTTCCGGTGCAAGGCAGAAAATTAAATCCAGAAAAAACAAAAAGCTCCGGCACTCACAGGATCAAGTAGAACTGACTTTAATGTGGGTCACAGAACCTGTTTTTTCAGGATGTCTGATCTTAACAATATATAATATATAAAATATAAGGTGTTTTTATTTTTGCAGCAACCCTTTTTCAAGCCTAAGTACCATAGTTGTGTTCCAAATGATTACGCCGTATTTATTCTTCTTTGAGCACTAATTCATTTATAGAATAAATATCAAAAGATGGCCTTTTTCACAAAAGCATCGTACAGGGGCGGATCTACCAGGGTGGCATGGGGTGGCAGCTGCCACCCTTGAAAAACGTCTTGCCACCCCAGCTGCCACCCCAATTTTGAATAATCACATTAAACATCATCCAAAACAAACGTACTGTAGATATGCTGGTCGGAAATTCAGAAGAGTGAAACTCCAATGTCCGAGTGCAAGTAAATGCAACACAAGATGATGGCATGACGCTCCTCCTTGCACCTTGACACTGGACGCGGGCTGCCTGTCGGAAACTGGGACTCCACGGCTCCATACTGTCTCCAAGCATCGGGGAAAGTGTGACTGTCCGGGGCGAGTGTAACCCCTGATTTTACATATAATAATGTCAAACTATTATTTACACAGGATTGTGACACCAGCTCTCTGCAGACGGCTGTTAGCGCTGGTGTTTGGTGTTTTATTGCCATGAGGCTCAAATGTCTGCATGATGAGTTATTTAGATAGAAAATAATATTAAGTGCTTAAATAAGACAAAGTGACTTAAATCCAACAGAGATGCTGTTTCACCTGCAGCACAGTCTGGGGTGCATCTCTTTTCAGTCAGTTTCTGTTGTCTCATTTGTGCAGGTTAAGCGTCTTCAAAAGAGGCCTCTGGTCAGGTGTTAAAGGCAGGATGTGACTTCACCAATTTGTACAAAGAAAGTAAAACAAAGTCAGCAGAAGGATGAGAGAGCTGTCAGTCAAGCACGTTTTGTTCACGCCCCCACAGACCTGAGAGGAGGTCCAACAAGGAAACATAAAAACACCTGAAGATTTTACACACAAATGATGTCAGCTTTTTATTAAATATGATGCCTTATTATTGACTGAATTACCAAACAGTGAAAAAACTTGTCATAATGACCAGCACACAGTCAATCAGTTTTACAAGCTACTTGTTTTTGGACTGTAGGAGGAAACTGGACTCGTATCAAGACGTACAACACATTTTTAATCATCAATAATTTCCATGTGACCTCCATGCCTATATTGAAAGCTGCAGCTTCCCACAGGGTTTAATGACATCAAACATAAATTCATGTTTCCAATCTGCCTGTGACTGCACTTAGAGGACAGAAGGTGAAAGTGAGGAAGCCTTATTGCTGAAGCCAGGTGACCATGATTTATCCCCATCCCTATGTGATTTATTGCATGAAAAACTAATTGAAAACCTTGAACTCTGTCCACCTTTGCACATACGATGTGTCCTCACAATTTAGGTCCATATCAATCTTTTGTTAAAAAAAACAAATCAGACATTTCTGTCAGTCAGAACTTATTCCTAATATTTCTGACTATGTGTGTTTAAATCTGACAGTCAGTAGAGGGCGCCCTTTCATTTCTCTGTTGCTGCTGTTGAACACTGCTGCACTCTGTGTCATGTTCTGCTTTATGTTTCATTTAATTCTCTGACGCTAATCCACTGCTGCATTGCATTATATCATCTTAGCCTGAGGATTAAAGTTTGATGCAAACTCTCTCCCTCTGCACCCTCTCAGAGCTCATCGCCAGGGGTCAGAAGTTCAACGATGAGTGTTGAGTCACATTTCTGTGCATGGCACCTGTGCATCTGGAGGGACAGTCTCCTCTGTCGTCCACAGAGCAGAGAAGAAGAAAAGAGGAGAGTATCAGTAGGAGTTGTACAGTTCATCATTCATCTCTCTGTACTTGTAGTATCTTCTCTTCTCTGTGGATCACACTGCTCTGTGTCTGCCATGACAGAAGATTTACTATCAAACACTTTTTGACAGCGTGGCATCACCTGATTTTCAGGCTATTGCATATAGAGAGAAATACAAATAAATATAGAACTTCTACTGATCTGCTTTTACAGGTGTGTATCCACTTTTTGATTTTTGGGGTCAAACCTTGACACTTACATACTGTAATATCTAAAAGTCAAATTTGTCAAAGATGCAGTGTGTAATCTTGTTGATATTGGTCATATTCTCAACAAATACAAACATATCAGCACCTTGCATAGTACTATATTTATGTGCAATTTTTTCAGAGATATTTGCTGTAGTTCAGTCCTGATTTTAAATACTAAAGCTGTGTTGCATTTTGTCATTATAAGAGTAGCAGCAATTTGTCCTTGGATCGACAAATAAACACCAAAACTAAAAAAAATCAAACAGCCACTGAGACACAAAGGAAGTGGATCTTATGCACGATCAAAAAATATCAGCGTCCAAACAAACAAACAAAAAGTTCTTTGGTGTTTATTCGACAATTTTGTAACAAAACAAACTGGTGCTGTCTTCCTCATTCCTCAACATTCCCCGGTGCCCGTCTACCCCCAACTACCCATATGTTTACATCACCCGGAGCCCAAACTGCCCAGTTCTTTCAAAACAAAAGCACACATAAATAATGCAATATTCTGAATAATAATACTAATTTTATCAGAGTAAACCACACAACTCATAAACAATAAACAACAAAGTAATTAAATAAGTGTGAAGCGCTCCAAACACACTCACTATTTGACCAATTACACCTGAATCCAGGCTCTGACTTTGGTTTTTGTACTATTAGATGCCAGTCTTAAGGCACCTGTATGTTACCAGTCAGACAGGTAAGTTAGCAGGGTTTGATCTCCTCTCTCAAGCTCTCTTATTCGTTCTATGCAAAGCCACTTCTGCCACGTTTCATGTTTAAAATCAACCACAACGCCATGAATTCCTTCCATGACGGACTGAAAATGTTATCCCCAGATTTATGTGACTATTGTTCTTCTCTATCACAGCCGCTCTCTTACTGATCCTCAAATCTTGGCTTAAAACCAAAGGTGACCTGCTGTCTGCCTGAAAACACTGAGTGTGACTGACATTAATCCCCCTTACACATTAAACTTTCACTTTTGATCTGACTCTGATGAAAATAAACAAATCTGACAAGAGTTGTGAAAACGTTCTTCCTCCTGGGTGCTGTATACAGGTTTCAGAGCAGATTATAAGAGATGGGAGGGGGATAATTAATTAACAACATAAGAAAGTAAAACAACAAAAGAATGTGGACACCTGAACATTTCACCTGTATGTATCAGCTGAGTATCTACTCCCAACATTAACCTTCTGCTATAACAGCCTCCACACTCCGGCATTTGTTTATCCCACAGTGTCCTTAAACTCATGACATTAACTTTCTGAACTTGTCCAGGCCCGATAAGTAGGTAGTGGAGGCAACTTACACCCTTTAATCAAGGGGAAGAAAAGGTATCAAGTTAGTTTCATTAAATTACTACAACATGAATTTAATTTTAAATAAATAAAAGCAGAAATATTAGTTTAAGTTGAGTTTATTACCAACATAATTACATCAGAACAACTCTGGCGCTGGTTTGGCTCGGTTGGTGGAGCGACGCCCCACAGCTGTGTCCCAATCCAGGGGCTGCCGCCTTGGAAGGAGGCGGTCCACAGAGGATGCTCCATTCATAGCCTGCGTACACCGTTACAGCCGAACTGAAATGAGACTGTCTGGTCTACTCTTGCGTCACCAAACGCCGCTCCTGTTGCTAGCTAGTGGGCTAACGAGCTAGCTTACGTCACGTAACTTAACCTATCATCATTTTAAAGATCATTTGTTTCAAGGGCCCTTTCGTTTTCTTAAACATGTGTAACACTGGCTATTACACTGAGTTGAAACCAAAAACGTTTACATTTCAAAGTGTATTCCTTGGCCGTTTAAAAGTCCGCCATTTTGTTTAAAATTGCGCGCAATGCATCTCGGGATACGATGGAGGAGTCACACTGATTGCAGGTTCGATTCACGGTCTGCCGATCATTTGGTGCATGTCATCCCCCACTCTCTGCTCCCCGTGTATCCTATCTATCTTCAGCTGTCCTAAAATAAATCCAAAATAGCCAAAAAAAGTTTAATCATAACTTTTTAAATGTGTCTTGCAACAATGTCTGTGAAGGTTCTCAGTTATCAAGGTCCTGGTAATTTAAAGCTTGATCCAAAGGCAACTGGACTTGGATCCCTTTTGCAACAATGCATTTGATTGTGTGGACGAAAGAGGCTGCAGGAAGAGTCTTAATAGTTTCTGTGCATGGGCCCTGACAGAGTGCAACAGAAATCAACCTCCCTGAACAGTTTCCACATACGTAGATTACATGACATTGAATGCTGTAGTTGTTAGGATTCATCTTGCAACATGTGACCCCATGCCATCACATTTTCCAAAATATCCATCCATTATATATAACACTTACCCTGTTCAGGGTCGCGGGGCGCTGGAGCCTATGCCAGCGAGTGGCAGGGTTACACCTGGACTGATTGCCAGCCAATCACAGGGCTGACACATAAGCTGTGTCCCAATTCAGCGGCCACAGCCTTCGAAGGCCGTATTTGAAGGCCGACTGCCTCACAGAAGCGTGTCGTAGGCTGTCCCAATTCGAAGGCTCCTTCAGATGCGGCCGTCAAATGCGTCCTCCGTTTCCCGTCTGCGAAGGATGCATCCGATGGATCCGTATCCTGAAATGCATTGCGCACCAATTCAAATTAAATGGTGGACTTTTAGGCGGCCGAGGAATACACTTTAAATGTAAACGTTTTTAGTTTCAACTCAATCGACACATACACTTACACATGTTTAAGAAAACGAACGGGCCTTTGAAACAAATGGTCTTTAAAATAATAGCTTATCTTACTCGACGTTATGCTAGTTAGTTAGTCCGCTAGCTACCTGTTGCTAGGCGACAGGAGCGACATTTAGTCAAGCAAGAGTAGACCAGACTGTCTCATTTCAGTCCGGCTTTAACGGTCTACGCAGGATATGAATGGAGCATTCACCGTGGACCGCCTCCTTTGAAGGCTGCAGCCCGTGGATCAGGACACAGCTACAGAGACAGACAACCTTCGACACTCACACTCACACCTACGGGCAATTTAGAGTCACCAGTGAACCTAACCAGCCTGTCTTTGGACTGTTGGAGCTGTGGGATAACCTTCACATCACAGGGAGAACATGCAAACTCCACACAGAAAGGCCCCTGTTGGCCGAACCCGGGTTCTCACTAGGAACTCTCTCGCTGTGAGCACCACCGTGCCGCACATAAGAACAGTAATACAACAGAAAATGACCCACAGAAAGAGCGCTCTGTCATTCACAGTGGAGTGAGCTGTAGTAGAAGAATGGGAGAGAGACAGAAAGCAGGGGAGGGGGCATCTTTGGGGATTATCGGGTCGTATTCATGGAGGATCATAGTTTATTCTTTTTTAATACGGCTGAATTATTCAACAGCTTTGGCTTCAGAATGTTTTATTTTTTTATTTGCAGAGCTTTGGGACACGTTAACCAAGGCCACCGGCAGAACGCTCTTAGGTTTAGTTTAGAAACTCTGAAGAAAAATACACACTCTCATGCAAACTACAACACACACACACACATTCTGAAGACTGTACAATCACAAGTGGCACCATAGACTTCTGTAAAACAGAGAGGAATATCTATCTAAACACATGAGCTGAGTTTGTTCCCCAGTTAGAAATCATTTGTGTTTGTAAGTGTGTATATTGTGTGTGTACACTGTGTGTGTTATTGTGACACAGCAGGCGTACAGCTTGGCAGACAGATGTGTAAAACAAACAACAGTGTGTTTAAAACAGCAGGGAGGAGACAGGCAGCGCTACCTGACAGCACTGATCTGCAAAAGGCACCTGGAGCCGCCTGTCAGACACGCACACACACACACACACACACACACACACACACCCACACCCACACCCACACACACACACACACACACACACACGCACACACACAACCTACTCAATGATTCCTCAAGGAAGGAACCTCATTTGTTGCACCATGGAGACGGAGAAGGTGGAAAAAGACACTTGGCCCTTGGAGGACTCTCATGTGTACGAAACAAGGCAACCTGTCCACAAACACACACACGTACGCACACGCACACACACACACACACACACACACACACACACACACACACACACACAACTTCCCCATTATCCCAAGGTCTGTTTTCTGTGATGGTGAGAGTTCTCGCTCATGTCGCTGTGTGCTTTAAAATTTGACAAACCAAACTTTATTAAAACATTAACACAATCTGTGTTGTGCATTGGGAGCTGTTTTACATCACATGCATTCACCCACCTGCACACACACACATACACACACACACTCCTACGAGGCTGCTGTTAATCTTCACATCCTCAGCTCATCATCATTAAACCCACTGGAGATCTGTTGTCCCTATTGATGTCTGTCATGAAAATCATCTTGTTTTTACCCACACACACACACACACACACACACACACACACACACACACACACACACCAATTTTACTCCAGTTTCTCCAGGAGGGACACTCTAACCATCGTGCCCGCTGTCTGCAGTGACGGCCGGACCCAACAGCTCCTCTGTGCAGCTGTCTTGGACGCGTTAGAAACACAGATCGCTCCGTCCCCCGGCTGAAATGGCAGCCTCGCCTCAGTCCCCTGGCGAGCTATGCATCATTAGCCGCCATCTTGGCCTTGATGCTGGCTGCATCCCGCAGAACCTGAGGGAGGCCAGGGGAGGCCGGGCTGTGTGGAAGTGTGCTGTTGTGATTTATGTCCATGTGAGGGGGATGAAGTTGTGCAGGGGAAGAGAGGCTGGCCGTCATTATTTTTCGGTCCGGCTGTGAAGCCCAGAATGAAACGATATAACTTTTCGCAAACAAACTTATGATATGTCAGGAATTGATTCACTGTTTACCTAGGTTATAAAGACTGTCTTTCCATTTGTAACACTGATATGGTTGGTTTGGAATGAACAGAAGCAGACCTGGATAATGAACATAAACAGTGACAGCACCAGGTGCAGGCAGAAAAATCTCGACATGTATTAGATGGATGCCTGAAAGCCTGTGGATTGAAAAGTTGGCTTGGAATTGTAAAATGCAACAATAAAATCACAGTGAGGAATCTCATTAAGCATCCACAACAATTGAACTGAAAGTAAACCACCATCATTCTTTGAAAATCAAGTTCAATTAACAGATCATTGGGCTCGTTTAAGACTGTGTGGGCGTGGCTGATCACATCCTGATTGACACCTCACTGGCTTCAAACACAGCGCATGTGACTGTCAGAGTGGTGCAGCCCTGAAAATGTTTGAGTCAGCTGAGTCAGACTGTGGGCCCGGCCAGACAGAACACGTTTTAGCAGCTGGGGGCTTTTTTGTCATTGTGTTGTTGTCATTGCAGAGCGCCTCATGTTTTTTCCAGATTGTGCGCCTCGCGTTTTTGAGGAAATGTTCGAGTTGAAAAAACTTCAACTCAAAGCAGAAAAGCGCCCGATGTCATGGGCGTTTTTTCTCATTGTCCAGTCGGATGAAAGGAGAGGCGGGCCTTCTGTCAGTTTACAATATCACAGTAAGGTTAATGACAGCTATGATTCAGTGGTTGCCTTAATAACAGTAGAAAAAAAAGGTGCAGCGAGCTGCTCTTTTTTTTAACTGTAGGCTTCAACAAAAAAGGCAGTGCGGTGCATATCATATTTAGCAGTTAGCATACACATGCCATATCAGATTCAGATGTACTTTTTTTTTTACCTCAGGGGTAATTCAGGGCAGGGTTGCCAGGTCTGCGGTTTTCCCGCTGATTTGGACTACTTTTGAAGTGTTGCTGCGGGTGGAACTTTTTGTCCGCTGGTTGGGTAGACTTATTTGCATGCAAATGACATGAATAATAGACTATCTATAAATAGAAATTAGTACTATTTTAGATTAAATAATGTATTTATACCCAGATCCTACCAAACAGACTCCACTTTGCCCGACACAGTTAGCGAACTTGAACTGCACACTTGAACTCCGTGCAGACAGCTAGAAAGCTTTTTGTTGGTACTGCAGGGGGTGAGAGGAGATGTCCATGATGGATGCCAGTTTTAACATCCTCCTCTAACTCACCTCTATGACCATCTGAGTTTAATCAATGTGTATTTTATATTACATTTGGCAACAATAGCAATGCTGTTGGACTTTAAAAGCAGTGTATACGGCAGGGGTACATTTTGAGTTCTAGTATTGGGCTGGTTTTATTGGCCGTTGGGCTGGTTTTGTCACACAGACCTGGCAACCCTGATTCAGGGATAAACTTTGACTTTAAGCCATAAATGCATGCTAACTCATAGCTCTGTAGTGTTAGCTCGTGTGATGTTATGACACGGCTGAACTCCCTCCGCAGATGCTCAACACCTATCGCTTAAGATACATCATCAACGGACGAAAATAGACAACCGCAGACAACACTCAACACCTGCAGCCGTCAATACCTTCCTGTGGATGATGTTAAAACTGGGTGTAAACAGGCGAATGGCTGCTGTGTGACTTTTTTTATGATTGTGTGTGCGTCAGAGTTTATTTAAGTTTTAATATAGTGAATATCGAAGCTTTACCACGGCAAATACAAACCCAGTAACAGCAAAGTTTTACAATTTGCCACACACAACAAGGTTTTATCGTAATGACTTTGGTGATCCTTTGAATTTTCCCCTTGCAGTACCATTAGGTCAGCATTTTATTTATAACCTTTTTTTGTAATTATTTTTTTGGCCTTTTATGCTTTTGAGGAGTTATTATTATTACATAAGTCCAGGAACAGGACCACGCCTCCCTCGATAGCTCCATCACCTGTGTCTTGTTAGCTCACACCTGTGCCTTCCTAATGCAATTATCATTCTTGTCTCTCTTATCACACACATAAGCCTGTCCACTTCTCTCCTGTTTGTCTCAGTTCTCAAAACCCTCCCTCCTTACTTCCACCCCCTCTCGTCCCTCCTTACCTCGACCCTCCTTACCTCGACCCCCTCTCGTCCCACCTTACCTCGAACCCCTCTCGTCCCACCTTACCTCCACCCCCTCTCATCCCTCCTTACCTCGACCTTTAGCATATTTATTTATATTTTATATAACTATTTTTATACTGTACAATGTTGGGTCTCGTGAATTTAAGCGAGAAGACAGTGGATAGTGTCGGAAACAGGGGAAGAGAGAGTGGGGGCGACATGTGGCAAAGGGTGGGAGTCGAACTCAGGGCTGCTGCATCGAGGACTGAGCCTCTGTACATGAGACGCTTGATTTTAAACCGGTGCCTTAGCATTTTGGCTTTTAAGTGAAATGTCTCAACAAGTAATTGATGGACTGCCATAAAATTTTAAACAAATTTGTCTCCCTCAGCATAAATTGTAATCCCAGTTGTAACTCCTTAAATTCCTATGTGGCAAAGTCTTCAAAATGTTGTCCAAAGCAAAACTGCATTCCAGCCAAACTAATGATGTTCCCATCAGCTGCAGCTGTACTGAGATCTCAGCACCTTATAGATGTAATGAGAGGAAGTATGATGTCTCAGTGCTTGCTTTGCAGAGTTTCAGGTCAGAAAGTTATCTCCTCCAAATCCAGCAGAGCCTCATTCAGCTGCTGTTAATGTCGTTATGACGGCTAAGCTAATGCAGCATCCTGTCATGTGTGTGTTTCCTTCAGGACCCATAGTGTGTGTGTGTGTGTGTGTGTGTGTGTGTGTGTGTGTGTGTGTGTGTGCATGGAGCATCTCACTGAAGACGAGCTGAGGAAGGAGTTGGAGGGTTATTACAGGACATTAAGAGCAGGATTATACTGACCATGCTGACATCAACATGTTAGCTAATTGACAAGAGGGGGGATATACATGCTGTTTACCAAATCCTCTTTGGGATCAGACTGAATAAAACACTTACAGAGGGGATGCATGTCGACAAGTGCACACAACACACAAGCACAGTCAGGATTAAAGGAGTTTATGGCTCTGAAAAATGTACATGCAGCAAGTGTCCAATGAAAACCTGACATGGGCTTGAACAGACCTAACCTCGGTGGTGTCTATAGTCCAGGAAATGATGCTAGCGTAGAGTGTTTATGTCTGTTGGGAAGAAGTGGCTTGGGTGTATACGTTCAACGACCTTTCCCTTCCTTGATCCCTCCTCATTTCCCTCTTTACTCTCCTTTCTTTGTCTCCTCCAATCCACTATCCTCCTCTCTCTTCACTGCCTTGTTTCCTCCTCTTTTTCCTGTTTCCTTGCCTCCTCTCTTCTTACTTCGTCTTGTACCCTCTAATCTCCTCCCCTCTCCCTACTTTCTTTTGCTCTTCCAGCCTCCTATCCTCTCCTCTCCTTTCTTGAGTCATTTTATTCTTCCTTCTCTTCCACTTTAGTTTTTCCTGTCCTTCTCTCGTTTCCTATTTCCTCCCCTCCTAGGATCCCTCCCAATTTCTTCTCCCCTATTCTTGCCTCCTCTCCTAATCCCCTCCTCCTCCTCCTCCTCCTCCTCTTACTTGTTCCTTTCTTTCTTCCTTTCCTCTCTCATCTCATTTCCTCTCCTTGCATCCAGCCGCAGAGGCTCAGAGGAGCGTCATAGAGGAGCATCTCCAAGCTCAGGGCTCCAGACACAACACACCCAATGCACCGTGCCGGGGCAGAGGGAGCGAGTCAGACGGAGAGGATTAACAACGAATAACAAGAATGGGAGTGTTCTCATTGAAGCAGGCAGACTCATTAAGGTCTTTCCTTCAGGAGGTCCTTCAAGGTGGTGATACACGTATCGACTTTCACTTCAACACCAACAGACACCGTCAATGTTCAATATTGACTGTACACTTTCATATTGAAAAAGATCAACATCCTCTGATCTGGGAATGTCAGATCAACAGCGACCTCTTGTGGTCAACATACAGAAATAGCTCCAATCACAGCCCAGACTTTGGGTCATGTGATCTCTCCGGCGGGAAATTTTTTTCTGAATAATGGTGGCCATCCGAGCGCAGTGGACCGAAGAGGAGATGGTTTATTGCCGTGTCAGGGAAACGTTGAAACACATGCAGTAGAATATTTTAACAACTACAGCCAGGAAAATCACAAATTCACACCATTTTGACATGTATCCTCCTCTGAGACCACAAACGTCGTCTCCCAGGTGACCAAGCAGCGTTTCTCTTAGAAACATCTGATAGATCACGTCACCTGAGAACCCGGCCTATTGCAGGCGTAGTGATACTGGATTTGTGAAGAGAGAAAGTAGTGCCAAAAAAAACGGCGCAGTGTATAAAATCTTAGGACGATGATTTTGTGTTGGAAATGGATCACTTTGTCTGCGTGTTGTTTTTGTAGGGTAAAACGTTTTGGTTTCATGACCCTGGCATCTCACCGGAACTACTTATTCTACGTTCAGAAGCAGCCAGAACACCTTTGCAAGCTTTGCATCCACTACACTACCAGCAAGTATTACATACAACTTGGGGTCCAAAAATCCAAACCTCTGTGTCTGTTCTGAAGATCCTGAGCTGTTCATCCCTTGAGAGTAGTTGAGCGCTGTGGGAGACGGCTGCCTCTCCAGTAGCTCTTCAGTTATTTAGCTCTTTTAACTCTTTTAATCGCTCCTTTCACTTTCTGCTCTTCTTGTGAAGAGATTGTGTGCTTTTTTTTATTTATCCCATGGATATTTTTAACTTTAATATGCGACCAGGAGCCAGTTTTCTCACTTATTCGAGAGAGGAAATGCTGGCTCTACGAACAAAGGGACGAGCCGGGACACGACACCCCATCCCGGCGGAGCTGAGGAGGAGAACCAGGGGCTGCAAAGCTGGGGCTAAGCTAAAGGCTAAGCTAGCGGACAACCGGAGGCGCTACAAACCGACGATTCCCTCCGTAATCATGGGGAACGTGAACTCGCTGCCGAACAAGATCGACGAGCTGTCCGCACTGAACAACCAGCGGATCTACAGGGAGAGCAGCTTGCTCATCTTCACGGAGACATGGCTAAACCACCTCGTACCGGATGCTAACGTGGACCTGCTGGGATTCACTGCTGTGAGAGCCGACAGAGACACGAAAGCGAGCGGGAAAAGCAAAGGTGGGGGACTCATCATGTATGTGAACAACCGCTGGTGTAACCCAGGACATATCTCTGTGAAGACGGTGTGGTGTTGCCGGGACCTCGAGCTGCTAGCTGTTAGCTTGCGGCCATATTATCTGCCGAGGGAGTTCAGTCACGTGATCACCATCTGTGTTTACATCCCTCCGAGAGCGGACGCAGCCACTGCCTGTGAGAAAATCCACTCTGTCACAGCGAGGCTGCAGACACAGCACCCCGAGGCTTTCATGATCATTTCTGGGGACTTCAACCATGCAACTTTGGACTCTACTTTGGCTGTTTTCCACCAGGTTGTTGACTGTCCTACAAGGAACAACAGGACAATTGATCTGCTGTATGCTAATGAGAGGGATGCATACAGAGTCACACCCCTCCCCCCACTGGGGAAGTCTGATCACAACCTGGTTCACCTACAGCCACTGTACACCCCCCTGGTCCGAAAGCAGCCGGTAACAACTCGCTCCAGCAGGAGATGGTCCCCTGAGATGGAAAGTGCCCTGAGAGACTGTTACAACACCACAGACTGGGATGTGCTGATCAACCAGCATGATGAGGACATCGAGGGGCTGACACACTGTCTGACAGATTACCTGAACTTCTGTGCAGACGTGGTCTCCCCTGTTAAGACTGTCCGCTGTTACCCTAATAACAAGCCATGGGTAACGCGGGAAGTCAAAGCTGTCCTCAACATGAAGAAGGCTGCCTTCAGGAGCAGAGACAGGGAGGCCATGAAGGCAGCACAGCAGGAGGTGAAACACCGTGTGAGGGAAGCTAAGGACAGCTACAGGAGAAAGGTGGAGCAGAAGCTGAAGGAGAACAACATGAGGGAGGTCTGGGAAGGTGTGAGGACCATCACAGGTCACAACACAAAGACCAGAGCCGTGGGGGGGACAGTGGAGAGGGCGAACGAACTGAATGACTTTTTCAACAGGTTCAACCAACCCATGCCCCCCCCACCCCCACCCGCACTGCAGCCATCTCTCCTTCTTCCCACAACACACCTCCCCCCAGACACCACAGCACCTCCCTCCTCCTCCCCCTCCCCCCACACCTCAACACAATCTCCACCTCACATCACCACAGACCAGGTCAGAGGACAGCTGAGGAAGCTCCGACCCAGGAAAGCAGCAGGCCCGGACAAGGTGTGTCCAAGACTTCTGAAGACCTGCGCTGCAGAACTGGGGGAACCACTACAACGGATCTTCAACCTCAGCCTGCAGCTAGGGAGAGTGCCCACCCTCTGGAATACATCCTGCATTGTCCCGGTTCCTAAAAAGAACCGGCCCAGTGAGCTGAATGATTTCCGGCCGGTGGCACTCACTTCACACCTGATGAAGATGTTGGAGCGGCTCTTCCTCAGCCTCCTCAGACCCCAGGTGCAGCACGCCCAGGACAGCCTGCAGTTCGCCTACCAGCCAGGTGTTGGTGTGGAGGATGCCATCCTCTACCTACTACACCGAGTCCACTCCCATCTGGATAAGGGGAGAGGCACAGCGAGGATTCTCTTCTTGGACTTCTCCAGCGCCTTCAATACCATTCACCCCCCTATGCTTCGGGATAAATTGAACCGGATGGGAGTGGACCCCCACCTGGTGGCCTGGATATCCAACTACCTCACCGACAGGCCACAGTACGTCAGGCTGAAGGACACCACGTCTGACACTGTGGTCAGCAGCACTGGAGCCCCCCAGGGCACAGTGCTGGCCCCTCTTCTCTTCACCCTGTACACCTCGGACTTCTGTCACAACTCAGAGCTGTGTCACATACAGAAGTACGCCGATGACACAGCCATCGTTGGATGCATCAGGGACGACAGAGAGGAGGAGTATCGGAGTCTGGTGGGGGACTTTGCTGCTTGGTGCCGCACAAACCACCTAGAGCTCAACACCTCTAAGACAAAGGAGCTGGTCATAGACTTTGGGAGGTCCAGACCGAAGCCGAGACCAGTCCTACTAGAGGGAGCTGAGGTGGAGAGTGTGGACTCCTACAAATACCTCGGGCTGTGTCTGGACAACAAACTGGACTGGTCAACACACACCAGCCACCTGTACGGGAAGACACAAGGCAGAATGTACTTCCTAAGGAGACTGCGGTCTTTTAACATCTGCAGCAAACTGCTGCGGATGTTTTACCAGTCTGTGGTTGCCAGTGTCCTCTTTTACACTGTAGTGTGCTGGGGAGGCAGCACATCCAAGAAGGACACATCCAGACTGGATAAACTGATCAGGCGAGCCGGCTCTGTGATCGGCATGAAGCTGGACCCTCTGGTGACGGTGGCAGAGACAAGGACACTAAACAAACTGTTGGACATTATGGACAATGCCAGCCACCCTCTGCACACCGTCATCAGCAACCAGAGGAGCCTGTTCAGTGAGAGACTGCTCCTTCCAAAGTGCAGGACTAACCGACTGAAGAACTCCTTTGTCCCTCATGCCATCAGGCTGTACAACTCCTCACTTAGGGGGAGGAGGTAACAGGGACAGACTCTCTCACAAGCGGTAGCCACTAATTCACCTCACAAAGTTAATAGTAGTTATCTTCTTTTATTCAATAGTAATATTTATTTATTTCTCAAAGGGTCATATGTGCAATAAAAATCTGTCAATGTGCAATAATCTCTCACCACAGTGCAATAACCTAATTTAGTTTAATTGAACTATTACCCACTGTTTACTTGTACATTTTCTAAGAGTGTATATTTTATATATTTTGTTATCTAATTTTGTACTTTTTTATATATATATATATATCGATAGATATATATATTTTGATCTTTATTTTTTACCCTCTGTGTGCTGATTCTTTCCTATTGTATTGTACTGTATAAGCTGCTGGAGACTGAATTTCCCAGAGGGAGTCATCCCAAAGGGATCAATAAAGTTGAGTCTAAGTCTAAGTCTAAGTCCAAACGACTGTCGCCCTAAACCGACTTTCTCGAATCCCAGATTACAACCTTACTAAGAGCCGTCTCTGAACGTATAATATTGTATCAGAAGGATCGGTTGAAAGCCTGGTGCGTCTCCTGCACGTGCTAAAGGGTATACAGCACGTCTGTTTGAGACGCAGAGGGCTATGATCGATCTTTGGTATATGACGACTTGGGAATGAGAACGGGCTTGAAGAAGCTGGCTCTTAAAGGCTGCTGCAGGTCTCCATATTATATCGCTGTTAAAACTCTGAAAAGCCTTCACACTACAGGATCATTACAGGCAGAGAATTTGTTCAGACACACCTCGGGAACAGTCCAGTGATTCTCAAGAGGGATGAAAAGGACCCAAAATCTGGCGAATTATCCTCTTGTGCGGGGCTGGCATTAAAAAAGCAGGTGAACTGTCTCCTAGCTGAAGACGTGGAGTTTGCACTGGCATCTTTTCTGTCTCTCACCTCTCACTCCTCCTTCTCCGCTTCTGTCTTTCCTTATTTCGGTCTCTCTAACTTACACTCCTCGACAGGCCGCCAAACCTCACCTCGGATGTGTCTGTGTGTGAGAGCGGCTACAGTCCCACCGCAGGCCTCCGTGTTCGCTCCTGAATCGCTGCTTGAGTGTGATGTTTTTTTGGATGACAGTTCAGAATCTATTCTAGGATGTAGCACACATCCCCTAATAACATGCACTGACAGAGATGTCAAGAAGACACGTGTGGGTTGGTGTAACAAAAGGTGTCACGGCTGATTTTGTACCTACAGTTCTGCCTGTACCTGCAAGTTCGAACAAGTACAATCTACACCAGTCACACGGCAAGCTGCACATTTACACACTTCCATTTGTTTTATTAAAAACCCTGTTGTAAGCCTGAAGGAGACAAAGACTTGGGACTTGCAGCCTAAATGAGTAAAGACGGCCTTCATCATTAAACAAGTTTGCCTCTGGCTCTGTGGGAATTGGAGGTTTGTCCACTGCTCTGACGTCCCAGGCCACTTCTGCACGCTGAAGACGCCAAAAATGTCTCTCTTTACTCTCCCGAGAAGCCGTTTACATCCTGCTCTCATGGCAGGTAATTAGTCTGACACTCTTACCCCTTTCCCACTTAAATTTAACGTGTTGACACGGGTATTTCAGACCCAAGAAGACCTGCTTATAGATTATCTCTGTTCCCATTGCCAGTGGAGTATACTCCTGTCGGTCTCTTTTCTGCTGCGTCACCATCTGATGTCACAAATGCAGGGGAAACAGGGTTAGTAAACAGTGAAGATGTTACGGTGGTTAGGTCTTTATTGTATCTATTACTCATTCAGTCTGTTAATCAAAATCGGCGCCGACAAATTTGGAACGATGTTCGAGCGCTGCTCGGATGGAGACGGGCGGAATTTGTAGCTGAGATGACGAGGAGTCAGAGAACTTTCAGACGGACCATAGCATCGCACCGGAGAGGGGGCGGAGATTAGCGTGTCGACCCAGGTTTTGTGTACCCATCAATGCCGAGGCATAATTACCCGGGTCTACTGCAGAGTCATTTGACCCGGGTCTGAATGCAGATTATAGCCTTTCCCATTTAGCAAAAAAGCAGAGTGTTAACAGGTGTTGGCGGGTTTTAGGCCAGTGGGAAATTGACTAAAGACTTGGGACTTGCAGCCTAAATGAGTAAAGAAGGCCTTCATCATTAAACAAGTTTGCCTCTGGCTCTGTTTAACTGATGGAGGTTTGTCCACTGCTCTGACGTCCCAGGCCACTTCTGCACGCTGAAGACGCCAAAAATGTCTCTTTTTACTCTCCCGAGAAGCCGTTTACATCCTGCTCTCGTGGCAGGTAATTAGTCTGAGACTCTGAGACTTCAGTCCACGTGCACACACACACTTGCTTTAACCCTGCTGCTGAGGTTCTTATTTAAAATGCATCAAGTCAGCAGTTGGTTAAAAATCACAGGCGGCTGCAGATTTCTGGATTATTCCACTTAAAGCCTCAGAGACGGCGGGATAACAGTGCTGGATTTAAAGGCAGACCCTTAAAGGCATGGTCACACCAATATTGATGACAGCATCACTTTCAGACTTAAAACATCAAATCCACTCATTTCACTTCTGCTATTTTGTAACCATCAGAGTTAAATTTGGAAATCTAACCTGTGAATTTAAGCCCCTGAACACTCGAAGGGCTGACCTCTGAAGAATCAGACAATTCAGACAAGAAGTTTTCATCATTTTAGAAGAAGAAGAAGAGATATACTTTAATAATCCTCAAGGGGAAATTTGAGGATTAGAGAAGTTATTATTACAAACATGCTACACACACAGGTCCGAAATACACACGTGCACAAAGAGGACTCTGACATGCATTAATGGAGGGATGTCAGAGTGAGGGGGCTGCACATGGACATGCGCCCCGAGCAGTGGGGGATTTGGTGCCTTGCTCAGGACACCTCGACAGTACCCAGGAAAGGAACTGTCACCTCTCACACTACCAGCCCCAACTGACCTTTCGCTAAGCCCCCTCCCTCGAATGGCCACTGTCCAATCCTACATTAGCAACCGTAACTAGGCACGTGAGGCCTGTCAAGCTTTCAGAACAAGGAGAAATGCCGAAACGGTGTGCATATTGAATCGGCAAGTCCGACAGCAGATATCCTCAAAGTTTAGAGGGGGGGTGTCATAATACTCGAGAGGAGAGATGTCTGGCCTTCGCTACCACCATCGATGATATCGTCACAGCTTTTCTGTTGCCACTCCTTGGTTTGTGCCATTGTTGTGGCAAACAGGATTGTGTCGCTTTCCTGTTGTGCCTTTAGGAGATTCAGTGTTTGGATCAAGCCCACGATATGCGAGCAATATCCTCATGTGCTTTAAACAAAATAAAGAAGTGGGATAATTTAGTTTTGCTAGCAGTGGGCTAAAACATATAAGATAATGGAAGTTATAGGGAGTCATAACTAAACATTAGCTTGAAATAAAACAATATATTGACTCACCCTGCTGTGCAAGAATATTGTTGTTCCTGTGAATGATCCTTAACATGAATTGTCAAGACATGATTTTTATGTCTCATTCATTCTCAACACTCCGCTGACGAGATTCTGGATGTAGCTTTCAAATGCGTGTTGTCGTCCTTTCTGTCGACCTGTCCTTGCTTTTAATTCACATCTCTCACTGTTGAAAACACCATAATATTTACATGCCCGTGTGAAAGCTTGACAGGCGTAGCAACAGTAACTAAGGGGGGGCGGGGCTTAGTGAAGGGTTAATTCCAGGCTTGGTCTGTACCTGGACTTGAGCTGGCCACCCTCCAGTTCCCATGCCAAGTCCCGACAGACTGAGCGACCATCTACCCCATGTTAGTCTTTTTTAACGCAGTGTTTATTCCCCCAGTGCAGAACAAATCACAAGCTTTGAGTTAGCTGTTAGCCGAGGCAGACGGCTGTTCAACATGAGTCTGGTTCTGCTCGAGGTTTCTGCCTGTTAAAAGGAAGTTTTTCTGCCAATGTGCCGAATGTTGCTACTCACGGTGATTGATGTTGCGCCTCTCTTTAAATAACATAACAAAGAGTCGCTCTAGACCTGCTCTTTCTGTAAAGTGTCTCGAGATAACTTTGGTTATGATTTGGCGCTATACAAATAAAATTTGATAGATTGACTGATGAGAAGCAGGCCACCGTGAGGAGGAAGCAATATCTATAAACCACCTCTTGGTTAATAAGCTGCCTTTGTGAGTCTGCATTTTGGCCACTGCCATGTTGGTAGTCTGGAGCCAGAGGTGACGGTATAAAAGTGAAGGCAAAGTACCCCCAGAAGCAGGCACTGTCATCAAGCGCATTTGGAGCCAGACTCTGCGCAGAAGAGATCGGCTTCTGGAGCCGTGGTAGTGACGTACCACCCCCTCTGCTAACCAAAACACACATTTAACTTACAGGCAAAATGGCAAAGATCCAGCAGCTGAGCAGTTTCTTGTGTTGGTCTGAAGCAGACGTTCAAAGATATGGAAAGTTCAATGACTGTAGTGTTAGTGTTAGTTACGTCTCCTCTCACTGTTCCTCCTCTACTCTGCTACTCGGGAACAGAACGCTGCAGGAGCCCCATTTGTCCACAGAGCTGTCAATCATGAGGTCACACCCCCTTTTTACAGCATCAAATAACTAATTAAAAGTAAACTTGTCAGAAAAATGAACACTTGGACGTAAATCAGCATGATAAGAACTAACTATAATGACAGAAACCATGTTTGAGAAAAATGCATTTGGCGTTTGACTCATGTCCCATCTATTAACATGGAGGAGGCGGGCTTTATGACCTACACTGCAGCCAGTCAGCAGGGGGCGACAGAGAGGGTTTGGCACACTTTTAGGGAGCTGTCATGTTGTCCATGTTTTTATACAGTCTGTGATTTGGATTAGACAAAACATTCAAACAAAAAGTCGTCGCTGTGTTGACGCTAAGGGTGGAAAACTCCAGTGTTAAGAACATAAGAACATCTTAAATCTCTTAATATTCAGAGATTGCTCCATGTGTAAATAAAACCAAACAACCAATTACAAAGTGTCTCTCTTGTGCAGCAGTTGCTTCTTGTTCTCTTAAAATTACTCTCAAAGCAGAAACCTGCAGCAGTCAGAGCTGAGGCCTGAAATGATCACAGCCTCTCCTGGGACCTCCTCTCTCCAGTCTCTGCTCTTCTCAGCCCAGACACAAAGACTGCACACATCAAGAGCGCAGAGGTTTGACGTCCCAGCTGCCAACTGTTAGCTAATTAGCCTCAGTTCTAGTTCGGCCTGTTGCAGCTACACGACTCATCAGCCGCTAATGAACCCCGCTCATCCTTCTGCAGCTTCTGAGGAGAGCTGAGAGTCATGCTGGACAACATGCGGAGAGTGTAGAGGCTCCAGCAGCGACCAAATGTTCACAGGGTGAGGTTTCTGTGCAGAGAGACAACAGCTGTTTGTCTCACATCTACAAAAACATGTCTGTGAAATGCAGATTATGTCGGTGCAACATAATGTGGCTTCTTCAGTCCTTTTCTGAAGTTCATCATCCACAGTCTCAAGGCTGTTTGAGAAAGTTTCTTTATCCTGAAATTATTACAGCCTTCTAAGGTCCCTGATCAGACAGAACGTGTTTTAGCAGCTTGTTTGTAGTTGTTTTGAATGAGAGGGACGCTTTTCGCGTTTTTTTAGAACTATGTTCATAGTACAGATAACCCAGGGTTAACCCGGAAGTATCTCTGTTTACAGATTCTACATACTAGAAGGTAAGTGTTCTGGTTTCCGTTTGAACTACACTTGTAGTCCGAGTAGTAATGACCAATCACGTATCAGCAGGCTGCGGTGTATGCAAGAAAAACAGTCCGTTAGGAGAGTGAAAGCAGGCTGAACGTAATGCGCCGTAATAATGACATCCCGGCTCCCATCAGCGTGATCTGACGAGGATTAACTTCTTATTAATCTCTATAAACAGACACCTGCGTGTGTTAACAATCTGTTCTAGATCTAAAATCAAACTTGAGATGAATTCCCTTGACGCTGTGTCACGAAAGCCGTTCAGCATTCAGATTTCCCGACTTCCTCGAATGCATCAGATCGATCCGACCTCCGTTCAACAAACGAGCATTTTAAAAGTTTTCTTCTCCTCTTGAGGACAGACCTGACAACGCTTGAATTTTTACTTCGTACTAATCTGCATCATGAAGTTATTTCAGCAAAGGTAAGACCCGTTAATAACAATTAATCACAAGAGAGCGGTTTCTCTTTCTGTAACAATGCAGCACGCTTACAGCCCGACACGTTCACCGGTGTCCCCAGAGGATATATCGTCTCAGACAGTGGTGGCTGGTGAAAAATATTCTAGGTGGGGCTGTGCTGTGCCATACTCAGTTTTTAACAAGTCCATGCTTTATCAATGCCAGCAGTTTTAAAAAGCAAACATGGGAAGCAAAATAGTGCATTTACATGGCTACATCCAGCTAGCCTAGCCTTTGCTCTGCTTTAGGGGCGCTCGAAAAGACGAGTAGCCTAACGCTTGTTTCCCACATTTCCAATGAACATTAATTAATGTATATATTTTTTTGTATATATACATATATATATATTACATATTTAAATATGTAATTTTGTTAATATACTTTTAAAAAAAATAAAAACACACCCTCCACTAGGGAGGGCGGCGCCCTAGCACCCTCTATTGGCCAGCTGCCACTGGTCTCAGACTACAGCCGATGGGATCCCAGATTGACCCGGACGTTATTGCAAATCCTGCTTTATGCAGACCTCGGGTCTACTCTTTGTTATACTATTCACAGAGACCCAACATTCATCCACCATGAGCAAGTTGTTGAAGCGAGGAAAAAAAACGTCCTTTTAACAGGCAGACACCTCGAGCAGAGTCAGACTCATGGTGAGACAGACAGACAGACAGACAGATGACACACAGCAACAAAAACAACAGATAATACAGACTGATGGTTACAAGGCCAATGACACTTGTAGAAATATGACTAATAACGACTATACTAATGATAGGGTGTGCTGAATGTTGGGGTAGATGTCAGAAGGATGGATTGTAGAAACTTACCGGTTATTGTAAACAGCCGTTTCAAATGTGCTCTTCAATATTCATAATAACAATTCGGCCACAACTCATTTTATGAACCAATGTTTGCACTGGAGCAAAACAGCCTGTGAAGCAATAATTATATGATAATAAAAATGTACTTTTGTTATCTTCAGTACAAAATGCTGTGAAGTAAAAGGAACAAAACAAACCGATTAACTAACACATTAAAAGAAGATTGTGTGCTGCTGGTTTCATCAAGGCCCACAAAGCAAAAGAAAGACATCACAAGGTTATTATCATTAAAGCATACGTTTACATATAATAAGCTGCACAGCCTGCAGGCTAAAGAACAAAATCAAGAGCATGTCTTTGGACGGTGGGAGGAAGCCGGAGTAACTGGAGGGAACCCACGCATGCACGGGGAGAACATGCAAACTCCACACAGGAAGATCCCCTACATCCAAACCGGGATTCAAACCTTCTAGCTGTGAGACGACAGCGTTAACCACTGGACCACCGTGCCCTTTAGACCACCAATAATCCCCATAAAGGTAGAAAATGCATTAAAATTTGCAAAGATTATTGTTTTAAACCTCCTAAAGCCGGAGATATACTTGCTGCTTGCAACCAGCTGCGTCATGAATGTAATTGTTCACATACTTGTCTCAAGCATCAACCTCCGGTGTTGAAAAATGAAGCCAATGCGGAAGTGCAACAAACTGCAGTTCCTCAAGTGGCCACTTGAGGCTGGCTCCAGAAAACAAGAAATAACATTACGGCAGATGGGAAAATGCTGATTTTTACAGCAGAAATAAACATGTTTACAGCCTGGTACGAAAAACATTTTAGTTATAAATAGCAAATTTTACTGTCCAAGATAACTGTACGGAGGGTGAATTATTTTATAACACACCCATTTTAATTATATTAAGCCTTAAATATACATATAGCCTAGCTTCATAGCCGTAGCTGGCTGATTCATGTGGCCCGCCCATAGAGCTCAGCCATATGCTTTAGCTTCGTCGCGCTCCGCCTCTTTGCCCGTCTCTAGATTAGCCGGCTCTGGCATTTCCAATATGGCGACCCCCAGCGGCGGCGCAATTCGGACTTCAAAACGCTTCTTCAGAGACCAATGGGTGACGTCACTGAGACTAGGTCAATCATTTATACAGTCCATCGGTGTGTCCGAAACCGCATACTATCATACTAATCATACTAACCGTGACATAAAATTGAGTATGTCGTGCGTTCCCATCTCATAGTATGCAATTTTGTGTATGCGAGAAATGCCCGGATGTATACTAGATCGGCCCGGATACTTGAGTGTGAGACGGGAGCTCACTGGTTGTACTCAACCGCCCCAAATTGCATTGCGGCTATTCAGCTTCTACTATGGCGGAGATGGACCGGAGATCAGACCGGACATACGTAAACGATTAAGTCACGTGATACGGAGAAGACGGCTCTGAGTATGATGCGAACGGCATCCTAATAGTCAGGTTAGTAGGCAGTATGCAGTACATACTGTTTGAGTATGTAGTAGGCAGTACGTCAGTATGCGGTTTCGGACACAGCATATGACTTGTCTTTGCACTACTCGTGTTTCTGGAGGATACCTCTAGAGGGCACACCAGAGAGCTCAGGCTGTTTGCAACTACCATATGAACGGGATGTAAACAACAGACGTGGGGACACTCGAGGAGGTTACTGTAATGTTCATTCTGAGATCACAGCAGAATAAGTGACAGGTTTTGTGTGTTCGGTGGACAGAACACACCATCAGCACCATCCCCGCTCCGTTTCTCCCACATGTTCCTCCGTGCACGGATGTAACGGCCCCGGATTTGTTCCATTTAGTTTTGCAGGTTTCCACGTCGACTTCTAATCTGATCTGATCCATCTCTAGCTGTTTTGACCGGCATGTTTGTCGCTGTTAAGCGGCAATAACCCCCTCTGCCGCTACACTGCTCCTACTGTTCATGTGCCGACTGCATCTCGCGTACGCGTAGCGTTACTTTTTAAGGACGTGCACAGCTGACGCTCCAAACAGAAGCAAGGAACGCGCAGTAGCCGTCATGCGTACACGTAGTTAAAAGCAAGTATATCTCCGGCTTAAGGAAAAAAGGTACATTAACAAGCTAGCTGTAAAGATATTCTTTCCCAAAGTCGACAGCTGACTTCAATTTTTAAAGGATAACTTTGGGATGTTTCAAGCTAGACCCTATTTTCCCATGTGTTTGTGTGTAAGTGACTAGTGGAGAAAATTGTACAATTGAGATACATTGTATCTCATTTCGCGGCTGCCTGCTGGTGCTCCCTCCCTGAATACTGGATCGATTTCAAAAATTGTTGTCTCCACCAGTCACTTACACACAAACACATGGGAAAATAGGGTCTAGCTTGAAACATCCCGAAGTTATCCTTTAACATCACAAAAACTTAGAACAAAAAAACAAAAAAAGTCTCAAATTTCAGTGTAAGTTCTTCAGGAAGTTTTTGCAAAATTCAGAGATTTGGTGCCAAAAAAAGATCTGGTGGGAGCAGATCAACATGAAGAAAAGATGAAAATCACATTTTACATCTGCTCAGTGCTCATTCCCAATTTATATGAGCATTTTTTCATACTTTGAGCCCTTTTCCCCTCAGGTTTGGAAGCCGTTCTGCCAGGTTTCCTCCCTGCACACACCTCTCCAGGTCTCCTCCCCGTCTGTGTCGGGGTGTGCGGCTCACAGCGGTGAGACGAGGAGCGCAGACGCGGAGTCGGAGTGTGCAGCCTTGTAGTCGGAGGGGCGGCTTCCTGTCCTGCATTATTGATACCTGATGTTCACAGTTGACCTGGCGCTCACACACTCCCCTCACCGGGCCACGACTGGGGGAGTGTGAGTAGCAGACAGAGAGAATTAAACCAGCGCTCCATCACGTCCACCTCGTTGCATTAAACGTCTTCTTTCAGAGGCAAATTGCTGCTGAATTGTTTAATCCTTATCAGGGGCTCATAGGCCGGCTGTGTGAGGTGCTGCCGTGCTAATGGCTGTTAGTTCTGTTTGACAAGCTTTGCAATTTGTTCTATATAATCGGCCTTAGTTCAGCGAGAATTGGCGCTTCATTACTTCCTTAAATGCGAGCGTTTTTATCCAAATACTCAGCCATTGGAAACCAGGAGTGTAATATAGATAATTTGCCCTGAAAAGAAATAGACGGAGCGGAGTGGGACCGAGCGATCCGTCTCAAAGCCCTGTGAGAAAACTCCACTGACAACCATATAATTAGCCTCTGTGAGCATCTCCCACCATTTTATTGTGTCTTTATCTCCTCTCTATAAACTGGGAGGGGGGAAAAGAAGAAAAAAAAACAAGGGGCTGCAGGTTTCAGAGTAAATTACCCATGCTTATTTATTCAGAGATGTCGCCTCATAGAGCAACCAACCCCCTGGGTCTTCTCACAGGACCGAGCGAGCGCCAAATCGCTTTGCTGCTTGGAAGGAGAGACAAATAACAGAGTTAGAGGAGGGAAAGAAAAGGTAGTGTTTTCCAAAGAAGAGGGTTAGGGCGACAGATAAGAGGGGGGAGATTACAGTGCGAGGTCATGAGGGAGGTCGAGAGAGAAGAGGGGATGGAGATGAAGGCCTGAACACAAAGGGGAAAAGACTAAAAGGAGGGGAAGAGAGTCTTTTTTGGGAGGAAAGCGATCATAGCAGCAGATCAGAGAGACGGTTAACTCGAGCCTGGGAAGGAGGGAAGTGAGAGGAGGGAGGCTGGAGGGGGGTGATGAAAAAGTAACGAGGGAGGAGGTGGGGTGGAGAGCAGCGTCTCCCAGGGGTCTTGGAGGGAGAGGAAGACGGCTCGGCGAATGCCCCCCCCCCCCCCCCCCCCCCGCAGAGAAACTCAACAGGGGGTCGGCTTTTTGTTTGGGAGAGAAAAAAGAGAAACCACCCTCGATAGTGAAAACAGAGGCTCATACACTCCATATTTCAGCATGCGGACGAGCTTTGTTCACTGAGACGGGGGGCTTCTTCTAATTCGGTCACTTATCTCCCACCCCCACATTGACATACATTCACACACACACACACACACACACACACACACACACACACACACACACACAGCCTGCCCACACATTCACGAATATAGATGTTCAAGTGTTAGCGTGATGGCAGGCTTCCCTTTGTTTTGGCTCCGTGCGCCAACACTTCAGAAGTGCCTTTAAATACATCTGCTTTCTTAAAAATGAAATTTGAACCCAAGAAAATTGAGTGAGCAGAGTATATTTTTTACTACTCTTCTTCTCTTTTAGGAGGTTTTTCCCAGTCCTTGAACTGCAGTGAGGTCATGAGGAGGAGACCAGGGGTGATGCTTTGGTGTGCAGGTGAAGGACTGACGGGACAAACTGAGTCTGAAGCTGTGTCCCAATCCAGCGGCTGCAGCCTTCGAAAGCTGTATTTGAAGGCCAATTGCTTCACAGAAGCGTGTCGAAGGCTCTCCCAATTCGAAGGATGTAGCCTACAAATGCGTCCTCTGTTACCCCGGCTGCGAAGGATGCACCCACCGTATCCCAAGATGCATTGCGCGGCTATTCAAATGAGATGGCGGATTTTTACGGCCTAGGAATGCACTTTAAAATGTAAATGTTTTTGGTTTCAACTCAGTCGAATAGCAAGTGTCACACACGTTTAAGAAAACGAAAGGACCCTTGAAACAAATGATCTTTAAAATAATAGGTTAACTTACGCAATGTGAGTTATGCTAGCTATTTAGCCCACTAGCTACCTGTTGCTAGGCGACAGGAGCGGCGTTTGGTGACGCAAGGGTCGACCAGACCGTCTCATTTCAGGTTGGCTTTAACGGTCTACGCAGGCTATGAATGGAGCATCCTCCGTGGACCGCCTCCTGCGAAGGCTGCAGCCCGTGGATTGAGACACAGCTTGATTCATGTCACACATGATGCTAATGTTAGAAAACCAAAAGACTTATGGGTAAGTTTAGGAAAGGATTTCCTCAAAGAGTCAAAAAGTCGTTTAATTTTCAACTTTTTAACCAAGAGCATTATAAAGGCAGAGGCCTCAATAGAAGACTTTAAAGGTATAATCTGGAAGATTTTCATTTAAATAAATGTCTGTTAAGTCACTCTCTGTCACCAAATGAGGTAACACAATGGTGATTGAGCCTGTGGCCCACTAATGAAAGCCTTTGCATTTGCAGTATTACAGACTGGGTGTCTGGTGCGACTTTCGCAGAATAAATCCCAAGCTCCGCCCAGTTAGTGACGCGTTTTCCATCACCCAGCAGTGGTTGGTCTGCCAGAGAGGGTAGGCGGAGCTAAGCGGCTGCTTTTCCGGTCTCTGCAAGTGTTGCGAGTAAACAGTAATCTACTATGGCTGAACAAACAAAGAAAAGATGGATGACTACAGATACAACTTCAACAATAAGTGAAAATCCAAAGAAAAAGAGTGGGAGGCACTCAAAAGTACAAAAATAGCTGGGAATAACTTGCCGATGCTGTATTAGTTGTGTTTAGCATTAATTGTTAGGAGGCACAGTTGAACGTGAGGTTAAAGTACCAGTTTTCTGCTTGAGGCTGCTTGAGCTTGTTTACATCCATATTTGATGAACAGTAGGACTGGTAGCGCTTCTTGCCGTTGGGGGCGTTCTGTATGAAAAGGTTCATAATCCCCAGATGTGGATGTAAACAGCCTCGAATTAAAGTCAGTATCTTAACCTCAGAGTTATTGTTTCATTTCAAACACACTGTGCCGAAATACGGAGCCGAAACAAGAGTCCCAACTTTCATTCGACTGAGCTGTATATTAATTCCCCCCCACCACCCCCCCTCCAATCAGCCTCCTGAGGAGCACTTTAATGTGGATCTGGAGCAGATTAGCCGGCAGGCTAAAGCTAAATTCTGTAATCGCTGTGATGGACTTAAACAAAACTGAGTAGGGGTCTCCTCAAGGTTAAACTGATTGCTGTCTTTGTCTATTAGCTGTCAGTGTTCATTCAGGCGCTCAGCTTCTTTCTCTGCCTCCATTTTACTGCAACATGCTCAGGGATTGATTTGGGTCACACATTTGGTACAATGTGTGTAAAAAATCTCATTTTCATTGAGTCTTTGTGGGTAACTGAGTCCTTAAAGTCATGTTTTTCTGTAAAAGAGGACAAAGAAGGGTTAGATTATTTCCCCAGTTTCTAAACATCTCTTTAATTTGTGTTTATGCAGCAGACAGACTCTGTCTTGTTTCTAGATGCAGATTCTTATATCCCAGAAATTCTCTTAACAAGTTCATTTCTACTGCAAAACAGGATGACGTTTTTTATTCTACTAGATTTCTTGTGCAGGTTTTAAAACAATAAAGTTTGTAGGAATCAGTTGTGAACATAAGCGACTCTTTAAGAAGATTTTCTGTGTTTGCAAAGGATGACATGTGTCCAGTCCCTCTTAAGCGTTTCCTGATTTTACTTGAATTTTATTTGTTATATATTATTTGTAAAATGTTTTTTGTCATTTAATTGAATTACATTTTATATTGATTAGATATAAAACAACCCCCCTTAAAAAATAAGTTACATGGTTACACGCGCTGTTTGGCTCGGTCAGTAGAGCAGGCGCCCCATGTACAGAGGCTACAGTCCTCGTCGCACTGATCGCAGGTACTCCCAACATTTCCTGTCTCTCTTCAGCTGTCCTAATAAAAGCCAAAGGCCAAAAAAATAATCTAAAAAATAAGTTACATAAAAATAAAAAGCACCCCAGACCCCAATAGGTCATAAATCAATACATCTACAGTTATCGTATTAATACATAAAGCATACTGACTGGCTGCAGTATAGGTCATAAAGCCCGCCTCCGCCATGTTAACAGATGGGACATGAGTCAAACTATAAAATCAAAATACACGTCAAATACATTTTTCTCAAACATGGTTTCTGTCATTATAGTTAGTTCTTATCATGCTGATTTACATTTTTCTGACAAGTTTATTTTTAATTAGTTATTTGATGCTGTCAAAAGGATGATTGACAGCTCTGTTGACAAACACGGCTCCTGCAGCCGATCTGTTCCGGATTAGCAGAGTGGAGGAGGAACGGCGAGAGGAGACGTAACTAAAACAATCACTACAGTCATTGAAGTTTACATATCTGTGAACGTCTGCTTCAGACCAACACAAGATGCTGTTCTGCTGTTAAACACGCTGACGTGCGGGATCCTTGCTGTTTTTACGGTGAGTTAAGTGTGTGTTTTGGTTAGCGGAAGTCTACAGAAGGCTACGGCGGCGCCACCCACCGATCTCTACTGCGCAGACTCTGGCTCCATATGATATGATGAGCGCCTATCACCGGGGCTATTTTGACATCAATTTCATCCAATGAGAGCACAAGATGTGTCGTCCATCTATATATATCATTGATCAATACCCCGTTTAATGTGTTACACCTCTAATATCGGCCATAAAGGCCTTCCATAGTTGGCTAGTTTTTCTTTTAACCTGAGCGACATGTTTTCAAAGGCAGCAGTCTCTGTCGTGAGTTTAAGCCACTCTGTGAACTCTGTTCATGTGGGCTCTTCCAGTTTCGCAGAATTACCGTAGCCGCTACAACACAGCCCGTCTTTATCAGTCAAGACTCTTTTGTTACGGCTGGTGACACAAGAGATTTGTCACCTCACAAACATAACAGGGGGATTCTGGAGGAGGCTGACTTCAAGACTTTTCAGGACCACCGTCCAGAAAGGTAGTACCATGGGGCAGTCCCATAGAGCATGGAGGAATGGGCCACCTCTGTATTACATTTCCAACATCTATTTTCCTTGGTCAATAGACAGACAAAATGTTTGTTATTTTGATTTAAATTGATTTCCTGTTAAACTGGATGATTCTCTGAGCTGTGTGGGCTTTGTGAAGCATTTTGTAACTTGGGTTTTGAAGATTGCTCTCTAAAAAAGAGGTTACTCAATAAATAACCGTGACCTGACTGTGATTAGACCTTGCCAAGCTAGAAAAGTTACTTATTAACTTAATTCACACTAATTATGCTTGTTTCTGACACTCTTCATAATATTTAGCAGAAACCTTTGCTGAGTGCTGTCCAGTCAAACTCGACAGCCATTAATAAGCAAGTTGTCCCTGAAACGATCTGAAAAGAGTCCTTTCTCTCTCCACCTACAGCTTCGCTTTTCAATTAAATGTCTCTGTGGAGTCAAAAGCAGGAAAATAATAGAAAGTGCAACGAGAAAGGGTGCATATTTTCACTGACAGAAAGTCAAAATTTAGAGGATATTTGTGCCGTTTTGTTTCCGTAGTGCTGCTCTGAGCCAGTTCAGTGTAACTTATTCATGATTCAGGGGCAGCAGCAACACGAGGAGCAGAGGCAACAAAAGAGAAGGTTAGAAACTGGGAGTAAAGCAGGATCTTTGGCACGGATCAAAGACGAGGTGAGGAGGAGAGGAGGAGAGGAGGAGAGGCAAGGTGGAAATGTTTTACTCCTGCAAAGGTGATCAGATGAGACATGAAGAAAAGACAAGAAGGGGAGGAAGGAGGGGGTGTTTCCCTGAGGTGGAGATGTGTTTGTGTGTGAACTAATCTCTCTCTCACACACACACACACACACACGCACACACGCTCCCTCCCTCTCGCCCAGTCAGTCAGTCGCAACAACACGCTCAGCGAGGTCGGCAGCACAAAGCAGAGTCGCTCTCCTCCTAGCTTGCACACACACATACACACACACACTACACTACACCACACACGCTCAGAGACTCGACACACACCTCCTCAGCGACGCCCGGGGAGCTGAGGCAAAACTGACGAGAGAGAGGAAGGCAGGAGGAGAGAGGGAGAGAGAGCGGCGAGGGGAGGATAACTGAAGAAGAAGAAGAAGAAGAAGAAGAAGAAGAAGAAGAAGAAGACAGGTGCAGATTCTAAAAGAAAATAAAGATACATTTGGGGAAAACATCAGTCAGGTAAGAGCTCTTTTTTGTCTTTTCCTTTCACTCTCTGGTTTCATCCTCTTGAAAATAACACACTGATAATACAGTGTACTTTATAAGTGTGCAACCTCATCTACTCTAAAGTTACGACGTACGACTCACAACCTTTGAGGCTTGTTTGTTTGTCTTTTACCTGTGAGAGAGGACGGGAAAACATTTTTGTGTTTCTTGTGGTGACGTGCGGAGAGAATTTGGCAAACTGAAGGTGGTGAGGAGGTTCTTGTGCGTGCATTCAAGCTGTACACAAACTTAGAGAAAGTGTGAGTTGTGAGGGACGTGAAGGCAGAAGGGGACGTTTTGAAATCTAATAAAGGACTTTCTGAGCATCTTAAGACAGCTTTGATAGAGAAGGAGGGACTCATGAGTAATAAGGGCTCCAGGAATAAGAGTAAGTTACTTTTGCACCTGTAAAAAGGTTCATGTTGGTCGTTAATGGAAGCGAAAGTAATCGTTTGACTTGTCTTTGGTGTTTGTCTGATGGATTGTTGGTAGAAATTTGGTCACTTTTCAGCTGAATGCCCTAAAACATTTATCTAAATGTATGTGACATTGCCCTCTGATGGCTGTAGTAAAAGGGACTTGAGTCAGGAAGTTACAGGAAGTTGGAAGAAGTTATAAAAGAGCCACGGAGGTCAGAGGTCGGGTGGAGGGTCAACATTTTGTTTCATACCAACAGTCAGTGTGGGACTTGACTTTACCAAGTGATAATTAACCAAAGTCTCCTAATCGTAACAGACGTTTAAACCCAAACCAGGATGTTTTTCTACTGTGTGGTCTTCTTAACACCAGACTGTGACCCAGACAAAATGTGTTTATGTATATAAGCTGCATATCGAAACTGCATATTGTAACACAAGAATTGTAAGGTAGGTATCATAGCGTAACATCTATCGTAAAGTACGCATCGTAACGTATGTATCGTAACGTACGCATCGTAACGTACGTATCGTAACGTACGCATCGTAACGTACGCATCATAACGTACGTATCGTAACGTACGCATCGTAACGTACGCATCATAACGTACGTATCGTAACGTACGCATCGTGACATCTATCGTAAAGTAACTTAACGTACTTGGCGTAATGTATGCAAAAACATTTTTACCCAAGCTTAAATGATTTTCTAAATGTGTGATTGCTTGTGCGACATCGTTAACATTTTGTTGTGCTTATTTTGACGTCTCCCCTGAAATAATGTCAGATGGACTAATCCAAGCTATTTGTGCAGAACATTTTATCTGAACAATTTAACCAAACTGTGAACATTAACAGAGCCGCACCACTTATCGCGACACTCCTACATGACTGATTAGATAAGTGAGTCTGCAGCATGAACAACGATACCTCTGTTGTCTCTGCTCAGGAGCGTCTGAGGTGCTCACACAGACCTTAAAAAGACGAAACAACCGCAGCAGATCCAGGTCAGAGAGGCTGCGAGGGAGCAGGCGTGCTGCGTTTGTGTTTTTGACCTTCAGCGTGTTTATGAAGAGCTGATGTGAGCAGACGAGGAGGGAGAGAGAGACAGAAGAGACGGAGAGAGTAAAGGGATGAATGGAGTCATTGTCTGGTCTGTGTGTGTGTGTGTATGTGTGTGTGTGTGTGTGTGTATGTGTGTGCGCTATATGAGGGGGGCGTGTTTTGTGTGTCTCAAAACAAACTGTGAGCAATCAGTGTCATGTGAGAGGTTAATGTTACACCGAGCCTTGTAAACAAAGAGATCAGACATGAATCTTTCCTGTGAATCAACGATCATTAAAAAGTTTATCCTGTGATATTACAGGAGAAATACTTCTTTGGAACAACCACCGAGTTCACAGGCAGTCGAGCAGAGATACGTATCATTAGCAGTGACTGTTTTTTGGGGGAATTCAGCTAAAAATAAAAAGACAAAATATCAGGCTCTACAGCTCAAAGATAATCTGTGCATCACGTGTCATTAAAAATCATTTTGGTGGGACAATTTGGTTTGAACACTGATATTTCTTTAGCTCATTTCTAAAGTCATTGCACCAAGCCTCGGACAAAGTGGGCCTTTCGGTGGGGAGTTTGCATGTTCTCCCCGTGCATGCGTGGGTTCCCTCCGGGTACTCCGGCTTCCTCCCCCAGTTCAAACACATGCTCATCAGGTTCAATCTAAATTGCCATGAAAGGTTGTCTGCCTCTGTGTGTCAGCACTGTGATTGACTGGCGGCCAGTCCAGGGTGTAACCCCGTCTCTCGTCCAGTGAAAGCTGGGATAGGCTCCAGCCCCCCCCGCGACCCTGAACAGGATAAGTGGATTCTAAATGGATGCACCAAGACTTTAAAGTAACGATCTCGCAGATTTTCATTTAAATTAATGTCTGTTAAGTCACTATCTATCGCTGAATGAGGTAACACAATGGTGATTGAGCCTATGGCCCACTGATGAAAGCCTTTGCACTTGCAGTATTACAGACTGAGTGTCTGTGGCGACTTTCACCCAGTTAGTGACGCGTTTTCCATCAGCCAGCAGTGGTTGGTCTGCCAGAGATGGTAGGCGGAGCTAAGCGGCTGCTTTTCCGGTCTCTGCAAGTGTTGCGAGTAAACAGAAATCTACTATGGCTGAACAAACAAAGAAAAGATGGATGACTACAGATACAACTTCAACAATAAGTGAAAATCAAAAGAAAAAGAAACAAACTCGACGCTCAGATGAAGCAAACAGTCTGAAAAGGAAAGAGACCGTCAGCGAGGAAAATCAAGAGTTACAACCGGAGCCAACTGTGGACGTCACACATGCGACACTGTCTGGATATCTGGGAAGTGTGCTCTCAATTACTGTTTATCACCATAGGTACCGCCAAAGAGGACGAGATCTTCGAGATTACAACTTTAACAGTGCTCAAGTTTAAAAATCTTCTAGTATTTTAAAAAGATGAAAATCAAAGAGGCCAATTTCTGGAAGCAGCTCTTTAAGAGTCTCCTGAGAGGACTCTAACCATGGCTCATACATGCATCACTTCTTATGACAAATAAAAAGCTTAAAGTAGAGTTATAGGACACTTAAGAAGAGTTAAAGTGCTCCTCAAAGACCAAAGCAGATGAGGATCCCAAACCTCCAAAGCAATTAAAAGCAGGGATGCTGAACAGGTGAATCAATTACAAAGTGATTAGAACATAAAACACTGTCGATAAAACGCAGACAAGCAAAGCAGCAGCAATAAAACATTTCACCGGAAACTGATTTTATGGCTTTTCAGGGTTTGGTGTCCTATTTACCTCCGAGTGGAATCAGTTTAATTTCCTCCAAATCTGATTAAGATTACTTGCTGAGGAAGCTTCACAGCTACTAATCCATGTTAAGACAAAACCCTTAATTCTGCAGAAAGCTGGGACCCGGGGGCCGCGCCGAGGGGAGGAAGAGTGGGTTTTTCAAAGCTACAACTCACATATATTTTCTGTTAAAAAATAAAGAGAGAGAGGGGAGAGGGAGACAGTGACGGTGGAGAACTGGGGACAAAGTTCGATGCAAATATGGCGAGACAGCGAGAGCGAGTCAGAAGTTAAATGGATTTTTTTTAAAGAAAATTAGGAACACGGGACAATTTGAGAGCGAGATAAGAGCTTGAGAGCGGTACTGACAAAGACATGGTGTCAAATATAGGGGCGGAGGTTTGTGTGTGTGTGTGTGTGCGTGTGTGCATGTGTGTGTGTGTGTGTGTGTGTGTGTGTGTGTGTGTGTGTGTTAGGGGGTCTCTGCCACCTTGGAAGCACAGTACATTATGGCTGTTTGGGCACATTACGGGGCATTAGCTGGAGGAGCAGCCCTGAATAATGCATGGGGCTTTATTTATGAGCAGAGTGCATACGTCCTCTGAAGCGCACTGAACCGGGGACACGCCGACACACACACACACACACACACACACACACACACACAGAAAATCGTTCCATTTACTCTCTTGCTTGCTTTCAAAATGACAAAATGGTGAACTTTTGCAAGCATGCAAATGTGTGAGAACTGCATTACTGTGTGTGTGTGTGTGTGTGTGTGTGTGTGTGTGTGTGTGTGTGTGTGTGTGCGTGTGTTAGCAGCTGAGCGCAGGTGTCTTAGATATTGTCACACGAAGTCCGACATGCAGACATAAAAAGGCGCCAGCAGACGGTCGTGTGCTCGGCTCAACGATCCTCAGGTTTGAGAGTGCAGCTATGAGAACATTTACATCTCACACACTCTCTTACACACGCACACACACACACACACACACACACACACACACAGTCGTGTTCAGATGACTTCCAACAATCAAACCTTTTTAGGCGTCATTTTCCCGACCGCCTCCTCTCAGGTACTTTCTCGTGGCGTGCTGAACTTCACCTGTGACTTCACAGTCTTCCAGAGTGAGATTTGGTTTGACAGAAGAAACTGCAGGCATGAGAAGGAGAGTCGCTTCATATTCATCAGCAGCAGGAGGTTATTTTTTAACAATGTTAAGGTCATTAAAGGTGGACCGGGGGAGAACATGCGACTTGTTGGCCTACCGCTGCCTCCTTACGCGTTGTAACACATGTTAGAGCATCAACAACTCTGTGTGTTCTGCGAGGTAAAATGACTGTTTTTGTCAATGGAGTCTGGCGGCTATGAAGAGAGCTCTATAACTGCTGTTCCTGGTTAAACAAAGGGTCTTACTCTTCGACAAAAGGTCCATCTCTCGTCATTTTGACACCAAGACATGTAAACATAGGGCCCAGGTTTGTTTATTTCATTTGCATAGGATGCATGTACCTTGGCAAAATGTGTTTATTATAAAAATCCTCAGGTGGGAAAGTAACTAAGTAATTTATACTTTGAGTACGTTTTAAGTGAGCTGATTTTTACTTTTACTTGAGTACATTTCAGTCAAGAAACAATACTCCTACTTGAGTGGAATATTTCAGTACCCTTTACACCTCTGCTCATAAGCAAGTTTCATCCTCTACAGGTTGATTTTAGTGTAGTGTACCTCCGCCTGAACTGAAACAAGAGCTGATTATAGTCCACAACAGTCAGTTAAAGAGCCCAAAGCATAAAAGCGCGTTATGTTCCTTTAAGGTGTGTAACGTAGTCTTATTTAAGGATGTGGTGCTGTTTAAAGAGCCGGAGCTGGAGGGAGGTCAGTGTTAACTGTGTTTGTGACACCTCGGGGTAGGAGTTCATCAGCCTGGCAGCCGCCCGCTCTGTCAGCACGGGCACACACACACGCGCGCACGCGCGTGCAAAGTGTCGAGGCCGTCACGCATCAGCAGCTACGAGGTGACAAGAACTCCTGGTGGAAGCCAGATGGAGGGAGTCAGCAAGCTACACACACACACACACACACACACACAGTTGTAATTTGTGTTGTTATGGTCCCACTTGTTCTCCAGCCAAGACCTGCAGGCGAGGACCTGACAGGCCGACCGAACTGTGATTTCATTCACAATTTAACCAAAGTCAGAAGAAGAGAATCTTATTGTTTCTCTTTTGCTGTCCCAAATCTGTTTCATGACAAATCCAGGTTGATTTCAAAAAGTTTTGACGGCAAAAATACAGATACAATCGCAGTTTCTGCAACCAAGCCCAGGCCACTATAGGGGGTCTTTTGAAATGTGATGTGTACCGGTCAGATTTCCTCTTATTTCGACTCAAGTTGGACTTCAAAGTGTTGCATCAATTGAAACGTGACACACAATGACACCACAGCCAGAGTGACATAAGTCAGAGACGTTACATCGGCTGTGTCGACGTATCGAACCAGAGCTGTCAGGCCGAAGGATGATCTTCCTACTCACTCTGAACAGGAGCAGCATCACTGTTACCGAGTGGAGCACTGATACAGAGGGAGTCAGTAAAGAGAACTAGATAATCTGATTATTAGGGTCGACTCTTCGCTACTTTTTAAAACTCTTTTATCAGCCTACACGAGCCATGTTTTACAAGAGTCCTCCTGAAGTCACATCACCGTAGTTTTTAAAGAAATGAAAGAAAAGTCTTACTCCTGATGGTCTTGTTTGCTATTGAAGCTCATAGAAACGCGTCATTATTAAATTCAGATTGTTCAATAACCTGTTAAAACTCCTCACACTGTGTTTAACAGTGTCATTTTACTGGACAAAGGATTAAGTTAGCTTGTGAGCACGTTGTGTCAGGCAGCCCCTGGGCCCTGACTCCCCACCAAAGAGCATTGAAAATTCACCGATTTTTAACGTGAAGCTGCTTTAATCAGTGATTACTGGTTTCTATGACCTACTCCTGGTTTTTTTGAGAGGAGAAGCACTCTGAGGATAATTCGGCTGTTGGTGAGCATCAGAAAGAGGAGGACTTTTAGGGTGAAACTGCTTTAATCTGTGTTTTGACTGGTTTCAAACCCCTAGACTTCTGCAGTAATAATTAAGCTCCCCAAACACCCTGTAATGGATGAACCAATTTTGAGACTTGTTTTGTTAAGTTTACAGCCTTCCGTGATTTGATCAAACGTGGTATTTTTTTAGAGCTGCAGAAAACGTTGTTTATTTACCAGATTCTGTTTTAAAGCAGCATTTTAATCAGATTCTGTAACTCTTATATGTTCTGCTGGTACGTTTTGATGTTTAAGATGCTGCAAAACATTTAAATTATGCTTGAAGCCTCTCTCTCGTTTTGCCACTTTGGCCATGACAGAGGTCACACTTGAACATCAGTCTACGAACTCTCACATCTGTCAAACTCTCCTCGTGCTGATCGTGTGCACCTCCAGCACCCTCCCGCCTCCTGGTGTCCTGCCAATTAAAATCAATCAACCCAATCTCCTGTATCGACCTGCTCTGTACAGTAACAAAGTCATTACGCCCGAATCCTGGCCCGCTCCCAGAGTTGAAGAAAAAGTATCAGAGCAAGGTCAGCGGGGGGGCAAACAAGAAGACTGTGCAGGGGGGGGGCGAGGCCTGAGATATGCAGCGTGACCTTGATGGATTCCAGACTGTAGGAGGGAGCTCACAGCGCATGGGTGGCAATATGCATGTGTGTGTGAGGTTGGTGATGGCTCTCATTAATTCCCAGTCGCTGACAAAGCCTGAGGACTGTGTGTGTGTGTGTGTGTGTGTGTGTGTGTGTGTGTGTTGTGGTGTGACAGGGAGGTGGCGTGCGGGGGTTAAGTAGGAAGGCAATAAAGCCATTTAAGAGTCATAAAGTGCTTGGTCAATCAAAACCGCCCCCTGCTAGGCACCTCATGTCCTCAACTGTGCGTGTGTGTGTGTGTGTGTGTGTGTGTGAATGCAAGAAAAAGAGCGTCAGAGTGAGTGCAGTTTGTGTTTCTGTGTATGCAGGAGAAAGAGTTTCAGCATCCATGTGTGTGTGCGTGCACGTGTGTGTGTGTTAATGTGAGGCTGTGTCCAAAATTGTGCATGTGTGTGTGCATGTGTATGCAAGGGAAAGAGTTTGTGCATCCATAAGTATGTGCGTGTGTATGTGCATGTGCGTGTGTGTGCATGTGTGTACGTGTGCGTGTGCGTGCTGAGCCAGTCTGGAGAGTCAGTGGGACACTGGGCTCAAAAAGGGAGAGAAAGAAAGAAACGATGCACCACCAGTGGAGCTCAGCGAAAATAGCCACGGAGCAGATGCAGTGATTAGAGTGTAATTTGTCGGGGTACATCAGTGTGTGTGTGTGTGTGTGTGTGTGTCACTACATGTGCATGCATTTGCAGCAACATCTCTGCCTGTGAGTCAGAGTTTCTGCCCAATTTGCGGCCCCTGCAGGACTCTGCTTCCTGTTCGGCTTGCAGACACGCTTTCTGCAACTTTTCAAACAGTGAAATGAAAGAATGTAAAGCGTGCGAGTTAAACTCTGCGCAGAAGCACATCATCTCGCGGCTAAATCCGACAGCTCACACACATCCTAATGATCCACAGGAAGAGAAGGGAACTTTCTTTCCTCGCCTTTTTCTTCCTTTTAAAAAACTTTAATGGTATCTTTTAAAAATGCACGTTCAGAGAGGGAACAGAAAAGTACGCTTAAAAGTGAGGATTGAGAAAACACAGTTAGCATTATGTGTCCTACAGTATCAAGCATGTTGTTCGTACTATGTTCATATAAACACACTCGTATGTTACAGTGCTGTTAATCATATATCAAATTATCAAGTGTTTTCTGTAAGGGGGCAATAAACATCTACACTGGTTGGCAGACTCACCCTAAACACAGAGGGACATTAGCATCCATTGAGTGTAAGTGCAGTATTCATATTATATTTGACTGTGGTTCAGCTTCCACCAGTTCCTGAAAGCTTAACTTTTGGTTCAATAGTTACTCTGTAACTTTTTAGTTTGTCATTTAATGCTGGGTGAGTAATGTTTAATCACTCAGAACATGTTATAGGACAAAAACAAGAGCGCTGCTACTTAATGAAGTAAATGCTCCTGAAACTCATTAGCAAAGAAAGAGCTCAAAGGCACTGCAAAAAACGAGCGATAATTTCGTTAAATCTGGTGATAAATTCAAACTATTGGTTACTGAAGGTGCAAATGCCAACCAGGAAACTCAACATAACCTCCTGCCTTAAAACTGTACATTTCTTAAAGACCCCCTCCAGTGAAAATCAAGTGTTTAACCTTGTAAACATCTCCATGTGGTGTTCTTCATGTGCTACAAGACATATCAGGGACAACATCAGCAGTCATCTCCATGGCTGGGCCTGTCTGCTTTTAAACTGCAGTGTACCAAGGACAGGCTGAACAACACGTTTTCAGATTGGCAGGTTTGAGACGTCACAAACCTAAGGAGCCAATCCTGTTAATGGACGGGATGACGCTATGCATATCATTATGTGTAACCTATGGCAACCACTTCGGCGATGTGCGAGCCAGCTGTAACTGTCTTCATAATTTTTGCAAACTCATGACTGACTACTAACGTTAACGTTACTACTACTGATTACTGCATTCACTACAACAAGTTGCCACTAAACGACGACAGAGACGTGTTTTGTTTTCATGACAGAGGGGGCGGTTGGGAATGTGCATAGTGGGCGGGGCCTATGCAGATTCAGGAATGCGGGAGAAGGAGGAGATGCCTCGGGAGGATTTTTACAGGATAATTTTGCAGAAAAAACATATCAGACACAATTTATTATTTCAAGCAGAGCGTTTTATATGTCTAAAAACATGACTGGAGCTGCTCTTCAAACTGTCCCAACAGAAGTGTGTATTTGTGCACCAAGATGAACGCAAGCATTTTATGTTTTCCCTCCGTTTCCCATCAGCCTTCCGTGATGACAGGAACGCACCGCCTGACAGCTGAGCAATGACACCATCAGCACTCTTCATATGGGGCTTACTTCTGCTGAATAAAAGCAAATATTAAGTTGTACAACCGGCCTTGTTAAATTTCAGTTCATCACCCCCCGTGTTTGCAAACTGAACGTACAATATCACACATCAGAAGTACTTTTGGGGGGAAAAGGGCGAGTGAGGCGAACGTGTGTTTCTTATAAAAAGCTCTACTTCAGCTTTAAACGCCCAAACAAAGCAGCCAGCCAGGGGATCTATCTGTGCGTGTGTGTCTGTGCTGAGACACCAATCAGACTAATCGTCCGTTTTGGCCAGAAAACCCCACCAGCAGCCGGTTTGGTTTATTACTGTCGCCGTGGGGCACCGTTTGGCCGTAACACCACACCAACTGTGGCATCATCTGTAACCACCACCTCCCTCCCTCCTTCATCCCCTGACTCTCAGCTACTCTACTTCTCTCCTTTTTCCATCCTCCTTTTCAAACCTCCTCGGCTTTAATGATAATCAATCCCTGGAGTCTTCCACGCGGGTGAGAGATGCAAACAATCATTGCCATGGTAAGCTAGCAGCAGGAGCACCAACACACCTTTCTTTCTCTCTGCACGTCTCTAACTCTCCCCTCGTCTTCCTCCAACCTTTAAATCCTCCTCTTTTTCATAAACACCATCTGCTTTACTCTCTGTTCCGTTCATGTGCATGTGTGTAACCCAGAAAATAGCAGAGATCAGGACCCAGATAATATTCGGGCTCGCTGGCCCGTGATGATATTGACCAGACACAACTTGCCCGCCCCCATCTGTCAGCTCGCCCTCATTCCAGACGCCCGTAAGTACACAAGCGTGACACTCCAACGTGCAGGGAACGACACCGAATTAACCCCAAAAAACAAATCGATCGTGTCTCCCCCTAGCATCTGACCTCGCCGATGTGTCAGGAGGGATGCACACAAATCCTCCAACGCCATGTCCCCCCAAACACACACACACACACACACACACACACGCAGTGACAGTCGGGTTAAATCCACTCTGATGGGTCAGTCTCCTCTCACTGTCAGGCCAAGCTGTCGAGGTCACTGTCACTGTGAGAGAGAGCACATATGTTATGTCTCTGTGTGTGTGTGTGTGTGTGTGTGTGTGTGTGTGTGTGTGTGTGTGTGTGTGTGTGTGTGTGTGTGTGTGTTGCCAGCAGGGTTAGGTATGGGTGTGAATTAAGCTCAGTGTGAGGCCTGTGAAGCCAAAGTAATTTCAACAATGCTTTAAGAAGAGGACGTAGCCTTTCGGTTTAAAAAGTGAAGCGCCCTAAACCTGTATTCTCTCTAATAGCCAGCAGGGGACGACTTCACTGCTCATAAACAGAAGTCTACCAGAAAAGGAGCCAGCATTTTACTTTATCTATTACCTCAGTAAACATTTTCCCGATCAGGTCACTAGTTTCAAGTCTTCTTTAACACAGCATGATGTTCCTTTAGTAAGTCATGGTCCCATTCAGAATAAAATAGATGCCAAAATAGGCACGCTGGATAGAGGATAGAGACGTAGTTATCCACCCTGTCGTCCAAATATGGTCACTTCTGGCTCCAAAAAAGCAAGATGGCGATGGACAAAATGTCAAACTTCAGGCTTCGAAAAGGGGTGTTCACAAACCAATGGGCCTTACTGCCCGGTAAGACATTAGAGGGATCGACCTCTGATGTTAGGCGACAGGGCTCTGGCTCATAGTCCGGGTCAGTGGATTGGGTCGAGTTTAGGCCTCTGTGCAGGTCAGCCAAGCTCTTTCATACAAGGGAAACTATTTCCTTATGGAGCTGGTTTAAAGCTGTCATGTTGAAAAAGAGAAGACCCAGACAAGCAAGAAAAACATGTAGGAAAGAAAAGTGAAAGAGAAGAAGAAAGATGGTCACATCATGTACCTGGTGAGGTCAGACGCGGTAAGATCTCTTTCCTGCTGCGTCACCGTCTGACATCACAAACGCACCCGAAACAGGGTTAGTAAACCAAGAAGATGTTACGGTGGTCAGGTCTTTATTGTATCTATTACTCATTCAGTCTGTTTATCAAACTCGGCGCAGACAAATTTGGAACGATGTTCGAGCGCTGCTCGGACGGAGACGGGCGGAATTTGTAGCTGAGACGACAAGGAGTCGCAGAAGTTACCGACGGAGCATAGCAGCGCGCGGGAAAGGGGGCGGAGATTAGCGTGTCGACCCAGTGTTTTGTGTTCCCATCAATGCCGAGCGGAGCCGAGGCGATAATAACCCGGGTCTACTGCAGAGTCATTTGACCCGGTCTGAATGCAGATTGCAACCTTTCCCATTAAGCAAAAAAGCCGAGTGCAGCATCTTTCTCTCAGACTAATTGGCATGTGCAGGGCCCTGTGCAAGGTGGGGTATGTAAACACACACACACACACACACACACACACACACACACACACAATCGGACTAACAGGCGTGTGAATTGTGTGCACAGACACTCAGGCCAAAACTCCTTTTTAGAGAGCAAAATTTGCACACACTCCCAGCATGCTTTGCTTTTCTATTCAGCTCCCCCACACACATAATGTTAATATTCATGCACATTATTACAGACACAGCTTCCTTTTTTATGCATGTACACACACACACACACACACACACACACACACACACACACACGCTCACAGATTCCTTTGATATCCTGGATTTCTTAATCAGACTCCCCCTGCGCACTTTGTGATAAAACAACAACAGTTGAATCCCCACTTCCCCCTGCACACAAACACACACACACACACACACACCCGTGCTCCATACACACATTAAACAGACACCGGAGAGGCGATGGAGCAGGAGCATTTTGGTGTGGGATACGGTTGACCCAGATCTTGGAGCGTGCACGTCTGAAGATGCAGGGAGGAGGAGAGGGGGACGTGTAGGGGGAGGGGTTTAAGTGGGAGTGTGTGTGTGTGTGTGTGTGTGGTGGGGGGTATGTGAGTGAATAAGATGATGGAGCGAAATGGCGGTGGGTGTGGGCCGCACAGAGAGGTTTTTTTCCAAAGAGTCTAATTTGAAGAGCAGCAGGGAGCTGATGGGTAAAAGATGGACAGACCTCAGCAAAGGTCAGAGAGAGAGAGAGAGAGAGAGAGAGAGAGAGAGAGAGAGAGAGAGAGAGAGAGAGAGAGAGAGAGAGAGAGAGGGGCCAACAAATAAAGAGATGATAAAATAACAGGGAGTGAGGAGAGGTTTTTCATCAGGTACCAAGCGCCTCCTTTCTGTCTGGCTGACATGTGGTTTCGTTGGAGCTGTTCGGTCAAAAATATCTCCGTATGTCTGCACATAAGTACTCAATATTTGCCCTGTGCACATTTTATCTTTTATTAATGCCCATTCGAATTTCTGAGACAGAGATAAAGACAGGGAGAGGCTCCTGTCAGGACTTGGTCAGTTCTGTTTCCCTTACTCCTCCTAAAGTGTCCGTCTTTACTCTGAATCTCTACAAGGAAAAGATCAAATCCTGCACTCTTGTGGAAACTAAAGCCCAGCTCAACGCTGTAACGAAGCTCCGCCGTCATGCAGCCTTTGCCATTTTACACTGGACCAAGCAACGCCGGCGTAACCCTCAAAGTCCACAGGATTCGACTCCGGCGCGACCTCCGGAGTTGATCGCGCCCATTCAAGTCAATGTTCGTGATTCCACAGCATGCGCCGTGTCTCCAGCGCGTCCCAGAAGCGTCTCTCCACTCTGCTCCGATAAAAGAAAAGTCTATTTTTGATGGCTCAGAGGTGGAACGAGTTTGCCACACCATTCCGCCTCCGTGCGTTCTACATAGAAGACGGAACGTAGGCGTAATAGTCCCACCTTGAACTGGTAGTGTAAAAAGGGCTTGTATCTCTCCCCAGGCCCGGTACCTGGAGCAGGGAGCCTCCAACTCCTCACACAGAGACACAGAGTGCCTGGAAGAAGTGAAAGTCCTCGACTTCAAGAGAGACGGGCGGCTTGTTTTCCACCCTCTCATGCACATCTCGTGTTTCTTTCATCTTATCAGTGAACTTTGAAGAAGCTGCAGCAGAGATGGGAAGCTTTGTGGGGCTGAAAAGGGATTGTTTGGACGTGTAGAATCTCTTGAGGGTCTCTTCTGTATTTGTATAACATCAAAAATGACTGTGGAACATAAGAAGAACGCCGGCAGTCAGCTGATTTCAATCCTTTTCAATTGCTTCATCTACTTTGATTGCAGACCTCCTTATGGGTCTCGGCCATCTCCTCTACAGGAGGGTAACGGGAGCAGGATGAGAAAAAGGACCAAGCTTGTTGCATTAAGTATTTTATTCTGAAAGGGAATCGTCTCTGAGGCTGTGATATGTATGTTCACAAATCAGCAAGAGGGATCAGCGCGAGAAGGTTCATGCAGACAAAGAGAAGACAGGAAATGCAGCCGAGGTTGAAGTTTGGAGGGTAAAGGATCTGAAGGTGTAAATAGTGTTGTAGCTAAGACGAGGTACTACCAGCAAATAAAAGGACGGAGAGCAGAGTGTGAAAGAGAGATGGATGAATGGAAGAAGAAAGAAAGGAAGGAGGACAGAGAGAGTTTTATCTGACTCTCGCAGCCTCGCCGATATGACAGGCTTGGCAATCCAAGCCGTTTCACCATGAAGCCCCCTACCAGGGACAATCTTCTTGCCTCTGCACACACACCCTCCTGCAGTGCGTGCGCACACACACAAACACACCACCTCAGCCCCATCCTGCCTCCCTGCCACCCTCCGTCTCTCCGTACAGGATAATCCTTCCCCCGCCCCCCCAAATACCATCGCTCAGTAAAAAGATATTTCCAAGGGCCGGGATCTCGAGCAGTCGCACGCTGTGTGCTCGCACAAAAGGCAACGGCGCTACACGCACACACAGATGAGACAAGATACACACACAAACTTGATGACAGCTTCTTTCTTCACAGATAATTACACTCCACCCCCCCTTCCCTCCTCTTCTCCAGCCTGGTTGCATACTTGTGTTTGTCAATATGGAGAGTTCATGCATCACTGACGATCCTGGCGTTGTTGTTGTTTGTTCTCCCTCTCCTCGCTGGCTAATGTGAGTCTCAAGGAGCGATGAGAAGGACTCGCAATGACTCACGTGAGCCTCATTGAGCAGGAAACTACCTCATATGGCGCCGGTAATAAAAAGCCGTCCGGGCAGTTAGCGGTGCCAAAGAAGTCGGCCATTTTGTTTGAATTTTGTGTCGTTTAAAGTATCCAATAAACCGTTACAATCCTCAAGTACGTGTGCTGCACAAAGAGACAAAAAAGCCAAAAATAACTTAAAACAAATGAAAAACAATGTACACACATACAAGCAACAACACAAATGTTCCACTAAAAGTTGATCCGTTTTTTCTTCTAAACTTAATTGTGGATTTTTTTGTGAAAATAGATACATGCACGTGTATTTCAAAGAAAATTGAGCTCTGAGTGAGAGGGAGAAGAAGTGTTTAAACAAAGTGTTTCAACCATAAAGATGGACGACATCACAGCTCCCTAAGAGTGAAGCCAAACCCTCTCTATCGCCCCCTGCTGCCTGGCTGCAGTATAGGTCATAAAGCCTGCCTCCTCCATGTTAACAGATGGGACATGAGTCAAACTATAAAATCAAAATACAAATCAAATACATTTTTCTCAAACATGGTTTCTGTCATTATAGTTAGTTCTTATCATGCTGATTTATGTTCAAGTGTTCATTTTTCTGACAAGTTTGTTTTTAATTAGTTATTTGATGCCATAAAAAGGATGATTGACAGCTCTGTTGACAAATCCGGCTCCTGCAGCCGATCAGTTCCTGATTAGCAGAGTAGAGGACGGTCACAATCACTACAGTTTCCATACCTGTGAATGTTAACCTCAGACCAACACAGAGAAGCTGCTCTGCTGTTAAACACACCAGCGAGCAGGATCCTGTCAGGCTTAGACAAACTGGTGGACTCACAGAGCAGATTGAGACAAATGGCAAGTTCAGGGTCTTTAATCGGTCCGGGGTCAAAACACGGGTAATCAAAACTGGATCAGGATCAAACACGGCAGGCAAACGTCTAAACTGGTCATACACAAAACACTGGGGAAACAGGAGGAAAGAATGCTGGATAAACCTCACTGAGTAGCTTGACAATCTGGCACAGGGAGACTCGAGGGGTTTAAATAGGGAGAGACACAGACACTAACAAGACGCTGGTAAAGGCGGGTGCAGGTACTCACAAGATGGAACTTGACACTTGACTTTTTTTCGGTTTTTTAAGTGTGTGTTTTGGTTAGCGGAAGCTCCACCCGCCGATCTCCACTGCGCAGCCCTGGCTCCAAATGACGTCACCTAAGGAAGTGTTTTGGCTTCAATTTCGTACAATGAGAGCAGATGGAGACGCGTCGTCCATCTATATATACAGTCATTCAACAAAGAACGTTTTTCTTCTTTGTTTGTTTTCTTCTTAATCACAAGTTTTAATGTTGAACGTTTCTGAAAACAATAAGAAAAGTTTACATTTTTTATATTTCTCTCCAAGAAATTCTTTAAATTGCAGCAACAGTACAGAAGGTGAACAAGGACACAGAGATGTTTTTCTGTATCCGAGCCTGTCTCATTTTAAATTCGTCAAGATTAAAAGTTCATTCACTCAAAAATGTTTCAGGGCACAAAGGTGAGCTTGTGTTTTATTTATGAGCGGCTGAGAGGCTGCTGCAGGGCATCCCCATTAGCAGGGTGCGGGGGGGTTTGTTAGCGGATCCACATAAACAAGGACTCGCACAGAGAGAGTCAGGAGCAGGCGGAGAAGACAGAGAACAAAGGTGAGGGTTAAGGAGGACGAGGAAAGGTGAGAGGGAGGGTGGGAGGAGGTGGAGGAGACAGAGGAAGGTCATGAGGTGAGCTGGAAGCGAAGCGACTTGACAGCGGGGGAATACACCAGCGTACAGACGAGTCACAAGGGACTCACGCAGCCACTTAACACAAGGCATGTGCCTGGCTGTGCAACACACACACACACACACACACACACACACACACACACACACACACACACACACACACACACACACACACACACACACACACACACACACACACACACACACACACACACACACACACACACACACGCCCTGAAGATCTCTCTTTGTCTCTGTTCCTCACACACACAAACTGTACACACTCCACAGCCCACAGTTTCCTCTTAACATCAGAAAGATGACTGTGGCTGCTGTTAATGTGGCTTTCTTTAGCTCACTGCCGGGGGTGAATGTACACGAGGCAGAGTTGATATGTAGAGCCATCAGGGTCAAACATGTTATCGCCTGCTCGTCGCAGATTCATCAGGTTCGAGTTTTTGTCACTGTCTGGCTCTGACATCATAACAGAAATGATCACTACAGAAATTAACCATATTTTTTTTGTTGTTCTTTAAGAGCTGTTAGCCACACCACTTTCTCCAAAGCCACCAGACTCCACTGACAAAAACACCAATTTAAGCTCAAAGAACAAGGACGTCTACTGACCCCTTTTAATGGAATTCAATCTTTGCACATCTCACCTGTTGGGCCTTACAGACACAGAACAGGTGCATTCATACTGAAATCAATTTAAACAGCGTCACTATACACAAGCAATCTCCCCTCAATGACTTATGTAGCTGCTTTAACAAGTTTGCTGCCATGTGATAATATACTTGACTCCCTGTAGTAGCTACTTTGTAGGCCACACCTCTGCGATCTATCGGCTGATTGGTGGTAATTATTGCCAATAAAGATTTGGAATGAATCAGTTTATTGTTTTGGTGTGTGCGGGCAAGGGGGGCTCAGCCTTTCTTAGATACAAGCAGGGGCGGCTCCAAGGCGAAAAGGTTGGGAACCACTGACAGAATATTCTCAGAGACACTGAAAGATTTCAGCATCAAACCAACTCTTTGTTGACCACGTTTAACAGCTGACAGCGTTTTCACCAAACTTCAGTTGAGAGTCAAACCCTGTTCCTAGATGTATCAACTATCACTGTGTGGGGATTTTTGTTTTCACTTTGAAGGGTCTTTTTGTCTATAAAAAACATTAAATCTACTTGAAACATGAAAAACTTGCAGAAGGGGTTTTCAGTTTTCACATGCACTGTATTTATAGGACTACAGTGCTCAAGAGGTGTCTACTGCGGCCTCTTTAGGCGTTCATATCAGCAGCCCTACTGATTTTAAACTCCCAGATATCTGCAACAGTTAAAATGCTGCCTGATTAAGTTTCCATGAAGGGAAAACGCTAATGATTAAGTTTGTGTGACAAAATGTTAAAACTGGGTGTATTAGTGAAAAGAACAGTATATTTTCTATAATATCTATTCATATGGCATTCAGCCCTAACTATGCCGAAGCTTAGCACGCTCACACAATTTGATTAAATTAAAGGGAAGTTCAGGGTCTTAATATTAAACTCAATGAGGAATATTTCACCCACTTTCCCCAAATCTCACTTAAAGTGCTTTTGTGCCTAAACCTTAACACACGAGGCACTCAGTGTTATAACTGCGGTCTAAACCAGGGTCCCCATAACTGCATGCAGATCATAAACGTATCTCGTCCCCTCACGGAACAATTGTATAGTTTATTATACTTACCAAAAACTACTCTCAAACACAAGAGGCGCATAAGAACAGTATTGTTTCTAATGTTTACCTTGCAATTTCACAAATCCTGCTCATCTATCGGAGATTTCACAAAAACCACAAACACATTCCTTGGCCTGTAAGCGGTTGAAACAGGTCAGAGCTTGCACCGAAACAGGCGTCGCACAGACTTCAACTGCAATGAAAAAGAGACGGGCATCTTTCATTTAAAGTAAAAAGACTCTGAGGATCACTTCAGCTCTGCAGCTGTAAGGCAGACCAAACAGGGAACCATTTTCAGATCATGAAAATGAGCCACAAGGCTGCATGTGGAATGTTAATCGAGCCCTGTATTTGGTTTGTCACTCTGATTGGTTTAAGTGTCATCCTGTAATTATGGTCTTCACCCAGACTACACAGAGAGTCATGTCATGAAATATTTTGGAAGCAAATTTCATTGGCTTTAAAGTATTTTAGCTTTTCTTTGTCTAAAGTTAAAGCAACTTATGTTAGAAGCATTTCTGTTATATTTATTGGAATCCTCTTTACACCTCGACAGAAATACTCCCTGCTGCTAACACTGGCCTGTAACTGGAGTCCGTCACAAGCCAAAGCTAACTATTTGCTCAAGAATGGACTAAAATGGACGACATGACTGCTCCCTATAAGTAAAGCCAAAACATCCCTATCGCCCCCTAGTGACTGGCTCCAAATGTGCAAGAAGGCAGCCCCAGCTTTTGTTTCCATCTATACAGTCACTGAAAGGCAGAGACAGGTAGTTGGATCAGTTAGCGAAGACAAAGATTGGGAGGGTGGCTTTGGAGGGAGGACATTCTTTCAAAATTTAGCAAAATCAATGATATTTTCATGAAGCTCAGCTATCGTTTGTGTTAAGTACAAATAGGCAAAAGATGCTAACACAAGAAGCAAAGATGGTAAAACCCATGCCTGTAGATGTAGATCTGCTCTCACTGTACAAAATTGTAGCTAAAATAGCCCCCTTGACGGGTGCTGCCACTGTGCGAAAGTGACGTTATTTGGAGCCAGACTTGTGCAGTAGAGATCAGCAGGAGGAGGCGCCGTAGCCACTAGCGCTAACCAAAACACACGCTTAACTAAAACAGCAAAGATCCCGCACGTCGGTGTGTTTAACAGCAGAACAGCTTCTTTGTGTTGCTCTGAAGCAGACGTTCACAGGTATGGAAATTTCAATGACTGCAGTGATTGTTTTAGTTACGTCTCCTCTCACTGTTCCTCCTCTGCTCTGCTCACCTGGAACAGATCAGCTGCAGGAGCCGGATTTGACAACAGAGCTGTCAATCATCCTTTTTACTGCATCAAATAAGTTATTAAAAGTAAACAGAAACATGTTTGAGAAAAATGTATTTGGCGTGTATTTACATTTTATAGTTTGACTCATGTCCCATCTGTTAACATGGAGGAGGCGGGCTTTATAACCTATACTCCAGCCAGTCAGCAGGGGGCGATAGAGAGGGTTTGGCTTCACTTTTAGGGAGCTGTTAGGTCGTCCATCTTTTTATACAGTCTATGTTAAACTCTATCCTGTACCTTATGTTAGCATGTTTACATTAGCATTTATCTGAAAAGGACTACTATGCTTTACGGCCCCACAGAAAATCTATAGCATCGCTGTAGATGTTGTTAGCTTGTCAGTGTAGGTCATTCATGAAAACGCAAACGTCCCTGACAGGATGTTGTGTGTTCCCATATCTGCCTCTGTGACTGGTGAAGCTACACAAACCTTTTAGTGTGTCAAGTGCAGCCTCTAAATTCTCAACCATGACTTTGCAGCAAAGTCAAGGAGAATGAAACAACCTTCAGCTCTTTTCAAAATAAAATACAGGAAGCTGACCTTGACAGTTTTTCAACATCAACAAAAACATTGCAGCTTTCAAAGCCTTCACATGGATACACTGATGAAAATGGCCATCAATTTCTACTTTAACTTAGTCACCTCACCCAAAAACACCTCCATAAAAAAACAAAAAAAACCCACCTACACTAATTAACATCCTAACATCCACAATTAACGAGGCATGGCAAAGGTTGCAGCACTGATGACGACAATGTCACCAAGCCAGGGGACGGCACAGAAGGTTGTGGGTGCAGCGATGCTCCCTGAAGGTGCAATTAGCGCACCGCTACAGGAACAACGCTAGACAGGGTTCCTCCTCTGAACCAGAACATTGTAACACTAATTCATAACTCTGTCGCATCAGGGCGACTTCAGCGGAATAACAACAGCAGCGACAACAACAACAGGAACAGAACAAGAGGAAGGCTGTTGTGTTGTGTTTAGTGTAATTAGAGGAAATCCTCAAAAGACGTTTTTAATACTGCGAAAAAAAATGTGTCGGCAAGTTGCTGCTGCCAGCAGTTTGAAGACCATTTTTATCTCTGTGGTTCATTTTCTCACTTTCCTGACTCAACAAGACAAAATAAGATGACTGAATTTAACTCTCTAAAAACCAGCAGGAAGAGCATCTTTGTAAAGCAGCATTTATAGACCAGAATGCAACGCAGCCATAATGTGAACTCAGACTTACACTAATAATATTAATAACTTTATTTATATAGCATCTTTAAAAACAAGAGTTTACAAAGTGCTTTGACAACGAAGCAAAAGATACTCCACAAGATACGCCTGTTTTTGCCTGATAGTTACCCCAATGTGAGGGGTCTAAAGACCCCATTGAAATACCCTCAAGCAGCCAATAAGCTTAAGAACCCAAAATCTAAAATATTCTGGGGCCCATCCAAACATTTTACTCGCACAACTTTGAATAAAATTTGAGAACAAAAGGAAGTCATAATCTTTTTTCAAGATGTCAGTGTGTTGTTATAAAAAAAACAGAAAAAAAAAACGGGAGTCTGTACCAGTCTGTACATGGTGTTTTATTTTGAAAAGACCGCATGCTGTATGCTGTTTTCATGTGTGACTTCCTGTTTGGAACGATCAGCATGACGCGTGCTTGCAGCGGCCTCCGTCAAAAATAGACCCGGCGCCGGAGAGGGACTGCGGCGTGAGCTGTGGAATCACGAGCATTGACTTGAATGGGCGCGGATGACTCCGGAGGTCACGGCGCACACGGAACGCGCTGAAGACGGATCCTGTGGAATTTGAGGGTTAGAGTGCTTTCACACCTGACAGCTTTGGTCCGGACTTTCGGACTTTACTCTGAATGTCCGGTTTGTTTGGACAGATGAGAACACGCAATCGAACTCTGGTGCAAAGCAAACAACCAGACCATGGTCCGCCAGAAGAGACAGGACTCTGTCTGTTTCCAAATTAACCACGGTCCGGTTCGATTCAGGCGAGAACATAAGTGAACTTAAAGCAGGACCTAAGACAGGAAGCAAACCAAACAATGTGCATTGTGGTTTGTTAACAGATGTTGACACTTGCAGAGACAGACAGACAGCCAGGCATTGAGATGAGTAGAGGACAGACGAGGGGGACTGCGAGGAAGTAGAAATATGGGCTGACCAAACGTGTGGAAACGCACAAGAACACGGAGGTGTTCAAACTGTTAAGTGAAAAATTAAAGGATCGATCTGTGGAACAATGTCGGTTAAAAATAAAAAACAAAACTCAGAGGACAAAACATTAAAGTCCACGATCGTGTTGAGTGTGACCTCTCTCTTTGTTTACTTCAGTGAATTTTCCCACGTGGAAACTCTGGCCAATCCTCGCACATCAAAACTTGTGGTCCGTTGGTAAAAGCTGCCGTGTGAACAGAAACCAAACTCAGTGCAACATTGTAACAGTTTGGTCTTTGACTCAAATCAAACCAACGATCCTTAGGTGTGAAAGCACCCTAACATTAAACTGCAGTTTCAGTCGTTTCCTTTCACTTTAGAGGGATTTTGTTAATCGTCAGAAGTCCCCAGTTTTTCCAGAAGTTGTTTCCTGCTTGGATGCTGATTTTTACAGTCTGAATCATGCACTTGGCACTTAACTGAATCTCTTACCTTTTCTTGGCTGGAAGAAGCTGCCGGCCATGAGACCTTTCTGATGGTGTTCCTTATGAAAGAATAAGCACAGAAGGAACTCATCACACTAACGATGACACTGCAGCCCTCGTTAGTGTGATGAGTTACACCTGTCGTATCAGTAAGACTTTAGTTTGATAGTTCAAAATGTAAGAAAGGACCAGACCATGATCATGCTCATACAGTACAGTAACTTAACGCTGAGTTTAGTGCAATTTTCTTGTATGAATGAATATTTTGATTCACACAGAAATGTCCCCACTTCACACAAAGACAAGCGAAAACAGAAAGCATGGCACTCTGTGTTTTTGAATCCCGTCAATAAGAAGGTCAAAAGGTGCTGGCAGTTTACTTTTTACCTTTGGACTGAGCCAGGCAAGCTGCTGCCCTCTGTTTCCAAAAGCTAACATCTCCTGGCGCACATTGATCCTCTCATCTGACTTCTGCAGTAGACACTGTCTTTAGGATCACTCTTCGTCACATGTAGATCTTCTTAAACAGCATTGCAAGCAATATAAAAAGCACCTACTCAAACAAAAGTATTTTCTTATCTGAACTCTGCGTCCGTTTAATGCTCTCTAAGCAACATGCGCCCCGGGGAGCTGTGAAGAGTTGGCGGTGAAGCGGCTGATAATCCAAACACATGATCTTTATGCCTCGCTCAAGGGCTCCCAGAGAGGATGATGAAGCTGATGAGATAATTTTTTTGCTTAGTTGACACACAAAGACCCCAGAGGTTCCCAACCAAGAGCCTGACCACTGCTCTAAATTAGCTTGATGCTATAGCTCCAGCTAGGACAACAGCTACAACAGGAAATTGCTGCTTACACATTAATGTATTGAATAATCTGCCATTAAAAAGCCTCCAGAAAGAGTGACTTACAATACATTTTGCTGATGATTTTATACCTTAAATTATTTTTATACTTTGTGCTTTAAATAAAGGACCTGAACTCCTCTTCCACCACCGGAAACATCACCACATACAGATTAAAACTGAGGGACATATCGCAGCATTCACACTCTTGCTCCTCCTTCTATACTGTCAAATGGCTCAGCTGAAGTCAGGGGGGTGTTAGCGCTCTGTGGGGAGACCCTAAACCTCGAAACAGCATTAATTTTCAATGCATCTTCTCTTCGTCTGCTTTAGATGTAGATGAATATTTTAGTGTCCTCTCGCCATAATCACATCGCAGCCCTATATTCTGTGCTGAAACCAGCACTGCGTGGACAGGGACTTTGTAAAGTGGCATATTAGAGTGCAGAGCCGCCTCAGACATATGGGATCATGAAACATGTGTGCGGACAGACGGCGGTTTCTACGTGAGATAAAAGAAACGTTGCATCCTCCTCCACTCAAAGGAAACACTTCACATTGAATTTTAATGTTTCAGAGCAGAAAGTTTGGTGATTTTATTTAGTCGAGACACAAATTTCTGAAATTTTAGCACATCCGTTTGTATTTTAGTGTCTTTTACTTTTAAAAATCAATACGGATAGTCTTATACTTAAATATAGAAATCATGAGTTGTTATTAGTCGGTTCTTGTTTGGCACACTCTATTTCTTATGGGGGGGTATTATGCTAATTTAAAGCTTCATATTTCCCTCTGTGATACCTGTGGAGTAGCTTAGCATAATTTACAGTTTAAAAAAAACCTTTTTCTCACTCTGGTGCTCTGTGCAGGCCCTCATACAGCCTCTGCCTGAAACGACTCAGTCAGCTCTGTCCCTTTAAGAAACCCCGCCCCTACAAGCCCCCTTTCTTCTGATTGGCCAGCTCTCTGAAGCCTGCCGAGGTTGCACTTTGTGTATATTATATTTGGTCATTTGAATCATTTATTGATACTCTTAAGTATGAGACCCTCATACATGCCATCATTACCACCTGTCTGGACTACTGAAATGGTGTCCTGTCTGCGATACCCAGCAAATCCCTGGACAGGCTCCAGTATGTGCAGGGCACCAAGCCCTGGCAACACATCACCCCCTCCCTCATCCACCTTCACTGGCTCCTGGTCAGGTCTCGCATCTCCTATAAAATCCAAATAATAATGATTTATAATCTTGCTTCTTTGTCGTGGATATTTATGTTATAAAATGTTGAAATAAAACTTGATTAAAAACTGTCAGAGAAAGTGGTTGTTTTTTTTGATCTGTCTCTCTGTGTTTGAAGTTACATTTGATTACATGAAAGACCTCATGTTGCTTGTTCATGGGTAGCACCTTTGCCAAATTGATCCATCTTCTTGCCCACTGTTAGGGGAGACAGGAGAGTGAGAGTGAGACAGCTGAAGTGGACACTAACCTATGTTTGTGTTTGCTCACAGGTCGTCGTATTGAAGAGCTCCCTCCTGTGGCTGACTGTTAACACAACTCTACAAGACTGGGAGCTTCATGAGTGTGTGCGCATAACCTCCACTCCACCTCTGTGTGTGTGTGGGTGGCACCATGCTGTGGACGGTGCTTCTTGCGCTGCTGGTGCTTCTGTTGCTGCAGACTCAGCTGTCTGTGTGCTTAAGGGAATTACGCAGCGGGAGTTCCAGCCCTCCTTCCCACTCCTCCTCCTCCTCCTCCTCCTCCTCCTCCTCCTCCTCCTCCTCCTCCTCCTCTCACAACGCCACCCAGCAGCGGCTCCCCGGAGCTGTTATTATCGGCGTGAGGAAAGGTGGCACCAGAGCCCTGCTGGAGATGCTCAACCTGCACCCTGATGTGGAAGTGGCAAAAGCAGAGGTAAAACAAAATACGACACAAAACTATGACCTTATAACTGTACTATCACCAGGAAACTGGGTAGATTTACTGAGGCACTGTTATTTACTACACTTTTGAGGTAGTTTTACTGATGTAATTCCATCTTCTGTCACTTTAAACTTCTACTCAGAAGCATTTCAGTGTGACATGTGTACTTTTAACTCACTACATCTCTTTTTCGGTTATTGGTACAAGAGACTTTTAAGATTTTACACTTTGAAGATTAAATGAAAGTGTCTGCAGCGGCGCTTAGCGTAGCTCCTGTGTAGAAACTCCGGCCGACTTCTCCTAACAGGGGCCATGCTGACTGTTACCTAGGTTACCATATCAATGAGAACATTACCTAAAATTAGTGCTTTTAGTTGTGATACTTAAAATGCAAATAACAACACATCACTTATAATAGCATACATTAGCTTAAAAAGGTAGTTCAACTTGTGTCCATCTCTAGGCTGACTTTTCCTCTTAGATCATCATCAATGCAGAGAGGCGTAGGTACAGTGAGAACAAAGTCAGCTCGGCCTGTATGTGGTTTGTGATTATGAATGATGACAGGCCTGTCCTGAACACGCTGCACAGAGACAGACATCCTACCCAGGGTGGTTTGAGGTGGGGAGGACTGCAACGTTAGCATGGAGGGACGGATTGGTTTGGACAAGATGAGGACAAAATGCAAAGAGTCTTTTCTACACATACCTTCAGTAACATTAAAGCCACTGGAGACACAAATCCACACACAGAGACATCATTGAGCATTGCATTCATAGCTTAGAGAACAAATGTGTCAGCTATCGTTGTGATGCTAACTGCTAAATATGACGTGGACGGGAATGCATTTTGTTACACCATCCAGTGACAAACTGAAATTATTATTTTTCAGCCTGAAGGGATTCTGATTCATAGACAAGTCAAACGTACTGTTTAGGGCTGACTGTCAATCATAATGTTAATGATTGATTTGATATAAGATTATATATATTTTCACCATTTTAAGCCAAGTTTCCAGAGTCTGTTAAGAAAAGTTTCCAACATCAAAAGCTGAAATTTTCTGCACATGTGCTGCTCTCCTTATCTTCATTAACACCACCTTCTGTCCCTCCATCAGGTGCACTACTTCAACGTGGAGGAGCACTACCGCCGAGGCTTGGCCTGGTACCGAGCCCAGATGCCCTTCACCCTCCCTGGTCAGCTGACAGTGGAGAAGACCCCCGGCTACTTTGCGGCCCCTCAGGTTCCTGCACGCGTCTGGGACATGAACCCCGCCGTCCGCTTGTTACTGATCGTCCGGGACCCGGCCGAGAGGCTGGTCTCTGACTACACCCAGGTCCTCCATAACCGCCTGACCCGCCACAAACCCTACCAGCCACTGGAGGAGCTCCTGCTCCTGAAGGGCCACATTGACCCTGGGTACAAGGCGCTCCAGAGGAGCCTGTACCACCAGCATCTGGCCCGCTGGCTGGAGGTTTTCCCCAGGGAGCAGATCCACGTGGTGGACGGTGACGCACTCATTCAGGATCCCTTCCCCGAGCTGAGAAGGGCTGAGAGGTTTCTGGATCTGCCGCCCAGGATAAGCCCTGACAACTTCTACTACAACACCACCAAGGGCTTCTACTGCCTCCTTTCATCCGGACATGACAAGTGCCTGGATGAGTCTAAAGGCCGGCCACATGCCCCGCTGAGCATCCAGGCCTTTAAGAAGCTCTGTCGCTACTTCAGGAAGCCCAACAAGTTGTTCTTTGAGATGGTGGGGAGGTCGTTTTCCTGGTGCTGATAACAGCTGGTGACAGTGGAGATAAGACACCTCCTGAACAATGCTGACACATTCAGGGACACAAAGAGAGAAAGAAGACTGTTGATTTTGTTGTTTTTCTAGGTAGAACAGTGGAAAGATTTTAGTTCAGTTGAAGTGATAGACATGTCTTGTTGTTGGTACCTCCTCAGGTATAAATGTGACCAACGAAAGCAGAACATGTGTGTGTGTGAAGATATGTGGAGAATTCAAACTGCATGTGTTGAACACGACACAAACCTTTACCATGATGCCTCCTTGGACAGACTCTCTTGACGAAGTTTCGACAACAGTGCCATACAGCTGACAACACAGCTGACTGCTTGTTAGTGCTTATTTTTAGGGTGTTACAAGACGATGTGCCGACTCTGAAGTGATGTAGAAATAGAGACGTGATGATGAAAGACGGATGAATTCTTTAATTGTTGCACTATGAACTCTAAATGCAAAAAAAGTCAATCGACAATTTTAAACATAATCAAATATGTTGCTTTGATTTTCAGTTGTTTGTGTGTTAGCAGAAATGTTTTAGTTGACGTTCATGTTTTGTTATTTTTTGCTGACTTCTATGTTTCTTTTTTTTTAGCTCTTTCGTAAGTAGCCAAACTGAAAGCTTATTTTGTTTTTTTTTTACTTTCAAGGATGTAGTACAATGGCTAGTTTGTGTTTTTTAAGACGTCCTTCTAATAAAAGTTTTCAGTCTCCTCGTCTCCTGCCTGCTACCAGACTGCATTAAACTGCGCTCTCAGGTTGGGAGGGTTTAAAAACATCAAACGAAAAGACACACAGCGTCACTGACAGCTCTCTCTTTTTACTCAGTGTATGAAGATGTTCTCTGTCAGCGTCTATCTAACATGTTCTTTACATGGACGATCAAAGGAGGCCTGCGTTTCCTTTCATCATGACGTTACTCGTGGACTTACCTCCGGTTTCACCACCACACTGTAACAAATCACACCTGAAGGGCTGCGAGTGTTTGAATACAAACTTTATTCAAAGCCAGAATGGATTTCTTACCTTAATTCAGTTCATCTGCAGGACGACAGACGGACATGTCATCACATCAAAGTTTTAATCGTTGGATTAAAGGAGTGGTGGCTAGACAGGGTGTAAGATTAAACACATTTGAATGGGGTAGGTGTTCGAATCGAACAACGGTGCAACGATTGATTATTCCTAATATTCAAATGAAAGTTTTAGATGCAAAAAATTTCTTGAGCTTAATGTAACGTCTTCAAATACCTTCTACCTCTATCTGACCAACAGTCCAAAACCCAAAAGTATTTTGCTTACTTTCACATGCTCCCCCGAACTGGCCTAAGGGCCCGATCAGACAGACTGATTGGACAATCAGAAAAAACGGCAATGACGTCTGGCGCTTTTCTGCTTTGAGTTTAATTTCTTACAACTCGAGACGCAAGTGGTCTGCAACGCAAAAGCAGTGCACAAAAAGCGTGACAAACAATGACAATGACAAACAACGCGTTCTGTCTGATCGGGACCTAAGGCTGCCAGGGAGGAGTGTGTTCATAAATCCTTTATCTGAAAACAAAGAGGCAAACAGCTTTAGCTGGTGTTCAGTGCGACTGCAGGATTTAGTCTATCACAAAAAAATTAATTTTATTTCAATTTCAACCCATACTGCAAAACTACTCACTTCAAACATCATATTTTACTGACAACGACCCTTATAGCGGGGTACATGCGTGTAGTTTTGAGGACTATTAATCTCTATTTATAGATCCTACAAAGAAATGTAGAATCTGTAGGCAGGGACGTGGATTTGAGGGACGGCAAGTGTTCTGGTTTCTGTTTGTACTACGCTTGTACAGCCATGGCCAAAAGTTTTGAGAATGACACAAATATTAATTTTCACAAATCCTGCTGCCTCAGTTTTATAATGGTAAGTTGCATATACTCCAGAATGTTATGAAGAGTGATCAGATGAATTACAATTAATTGCAAAGTCCCTCTTTGCCATGGAAATGAACTTAATCCCCCAAAAAACATTTCCACTGCATTTCAGCCCTGCCACAAAAGGACCAGCTGACATTATTTCAGTGATGCTCTTGTTAACACGGGTGAGACTGTTGATGAGGACAAGGCTGGAGATGACTCTGTCATGCTGATTGAGTTAAAATAACAGACTGGAAGCTTTAAAAGGAGGATGGTGCTTGAAATCATTGTTCTTCCTCTTTTAACCATGGTTACCTGCAAGGAAACACGTGCAGTCATCATTGCTTTGCACAAAAAGGGCTTCACAGGCAAGGATATTGCTGCTAGTAAGATTGCACCTAAATCAACCATTTATCGGATCATCAAGAACTTCAAGGAGAGAGGTTCAATTGTATTGAAGAAGGCTTCAGGGCGCCCAAGAAAGTCCAGCAAGCCCCAAGACCATCCCTTAAAGTTGATTCAGCTGCGGGATCGGGGCACCACCAGTGCAGAGCTTGCTCAGGAATGGCAGCAGGCAGGTGTGAGTGCATCTGCACGCACAGTGAGGCGAAGACATTTGGAGGATGGCCTAGTGTCAAGAAGGGCAGCAAAGAAGCCACTTCTCTCCAGGAAAAACATCAGGGACAGACTGATATTCTGCAAAAGGTACAGGGATTGGACTGCTGAGGACTGGGGTAAAGTCATTTTCTCTGATGAATCCCCTTTCCGATTGTTTGGGGCATCCGGAAAAAGGCTTGTCCGGAGAAGAAAAGGTGAGCGCTACCATCAGTCCTGTGTCATGCCAACAGTAAAACATCCTGAGACCATTCATGTGTGGGGTTGCTTCTCAGCCAAGGGAGTGGGCTCACTCACAATTTTGCCTAAGAACACAGCCATGAATAAAGAATGGTACCAAAACATCCTCTGAGAGCAACTTCTCCCAACCATCCAAGAACAGTTTGGTGACGAACAATGCCTTTTCCAGCATGATGGAGCACCTTGCCATAAGGTAAAAGTGATAACTAAGTGGCTCAGGGAACAAAACATTGAAATTTTGGGTCCATGGCCAGGAAACTCCCCAGACCTTAATCCCATTTGAGAACTTGTGGTCAATCCTCCAGAGGCGGGTGGACAAACAAAAACCCACAAATTCTGACAAACTCCAAGCATTGATTATGCAAGAATGGGCTGCCATCAGTCAGTATGTTGGCCAGAAATTGATTGACAGCATGCCAGGGCGAATTGCAGAGGTCTTGAAAAAGAAGGGTCAACACTGCAAATATTGACTCTTTGCATAAACTTAATGTAATTTTCAATAAAAGCCTTTGACACTTATGGAATGCTTGTAATTATACTTCAGTATACCATAGTAACATTTGACATAAAGATGTAAAAACACTGAAGCAGCAAACTTTGTGAAAACCAATACTTGTGTCATTCTCAATACTTTTGGCCACGGCTGTAGTCCGAGTAGTATTGACCAATCACGTATCAGCGGGCTGCGGCTTATGCAGGAAAAACAGTCCGTGAGGAGAGCAAAAGCAGGCGGAACGTAATCTGCCGTAACGACATCCCGGCTCCCATCAGCGGCTATCTGACGATGATTTGGCTTCTTATTAATCTCTATAAACAGACATCTGCATGCTAACAGCTAACAATCTGTTCTAGATCAAAAATGCCCTTGACGCTGTGTCACGAGAGCCGTTCAGCGTCTAGATTTTCGACTTCCTCGAATGCATCAGAAATGATCAATCCGACCTCCGTTCAACAAGCATTTATAAAGTAGTTTTCTTTTCCTCTTGAGGACAGACCTGACAAAGCTTCATTTTGACTTTCTACAAATCTGCATCATGATGTTGAAATTTCGGCAAAACTTAAGAGCCGTTAATTAAAGTCAGTCACAAGAATTTTTTTAAATTTTTCTGTAAACAATGCAGCACGCGGGGAAGGAAGTCTTAACTGAAGTCGCTTATCGCTAACTGCTGGCAAAACGCCCGACATGTTCACCGTTGTCCCCAGAGGATATATCGTTGGCAAAGATTGAAGGACTTTTAGCCCACCTTTATGTAAAAACAAAGACAGCTTTAGCTAGCATTCAGCGCGACTGCAGGTTTTTTTCTGCTTGCCTCTTAAGGGTTTAATGTTCCTCACAAGGCCTATACGCCACCTAGTGACCTATTTAAGTATTGCTAAATTGTAACAAGGAGAGTCCACTGAAATTTGGCTTTTAATCACAGTTAAAGACGAATGACTGTATATAGATGGAAGCTGCATCTCCATCTGTTCTCATTGTATGAAATTGAAGCCAAAATAGCCCCCGTGATAGGCGCTGCCATCTTGCTAAAGTGACAATATTTGGAGCCAGAGTCTGCGCAGTAGAGATCAGCAGGTGGAGCCACCATAGCCACTTCTGCTCACCAAAACAAACACTTAAACTCCCGGAAAAACCACAAGGATCCCGCATGCCGGCGTGTTTAACAGCAGAACAGCTTCTTGTGTTGGTCTGAGGTTAACGTTCACAGGTATGGAAACTTCAATGACTATGATAAAGACACAGAGAAAGATATATAGGGGCTATTTTTAACACACTTAACTTATTAGTTCAACAATGAACTGTACCATGGTCTTCTAATGATCGCTTCTTCAGTCCAAGTGACTTTTTAACATCTATTTATGAAACTTCTTTAAGTGCTGTGTACATTTTCAGCATTCGTCTTTAATTTTACAGTCTTTGTGTATTTATGTCTTAAATAATAATAATGTTACTTTTTGAGAAATATTTGACTCTAGCTGCTAAACGCTCTGCTAAGTTTGCTAGCAAGTAGCCAACTAATTCACTTTTCTGCTGGACAAGGACAGGATGATGGGTTCAGCATCAAAAAAGATGCCTCCTGCTGCTGAGAATAGGGTTGAACCAAAATATTAAATATTCGGGTGGTTAAAACCAAAACAATGAGCTTAAAGATGCTCAGTGCTCTTTAGAGATCAGGGAAACACACATCAACAGTAGCAGACACAAGGTTTTTAAGAAAGCAAATTCTTCCCTGCATTGATTACAGGTTCAATAATAACGCTTGTTAAACCAGAAACAACAGAAACAACTCAAACAAACATGTCCGAATTATTACCTTAAACACTGCGTTTCAGGCAGCTCCTGTTTGCTGCGGAGGAGAATGGGAGCTGAAGGCTGACCTCTGGCTGTCTCCCTCCCATCGACCTCCAGAGAAAACTGTAAAGACAGAGAGATAGAGATGTAGGAATAAACAAATGATTCTGCCTCTTTGAAGATGTGAGGCAGCTGCGTCTTTCATGTGTCCCCGCAGACGCTCGCACTCGTGGACAATGCAGCTGCTGTCACGTCTGATCAATGAAACCTCGACTGCATGTGTTGGGGTCCCTGAGTGTGCAGCAGTTTCATAACCACCTCAAAGCCTCAGCTTTATTTGAGATGTGACAATCTGGTAAAGGAGTAATCCGCCGGATTAAATGTTTGTTTGATAGGTGTCATATTCCCTGTGAATCATGCACTCGTCCTGAGATTACCTGTCAGTCAATCAGAGAGTGCAGGACATGTTTTTCCTGAAATTTCAAGATGGCTTATGGATTCCTTCTCATGCTGTGACAATAATAGCTTCTCATCGTTTTGGGCTCACACATAATCCAGGGATGACAACGGCTTCCAGTTTTTGGTCCACTACTTAATGGATGGATCACTATCAAATCTTATATAGATACCTTTCCCCTCTCACACCACCAGGAGACTAAAATTATGTAGTTTTAAGTGAAACAAAACAACTATTTGGCACAGAGCAAAGACTGAGTATTATTCTCTTCATGACTTTTCATTTAGCGACAACATAAAGTCCAACTTTTTACATGCTAACTTTTGTTCATGATGGAAATACCTGCAAAACTAAAAGCAGCCTCAGTTGTACTTTTCATTCAGCTCTTCTAAGCAAGTGTCATCATAGAGGGTTAATACATTTAACAGAGAGGTTGAACATACTGCTAAACAGCAAGTATTCCTGGGTATCATCTGCGTGAGCTTGTAAGCATGCTATTGTTAGCATGTAGCTCAATAATGGAGCTGCTAGAGCGGCTGTAGATTCTTATTCCTACAAAAAAAAACAAAGAAAAACAGCAACAATGAATTCATTGCTTTGTCTAAGAAAAATAAATACAAACTTAGGAAATTGACTGATTCAGAAAATATTATGTCAATGTGTCTGACTATTGGACTTAACTTTAATGTTCAGTCAGTGTGACTGTTGATCCTGACTTTTCCTCTAGTGCCACAAAGACATGCAGATTTGTGGTTTTGGATTAATTGTCAGAAAATATGGTGCAGACACCTGTAATTACACCCACCTCAGGATGAAGTCAATGATGGCTGTGGCAGAGTCAGTGGTAGAGTCGGTCGTCTCTCAATCAGAAGGTTGGGGGTTCGATCCCTGACATAGTGTTCTTGCGCAAGACACTGAACCCCCAATTGCCCAAGAAAGCAGAGCCATCAGTGTATGAATGGGATTAGAGATTGGCATTTAGGCCTTTGCCATCAGTGTGTGTGAATGGATGAATGTGACATGTAGTGTAAAAGCACTTTGAGTGGCGCTATATAAGTACAGTCCATTTACTTTAGTCTGCGCCTAACTTTTCACAGAAGCGTCATCAGATCAAAACTTCAATTTGTTAAACTCTGATCCATCCATCATCCATACCGCTTATCCTGTTCAAGGTTGCAGGGGGGGGTCTTAGCTTAAATATAAGCAAACATAAAACCATGGCTTTTTTTTTACGAAAAAAAAAAATGACGCACAAACACGGCAAAACAGTCTGACTCTGAACTTTGTTTTCCTCCTGAAAAGTCCAGCTGTGAGCCTCAGGACGTCAGTGGAGTTTTTTCTGCTCTTGCAAAGGTCGGTCCTGTTAGGATCATAATAAGATCATCGCTGTCAGTGTCTGTGAGCCACCACGCAGCCAGAACTCTGTTTCATCATTTCAGCCATTAAACTGAGTCAGACATGAGCAAACACAACTTCAGGAGTGGTTGTGATGTTGTTGTGTTGTTTCTTTTCTGTTCCTGTCGCCCTCAGTGCTGCTTGTTCTTTTGCAGTCTCATCAATCACCTCTTTCGCATCATTTGCAGCTCGTATTATGCAGAGATCTTCTGACACTTCAGCGTGTGGGAGCTGCAGAGGAAATAACAAGATGAGCATAACACTTTAGTGTTTTTGGGATACAAATCAGAAAACCAAAGTTAGATAGTTAGATAGTTACATTTCTGTCAGGGGAGAAAAAGGGTAGTTACGGTTCTAAAAAGTCAAGTCAATTAAATTTATGTATAAACACCAATATTACTAATCTCTGACTACTGTACTGTTAGTTACCTCCTCTGCTTTGCTACTTGGGAACAGAACGCTGCAGGAGCCGGATTTGTCAACAGAGCTGTCAATCATCCTTTTTTCAGCATCAAATAATTAATTAAAAGTAAACTTGTCAGAAAAATGAACACTTGGACATAAATCAGCATGATAAGAACTTACTGTGATGACAGAAACCATGTTTGAGAAAAATGTATTTGACGTTTATTTTGATTTAATAGTTTGACTCATGTCCCATCTGTTAACATGGAGGAGGCGGGCTTTATGACCTATACTGCAGCCAGTCAGCAGGGGGCAATAGAGAGGGTTTGGCTTCACTTTTAGGGAGCTGTCACATCCTTCTTTTTATACTAGCGCTATGGGGTAAACATGTAGCCTAGCTATGTCAAAAGTAATTCTTCCTAACAGCACCTTTAAAGCATCTTTCTTCCTTCCCTGTAAAAACTTTTCACACTTTGTTTCTTGAATAGTTTCATCAAACAAGCAAAACATGTTAATCTATAAACTTTAGAGATGATGGAGGCAGATTTTGTTACCTTTGGACAGAGCCGGGCTAGCTCTTTACCCTTATTAATTAATGGTCTTAATGCTAAGCTAGGCTAACCAACTGCTGGTTACAATTTCATATTCACCATAAAGCCCTGAGAGAGATATTCATTTTCTCATCTGTCAGCAAGAAAGGAAATAAGGCAGCTGACGCATACAGAGTTTATACAGGAATATGTGTTTTAGATATGTACGTTCATTATGTTTTGTATTTAATATGTATGTTGTTTTCATTGATTTATCATTATTTTATGCCCATTCAATTTTATTATTAAATGATTATTATATATTCCATAAAAGTCTATATACAAGTCTGACTTGACACTAAGTTTGGCTCATTACTACAATCTATTTTCTATTCTAATATCAATATAATCATTTTATAACAAGAACATTTCATTTTTCTGTATATGTATGTGTATTTCCCTTTTCTTCATGTTAGGTTATAAAACGCACAAAAATTAATGTACACACATTGTTCTATGTAATTGTATTGTTAAAATATGCGTACAGCTAATGAAAACTAAACTTTGAATGCTTCCTTTAATAATATTTGTCAGTAGCTTTAACTAGCGTGTTATTCGAAACTAATTGTTTAGAAAGTCTGGAAAGGTTTTCAATCATTCTTACACCACTGAATATCGTACTGAATATCGACAGCAGTAGGAAGGTTGTCCTTGTTCTTTAGTACCATTTGGAAACGCTAGCAAAAGTGGACCCTGTCAAGGTTTTCACAAACACTTCAAAAGCTTCATCGACAGCACCAAAGTCCTTCAGAAAAATCACTTCTAACCACTGAAATGTAGATAAAAGAAAAGATAAAAGGAAAACAGAAAAACAAAACGGATATTTCAGCCTTGAAGTAAAGTCGAGATGTGATGCACACATCACTTACATTCACCACAGCACAGTTTGTCACCGCTAGTGTCAAAGTCAGACAATCACAGTTAACTTGGTGTTCATGTTCACTTGTGATGGTGTGTAATTCAGATGGGGAGATACATTTTAATAAATGTCTTTATCGTCCTGATGATTAAGTCAAAGCTTTTGCTTTTGTATTAGCCCTTCAAAAAAAATATACACAAGTATGGCAGGCGTTCCAAAGTTGTTTGTGCTTATTTACAATCCTAATTATGATCCCCAGACAAGTATAAAGTATAGAATTAACAGACATTAAACAGTCAAACCAAGAAGCAGGAAAAAATATCTTATTGTGGTAAAATATTCTATAGTCTGACTGTTGGATTGCAGCTTTACGTAAATTTGTATAAGTCAATAGCTTAATAACATTGTCCTGTATCTTTACAGAAGGTATAAAAGTAGCAGAGACAGAAAATTGCATGAGATGTGATCAAATGATATCTCAGCTTAATTTAGGTTAAAAAAAATCCTAACCCTGACCTTATTTTGCAGCATTTCATTCATTAAGTATTTCATTATTTTGAATCCACCTTTCTTAAGAACTTATATTTTTACAAAACACATTTAATTTTAGCAAACGTTCATGCACTTTCGGTGTGAATTACCTGATGATAGACGACTTAAGATAATGCGGCAAATCTCCATATCCAAGGGACTTGCTCATCAATCAGGAAGTGAGAGAAACATTCTTAAGAAAGTCAGTGGCTCCCTCTGCTGGCAAGCTGTAAACCCACAGGAAAAAATATCTGGTGAAACAAATGGATATGCCACATTGAAGATTTGTTCTCTTAAATAATCCTGTAAAAGGCAGAAACTCACATGGTGCAACAGCTCCAAATGTTTTGAATCTTCTCTTCCTTTCAAAAATATCTACATAAATGTTACTAAGAAACTAAAGTGAACATGTATCAGTTTAGCTTGTACAAAATGCGCAACTGTAAAATACAATTTCAAGTCGTGGTTTCAAACCAAGCCAAAAACAATAACGTGCAATTGGTATTTATTCAAAGATAAAATATGCAGTTATTTCCCTGAATACATGCTTTTAAAAAGGCAGACTTCTTATACCTTACAAATCTTCAAGTATTTAATCTTTAACCCATATCCTCCAAATATTTGACACTGATAAACTATTGATATGTAGTTGGCAGATGCTCCACAGCGAGGCACAGACTGCAGGATCAGTGTCCCCTGATCCCATCTCTATTTTGAAGTTTAACACATTTTTTGAACTGGTTAAAACAGTACAAACCACTGTAGCAGACGGTTGCAATAAACTGCTTTGAAAGATTTTTCATCTTGATGTAAAAATTCAGCTTTTAATACATCACTGTTCTTGTGCAGTTGAAAATAGTACAGTAAGTCAACAGGGAAAAAAAGCACCATATCACATTTAGCTGTTACCTAATTTGCTTTCAAAAAAAACAAAATCTCCTTAAAAACTTGTATCATAGTAAATATTGTAACTTCAAGAAAATAACCACAAAACAACTTTTTTTTATATAAAAAAGGTTTTAACAATTTCTTTTTTCAGTATAAAACATTACAGAGACCCAGGCCAATCAAACAAATTCACTGTCACCATTTAAAATAATCATAAACTCCCCAGGCAAACGTTCTACAGTAACATACAAAGGGGTTTTTGTCGTTAAGGGGTTTTCTGTACTTTTTTTTACTAGTTATGGGAAAAAATTACAACACAAAACCTAACAATCACTCTTCGTTTGCTATAATATTAATGATAAAAAAGAACAAATGTGAACTCCTGGTCCGATCAAAGCCCAAGCCCCGAAACTTCTGGTCAAAATGGCATCTATGCAGTCTTCTGCTGGCCCTTCTTCCCAATGAGGGATTTGTGGATGTGGGGAATGACACCTGAAAAAAAACATTAATACGTTTTAATCGAGAGGTAGCTGTGATCTGTAGTATTTCTACAGAATGTGGTTTAGAACAAGCAGAGCACAGTTAAACCAAGAGACTAGAGAGCAAGTATGATGCACATATAATAAAAAAATAAGTTTGTTAAACTGTCAGCTTACCTCCTCCAGCAATTGTTGCCTTAATAAGAGAGTCCAACTCCTCGTCACCACGGATGGCAAGCTGCAAGTGACGTGGAGTGATACGCTTCACCTTCAAGTCTTTTGAGGCGTTGCCCGCCAACTCTAGCACCTGAGAGTAAAAAAAACAAACAAGCAAGCATTAAAAAAGCATGATGCAAAAAGCATCAAGTCACAAAGAAAGATTGTTATGCTGCATGATTTGAGATCAAATGTCACAGTGCCACAAACATGCACAAAATGGGAAAGGCTTACTTCAGCAGTGAGGTACTCAAGGATAGCAGCACTGTACACGGCTGCTGTTGCTCCTACACGACCGTGGCTGGTTGTGCGAGTCTTCAAGTGCCTGTGGATACGACCCACTGGGAACTGGCAGGAAACAGACACAAGACAGCGGTTTGGTTTAAACAGAAGGGACAGCCCCTCTCTTTCCAAGGAGGGCGGCAGATAATGTACACAGTTAAGCCACAGACAGCAATATAAAGATTAAACTGTTTTTACCTGCAGCCCAGCCCTCTGGGAGCGTGACACTGCCTTTGCCTTGGCTTTGCCACTGTCCTTTCCTGCCTTGCCACCAGCCTGCATGTGGTGATTTCAGGACATTTTCAACAGGAAATAATAACGTGCATGATTTCAGACAAGAAAGGGGTGTAAGAGAAGCAAAGTGGAGGCAGAAACGAATAGGATGCTCAGGCATTTCAAATGTCTGCACAAAAAGTCATACATAACAAGCAAAAAACAATAGCACTTCATGCGTAAAAATAAGGGGGGAAAGGGGGCTCAATAAGTGAAATATGAACAATTTCTTGTGTCTCAAAAAACAAAATTCTATAGATGAGAAAGTTGGCACTAAATGCGATTGGAAATTGGAAATGTTATTGGAAATTGTATGAGTTACATTACTATGGAAGCCCTTAACAGACATGCATCCATACATTTTATTTACTGCGGTTTCCAGTTATTTCTGGTAGTTTTCTCGCAATCTCGACTTATTTTTCTCATTATCTTGGAATAACAAAGCTGGTTTTGCCATTATGATGGATTAATTTGGCCCGTTAAGTCAAGATAACGCTTGTTTTCTCGTGATAACGGGATAATTTTCTGGCGACCTAAAAAACAATACAATAGGCTGGTCACTGTGATATTACAGACCAGGACATGCCATGCTGCCATTGCCCACACTAATTAGTTAAGTTAAGGCTGTTTCTATGTTTGTTTTGTGCCTTTACAAGTAACGATCATCTGACGTTATTGTGGTGCCTCGTGATATATGAGCCGAGATCTCGAGAAAAAGACCAGAAATAACGCGTTATCACTGGAAAACGGAGACATCAATATGAAGATTAAACTGTAAAGTATGGATGCATGTCCGCTAAGGGCTTCCGTACGTTACAGATGCCCGGTTTAACTATTGTTGCTTTCCCGCCAATCAAAAAATAAAACATAACAAATTTAAGGCGGGGGCGATAATGGTCGCCAGATATTAAGTGTTTAAAACATAGAAATTACCCTATGTTTTGAGGATAATTAACATAGAGCTATTGTGACAAAAAGACGGGAAGCTGTCAGTCAACCCGCGACAAATAGAAAACAGACGCGCCGCTTTAAGACAGGCAGGTTTAAGTTTTCATTCACAGATTTAAACAGAAAAAGTTTGTTTCACAAAATCACCTAGGCTACAACGAATCCCATAGCCAGTTTTACACGATTCTGGTGGATAACACTCATTTAAAGAGAGTAACGGCCAACAACTGACAGTTACCCAACCGTTAGGCTAATGAATTAGCTAAACTTAGCTTGCTAAGGGTTGCTAATCCACCTTTAAGGAACGCTACATCGAGTAAAAAACACTAGAGGGCTTAAATTGCGCACGTTTAAGGAAGCACTCCGCTTATCCAAAGGGGTGTCTATTTAAAAAAAGACGTGCTCCATCAAATATAGCGTTTCCTTTAACGAAAGGGGAACAAAACAGGTACTTCTCACGCTAACGTGAATGCTAGCGTTTTAGCTGACAGTTAGCTCTATAGCAAGCTTTTTAACCACACACCTTCTGTTCGATTTTACCAGTTCAAATTCAAAACAGCACTTTCTACAGTTGCACACTGATAACAGTACAAACGTACCAAGATACCCAACAATACATTTAGCATTAGCCGAAGGAAACTTACCATTTTTCCGCCTCGTTATTTGATTGTGAACTGAGTAGATACCAAACAATTTCGCTCCCGAAAGCAAAGAAACAATAAACCCTTTTGGAAATCTTTTTGCATGAGACCCCTCGTGGGAGTCTGGACAGCCAATCAGAGTGCGTGTTGTTACTTCGAATCCCTGTTTTGACCAATCGCTCAACGGATTACAGAACATTCACCCATCCCCCACCACAAGATCGTCGTGCCTGCCTTTGCGCACGAAACCAACAAGTAGGCGGGACTGTGTGTGTGTGTGTGTGTGTGTGTGTGTGTGGAGTGTCCTTCCCGGGGCATTCATCTCAAAAATGTACAAATTACATTATCAGGAGGCCATAGTTGGTATTTAAGCACAAGTGCCATTAAAACCTCTTTAAGTACAACTACGGTTGTGCTGACTACTTTAGGAACGGGATATTACAACAATAAGCGCACCAAAATACATGTCCGCAGCAGATAATAGTGACACGGAGAGCTGTTATAGATTGTAAATACAATACGCTCTCGAATGTCATCCAGGAGGCGGTTATGTTTTAATGACAGGCAGGATGATTGGCGAATGAAAACGCAAGCGTTCGAGCTGGTGTTTTGATTGACAGTGTCTGTGCCCAATCACAACACAGAATCCTGCGTCCGGTTTCCTCTGCGAGATCGGCAAGCGAAGGGGGGTGGGGGTCAAAGATACGCAGAGAAACGGGCTGCTGGTGGCGAAGATGGCGGATGGGGACAGTGGCAGTGAGCGCGGTGGCAGCAGCGGCGGCGGAGGGGGAGGAGGAGGCGGCGGGTTTCAGCATTACCAGCGGGAACCGGAGACCCAGGAGCTGGCTTCGAAGCGGTTGGACATTCAGAACAAACGCTTCTACCTTGACGTGAAGCAGAACGCCAAAGGCCGGTTCATCAAAATCGCCGAGGTCGGCGCCGGGGGCTCGAAAAGTCGGCTGACCCTCTCTATGTCAGTTGCGGCAGAGTTCCGCGACTACCTGGGGGATTTCATAGAGCACTACGCCCAGCTTGGGCCTAGCACCCCGGAGCAGATCGCTCAGTCTTCCGGTGGTGATGACACCGGGCCTAGACGGGCCTTGAAGAGCGAGTTCCTAGTGCGTGAGAACCGCAAATACTACCTCGACCTGAAGGAAAACCAGCGGGGTCGGTTTCTCCGGATCCGTCAGACCGTCAACCGAGGCCCTGGTTTCGGAGTCGGAGTGGGTGGCATGCCGGGCGCTGGCCTGCAGGCCGGACAAACCATCGCACTCCCGGCCCAGGGCTTAATAGAGTTCCGTGACGCCTTGGCCAAGTTGATAGACGACTACGGGGGAGATGAGGAGGACCTGGCCGGAGGCGGAGGGGCCGGGGGCTACAGTGAGCTCCCGGAGGGCACCTCGATCATGGTGGACTCCAAACGGTTCTTCTTTGACGTGGGATCCAACAAGTACGGAGTTTTCTTGCGGGTGAGCGAAGTGAAACCCAGTTACAGAAACTCTATAACAATCCCCTTTAAGGCATGGAGCAAGTTCGGGGGAGCTTTCAGCCGCTATGCCGAGGAGATGAAAGAGATCCAGGAGCGGCACCGGGATAAGATGTACGAGAGGAGAACCGGAGAGGAGTCGGAGGGCGACGACGTGGACGACGATTGATGGATGGAGAGCTGGCTGCTCGTGATGAAGCTGACAACATGATGCAAAGCCTGGCGATAAACAGAGAGAGAGGAACGACTATTCTGTGCATGACGAATCGAACTTTAAAATGCTTAAACAACGGAGTAAAATACATAGTATATTTGACTGAGAAATTACTGTCTATATAAGAGAATCATGTTCTAAAGTTTAGGTGGATGTTATAGATAAATGAGTGCGGACTTCAGTAGTCAGCTCCTGTATGAGATTCCCCATTGATAAAATATATATCTATAAATATATATCTATATAGATATATTTACTGTCTATTTGAAAACCTCACACATGTAGCCCAGCAAATTAAGTTTGACAGTGCTCAAGATGCAGCAGCAAGTTACCAGCCCCACTTCCTGGTTGATATCCAATGGTAAAAGCTCACCTGGTGCTGACCTGTAGTCTGTGTGATGATAATAAGGATGTGTGAAACGTGTGACATACTCATACCAGCAGGTGCAGAGTTGGGAGTGGGCGGAGTGCCTGCATCACTCACCATGGCTGTGTGTGTGTGTGTGTGTGTGTGTGTGTGTGTGTGTGTGTGTGTGTGTGTGCGTGTGTGTTTTTGTCTGAAAAGAAAGGGACGGCTTGCCCGGACAGAATCACAACACCCAGGGCCACAGTCTCAGCTATAGGGGGCATCCTTGGCATCGCAGGACATTTACTCAGCCCAGTGAGGTCCCATAAGGTGATCTGTTACAAGCACATGACTCATTTGGACTCTCTGGACAATCCAAATGAGTCCAAATGACCTTTCACCCCTCTTTCTCTTCTCTCTTTCCCCATCCCTCGCTTCCTCCTGGGCGTCCCTCAGGTGCTAACTTCCTGCTCCAATAGCTGAAATGTGGTGAGGCCTGCTCACATGTGGCTTCTTTTGTCTCAGGGCCAGTGAGTCCAATCCGCATTTTAGGAAATATCAGCATTACCTGTGCCTGTGCATCATCCTCAAGAGGTTCTGGGTGCAGATCCGGTCAGCCAGGTGCTGCAGCAGAGACGTCTGTGGCAACTGATGATGTCTCACATGATGCAGGCCCACGTCTGAACCCTGTGACCTTTTTCTTGTCAAAAGGGGACGCAGTGATCTCAGGCGTCTAGCACTGGTCACGAATTTTCAAGTAAAAGCTTAATATTGTCGGGCTTGAGCTATGGTCTCAAGGGATTTGACCTTGTGGACTTATTTAGGGTGCGCCATTTGGATCCTTTAATCTTGAACTCAGACCATAAGCGACTGAAGCAACATTCAGTCTGATTGTAAGAACAATTAGGTGCTTTTGGAAAATACAACCCACAGTGGGGTGCTGTACTTAAAGAGAGAGAAAAAAAGAAAAATATATACTGGAAAATAGATTTACTTACTAAAAAGATCAAATATAGATAGAATTATTTTTCAAAAGAGATATATTAAAATATGTCTTAGAAATGAGACATTTATTAGATAATGCTGCCTAAAGTGGCTTATTTAAAAACACTAAACTTTGGATGCAACTGTCCAGGGTGATATTTCATACCTGCTTTTTTCCTAACATTTCTTTTATTCCTTAGAGGAAATTAAGAAGAGTACAACAAATTGATAACACAGTATGTTATAGCAATTTATAGCAACAACTTCATTGAAGTAGTTTGTCAGCAAACACTCAGCACTCCAGTTCACTTTACATAGCATCGAGTTGTCCCCTCGTTTCAGTCCACTCGTTTTAATCATGTTTTGTCACTAATTGGCTCTCCATCAGTTGCCATACGACGCAAACGTAAACAACCTGCAACCATCTACATTTTGTCTTTAGTGCTCCTTTTTAAAATATGATCATTTTTTGCATGCCTGCTCTTACGCGGAGCTGCCTTGTGTTCTTTTATTTTGCATACTCTGATTGCTGTATGATGGTATTTATCCATTTTTGAGAGCGGTTTCAAGTTTTCTTTCTTGCAATGGAAAAAAAAAAGTTTAAGGTTTACTTCTCAGCCTAATAAAAAAGCCACAAAGTTCCCGTGCTTTGGGGAATGTCACTTTTCATTGTCCCACTTCCTTTGGTGTGTAAACCTCTCGTTGAATTTTACTTTAACCCACTTCAACACAACAAACGCAGAAATGCCATATGAAAAAAAAACAAAAAAACACCTGGGAGCAATAGTTTTTTTTCTTTTCTATTGATATAAATATACTATATATATAATATTACACATGAGATTGAACTACATCCTTCTTCCTGTACTGTGTTACGTGAAATGGCAGCTGTTTCAGTCGTGTGTTCTGCTGTAATATTCTACCGAGTTCCTTTCAACAAGAAATAAAAAAGGTTTTTGCTCAGGAGAGGTGTTGGTGTTTTTATCTACCCACTTCAGGGTGGAGATCTTTACGGGATCAGTGCGACAACAGTGTAATGACTTTAATAGATAATAGTTTATTCCTATTTACCATCAGGTTATTTTTTAATAAATCACATGTTGTGTATAAAATGTCAGAAAAATAACGCCTATCAAGTTCAAGGAGATGTCTTAAATAGATTAACAGTCTAAAGATATTTAATTTACATTAAGAACAGGAAGAAAACCAGCAAATATTCACATTTTTACAAGCTGGGACCAGGGATTGTTTTGCTAATAAACCTCTTAAACATTTACAGATGACCAAATTTGTCTTATCAACTGACTTGTCAGCGATTTAAACACTATATCATTTAATTTTCAATATCTTTCAGGTGTGCAGTAACTGTGCTTTAGCTCACATAGCTCCCTAATTCTTTAACCTATAAAAGTTATTAATAAACAGTTAGCAAGATGGTTTGCTTCAAGATAATTCAACCTTATTTTGTAAGCAACTGGGTTTAAATTGTATTGTGTACCAGCTCTTCATCCCCTGAAGGAACAGTGGTAGAAGAAGTAGTATTGTGTTTTTTATACTTTAGTAAATGTGCAACTAAAACAATCTCTCAAAGTACAGAAATATAATCAGCATAAATCAGGGGCGTAGTTTTCTTTGTAACACTGGTGGAGACAACAACTTTTAAAATGTTTTAATTTAGATTTTTTTTATAGCAACATTTAAAATATGATTATTCATGTCATATCTCCTCGTAGTCTCATCTGCATCTGCACTCTCCCTGCCTTATGAAGAAGTTATGAATTCACTAACAAATTGTTATTGTTTCATCACTGCTTGAAACTGAAAAGTTTCCAACCTTCAATCTGTCTTTATCTCCACCTCAGTGACAGGTATTTTTAGCATTAAAGAGGTTTTATCCTTTATTTTATTTATGATGGATAAACCTAACTTTTGATACTGCAAGCTTTGATGATGAGGTGTTTTCATTTCAAGTGAACCACTGTAACCAGAGACATTCAGGCAGCGATATTAATCAGAATCAAGTTTATTGCCAAGTAGGTCTACACGTACAAGGGATTTGTTTTGGTGATTTTGGTGCACAAAAATCAACAGAACTAGAAATAAAACCAAGTAAAAGGCTTAAATGGAATAAGATAAAAAACAGACAATAAGAATAAAGATATAAAAAAAAAAAAACAATACGTATAATACAAACTATGTACAGCAGGTGTGATTAAAAACTGTACAGATGTGCAGGATATTAGTGAAAAGCTTACAGTATCAAATTAAAAATAGTGCAGTGTTCAGACAATCTAAGAGTCCAGTGTGCGTTAATGTAACAAAAAAAGAGTCTGATTTCGAGTCTTAACATTCGTGAAATGTTGAGTGACTGAGGGGCTGGATCACAGTCCATGTCAAGTGGGTCGCTGGGGCCTTGTTGATGAGTCTGGCAGCAGAGGGGAAGACACTGTTCCTGTGTCGGGAGGTTTTGGTCCTGATGGAGAGCAGCCTCTTGCCGGAGGGGAGGGTCTCAAAGAGACTGTGTCCGGTGTGAGAGGGGTCGGCCTGCACGCCTCAGGATCCTGGAGGTGTACGGGTCCTTGAGAGAGTGCAGCCTCTCTGCAATTAGCCTAATTAGCCTAAAATTAGTATACATTATTTAAACAATCTGAACTCCCTCAGGGAGAGGGAGAGAGACAGAGAGAGAGAGAGAGAGTGAGAGAGAGAGCATGCATATGGACAGCGCGGACGCAGCGCAGAAAGTGGAAAATTGAGCCTGAGACATGTTCTGCTGTTTAACTTTCAGTTTAGTGAACTGAACTGTAGACTTGTGTCCTTGTTTACAGTGACAGACAGAGTGATGGCTGTTTCTTCCGCAGGTTGAAAGTGCAACAGTTACGTGTATCATACATTCATTATTGGACAAAATTATTGGTAGGGACAGTTCAGTAATTTCTGCATCCCTACCTAATTCTACACCCATGGCAAACATTTAGTCAAAATATCAAAGTAATGTCTTTTGTTACACAACAATGCACAGAATGAGACCTAAAGCATCGCTCTCTTTACTGTTACAGCTGGTCAAGTTGGACCTGGTTTTAACTACTTAATATACAGTTTAGACCTCAAGGTCAAGCCGACGTCAAAGGGTCAGAGGGAACATCTGAGAGGTCGTGAGATGATTCATGGGAGCTTAAAGAAACATTTTGTGGTCTGAACTCTAATTTTGGCTTGAAATATTGAATACTTTTACGTCCTTTGGTCACAAGCAATAATTAAACGAATCCTTAAGAGTGGTTTAGAGAAGAAATGTGTCTTTGGCTGAACTTTTTCAACCCATAAACTTTATTAACGTGGCAAGGAGCCTCATCTTGACACTGCTTCTTTGTAAAGAGTCTTTAACCAGGAAGGCTGTGAATCACTGGTTTACTATCTAACAATGTCATGTATTTCAAAAGATTATCATATGCTTTTTTGTTGTTTTTTAATCCTCAAATTCTTGTTCTCTTTCTGCCACTGGTAGGTAATTATAGTCAAATAAATTGGTTCATTTCCAGAGCTTTTAACAACACAAGTTAAGATTTTACTACCAGCTTCTATTTCCAAGAGCAAGTAGACGTTTTTGCTCAAAGACACGAGTGCAGTGTTTTCATTGCTTTTCACGGCATTGATTTTGAAGAGGGAGTGAGTGACAGACACACGTATCTCCATCATCAGCGTGTGAAACAGTGAGATCAAAGACATAAGCCGGCGCTGTCAACAGAACAATTATATAATTCAAACTGCACATAACAGCTGGTGATTTTACTGATTATGTTCTCCCTCTGACTGAAGATGTGTCGGTCACATTGCTTGCTGTATCTCCTGTCACACATCGTCACCAATACAAGATGTTATAAAGTGTGCAAACCCGCAAAATGATTTGTTTTGATTAAGAGGAAGGTGTACATTCCTCTCAAATATAATTGTACATAATAATTGTTAAATATGTGTGAATTAAACTTCATGATTTCTTTTATTTTCTGTTTGAATTTATGATAAAATGGGGTGTTTTCATTATTTATTCCTTTAAAATGGCCGCTTGTGCTTTGAGTTCAGTATTTTTCCTTTGTTCACTTATGCTTAAGTGTAATCAACTCCTGGAGAGGTGAGATTAAGTTCACCTGTGGTCAAGATGGCACTGATTACAGAGGTCACCTGTGATTGGCCTAAAAGCAAAGTATAAAAGGTATGTGAAATCAACTGTAGGATTGATGTGTTTCAGTTTGGAGGTGAGGGCTATGAGGAGAGCCTGTGTTTTCTGTTTGAATAACCTGTCTCTACAGAGGACACTTAATGATGATGTTTGATATTGATTTTTTTTGCTTGTCTGGATGGCCTGAATAAATCTACACCTCAACTGTAAAATCGTCAACCTGGTTTTGAATCCTTTTTTTTGTCTCACTCACACTGCCTGTCATCCAGAAGCGTAACACAAGATTACATGTTAGACATTTTAATAAATACAGAGAAACCTTACAGATGAGTATTCAATATTACCTAGATGCAATTTCGTGTTATCTGCTGTGACAATTCATGAAGAAGATAGTGGGGCTTGTAGCTTGAATCTTTAATTGAAGTTAAAGTATCAATTATACAATGTGACGTTACTTCAGGACATTAAAAAGTCCCGTACCGAGGTTTAAGAGCGTAAAATTATTAGCAACATGTACGAAAAGTGCTAAGTTATTGTACATATTTTAATGACATGGTTCACATAAATACTGTCTAGGTTTGAAAAGTTACAGGTAGCTAAATCTGCATAATCTGATACATTTTGAAGAAAAGAATATCTAAGTATGAAGTACCAGATCATGAAAATACTTCAGTAAAGTAACTGAACTTAATTAAAGGAGCAGTTCGCCCCTGGAAAAAGCCCCTGTCAGTCAAAGCTGGTGTTCTCTGTAATCCATAGAAGCAATAATATTTGAAATTGGCGCCATAGCTGTGGAGAAAGTTGTACAAACAGCTTGTGGTTTCGCCCATTCTACATTCCTACAACACCCAGCATGCCTTGCGCCCCTCCCTCTGAAAGGAACAGCCCAGCGAGAGACGCTCGCTACAACGAGAATATACCGGTGGATTGTCTAAAAAAACTTGACAAACCTGACAATTCTGAATGAGACATGACTCAGTTATAAATGTGGAATTCCTGGGAGGCAAAACAGGAGAGCAGGCAACGTTTCAAGGCACCTCAAATGATCACATTTTATGATATGTTAGGGTTTTTCAACTAAACACAGCAGACATCGGAGGCGGGCGTCCTAGATTGAGGAAGTGTGGTTTAGCGAGCTCCCTGGCCTCCGCTAGATCAAGGGTTCCCATCCTTTTTGACTACACAGATAAGACAGTAGCAATAATATTTTTGACGGACCTGGGGGGGTTGACACGTGCATAAATCATGGTCACACGAACAAAAACACAGATTGTGTCTGTATTTATTCAGTGAGGAGACTGCATCTAAGTTTTTTATACGGGACGAGCCAATGAGAGGGACGACGCGGGTCAGAGACAGATGATCCATAGTGTGATCCTAACTTTTTATCCGAATTTATAATGTGATCCAGCAGTGAGCAGTTTATAATCATGCAGCGCAGTGACTGATCTGTGTGTGTTTCTCAGGGTCTGCCCCTGACTTAATAGCGTTGCGATCGGCCCCGTATTTCCGTGAAAACCCGTCATAAAGTTTTCACTCGCTGTGACTGAGATGAGCCGGAGGTGATCCACGTGGAGTTTATCAGAGTTATCATGCCGCGCGGGGAGGAGACAGCCATTAGGAGAGGAGCAGATATGACGCAGACCTGTGTGTGTTTAGTTGCTCATACCTGAGTCAATAACGTTGCGATACGTCCGTATTTCTGCGCACTATTAAAGTACAAACTCCGTCTCCACAGGCTGTCATATGCCCATATGCTGTGTAGTTCATATATTTCACTGATAAACACAGAGCTTTAGAGGGGCATCAGGCTTCATGATCAAAGTTTCATGGGATGCGACGTCAGGGATGCCAGGTCCGTTGTTTTTCAAGCTGAATTGGGTGACTTTTGAAGTGTCTTTAGAGGCGCGAGGCCCTGTGCGGTTGCATACTTAGTCTCTAAGTCTCTAAGAGTAGTGTTGGAGGTAGAGCCTTCAATTACCAGGCCCCCCTCCTCTGGAACAATCTACCAGTCAAGGTCCGGGAGGCAGACACCCTCTCTTCTTTTAAGAGTAGACTTAAAACTTTCCTCTTTGATAAAGCTTATAGTTAGGGCTGGCTCAGGCTTGGACTAGCCCAGAGTTATGCTGCTATAGGTTTAGACTGCCGGGGGGATCTGACACACCAAGCTTCTCTCTCTCTCTCTCTCTCTCTCTGTCATATTAATGCAGCTCATTAACTCTGTATCTTCTGGTCCCATTAACATTACTAACCACATATCTTCCCAGGAGTTCTTTTGCTCCCTTGTCCTGAAGGTTCCTGGGGATCGTTGCTGCAGACCACCTGCTGCTGTGGACCTGCTCGACTGCAACAACTACTAACATCAGCCTTCCCCATAGTATCATTATTGTTGCTGCTAATGCTAATAGTCGACCTGTTGACTTCAACTGTTACAATTACGATTACCTCAGCCTTTATCATTACTCTGCTTCTCTCGCTAATTTATTTATTTATTTCTTTATTTAGCTAATCTTCACCCTAGTCTACCACTATTATTGGCATTGTAACCATAAGTATGTGTCTGTTGTTGTTCATGTAACAAGGACATATGTTGTTGTGGTAACAACAACATATTGTTGTTGTTTCTCTCTTTGCCTGTCTCTATCCTGCTTCTCCTTCTATCCCATTTTCGGCCCATCCAGTCGAGGCAGATGGCTGTTCAACATGAGTCTGGTTCTGCTCGAGGTTTCTGCCTGTTAAAAGGAAGTTTTTCTGCCAATGTGCCGAATTGCTAAGTGCTACTCATGGTGGATTCATGTTGGGCCTCTCTTTAAATAACTTAACAAAGAGTCGGTCTAGACCTGCTCTTTCTGTAAAGTGTCTCGAGATAACCCTGGTTATGATTTGGCGCTATACAAATAAAATTTGATTTGATTTGATTTGATTTGATTTGATTTGATTTGATTTGATTTGATTTGATACTTGACACAGCCCATGCAACGGTTCTGACTCCGCGAATGTTTGGAATGTCACAGACACCTATTGGGTTTCGCGGCCCAGTACTGAACAACTGGTGACTGGGTACTGGGAACCCCTGCGCTAGATGGCGCGTATTACATAGCCTGGCGGAGGTTTTCCAGAGCCCATTGGAGAAGCGGATAGCGTCCTCCAAAGGCACAGAGCCAAATTTTTTCCTTATGATAAGGCATTAGCTCCCCGTAATAGCATGATAGGACTGAGGTTGAAAATTGGCGAACTGGCCCTTTAAATATACTTTGTCACATTTCACCACTTGAAGAAGGAAACTTTGTCCAGTTTCTGATTTTTTAGGGTAGGTGAATGTTAGTTATCACGGTTTTAACCTGATATTCTTAATAAAGCATTTTGAAGCTCATCATTAGAAAAAAGAAAAAAACATATTTCATTCATAAATATAACTTATAAAGAAAGAACAAAAAAAGAAGAAAAGTTCAAGGAGGCAGATATTAAAAAAGGTAAAAGCAAAGCTTTTTAACTAACAGCCCATTTCGAAAGGCTAAATTATAAAGTTTAGGAATTATAATAACTTTAATCTTAAATATGAGTATAAATCACATTGTAAAAAAAATCAGCACATTTTGTATATAAAACTAAGTAACTAAAACAGGACCGTAGACTGTTGTGAAGCACAGTACATCAGTAAACATACAAAGAAAAAATTGACAACAGACAACATCAAATACAAATAACATCAAATATACAACAGTTATGGAACAGTTAGTTCCAACCTAGTCATCTGATTGGACAAGAGGCATTCTATGGGTGGTGACATAGAGAACAACATCACTGAGACTTTTCACTCTGTTTATCACTCCGCCTCAGCCAGGTGTTCTGAATACTGTTAACTAACATGACAGCAGACCGTGTATGTCTACATTAATCAGGCTGGTACCTCTGAATCACACAGCAGACTCTTATTTCACTAGTTGACGATAAATTAAAACAAACAGATAAATGATAAAAAAAATAAACAGCTGATAGATAGAAAGACAGTGCAGGAGAAGGTTTGGGTTGCTTGGCAACAAAAGTCCAGTTTCAGTTAAGCTGCAGAACTAGTTGAGCTGGTGGAGCGAAAAGTAATCTGTTGTTGATGGTTACTTTTTTTTACTACTATTTGCCGCTTGTTTAACTGGTGTATGAAATCAAAAACACACTCGAGGTTGTGATGTTGTTATCTACGACCGACCCTGAGTGTGATATTGTTTAATATTGTGGAGGGGCATCCAAAAAACCTGTAACTACAACAAATTCTACACAAATAAACAAAAATGCTGCACACACTCATTTTCTCATATAATGGTAATATAATAATAATATTAACTTTACATCAGCTGATTAATGACAGCCTGATTTAGTCTGAAAACATGCCTCTAATCAGAAATACATGAAGGCCTATAGTTTTATATAACACAACAATCATACAGCATAAACTGAGCACAGGGGTCAAACATTGCATCATCCACCAATATGTCTGTGTTACAGTAAACCAAACATCCAGGAAACATGGCCGACAAGAAAACCTAAAAATACCCCCACGTACACAGGCCCACATGGCGCAGGTCAACAGGGCAGCATGTCAAAGGCCCAACAGGGCGGGATCCAGTGAGCCGTTTTATTTTAGAAGTACTGAGAGTTGTGCAGCTGTCTGCAGTCTGTCACACCGGGACAGAGGACGGGTGATTCACGAAAAGGGAGTACACTTCTCTGTGTCCGCTGAATGCATGCAAAGGTTTAATTTGATGATACAGGGTATTTCATTGTGAACTCAGTGACTTTTACTATCATTGGATGACATCATGTCATCATATGACATTTGGGAAATTCTTGTTCAAACATACTTCAAAAACACTGCGCACATAAAGGTCAATATACAGATGCTTTAAAGCAGTGGTTCTCAAAGTGGGGTCCACAAACCATAGCCTGGGGGTCCGCGAAATAAATATAATAAATGTATAATTAATAATAAAGTTGTGCTGTTTCATTAAAAACTGCATGTCTACAGATGAGGACCATTTGCGCTAATGAAACAAGCATATTGTGTCCATTACTCCCACATACGTTAGCTTTGGACCAATAGAAACGGATATGATTGTGACACATCACGTCAATTTGTCATAAATCAATCAACTCGCTCAGGTCGCAGCGAACCGTTCCTGCGGCTGTGTTGCTGCTAATTAATTTTCTGAAAGCTTTTAAGATCAATTACAAAGTATAAATACTGTAAAGTTGAGTCCACAAGCAGTTTGAATAAAATGAGCCTCTGTTTTAAAGTATATAAGTGGTGTTAACACGAGTCAAACTGAAATGTTTCTGTTTCTCACTATGAAACAGGTCTGAAGTATTTAGGTTGATAAGTTTCACAATACAAATGGTTCCAGTGGCATCTAACAGTGAAAATGGTAGTAAGCATATGCTTAATCGATGTTACAATTATGAGGGGGTCCTTGGAAAACGTTCTCCTCTGTAAGGGATCCCTGGCTCCAAAAAGTTTGACAACCCCTGTTTTAAAGGATGGATGGATTTCAGGATGGATGCTTGGTTTGTATCTTACTTATTCAGGGCTGCGCGGTGGTGTAGTGGTTAGCGCTGTCGCCTCACAGCTAGAAGGTTCCTGGTTTGATTCCCGGCTCAGATGTAGTGGGCCTTTCTATGTTGAGTTTGCATGTTCTCCCCGTGCATGCCTGGGGTTGCCTAGCGAATTGAGGCAGTGTAACATGGAACAAGGCTACCAGTGCGGGCAAAAGACGCCCATTCCTTTAAAAATAATGATGCAAAAATGTTAAAATCCTATCCCATGTCAATCTTTAACTGCAGTTGAATCTAACCTATAATGTGGACGCAAAGGAATGTGTAAATTGATCATTATAAGAAGCACTTCAGAAAGAACAGCTTGATGTCAACAGAACTTCTTGTGAATGACAATTTATGAGGTTCAGTAGAGTAATTTCCATATTGCGGGTATAAAGTTGTAAAATAATGACATAACGAGTGACAAAATATTGGGGACTCTGCCTCTCCTGCCGTCTTTCTACACCTGGCACAAATTTAATGGAGGTGAAGTTGTATATCCCCATTAAGATTTATATTTGTGTTTCTTTTTAGATTTAGAATTAGCCGAGTGAAGCAAAATGCAGTGTTATATGAAGTAATAAAATGTTATGTTGTCAAGTAAACAGTTTCGACTACAGTATTTAAATGTGTGTAAAATGGAGTGAAAATACACAGAGGTTTGGTTGAGGAAGTTTGAGTGCAGCAAACAGTTCAGGAAATGTGAAATATTTGGTACTTAATCTTAATCTGAAATCTGTGTCAAAGAAATGAAAAGTGATGCACAGTTTGGTCCACACTGACGACTGCTGTGCTCACTGTGGGAACTGTCTGAAAAGTTAAGTTGAGTGTTTCCGGTCTTAGGATGCCATCAGGTGAAACTTTGTGGAGTTGCACAAATCACATTGAATTACTTACTTCAGAGATGTTTTTCTTGAGATCTTTCATTAAAAGGAGATTTAGTTAAATGCAGGGAAAACATCAATGCTATAATATTACCAAATACATGTGCAGCTAATGTATTTTACCTATACTGAACATATATTTCCAATTAAATCACCTTAAACTGATATCTGATACATTTGTGCAGAGCTGTCATGGGTCCTGTTCAGCTTTTTCCAAAATTGTTACAAAAGTAAAGTGAAGTTTAAGATACTTTTGGGATTCTGTAACTGTAAAGAAACATTTTTTCTAACTTGTAAGTTTCTGCCACTTCTGTGTCCAATAGGGTTGTTTTTCTGTCCACCTGACAGATCCAAGACCTAATCCAATATTTACTCATCTTTTTTATATATAATGATATGCTTGAAAGAACTTTACTCTGTACATTTGTATTGTATGCATTCATGTTGTCTGTATGCATACTCTGTGTACCATTAATGCACATTACTAACTTATATCTTCCTTGGAGCTTTCCCTCGTCTTGCAGCTTCCTGGGGATCTTACATGATCATTTTTATGGTGGTCATTGCTAAACATATTTCTACTCTTTTTATTGACATTTTTCTGTATTATCTGTTCTTGTTTCTCTGTTTGTCTGCATGTCCTTCTATCCCACTTTTCGGCCCATCCGGTCAGGACAGATGGCTGTTCAACATGAGTCTGGTTCTGCTTGAGGTTTCTGCCTGTCAAAAGTTTTTTTCTTTGCCACTGTTGAAAGATTTGCTAATGGTGGATAAACGGGGAAATCTCTTTAAATAATAAAAGTTAAAGCCTAATTCGTATTTCTGTGACGGACCAAGAACCCTAATCTGCACCCCAAAACAAAAACAGCCTCTTGTTAACTTTACTCAGTCAAAAAGGTGTGGTAGCTAGCGGTAGCTGGCAGTCTACGGTAACGGTGACTGTGGCGGCTGCAGTGGAGATCATGACGGTGCATGTCTGTTAAAAAAAACAACATAAAATTTTGTGTATTAATATAATTTTGTGTAATAATATATAGCAGCAATTAAATCCAATGTAATGAGGTGTGTCTTAGTTGTCCAAGTGAGTGTTAACATCTGCAAGGATTTGAGGACACTGGGTCACATGACAGGGAAGCTATAAATATAAAAACTATAAATGTTTCTATAAATAGCTATATAAATATAAAAAATGCAACTTAAAAGTTTTAAGGTAATTAGTTTCCTCAATTGAAATGAGTCGACACAGGAGAGTTTAAACTACTTAACTAAGTTCATCTGACTTAATCGATAAGTTCAAATTAGACCCTAATTTATTTCAATTTACTGAATGGAATGGGTACTGCTTACTTAATTTATTTACAGTAAGTTACCTTAACTAATAAAAGAGTTAGCTTTCCTCAAATTGCTTGAGTTGAACTAACTCAGGTTTTGAAGTGGATACAGCTTACTCAAATAACGCATGTTCATTCTAAACACAATCATTTCACATGACGTGAAACAGTTCAGAACTTTTACTTTTCCCAAGGTCAAGTTTCCTAATTTTTTAAAACTGCACTTGTTAGAATTTACAGTGTCTAACTATTTACCATATTCAGATGGTGGACATTTTCCATGGAAGGCACGCTAAGGGTGGGAAATTACTGTAGTACTACAGTGTTCAAGGTGGCTAATCATGTAAACGTAAGGGATCTGCTCATTTGAAATTTACAAACGATGTTTTGGCAATGTCATTGACAACCTACTTTGACCTTCACTTTTTGACATGAGAATGTCAGGGACAGGTGAGACTAATCAGCACAGGTGAAAACAATGAGGGAAGAGCACACAGTGGTTGTGTTCGAAATGCTGTACTACATACTACACACTATATACTACACACATATACTACATACTACACACTATATACTACATACTATATACTGCATACTACACACTATATACTGCATAATATATAGTGTGTAGTATGTAGTATATAGTATGTAGTATATACTGCATACTACACACTATATACTGCATACTACATACTATATACTGCATACTACACAGTATATACTACACACATATACTACATACTACACACTATATACTACATATTACACACTATATACTACACACATATACTACATACTACACACTATATACTACATATTACACACTATATACTACATACTATATACTGCATACTGCACACTATATACTGCATATTATACACTACATACTATATACTGCATACTACACACTATATACTACACACATATACTACACACATATACTACATACTACACACTATATACTATATACTGCATACTGCATACTACACACTATATACTACACACATATACTACATACTACACACTATATACTACATAATATATACTGCATACTACACACTATATACTGCATACTGCGTTGGGCGGTAGTATGTGGTATGGAGGAGCTTCCAAATTAATTTTGCAGTATGCTACGCCAGGTGGGCGTAAACAATAACCGCCGCTTCTTTAGCTATAGCGCCCCCTTCTGCTGGAATGCTGCTGCTGTCCGTCATTTCACCTGCCTCTGTGACCTTCCAGCGCTTTGCATTGTGGGTTACAGTAGGCGAGGTAGACTGGTCCAATGCACACTGGAGAGTTTCTCTGAATCAGTACGACATCCGGGCACTTTTGACATACTGCACATTTTGCTTTTGTTTGCATACTGCATACTGCATTTTGGCCAAATCAGTACGTACTGCTAGTATAGTATGGCATTTCGAACACAGCACGTCTGAAAGGAGGGAAAACATGCCAAGGCAGGAAGTAAAACAAGACATGACATACATGGGGCCAGAACTTACAAAATAAAACAGGAGTCACTAAAACCAAACACAAGACAGTGTGAGACAGTAATAAAACAGGAAATGATATCTAAACAATGAAACACAAATTAATTACATAACTAAACAAGGCTCAATTGTGATTAAAACTCGGAACAAATTAAATCAGAATCAGAATCTGGGTTTATTGCCAAGTAGGTTTGCACATACAAGGAATTTGTTTTGGTGATTTTGGTGCAGAACAATTAACACAGAACTAGAATAAAACTAAGAAAATAGAATAAGATAAAGAAAACAAAACCAAATACAAAACCAAACAATAAAGACAGAGAAAGGGCTGGTTGACATGTACAGTGACTAATGAAATACAGTCACTCTATGCAGGAACATTTTCACAACACAGCTTCATGGGGGAAAAAAGGAATACATCTGAATTAGTTTCAAAACATGTTTGTCATGAACTTTTTTCAGGGAAAAAGACCTTGACAGGAAGTGTTGTAACAGCTAACACGTAATCTAATAAAATCTCCATAATTTCACAATGCAGCTTCAGATGGAAAAACAGTAATATTGAGGACTACATCTGAAGTGGTTTCAAAACATCTGTTTCTCATTGATCTTTTGTAGGAAAAAGTGTTGGCTGAGTAAAAAACGGACTCATCAAAATCGCCACGATTTCATAATCAACTGAAGGATGAAAAATCCAAATCTTTTCCAATGTGAGCACTGGAGCTGAGCTATAACACCAACCACATGAGGGACCATCGCGACTCATGCGTCACATCTTGCAGAGAGCTACATGTAGCACCAGGCTTGTTGTAAACACAGTGTACAATGTTACCACATCTTTTCTGATTAAGTGTTTCAAAGTTCAAAAGGTCAGCTTGTGTAGAAACAATAAACACTATCGGGGCGCCGCTTTAGCTCAGTTGGTAGAGCAGGCGCCTCATGTATAGAGGCTGTAGTCCTCGACGCACTGATCGCATGCTCAATCCCGGTCTGACAATCCATTTGGTGCATGTCATCCCCCACTCTCTACTCCCCAGCTACTCTTCAGCTGGACTAGGCAAAAAGCAAAAAAAATCATCTTTAACTGTAAACACTATCCATGTGCACATGCACGCACACAGGGGCGGATGGGCCACCCCAAGTGCCACCCCAAAATCCTAAACTAGGATTGGCTATTTGCCTTGTCAAAGGCGGGACTATTTAAGGCTCCTAGTAGCTTTCTTTCCATTGGCACCTTTCTTTTATAACCCAAATTGTTACTCTGATCACACATCCTCTGTTTGAGTCCTTAAAGAATTAAGCTTAGAAGGAAGGGTTAATTAAATGCTTTTCATTTGCGTGTGTGTGTGTGTGGACACATACATCCATGCTACCCCTGCACAAGTTGATGCGCCAGTTGGGCAACCCCCGTCAAAAAAGTCTGGATCCACCCCTGCAAGCACAGATTTGTTCACTGACCTAAAACGAGAAACACCCCCTCCTCCCTGCACTACACACAGCCGCTGTGACCTTTTCGTCATCGCTGAGTGAGGAAGAGAGAAAAAAGTGAAGAGGAACAGAGTTCTGATGTTTGTGTGTGTGTGTGTGTGTGAGAGAGAGAGGACAGCTGAAGGGCACGTAATACCACGCTGAGCCGGTGCCAATGAAAGAGGGGATTATATCACATGGCTGTGGAGTCCTGATGGCCTGCTGCAGGGTTACGAGTGACGCCAAGTTAAGCTAAGCTGCCCATCTATCGCTCGGAGGAGTGAGAGGAAGCGATGGCTCTGAGTTGGTGGGTTGTTGAATACATCTGGAGCCCATTCAAGCACCGCCCGCACAACTGCACATATTCAGACAAATGTATCATGGATTAATGCTGACCATTTGCAGTGCGTGATGATGCAGTTTGTGAGTCAAATTTCTAGGAAGTGAGCGTTTCAGAAGAAAAATTCTACTGCTTATTGTTGCCAATTAAATTGGCTCCCTCAAAGAAAGAAGTGTTTTTGTTTCCAATCAGAATAACACATATTAAATCTCGGTTTCGGACGAAGTGGGCCTTTCTGTGTGGAGTCTGCATGTTCTCCCCATGCATGCGTGGGTTCCCTCGGAGTACTCCGGCTTCCTCCCACTGTCCAAAGACATGCTGCTGTTAGGTTAATTGATGACTCTAAAGGTGCCTTTCCACAGCAGGAACTTTCTCCAGGAACTAGGAACATTTTGATGAATTTTGATAGCAGGAACCAGGGTCTAAATTTAGTTCACGGAAATTGATTTACCCCCTGAAAAGTCCCTGCTTGGGGGGGTAGTACGTTCCAAAGGTCCAGGAACTTTTAGGGTGGGGCCTGCAGTTCTCATCGTTTTGGATTGGTCAAGTACTCGCAGCATTTCATTTTAAAAGACTGCAGCTGCAAGCTCACTGTTATCGTCGTGCTTCGAAATTGTTTATCACCGTGCTTTGAGAAGAAAGCTTACGACAGATGGGCCGATGACAAGGTGCGGGCCTTGCTGAGCATATATGCAGAAGAGGACATCCAGCGGGAATTGGAAACGGACTACTGGACTTGCAGTGCAGTACAGTTACTTTTACTGCTTCTCCATACGTCATTGGCTGACTTTAGGCTGCTGTTGAAACACAGACAACCATTCTGTTCCTTGAAGAGAAGTTCCTGGTACTTTTGGTCAAAAAGCACCTTAAATTGCCCTTAGGTGTGAGTCTGAGCGTGAAAGGTTGTCTGTCTGTATGTGTCAGCCCTGTGATTGACTAGCGATCAGTCCAGGGTGTACCTGGTACATGGTAATTCAAAGCTTAATCCAAAAGGCAACTGGACTTGGTTGAAGTTCTTGAAGGCGTTTCACCTCTCATCCGAAGCGCGTCCTCAGTTCTAACTGACTGGTGGACAGAGCTAGAAATATAAGCCTCTGTAGGTCATCAGTATGCTAATAGATGTGTAATCAAGGGTGAGCTGCTGACCCAGTATCACTGAGAGTCATTAGCACCCTCTGGTGTTGGTGGGTCGTTAGGCCCATATGATCCTGAGTGTGAGTGTGATCTCAACTGTCTGGGAAGAGAATTCAACACTGCGTTGTAAGGTGGGTGATAGGTGGTGTCTTATGCCACCACCTCTATTACGGGATGGTTTTTCCATCCATCCATCCATCCGTTATCTTCCGCTTATCTGGGGCCAGGTCGCGGTGGCAGCAGGTTAAGCAAGGTGACCCAGGCGTCCCTCTCCCCAGCAACATTTTCCAGTTCCTCCTGGGGGATTCCGAGGCGTTCCCAGGCCAGACGGGATATATAATCCCTCCAGCGAGCTCTGGGTCTGCCCCGGGGTCTACTCCCAGTTGGACATGCCCGGAAAATCTCCATAGGGAGGCGCCCAGGAGGCATCCCAACCAGATGCCCAAACCACCTTAACTGGCTCCTTTCGATGTGACGGAGAAGCGGCTCTACTCTGAGCTCCCCCCGGATCTCCAAGCTCCTTACCCCGTCCCTAAGGCTGATGGTTTTTACAGCTTAACATACATGGCTTCCTTGACACCTCTTTCAAACCAGCGGTCTTCTCTGGCCAGGATGTGAACATTGCTGTCTTGAAAGGACACATTGGGGAAACAAAACAACCCCTCAACAAACGCATGGCCCAGCACAGGAGAGCCAGCTCCTCAGGTCAGGACTCAGCTGTCCACCTACATTAAAAGGACAAAGGACACTTTGAGAATTAATACTGTGACTGTAAAATGGAGCGCAGTTGAGGCCTTTTTGGTAAACTACCAAGATGGCTGCCTTTGATTTGGGTTCTGAATCCGCTATCTCATTAGACGCCACCTCACTAGCACCACACACAGCCCTCACCCATCTGTAAAATCCCAACACCTCATCTCCTATACTGGTGAATGAGGGGCTTCTGCACTATTTTTAGCCTGTGTTGCCATGTGTGATGAGCGCTTTCTGCTGCGCTCTCAGGCAAACTATGTTTTTTACGCGCATGACATGGCGTCAACCTAATCCCATGCATGAATGGAGGAAATGATCAACTCCACAGATCTGCACACACACATGAAATCACACTTCCTCTTAGTATCACTGTCGCCTCTTTCAGGCTCTTCTTTTCCCTCCATCATATCGTCCTCCCTCCCTTTCTCGCTCCCAGTCTCAGTCCGATCCACCGGATTTCTCCGGCATCACAGCTGACGAAAAACCGCCATTTTCCGAAGCCAAGGTCGTCTCGCTTCCTCGATCATTCGTTTCTTCTTCTTTCACGGTTTGGAGGTATAAGTGTGATCGAGCTTAATTCCCCCTACAGGGTTATGAAGATCAAAGGAAGGATCAAGAGCCGCTCAGCATCATTCATAAGAAACACAGAAGACACCACACACATCCTCAATACCTTCTCACACCTTCTGTCCTCAGGACACAATGAATCTCTGTGTGTGCTTAACTGGCATGTTCAGAAGCAGCAGTCAGCATGCACACAGGTTAAACTAAAGCTAGCTGTAGTCACATTATGATTGTACATTTAAATAGTGCTCTTAACTTTTATTGTCTGTGTATTTGTGGATTAATAATAAATTCTCCACATTTCAGGAGATACAAAAATAGAAATGCATTGAAGATGGTTAAGGTAAGAGGGGAGTAACAATAACATAAAACCCAGGAGAAAGAAAGAAGGAACAAACTAAGTCAAACCTTCAACACAAAACGAGGTTCTTTCAAAAAATGAAACAAAAGAGAAGCTGATCTATCTTCAAGGGCCAGTTCGCCAATTTTCAACCTTCAAAAAAATGTGATTGTACTCTGTGCCTTTAGAGGACGGTACTGCTTCTCCAATGGGCCCTGGAAAACCTCCGCCAGACTACGTGAAACGTCTCATCTGGCTGCGGCCAGGGAGCTCGCTAAACTACACTTCCTCAATCTAGGACGCCCGCCTTCGATGTCTGCAGTGTTTAGTTAAAAAAAACACATACCGTAAAATGCCTGCTCTCCCTCCCAGACATTTCACATTGATAACTGAGTCATGTCTTGTTAAAAATGGGTGGTGTAGGAATGTAGAAACTCAAAGGCCCACTGTGTCTGGCTGCCTCCTCTTTCCGGGGACAAATCCAAATCTTCATACTCACTGACTCACAGAGTTTAGGCGTGTGAAAGTGTCTGATGCAGATTTTTCGACGCAAATTACAGTTGATTGCCCAGCCCCCCCAAAATGTAAACAAATGTTCGTACATTGAAGTAGTATTCAATAAAGTTTGAACAAGAACAACTACATAAAGCGAGCATGGAGGAGACAGGAAACATAAATACTGTAAGTGACAATACATGTAGTGAATCACCCACAAGATTAGTTTTCGGGCTTTTGCCTTTAATTGATAGGACAGCTAAGATAGACAGGAAGTGTGGGGAGTAGAGAGAGGGGGATGACATGCGCTCAGTGATCAGCAGACCGGGAGTCGAGCCTGCGATCAGTGTGACGGGGTCTGTAGCCTCTGTATGTGGGGTGCCTGCTCTACCAACTGAGCCAAACCAGCGCCCCGATTGGTAGTCCCTTTTTTCAGATGTTGTTGGCATCCTAAAACAACACAAACAATTCAACAGGCACAACACTTAAAAAATAAACTAGTTTGAGATAAACACTGTAGTGCAAGACAAACAATTACATACTGGAGGTCAGCTTTTTTTGTCTAATTACTTAATGGCACATCTTGTTTCCAGGCAACATGCGATGCCAGGATAGTGTGTCCCATTCCTGATTTTTTTATGCAGTTCTCAAACCCTCACGGACAGTCAGTGCAGGCTTTAGGGTGGAGATTGGGATTGGGCCTTGCCCCTTATTGTCTTGCCTTGATTGCTTAAGATGACACAGGTGAGCTCAATCAACTGCTGCACCAAAGCAGAGAGCATGTGAGAATGACAAACTTACGCTTAAAAGTAGCTTTATAAGGCGCTGGTTTGGCTCAGTGGTTAAATCGGCAGCCATACACAGAGGCCATAGTCCTCGATGCGGCAGTCCCGGGTTCACTCCCACCCCCTGCTGCGTGTCAGCCACACTGTCTTCCCCTGCTTCCAATACTATATTGTAGCTTCATAACTCCCTCTCCCCTCCCTTGGAACCACCTCCCGATATTAAGAAAATGATCTCAAGAAAAAAACAATGCAGACCTAGCTTTAGGTTTCAATAAGCAAATGACTCAGCACCAGAAGAAGTTACAGCGAAGGGCATTTAGCTATCATGAGGGTTCGCTGAGAGGCTGTGCAGAAATCCAGTTGGATTAACTAAACCTACTTATAAAATGACTGAAAACTCAATTCAATTTAGTTTATTGCAAAAAGTGTCCCCTTAATGGTAGAATAAGTATGATTTCCCCAGAAAAATAAAATATGGACTTTTACAAATATAATATAAATCATCACTTATGGGCCTCTATACATGTGTGTTGGTGAGTGTGTGTGCAGACCCTTGTGAGACCCTTCCCTCTGCATCTGTTCTCTTGTTTTGCTTTGCTCGGGATGTTTTCAGGAGGTGTTGTGGCTCCCTGAGCCAATCACAGCGTATAGGTGAGTGTGGGAGTGGTTCAAATTAGCAACTGAGCCCCATTCGGACCAATGACTGTATATATAGATGGACAAAGAAAATAGCCCCTGTGATAGGCGCTACCATCTTGCGATGGTGATATGAAGCCAGAATTGTGCGGGTGGCGCCACCACTTCTGCTAACCAAAACACACACACTTAACTTACCGAAAAAACAGCAAGGATGCGGAGTTGGCCTTCTTTCTGTTGGACAGGTAGGTTCCTCAAACTGGGTAGGACAAGCTAACCGGCGGTTAGCACGCTAGCGCAAAGCTAACCCTGATGCTATCGGTGTTAGCTTGGGTGAGGCTCTGGCGACAAAGAGCCCAGGAGGAGGGGCCATGTTTGAATGTGTTGACAAAATGCAGGAAAAATCCTACGTATTAAACCTTTAAAGAGTAACTAGTAACTTGTAACTAGTTTGATTTTGTTCACTCCTCCCCAAAGAAGCCCACATGGATTTAGCAAAAGTTGCCACAAAGTTCCTGAAAAGTCCAGCAGCATTTAGATGTTTAAAGTCAGAAAGCAATCAAAGGCCCACTCATGCAGACCTTCACTTTTTCTGTTCATCATTTTCTTCCAGTGTGCTCCCATCTTAACTTTCTCTGAGATAAATAGTAACTCAGTCTGACTCTCATGCGCTGTCTGCAAATGCACACCAGAGGTAATAACACATTTGCGCCATGTGTCAGCAGCAGAGATCAACGCAACGCTTGTAGCTCACAACCTGTTCATTCCACCTGCAGTGAGTGAAGGAGCAGGTGCAGGACTCTGCAAATGAGCCGTCAGCTGATTTTTACAGTGTGAGATGCTAGTGTTGAGCTTGAATAGCTAAATGCAGTTTTTCTGTGCAGTTTCTGCAGAATAGCTTTTGGGGAAAAACCTGGTTTTGCAATGTTACAGTGTTACAATGATGATTCATCCGTCCATTATCTATCCTGTTAAGGGTTCCCGTTCCCTGAGAGGCTCAGCTGACGTGGAGGCTCAGCAACAACACAGAGCAAGAACAGTATTCCCAAGGAGTCCATCCATCCATTTTCTTTACCACTTATCCTCTCCTGGAGCCGATTCCAGCTTTCACTGGGCGAGAGGCAGGGTACACCCTGGAATGATCACCAGTCAATCACAGGGCTGACACTTAAGCCGCTTTCCCACTGATCAAAAAACCCACTAACACTCATCTTTTTTGCTTCAGTGGAAAGGTTCAGCATTCAGACCTGGGTCAAATGACTCAGAGGTAGACCCGGGTAATCATCGCCTCGGCTCCTATTGGCAGTGATGGGAACACAAACTGGACAATAGGAGGAAGCTGGAGTACCAGGAGAGAACCCACACATGCACGGGGAGAACATGTAATCTCCACACAGAAAGGCCCACTGCGTTCTAGCTGTGACCACATGAATTTATTGTAGATGTTACTAATATTTTTGCTGTCAAATATGTCTCAGGGTTTAGCTAAAAGAATAATTATGCTGCATTTGTATCTTTTAAAGATCATCTTCCTTTCCTTCCCTACTCCCTTGCTTCCTTCTCTGCCTCCTTCTGCCCTTCGTGACTCGCAGACAAAGGTTTGTTTCACCGTCTCGCTGTCTGAGCCATTTAGCAGCTTATCTTTTGTCACAGGGTGCACAGCAGCGTTTTCCCCACAGAGCTGAAGAACAAGAGCAGCATGACTTTCTGCAGTGAAGAATGTAGAACTGAGTCAGCATCAGTTCTACTGAAGGGTTGGGTCCTGTGTTGAACTTTACTGGAACCAATGTCAACATATTTTGACATTGTAATCAATGACTCAAAGTAAACCATGTCCAAGGAGCTGGGGTGTATTGTTTCCTCTTGCCAACATTAATGTTTTATTTGACTGCAGTTCAAGTTTATGCGGTCTCCAAGAATGCACTGTGAGCCTTTAATTCTTGTCAAGGTAATGTGCCGAATATTGCTACTCATGGTGATTCATGTTGGGCCTCTCTTTAAATAACATAACAAAGAGTCGGTCTAGACCTGCTCTTTTTGTAAAGTGTCTCGAGATAACTCTGATTATGATTAGGCGCTATACAAATAAATTTGACTCTGACTTTGACTTAGGTAAAAACAATTAAAGGTTCAATCAAAGCAGTGTAATCTGATTCTGCAAACAGTAATACAAGCTGTTCAGGATTCCTCTTTTTATCATGCTTGATGATTAAAATAAAAGTCTCAAGCCATTTAAGTCACCTTGGCACGCTTACTGATTCCCCTATCCCCCATCGGCTCTTGTATTGGGAGAGGAGAGAAGAGGGGTCATGAGAACAGACAGGAGGGGTTAGGCAGGCTTATGTGGGTATGCACAGGTAGAAGAGCTAATAGGACACAGGTGATTGAATTAGAGAGAGAGGTGTGGTCCTGTTCTTGAGCTTACGTATAGTTACTTAATTTATCATTAAGGAAGCTGGAATGGGATTTCAGTCATTCGTTTTTGAGGTGTGCTTCATTAAAGTGTTGGACAAGTGGGAGGTCGGGCCTGTTTTTGACCGGACAACGTGGCAATGCAGCACAAACACTTGAAGTAAAGTTTTAAGTACTTTGTGAAGGAAATGTTTCTGTTAACCTGTTGAGTCTTATGTTTGAACTTCCTTCATGGTATAATCAGCTAAGGTTAATTGCAATGACATGTATTGTCTTGTCCTCTCCAGGGTCTTGTGCATGATTTACTGTTGATCCTTCTGTCTGAGAGAGATAGTTGGTGGCCTTGTCTGGGGCTGAGTCAACACAATATAATAATCTGTGAGAGGGAGTTCTTTCTGTAATGTATAACACACACTGTGAACCTTGAGTCTGTGTCAGTCAGCTCGCTGTGGTGCACGACAAGGACGAGACTCTTTGGCACAAGACAAAGGGAGACGCAGACTATAAAACAGCCTCATCTGCACTAGTAGTAATAACAGACGAAAGGCATGCTTGCTCATGCACTGCCTGCAGGTAATCTCAGCGCTTCAGTAAAGAATATGTATGCCTGGAAGCTTATATTAGTCGGGTCATGTTCTACTTCAGGGTAATGACGCAAGCTTCCTGCCACTCAATTAGGAGTTGCATCAGATGTGTGTAGCCGATCCAAAGTTATGTGGGTCTGGCTCTCATTCACATACACTGCCGGCTGAGCAGAAGCGCAAGTCGAGCATAAAAACGGGGGGGTCAGGGTGGTCACATCCATAAGTTAAGTTGAACCTTTCCTTGTTATTCGTTATTCCAATTTAGCTTTAATCGGTATTTCCTGTTGAGGTGCCCCTGAGCAAGGCACCAAATCCCCAACTGCTCGGGGCAGTTGCTGCCCTTTCTGAGCACCATATATTTATTCAACATACCTTTATTAATATTATCTTCAGAGTTTCTGTTTTAATCAAATGAATGAAACCTACAGCCAGATAAACTCGTTAACCTGTCACTCCTGCTTTGAATGGCTACACAGAGGCGGAGTACGTCACCTGGATGTCTCACCTGCATGCAGAGGAGGGAGAGTGACAAGAGTTTCCTACACAAAGTATTTTACTGTGGAGGAGGTTTCCACAAGATAACACAACAAGCACAATGTTCTCCCGAGTTAAAAGCAGTTCTGCCACGATAATGAAAAACGCCTGCAAAAGGGAGAAAATAACATCCCATTGAGGCTGAATGTGTTTGCTGTTAGCAAGTCGGTATTAGTTATTCAAATACTGAGGTGTTGGCATGATACTAAAATGTCAAGTTTTACATTTATTCTGCCTTGTGGGTGCAGAACACCTAAAGCAGATGACACATTTCCCTCCTCAAAGTAGACTGTAACTGTGAAGCTCTGCCTGCAGGTCCATCAGAATTTGATAACAAAAAACATACTTTGCCCTCAACATTCAAGCTCTTGTGAGGAGACAAATTCCGATTACTCTATATCAGAGGCTCCTAACCCCCGGGCCGCGAAACCCAATAGGTGTCTGTGACTAGTGGCGGCTGGTGAAAAAATTTCTAGGTGGGGCTGTGCTGTGCCATACTCAGTTTTAACAACCATCCCACTACGATTTGACACAAACTACAGGATACCAGTGCTGTGAGAAAAAGTGTTATTATTAATTCCAAACAACAACAAAAAAAACAGATAACAGAATACTGCGCACACACATATTAGACACACACACACACACACATATATATATATAACCTATATACAAAGAAATGGGTAAGGGGGGTAACAGCCGTTCTGGTGTACCAGTTAGGAGAAAATCCTCTGGTGTAGGTTTTACCTTTTTCACTCGCTTTTTTAATATCTGGCTGATCCGGTCCAGTTTCTTTAATCCGTAATTTTTCACTGAAACTTCTCCTCTCGAACGGATCTTGAAGAAGAGAGCGAACAGAGTTGTTTGCGGTGTCAGTGTCCATCATTGTCATTTCCATCACTCATAGACTGATCAGACTTCAACCACCAAGACTAACCGACTTTATCGCCCTTCAGGGATTATTTTCTACGACGCTGATTGGCCAAATTCACGTTGATATGAATATTAGTTTTTTAAAATAAAAAAAATGAAAATAAAAACACACTCTCCACTAGGGAGGGCGGCGCCCTAGCGCCCTCTATTGGCCAGCCGCCACTGTCTGTGACATTCCAACATACACGGAGTCAGAATCGTTGGGTGCACTGTGTGACGTGTGCAACCGCACATGAACCTCACGCCTGCTTCAACACTTTAAAAGTAGCCCAATTCAGCTGGAAAACCCCAGACCTGGCAACCCCGGCTTTGCATCCCATGATGTGACATGAAACTTTATTTGATCATGAAGCCTGATGCTCCTCTACAGCTCTGTGTTCATCAGTGAAATATATGAACTACACAGATATAGACATACAACAGTGTATGCTTTAACTGTGTGCGGAAATACGGACAGATCGCAATGTTATTGAGACCATAGACTGTATAAAAAGATGGACGACATGACAGCTCCCTAAAAGTGAAGCCAAACCCTCTCTATCGCCCCCTGCTGACTGGCTGCAGTATAGGTCATAAAGCCTGCCTCCTCTATGTTAACAGGTGGGACATGAGTCAAACTATAAAATTAAAATACACGTCAAATACATTTTTCTCAAACATGGTTTCTGTCATTGTAGTTAGTTCTTATCATGCTGATTTACGTCCAAGAGTTCATTTTTCTGACAAGTTTACTGTTAATTAATTATTTGATGCTGTAAAAAGGATGATTGACAGCTCTGTTGACCAATCTGGCTCCTGCAGACGATCTGTTCCTGATTAGCGGAGTAGAGGAGGAAAGGCGAGAGGAGACGTAACTTAAACAATCACTACAGTCATTGAAGTTTACATACCTGTGAACGTTAACCTCAGACCAACACAAGAAGCTGTTCTGCTGTTAAACACGCTGACGTGTGGGATCCTTGCTGTTTTTTCGGTAAGTTAAGTGTGTGTTTTGGTTAGTGGAAGTGGCCCCCTCGCCGGTCTCTACTGCACAGTCTAGCCGCAGTCTCTGGCAGTAGAGATCGGCGGGGGCTATTTTGGCATCACTTTCGTACAATGGAAGCAGATGGAGACGCGTCGTCCATCTATACAGTCATTGGTTGAGACAGGTACAGAGCATGAGAAACATACGGATCTGCTCCTCTCCGAACATCTGTCTCCTCCCCGCACTTATGATAACTCTAAACTACGCATGGATCACCTCCTGCTTATCTCACTCACAGCATGTGCTGGAGAGATCACGGCCCTATGAAGTCAGGGGCAGAGAACCACACACAGATCGGTGTCATGATTATAAACTGCTCACTTCTGGATCAGATTGTAGATCACACTCTGGATCATCTGTCTCCGACCCTTGCCGCCTCTCCCTCTAGTCGGATCGTCTATCCCCCCTGCCCCAGTCCCTTAGAAATATTATAGCTACTGTGTGGTCCGTGTAGTCAAAAAGGTTGGGAACCTCTGCTCTATTTGACCTACAAAAGCAAACCAGACCATCAGCGACAAGATTGAGGTTTTTTTTTTTAATGCCTGAAACTGCTGGTGAGGGGTTGGGGGGGATAGGTGTCAGGAGAGGCAATTAACTGCACGCTGCCTTTGTTTACATTTTCCAGGGCAAACGTTGAAGTGAGTGATACATATGACTGTTAAAGAAAGCAGGATGTGTTTTTTGCTAAAAAACACCACTTGAGCGTGTACAGGCAATCAGCAAAGAGATAAGAGGTTCAGCTTTGTCCACAGGGGGCGCCAAAACCGACACAAGTGGAAAGTTCCTCACAGGAGCTTCAACACATATAGAGGAACAGTTATACCCCTTTCCCACCTAAAATTAGAGTATTGACGCAGGTTTTTTAGACCCGAGAAGACCTGCTAATGGATGCTGATTGTCTCTGTTCCCATTGCCAGTGGAGTATACTGCTGTTGGTCTTTTTTCTGCTGCGTCACCGTCTGATGTCACAAATGCGCCCGTGAAGATGTTACAGTGGTTAGGTCTTTATTGTATCTATTACTCATTCAGTCTGTTTATCAAACTCGGCGCAGACAAATTTGGAACGATGTTCGAGCGCTGCTCGGACGGAGACGGCTTGAATTTGTAGCTGAGACGGCGAGGAGTCGCAGAAGTTACCGACGGAGCATAGCATCGCACCGGAAAGGGGGCGGAGATTAGTTGAACAGCCGTCTGCCTCGACTGGACGGGCCGAAGAGCGGGAGAGAGGGAGAAGCAGGAGAGAGACAGGCATAGAGAGCAACTACAACAACATATGTTCTTGTTATATCAACTACAACAACAGATAATACAGACTTATGGTTACAATGTCAATGATAAAAGTGAAAATGTGTTATATTAGCTACAGCAGTATAGTGGTAGTAGTAGGTAGGTATATTGGTTAGTAGTTCAGATAAATGGCTGTCGGGGCAGGACTGAGTGACAGGATGGCGATGACTGGCGGTGACTTAGGGAGCGGCTAGTCAAGCTCAGAGTATGGCTCCCTTTCCTTCTAGTTGGTGGATTATTATACTGAACTGAAAACGGGCGGAACGCTGTGAGAAGGCGGGAGCTGGCCAAGTGCCAGGAGACGAGGCTGGGAAACGTGAGACGCTACCATCGGGGAACGTCGCACGTGGTGCGGTTGTCCACGGGTGGCTAGGTTAGACAGGTAAGTCCACTCCCTTGTATTTAGCGTGCGGCCAAACTTGTTGCATCTCCTAATTAATATATGTACGGCGCCGTGCTCTGGACATCCCTAGACCGGCGACCAACCAGGATATATAAATTGAAGCGGAATTGGAGCTGGCCGGTGACCGTGACACTATCTATCGCCAAATGAGGTAACACAATTGTGATTGAGTCTGTGGCCCACTGATGAAAGCCTTTGCGTTTGCAGTATTACAGACTGGGTGTCTGTGGCCAAGTTAGTGACACGTTTCACCCATCACCCAGCAGTGGTTGGTCTGCCAGAGAGGAAATTCTGACAGTTATTTCAAGCAGAGACTCTGATCCTTTGGGCCCCTGGACCTTTGCATATCAGGAGTTTAATAATCCATGATAACAGGAACCACACCACACACTTCCTTAAAGCATCTCTAACAGAGCTCTCTCAGATGTGTTTTGTGAAGAGCTTTTTTAAAGAAACTCTGAAATACAAAGTCCTGGTTTGGTTTAATGATCGACCACATTCCCAAATCCAGCAGCCCACGTTTTCTGTTGCATCTCTATCATCAGGTACTCGTCTTATCAGGCTGCTGGCTAATAATAGCAGAGAGGCAGCACTGTGCTTTACACAGCACATCAACTCTGAGCAATAAAACCACACACAGTGAGATCTGCAGTGTAGGAAAACGTATTTCACCTTCATCGTTACAGTGTCGCTTCTTTCCTGATCAGCTACTTCCTGTATTGTTACTGAAAGCTTAGATCAGCAGCCAATGCAACTACAATACGAACACACAAAGGAAGGGAGGGGAGGAAATATTGCACAGTGGCACGGAATCAAAACTGAACTGGATTTCACCGTCTGGTTTTCTGTGCAGTCAGAAGGCCAGACGAGCAAACTTATGAGCAGCATGTTCAACTGCTGATCGTACAAACACTTAAAATTGGGCGTCTGTGTTGTTTCACCTTATCTGCCTCCAGATTTCAGCGCACAAATCTGTTACAGTGCCTCAACAATAGCAGGAAGTCGCACTGATAGCCACCTCTTGCTAATTGCCCCAAACAGCTACTTCTGTGAGAAACAGGGTTTTTATGGGAAGCAGTGAGTCGAGTCACAAACACTGTTTTAAGACAAACATGCTGATGACTTAAATATGCCGTACTGACTCAATCTTATCCACAGTTTACATCATTAACACAGATCAAACTGTGCTGCTGATGTGGAGTGAAAAAGTGTCTCTCTTGTCTATTTACTGTTGATTTACCTTTTTCAACAATCAAATCTGGTGTCACATGACACAAATTCTGTGTCCAAAAACAGTGACAAAAATGCCCAAAGCAGCATAAAGAGAGCACCTTTACAAGCTGTTAAAGTAATAATCTCAAAGACTTTAATTCAACTGAATGAGGTAACACAGTGGTGATTGAGCCTATGGCCCACTGATGAAAGCCTTTGCACTTGCAGTATTACAGACTGCGTGTGTGGCGAAAAATCACAAGCGGCGCCCAGTTAGTGACGCGTTTTTCATCAGCCAGCAGTGGTTGGTCTGCCAGAGAGGGTAGGCGGAGCTAAGCGGCTGCTTTTCCGGTCTCTGCAAGTGTTGCGAGTAAACAGTAATCTACTATGGCTGAACAAACAAAGAAAAGATGGATGACTACAGATACAACTTCAACAATAAGTGAAAATCCAAAGAAAAAGAAACAAACTCGACGCTCAGATGAAGCAAACAGTCTAAAAAGGAAAGCGACCATCAGCGAGGAAAAACATGAGCTACAACCGGAGCCAACCGTGGTCGTCACACATGAGACACTGTCTGGATATAGTGTGTTCATATGTAGAAGTGTGCTCATGCAAAAATCGTTTATCGCCATGCTGCTGTCAGGCCTGGACTAGAATGAGGACTCAGAGACCGTCAAAACACACTTGGAATCTTGACCTCTTTGACACAGTGACAAATAAACCAGCTATGAAAATATCTATGAATCTAAGTAATCTATCAGTGAAAAATAACACAGGAAGAAAATCTTCCAAACAAAAACCCACTCCGTGAAGGAGGGACAAAATCACAAAAAGTAAAGGAAAAGAACAAACAGAAAATCTCTCCGCGAGGAGGAAAACAAAAGACTATGAACAAAACTCCGAGGAGGAAAACCAAACTCCGTAAGAAAACGGACCAAAATAAAACGCACTCCTCAAAATCAGAGGCTCTACAAAACACTATAAAACTTTAATAAGAACAAAAGATCGCTCCAAAGGAGGATAGCAAAACGGCTATAAAACAGAACTAAACTAGGCACTAAACTTTGAAATGTACAAACAAAAAATCACTCGCAAGGAGGCAAAGAAAACTGGCTTATGTGGCGTGAGAAAAACACGGCTGAGACACGACATGGACTGTGGCAACTGGCTGTGGTGCACGACAAGGACGAGACACTTTGGCACAAGACAAAGGGAGACGCAGACTATAAAACAGCCTCATCTGCACTAGTAGTAATAACAGACGAAAGGCATGCTTGCTCATGCACTGCCTGCAGGTAATCTCAGCGCTTCAGTAAAGAATATGTATGCCTGGAAGCTTATATTAGTCGGGTCATGTTCTACTTCAGGGTCATGACGCGGGCTTCCTGCCACTCAATTAGGAGTTGCATCAGATGTGTGTAGCCGATCCAAAGTTATGTGGGTCTGGCTCTCATTCACATACACTGCCGGCTGAGCAGAAGCGCAAGTCGAGCATAAAAACGGGGGGGTCAGGGTGGGGGGTTTCTTCAGGAAAACGTAAAATAATATATCTATTATATAAATATAAATCAATGTAAACATACTAAGCAATTAGGCTGGTAGTGTAGATGTTATAGAGCGTGTAAAAACCATGTGCAAAGTTATAGCAGGAGCAAAACAGAGCGCGGCCTGACTGAAAGAGAGGCTGTTCAGCTGAGATTAGTTTCATGTGGGGTTGCAAATGGTTGTTGCTCTGGGAGACTTTCTGTATCTGTTCTCGGTTCTGCTCAGTCGGTCGTGCAGAGGCTTGTCAGGTTTGTTTGGGGTGCTCCACACTGCAAAGGTGTTTGGTTTGCAGCCAAATACGAAGCCGAGCACAGATTCCAATCCTGCTTCCCAGAACACTTGGAAGAAGTAGAACACAGGGCACCAGCTGCAACAGACTGATTGAGATTTTCCGCACGGACTTTGGGGGCAGTGACATTGTACACGTTTCTCGGAATTTGTGGAATATTTTGACCTGAGGAGGAGGTACCATATACTTTTTAATGTCTTAAAATGCGACCGATTTAAGGCCAAACATTCCAGTAAAACTGAAATGAAAGGAAGGGTTTAACTAAACAGTTCAATAGATGAATGTCTGAGTTGTTGCTGGTGTCTAGTAAAACATTGCTAAGGCAGGTGAGGCAGAAACTTGAACGCTTAATAAAAACTGCAGTTATTCACATCAATCAAAGCTAATCACACCAATTACCTAGCTATAAATGCAGCTTTGCCTTCTTTAAAACAACATTATGTAAAGAACAGTATTCTCAAGAAGTCCATCCATCCATTTTCTATACGGCTTATCCTGTGCTGGAGCCTATCCCACTGGTCAAAAAAACCACCAACACCCGCTAACACTCGGCTTTTTTGCTCAATGGGAAATCTACAGTCAGCATTCAGACCCGGGTCAAATGACTCTGCAGTAGACCCGGGTAATTATCGCCTCGGCTCCGATCGGCATTGATGGGAACACGAAACCCGTGTTAACACGCTAATCTCTGCCCCCTTTCCGGCCTGATGCTATGCTTCGTCGGTAACTTCTGCGACTCCTCGTCATCTCAGCTACAAATTCAACCCGTCTCCATCCGAGCAGCGCTCGAACATTGCTCCAAATTTGTCTGTTTACTAACCCTGTTTCGGGCACGTTTTTAACGTTAGAAGATGAAAGGAGCAGCAGGATTAAATCAAATATGTTTGTTCCTTCCAAAACTATGACAAATTAACTTGACGTAAAAAGTATCCTGCAGCCCCCGGGACTGGCGAATTTTTGGCGTCGGCCTTCACAGCCTGAAGCTCCTGAATCTTTCCATCTCTCCGATGTGCAGACGTCTTTGCTGTTGTCGTCTTGTTAATGATCCTTCCTCTTCAACCTCGGATATTTGTAATCTTCCTGTTATGTGTCGCACTGATTTCGCTTACCTACTGCGTTCACACATCAGCTCACCTCGACTTCTTGCGGACATTTTACTCAGAGGCTGGCAGGAAAAAGTCTGCATGAAGTCGGGGTGACAAATTCGGCAGTTTGCGTTCACACATGCAGCCAACCTGGACAACGTCGGGAATTTTTCAGGAGTGCAGTGCACGTGTGAAGGGTGTCAACTGGTCTAGCCTCAGGACCCTACACCAGCTCCTTAATGACAAATCACAATCCAAAATAATGCAGTTTGAACAACATAAATGCAACTACTGTCGGGCTCATCAAGTTTGAAGAATGTAACTGTAGCTGAGATTACCCAATCACACGCTGCACTACTACTTCAAGCTCATCATAGGAAACCAAGCAGCAACATCTGGTGGTGAAAAATGAAGCCAGTGCGTAAGTGAATGTTTTTATAACAGTTATTGATGTTCCTATGAGCCAGGTCACTGGAGTGACTGTGGATGCTGCTGGCAGGCACACAGTCACTGAACTTCTCCTGTTTGTGTTGTTGTAGCCTTTAGAGGACAAATAATCTGTCTGATTTCTGCAGTGATAGCGGCCCTGAACAACAGGCCCCGCTGAGAGTGTCATATCTTGTTTTTGTTTTGCCTTGTTTTGCACAGCGGTTGTATACTTTGTCAATGTTTATTTGGAGTCTATGTATGTTTGTACAGTCTGTGAAAAAGAATTTCCCCTCTGGGATAATAAAGTTTAAAGTTTGGTTTAAGTTAAAGTATTGTACTTGATTTTAAATCACATCCGTCACTGAGTAAAACAAATGTTGGCCTAAATAAAAGGAGAACAAACTGGCGCTAAATCACAAGGAAGATGGAGACGGAGTCAGACAGCAGTGGTGACGACCCGGCTGGAGGCCAAACGTTGAATTCTGATACATAGATTTTGGTCTTCTTTGGGTCATTTAGGGAAAGTCACAACATTTGTGACCTTGACCCGTTTAGATGAATAGATTTGCAGTGTGACTGTTGTTGGCATTTGCTGGTGAAGAAAAGAAGGATGGTCTACAGAAGCCACAATTTCAGCCACCTTCAGTGGTTATATTGTTTGAAAATGTTTTATGGGATGGTCTGAACTAAAATGACACATTACACCTCCCTCAGGGTTTTAAATGTCGTGTGTCCACGTTTTATTTTGTTTTTGCACTTTAATTTGCAACCTTTAAAGGATAACTTGTGTTAACAACCCAATGATGACTCCTAAACCTGTCAGAGCCCTCATCTGGGGGGAGAAAGGAGATTCATCTGTGGTCAAGTACAAGATCACAGCAACTCCCGGGTTTGTTTGAGTCATTATGTCAACTACAAATTTAATAGTGCTGCTGCTTCCTGCTAGCCAGATTGTTATCAAATGTTTTTGTGATGTTGAAATGTTTGTCAGTGATCCAGTGTTTAAAAACCTGAATGACTTGCCTTAACTAAGGACTTGACTTGACTTGACTTGCCCAAGAAAAAATGACTCGAGACTTGAGACTTACTTGGGACTTGAGCAAAGATGACTTGGTCAGAACACTGCAGAGCGTAAGTATTAGTGAAACCTAAGCACCGCTACAGTTTCACCGACAGCGTAAAGAGCTGCAGTTTGGTTTGGTTTTTGCACCAAACTACTTCGCTTGATTTGGGAGAAGATTGTGGTTCAGGCTAAACAAAAAGTCACTGACTTAGGGTTTCAGACGAGACAGCTGTCTCCTGGGTGAAAGAGGAGCGAGTGTGAGAGTCTCACAAATCGAGGGTTACAGTCTGGACTTACAGAGTCTGACATTACTGGCATAACAGTGTCATTTGGCTTCTGCTTTGCAACCATGGCAGGACTCCAGGTGGTGTTTATTATTACTCATGAGCTTAAGAGATTGTGATCTGCTGCCTCTGTTTGGAGGAGAAGGAGCTTTTGTTATTTCTGTGTATTGTGCCAGCTACAGTATTACATGACACAATGAAGTACATTCTTTGCAATTGCCACGTGATGAACTTTGGAGAGCTTCCAGTGCTCATGCAACATACTTTGCTTGAGTGTTTTTCCATTGCAGAGCTGTTTAGATTGAGGTGAGTGACAAAAACATGGAGGTGTGGAGCTCTGGCAGAAAACAGTTGTATTCAAAAGTCAAAGTGTTTGGGCCTGTTTTTGCACGTTTTGCATTTGAATCCAATCAAATAAAGTTACATCCGAGAAGCCTTTTAAAACGTGGATGAACAAGTGAAGTGTTTCTGGAGGTAGAAAACGGCGCTGATAAGAGTTGGTGATAACCCACAGCTGCTATTTAGTAACTAAATATCCTTCATGGGAACGTCTTCCTCCACAAAATCTCATCTGGATCCAGTATGTTTACCAAACCCTTTCCTGTTCCTCCTCTCTTATCACACAACACTGCAGCCTCCCAAAACAATGTGAACAAATAGATCACATACCTTCGCCTCAGGGGTGGCATTTGCAACAAAAAAGAACAGTTATAGAGGTAATGAAATGTTATATGATATTGATAAGGTTGTTTAAAGCTATGGCTGAAGAAATGGATGCTAAACACGAAACAGTCAGATTTCCATGCAGCACAGAGTACAATTTATACATTATTAAAGTCGAGGTGAAATGAAAAATGTCATTTTAATCATTTTAGATCAAATCCCTGGTAATATTGTGCATCTATTTGACAATATAGGCCAAAAAAATACAGAAAAACCATTCCTTCGTATTCTTATATCGAAATCCGATCATTTTTTCTTCCTGTAAAACAAAATATCATGTGTGCTTACGTAAGCTAGTACCAACCAGTTTCAACCAATAATATCATTACATCCACCTGTCAATCAATCTGCAACATTTAGCCGCAGAGCACCAAGAACGCTCGGTCAGTTAGCTAGCTACTGCGCTGTGGAGAACGTCTGTCTACGCCCACTTCTCAGCAATCAAATCAAATCCCTCTAATGATATGTCCCGCCTGCACGTCCTGTTTCACTCGGAAATACGTCACGATACGGAAGCTAGATACTCTCGAAATGTCGTTTCAGCTCGACTTTAAAGGATGAGTCTTTATATTTAGCAGATTCCACAAAGGCAATCTAAGTGATTTACATGAAGCATGAAAAAGAAAAATATAGGAAACAGATAAATAGCTAAAAAAAATACTGTTTAGACAGAATAAAAATCTTGAAATAATAACAATAAATACTCCGCTCCCATGGTTTCTCATACCATTGCTTTGAGAGGGATACCCAGCTCTACCTGTCGTCTCGTCATGCCTTGCCGATATCTCTAAATGCATGAAAGAACGCCACCTTCAGCTCAACCTATCCAAGACTGAGCTCCTCGTCATCCCAGCCAGTCCCTCAATGCAACCACAGATCAATATCCAGCTTGGACAAACTGAACTCATACCCACTAAGTCTGCCCAGAACCTGGGTGTCATAACTGACGACCGGCTAACCTTTAAGGTTCACGTGGCCTCGATTGCTCGGTCATGTCGATTTGCCCTGTACAACATCAGGAAGATCAGACCCTACCTTTCAGAGCGTGCAACACAACTGCTGGTACAGACTCTCGCCGCTCGCATCAAAATGAAAACCCTGTTGCTCAACACAAAGGGCTCCTGCCTACCTGAACGCCCTCATCCAGGTCTACACTCTGTCCCGCCCACTACGCTCTGCCAATGAAAGGCGCCTGGTAGTCCCATCACAACAGGGCCCTTAGTCGCTAACTACACTCTTCTCCTCAGTCGTCCCCAGGTGGTGGAAGGAGCTACCAAACCATTCGGTCTGAGAGTCCCTTTCACCTTTAAGAAGAAGCTAAAGACCCAGCTCTTTATGAACACCTCTGACCTTAATGATATTGATGCTGTTGATGATGATGACATCGAAAATGTAGTTTATGCTGACTAGGATTTCATGATGATGATGATGATGACTATTCTGATCTTGTTGATGTTTCTGCTGCTGATTATTATTATTTTAAAAAAACAAAAAACACCCTATACACTGCCTGTTGGCACCAGTGTCCGATCACACTTGAAGCTGTTTGTTGGCTCTCACTGACTTTGTTCCCTCCTGTCTTGATCGTTGCTTGTGTTGTATTAACTCTCAGATGTACGTCGCCTTGGACAAAAGCGTCTGCTAAATTAAATTGTAACATTGTAAATACTATAGGGGCAGTAGATTTAAAAGCATCTGTAAAGCTCCTTTGAGGAGTTTTTAGCTGGTTATGAAGGGGGGGTAGGTGTCAGACGAAGCGCTTAACTGCACGCTGCTTTTGTTTACATTTTCCAGGGCAAATATTTAAAGTGAGTGATACATAAGACTGTTAAAGAAAGCAAGGGGAGATTTTTTGTTAAAAATTAAAAAAAAAAAAATAAAAACCACCACTTCCGCATGTACAGGACAAAATCAGCAAAGAGATAAGAGGTATGGCTCTGTCCACAGGGGGCGCCAAAATCAACACAAACCGAAAGTTCCTCACAGCAGCTTTAAGTGCTCCCAGAAAAGATGGAAGAAAAACTTTAAGCCTGGATTTAAAAGACCACAGGGCTGGTTTAGGACAGGCCTCAAGTTTTCAATATTTCTATTATTAATATGCAAGATCTGTGATGATCGAGCTTTTGGCACCAAAAATATATATCTTGTTTTAACGAAATTCAATCACCGATTTGTTCTGTGCACGTGTTCAGTGACTATATTGGTCACAGTCATCAGGCTTTAATGCTACGTTAATCTGCATGTTGTCAGTATATGGCAGGAAATGTTGCCTTTTCATCACGTAAACATACAAAACTTAAGATCTTAACTTAACTTAAGATCAAAACTTAATACCTCTGGAAAATGTTGATGTCTCTTTGTGAAGTTCAATTGGCAGTAGCTTTCCACTGTGTGAGTGTTTGAAGAAATGTAGTATACAGTGTTGTGACCAAGTCATCTTTGCTCAAGGTTATGTCAAGTCGAGTCCTTAGTTAAGGCAAGTCAAGTCACTTTTTTTCCACCCAACATCCAGCACTCTTGCCTGTAGTATCCGGTCAAGAAAAAAGACAAGGTATTAGCAGCCCGTCTAATAATGATATTATTGGCCAATTTATATAACCTGTTCAAAAAGTATGACAGTGAATTGTATCTGTATTATCTTGGCACAAATGCAGCCATGATGATGGTCTGCTCTGAGACCGTGTTGAGTAGTAACGAGTACGACTGATGAGGCTTCTCTTTGGGGGCTTTGATGTTGTGTGTTGCCACAGCGAGGAGTTTGACTGACAGCCAGTCATCCAATCATGACAATCACACACCGGGGAGCTTTTTGAGTCATCCAATCATGATTCCCAGTTTGGCGCTGCGTACATACTTGATGGTTAGACAGAAATTGATACCATTGAATTTTATCACTTTATGTTTAACAGCTAACATTCAAACTTATGAACACACTCAAGTCATCCGAGTCATCAGGCCTCAAGTCAAGTCGAGTCTCAAGTCATTTATTTTTTGTCAAGTCATCAGAACAGTGACTCAAGTCGACTCGAGTCCAAGTCACCAAGTCTCAAGTCCACATCTCTGCAAGTTTAGTGTCATCTCCTGTTTAGAATCGATGTTCATACTGTATAGAATTATGTTGGATACAGCCATAGTTTATGTTATGTTTCATATCAAAATAACAATCTGCATCTCCTTCAATGATGCAGGTCCTTGTCGGGATCTTTCAATAAGCAACTTGTGAAATCTTGTGATTACAGTCCAAAAATATGTCAAAGGTCAGACATCTGTCATTATTTAAAAGCTCTAAGAAATGTTCCCATGCTATGTGTCATTAATATAAGGATATCGTAATATACTATAATACTACAGCCTCGCTAAGAAGAAGGACAAAGGAGAGACTTGTAAAGCTAAAATGTGGGACTTTTATACATGAACAGGAATAAGAGCCAAGCCCTCACCTAGGAGTTCACACAATGCTGATAAAGCCAGTCACTTCCATTTCATAACTCTGTTTGAAGAGGATTTTTAGTCTCCTGTGTGTGGCAACATCCGTGCTCAGATGATGATACGTTTTAAAACAGAAAGTGTCAAAATCAACTTTCTGATGCCAAAGTTAATAAAGAAGGTAAGTGTTCAGAGGAAGGAGATACGTCTCAAAAGGAAGGTGAGTGAAAGTGAGATCAAATGAGGTGCAGCTTTCCCCTGTTTCAGAGCCTGAAAACAACAGACTGAGAGCAACCTGTCCAAGAGCAGCAATGCACATTACTGCTCTTGGACAGGTTAGTATTTGTGAAATATATGGAGTAGGTTAAGTAAAGTTTTTACATGCACATGCACAAGTTTTGAAAGTTAAGTACTTTTTCTAAACACAAGTCTGGGACTTCTCAGGGCTGTTAGCATGAGGCTATGTAACGTTAGCAAGCTAGCTGGTGTCATTTATGGTTATTTAAGATGAGTTTTTTGGCCTTTTATGTCTTTATTGATAGAGAGGACAGTGTTGGAAACAAAGGAATATGGGAGACGACGCACAGGTAAGGGTGGGAGCATTGAAGACTGTAGCCTCTGACTATGTGCCGCCGATTTAACTGCTGAGCTAAACCAGCGCCCCGTTTATGGTTATGTATGTAAGTATGAAACAGTTTTTTCTTATTACTAAAAAACTCCCAATGCCAACCAGAACAAAAAAATCCAGCTAACCGGCAGATACATAACAGACCTCTCAAGTTTCATCAAAAGCTCAGAGTGAGATTTCATCTGTTCAGGCCGTAGTGACTCAAAATTTTGTAGTTTCGCCCCAGAGGCCCCTCGGCCCCACCCAATTATTTTTGCTATTTAAAAACTAGTTCAGTTTTTCATACTGTTCATAAATGACAAGCACAAATAGGAATGAAAATAATGGGCTAATTTGATAAGACAAATTGAATCAGCTGATTAACTGTTTTATTTTACATTTTAAGATGACAACACTTTGACCCCAAATGAGCCCCTAGAAAACAGTATTCAATTAAAAAAGGTATTCAAACGTCATGAACCGTATAAGAAATATAACATATAATATATAATATAACATAACATAATATATCAAATATACATTCAAACATGAGATCTGCCTCTTACCTGCGACCAGTCCTACCTCACACTACCACTATTACATTTTGTTAAACATACAATATCAGGAATGTACCAATATATTTATTTTAATCTATACTATTTTTCCTTCTTCTTATCACCCCTCCCCTTTTCCTCTCTTTCTCCTTACTCTATGCACTCACAACACTAATTCCACACACACACCACACACAAAATCTGTCGTAAATGTAACTGTACCGTATTTCGCACACTGAGTACTACAGTTGGCTAATTGAAGTTAGCAAATGGTAGCCAACGGTAAACCTCTGCTAGCCGTCTAAATCGATGGCGAACTTTCTGTTCAATCAATCACTGCAGAGGTGGCAAAAGTGCTCACACTCTGTACTTAAGTAGAAGTACTGATACTTGTGTAAAAAAAGACTCTGGTAAAAGTAGGAGTACTGATTCAACTCCTTTACTCAAGTAAAAGTAAAAAAGTACACGGTCTGAAATTTACTTCAGTACAAAAGAAAAAAGTATACACAATACTTGTTTTGATAACTTGGCAAAATGAAAAACTAAAAATTAGTGCTGTCAGTCGATTAAATTCAATCTGATTAATCAGTTTTAGGCTTTGATTAATCACGATAAATTGCCTTTGTAAAATACCCCTCATCCATGCAAATTACCAGTTACTTAACTAAAAAGTAATTGAATTACTTTATAAATTACTCCATGTAAAAGTGATTATTACTGTATAAAATTAAGTTTTACATCAGTTTAAATATTTTCTTTAATTTTATCATTAAAGTGCACTATACAACTATATTATTTTAGCCTACCTAAATTTTCTTTTTCTAGAATTTGCATTTGAACACACCATGGTGACTTTTTTTCGTTTACCGTCGCCTAATGGTCATTTTTCTGAGCCGACCTTGTACACATCATAATATAACCTTATGGCACCTCGTTTAGTTCGCTAATTAGCTTTTATTCTGCGGATAACTATTTTTAACTAACGGGACTTGCTACAATGTTTGAGTGCACTTAAGGAGGCTGCTTTAAGCAGACGACCTGACCTGTCCTTCAGCAGTAGCCAGAGGTGACGGAGCTGTTTCATCCAACAGACAGTGAAGGCAACGTGACTCTACTGGAGATAGAAGTTACTGAACAGACTGAAGACTGACTGGACCGCAGCTTTCTGTCTGTCTGATGCTGTCCGTCATTGCGGTGCTGTAATGTAATGAGAAGTCTGTATGTCTCTGATCATTGTTTTCTGATTGGCAGTTGGGCGCTAACTCGGGATAGTATGAAGTTAGTGCAGAGGTCTCACTCCCCACGTAATTCTGTGTTGTGCATTTCAGCGTGAGAAATACCATGTGTGGCGTGAGACCGTGAGAACTGGCTTAAATGCGTGAGACTTGAGACCCCTGTTACATAATAACTGAAGAAAAAGTTTCACAATGGCAATATAAAGAAGATAAATAAGTAAGTTCAGTGGTGTTTTGCGTGTTTGAATAAGCGCACAGTGAAGAGTAATGGACAAAGACATGTCTAACCCAAACAACTAAATATACACGCAGATAAGTGAGAGAAAGTGACCCACAAACTTACTTATCTGAGGAGCAGCAGGCACACATGATAATCAAGTATATGGAACACTTCCTGTTTCCTTCCTTAAAGGGACATGCAGCCCAAACAGGAAGTCAAGGGGATTGTCACACTAAGAACACTGTGCTTTAATTAATTTCTGATCATCAGATTCTACAGTTTTTAAAGTCACTTTCTGTATATTGCTTTGCTTTCCTAAGTTCTTAAATTATGTTTTTGCTTGTTGTTGTTGTTGTTGTTTTTGTTTGTCACTTTCCTGCCTGTCACTTCCTGTGAAATGCTTTCACATCGGATCTAATTTTAGCTGTGTCTCAATGCGTTCTTCGAAGGACGCTGCCTACAGAGGATGAATCATTCATAGCCTGGTTCACGGAGGATTTCTTCTTTCCTGTGTCACCAAACGCCGCTCCTGTCGCTTAGCAAGAGGCAGCTAGCTTGCTAACTAGCAATCACAACTAACGTCACATGACACAAAGATATAATCTCGAAGTTCTCAGTTTTGTTCTATTTGGCGACACCTATCGACAATAAAAAGGAAGTGTGGGCGCATACAATTTCACCAGACGTCTACAGTTGGCTCCAGTTGTAAAGGTTGTAACTCTTGATTTGCCTTGTAAACTGTTTGCCTTCATCTGAGCGTCCAATTTGTTTCTTTTTCTTTGGATTTTCACTTATTGTTGAAGTTGTATCTGTCGTCATCGATCTTTTCTTTGTTTGTTCAGCCATAGTAGATTACTGTTTACTCGCAACACTTGCAGAGATCGGAAAAGCAGCCGCTTAGCTCCGCCTAACCTCTCTGGCAGACCAACCACTGCTGGCTGATGGAAAACGCGTCACTAACTGGGACACCCGGTCCATAATAATAATATATACTGCAAATGCAAAGGCTTTCATCAGTGGGCCATAGGCTCAATCAACATTGTGTTACTTCATTTGGCAATAGATAGTGCCTTAACAGACATTTATTCAAATCTTCAAGATTATTACTTTAACCTCATATTTTACAGATAATTTAAAGTTTCAAGGCCCCTTTAGTTTTTTTTAACGTTTGTTTCACTATCTATCTGACTGAGTTGAAACCAGAAACTTTTACATTTAAAAGTATATTCCTCGGCCGCTTGAGAGTCCGCCATATTGTTTGAATTGGGCCGCAAAGGATGCACCAAATAGCTCCTTCTTGGCCCAGCAAAAGGAAGACGCATTTGTCGGGCACATCTTAGGCTTCGAGCCTTCGAAATGGGAAAGCCTTCGTTGCACCGCTGTGACTTAATTGGCCTTCAAATACACTACCGGTCAAAAGTTTGGACACATTTTCTCATACAAGTGAATGGGAAAGTGTGTCCAAACTTTTGACTGGTGGTGTACGTCCTCCGAAGGATGCAGTCTCTGAATTGGGACACATTTCATTTATTGTCTTTGAAGTACTAAACACTTTCATAGCTAGAGAGACCATTGGAAAAAAAATCATTAATCCCATTCATTCGTCTGAACACCACCTACACTCTTTATGCCTCACATCCAAACAAATACGACCCTCGCACCTCATGGATTGTGGTTGTCCTTCCTCGGAAGGATCTTTTAAATATGGTGTTTGCTTGATTACAACACCGGTCTGCTTGGCACGGTCTGCTTGAAAGTTAAACTGCTCACAAATTGGCAATGGTGTTGAAATGACTTACTTTTTTTTATTTCATGTTCCGAGAATTCAGTAAAAGGACCTGTTGAACAACTTGTGGCTGGTTTTAACTGATATTAGCCTTAACACAAGCCTTAACACATTGCAAAAGGTATTTGCTGTATTTGTTTTGTTAAGGCTCGAGGCAGAGAAGGCAGCCAATCAAGTTTGTTGGAAGAGAGTGAGATCCTTGATGAATCCAACATTGATCAAACCTTACTTCCTGTAAAGTCTTCCACAAAACCAAGACCCCAAGACAATACTCAGATTACACCTCTTTTTATTAAATATGTGCCCATATTTGGCTGCATATAGACATGATAAAAAATATACATATATAGATACAAAAAAGCTTTTCTTTTCCAACACCAACAACATAAAACCTTTGATGCGCCGTAAACCTCTCTCTTTAAGCAGTTGCAGGTGTAATTAAAAGTATGTAGCTGCTCAAAAGTTTAGACAACTTTTGGATGTGTTAAAAGTACATAATTGCTGCTGCTGATAAACACATGACATTTACTATTTTGCTACAAAGTTCAGGTCGGAATCAAGCTTCATGAGACAGCAGCGTGACTGCGTGCCATATAGTGTAGTGGATTGTTACTTTGACCAATAGCTTTTATCCAAACCAAACACCAATGTTCTTCACAGATTACAGTAATCATTCAAATGTGTCAAAGAAACAAGTAAATACTCAATCCCCACTTAAATGCCAACGCTTCCCAAACAATCGAAAAACATCTTCACATTAAAGGGAACACTCCAAAACGTATCTGACAAATGTAGATCAGCTTAAAACAGGTTTAACATAATCTGCGTTAAATTTGAGCATTATCTATTTAATCGGCCTTTTCCCCAAACTCGACTTTAATAGCAAGAGTATTTGAGTTAAGTTTAACACAAAGACACCACCCAAGAATGGAATTTATCTGAAGAGCTCCGCAGTTTGTTTATTTCTTAGCTGGAGCAGATCTGGTCCTGTGGAGTGCAGTGGAAGCATGGATATGTTGATGGATGCCTGCAGAGGAAACAAAGAAGAAGGTCAATGGCCACTTTCTGAATAAACAAAAAGTGAAACATAAATTCAGACAGTAATTGGATGGATGAGATGAAACAGAATACAGGAGGAGAGGGGGGAGGATGGACTGGCAGCGTGTGCATGAAAATCTAACAAAACCCTCTTTTGGAGGGAAAATGCTGCTTAACTAATGAAGCGGTTGTTTTGTTGTTTTTATCAGATAGGACAGCTGAAGATAAACAGGAAATATGGGGAGGAGAGGGGGGATGATATGCACCAAATGATTGGCAGACCGGGAGTCAAGCCTGCAGCTGCAGCATTGAGGACTGTAGCCTCTGTATAACTTTGCCTGCTCTACCAACTGAGCTAAACCAGCGGCACTTAAAGGGGCCATATCCTTTAAATGGATATTCTCGTACTTTGCATAGGTTTCACAAAACTGCATAATTCCGTGTTTTTCCAGAATGACGTTTTTAAAAAGGTCTCCTCTGAAATGGGCCGTTCAGAACAGCTGCAGGTTTCTACGTAGAACCTTGCTTTGGCTGAAATCGACCAATCGTCATTCACTGTCATTCACCTCAGGCTGCCTTCTTGCACAGGCATGAAGTCAAGTCTTTTCAACTTAGCATTCTGATACCTCCTGGAGATTCTGGCTCGTACATATAAGGCCGAATAACCGATCCCAGAGCAGCCATGTTTTCTACAACTTTGGAGTGACAGTGCAGTGTGGCTGCTCCCCCACATGAAATCGCACATGTGAGGGAGGGGCTACGCGGTCACTCCAAATACTTGCTGTGTTCGAAATGCCATACTATACTAGCAGTACGTACTGATTTGGCCAAAATGCAGTATGCAGTATGCAAACAAAAGCAAAATGTGCAGCATGCCAAAAATACCCAGATGTCGTACTGATTTGAAAAGAGAAAATCCAATATGCATCAGACCAGTATACCTCGCCTACTGTATCCCACAATGCAGAGCGCTGGAACGTCACAGTGGCAGTTAAAATGACGGACAGCAGCAGCATTCCAGCAGAGGGGGGCGCTATAGCTAAAGAAGTGGCGGTTATTGTTTACGCCCACCTGGCGTAGCATACTGCAAAATGAATTTGAAAAGCTCCTCCATACCACATACTACCGCCCAACGCAGTATGCAGTATATAGTAGGTAGTATATAGTATGTAGTATATAGTACGTGGTATATAGTATGTAGTATGTATTATTTAGTATATAGTACGTAGAATATAATATGTAGTATGTATTATATAGTATATAGGACGTAGTATATATTATGTAGTATGTAGTATATAGTATGTAGTTTATAGTACGTAATATCTAGTATATAGTATATAGTATGTAGTGTATAGTATAGAGTATAGAGTATGTAGTATGTAGTATATAGTATGTAGTGTATAGTATAGAGTATAGAGTATGTAGTATGTAGTATATAGTATGTAGTGTATAGTATAGAGTATAGAGTATGTAGTATGTAGTATATAGTATGTAGTGTATAGTATAGAGTATGTAGTATGTAGTATATAGTATGCAGTGTATAGTATAGAGTATGTAGTATGTAGTATATAGTATGTAGTGTATAGTATAGAGTATGTAGTATGTAGTATATAGTATGTAGTGTATAGTATATAGTATGTAGTATGTAGTATATAGTACGTAGCATATAGAATGTAGTATATAGTATGTAGTATATAGTATGTAGTGTAGTAGATAGTATGTAGTATATAGTACGTAATATATAGTATATAGTATTTAGTATATACAGCTAAAAGTACTATTACTACTAGCTGGTTGCAGGCTAACTGATATCTGTAGCAACACTTGGCAGCGGTTACTTTAGCAAAGCTATCAGGTCTTTTTTTTGGTACGTTATAAAGTCATGTTTTTGCACAGCAGTAGAAGTAGTGCTGCATGGCCCTCAGAGACCCACTGTTGGGCTGTTGCAGCAGGTTTGAACTCCCTGGCCACCGTAGAAACACATTTTGAAAACAGGTAAAAGCAGAGAAGAGTAGCAATATAGAACATGCAAGTAACCAAGTAACCAAGTAACCAAGTAACGTTGGTGAGATTAAGAGAACATACCTCAAACCTTTTCAGCTTTGATCTGAACCGGCTTGCTGTCACTGAGGCTGAAAGTGTAGGGCCTCTGATGGAGCACTGACAAGCAGTAAATGGGTTTCACCAGAGAGCGCAGGTTGTACCAATTCCCACTCACGTGGTTTTCCCGCACAAACCAGTAGCTGTCGGTTAAATCGTCTGAGACATTGCTTATCTAAAAACACAAAACACAATGTTGGGGACTGTTTTGGTTCCATGTTAGGCAGAAAGAAACAAGCAATATGCACATTCAATAAAAGTATTTCAGTTGCTTTTTCTTTAGTTTGTCTCCTATAATGATGCTTTGTACTGATCTGTACTTGAACACTAAGAACAAATATTTAGCATAATATTTATTCATATTTACCTTGAGTTTATTTCCATCCACCATGGGGTAATAGAAATGATTGCCACAAGGGAAACAGAAAGCCATTTGTTTTGTCTGGCCTTTCTCACGTTCGGTTATGTGCACCACATGGTCTGAGGAGAAATTTAAAGCAACATATTTACTGTGTGACAGGGTGAATTATTTTGCCATAATAATAGATGTTAATTCATAATCTGATAAAAATCAAAGGTAGGGTTCAATAAGCCCTGTACAAAGACTTATTCTCATCCAATCTAGAGGGTAATACCAACATCAATAGAGCACCAGACTTCTACCTTTGCATAACCAGAAATGTTTTATGATATGTATGGTCATTAAGAAAAAAGTTGTACCATCAATTCTTTCATTTGGACACTCAATGGCACACATCTGCATTTCTTCATCAAAGTCTCGGACTGTCACAATTTTTCCTCCCATCTTCAGTAAATACTTGTTGCTGTTCATGCTGTCTCCTCAGTGGTGTTCTGCTGAGAAAGGGAGGAAGAGAAAAAGTTACACAATCTGCAGCACTTCGTTGTACAGAACCCAGAAATTCAGGATTGTGCAGCTTTAAATAACAAAAAAACATCATCTGGAGTCTGATTTATTAAAGAGTGTGTAGAGTCGATTCTAAAACTGTAAGTAAGGAGAAAACCCGGAAATGGCGTGCGCCAAAAATAACTCCGATTTATAAAACCGTGCACACGCCCACCTGCACGCAAGGTTCGCTTCATAAATCACAATCCACCTGGGCACGTGAATTAGCCTCTCATGCCGCCCTATATTATATCTGTATGCCGCCCACGTTAGACCATAAATGGTCAATGCAAAGCACCTCCTGAATGGACACGGAAACAACCGAGAAGGAACCGAAGGAAATGAAATTTTTGACAGCTCGAGGTGCTTGTGACTGATTTGGAGTTCAGAAAGCACGTGTTGTTTGGAGGACACATGTCCTCACAATCCATATGTGCAGGTGGTGAGGACATTCCGGTGGCGGTGACAGGTGAAGCAGCCGCTGCGAGTCTCGCACTGAGCGCCTGACGGCACAGCCGTGATCATCGCAGTTAATTAAGTCACAATACCTTTATTAAAGCCAAAAAATCCTACTTTCTGACATATAGGCACAAATATACACAAGATATTAATAAAAACTATTGACGCTCTGCAACTCTTCAACGCTTTTTGATGTTGTTTTGGATTTCTACATCCGACGATTCAGGAGACAGTCTGGCTTATATCTTATCAAAACGAAAAACGTGAAATTAAATGTGTGAAACGGATCAATATACAACCTGGCTTCAGTTCACCACCGCCACCATCTGCGTCGCATATTTTCCACAACATGTACCAACGCATGGGTCACAGTTTGCTTACCGGTGCGCACATTTTCCCGTCAAGTTTTTATTTTATAGTTCACAACTTTGGCATGGTAAGTGATATACGCCACTTTTTAGTGCGTACGCATCGGTAATGAATGAGACATCTAGAGTTTTTGAGTCCGCTATAAAATGAGCATAATAAATAGGCTAAAGAGCATCTTCATTCTTCTGTATCATGAAAATAAAACACTGCAAACACCAGGATGCTGTTAGCCTTCATAAAGTCCTGACTATTTAGCAGTCAGCGGTGGACTGCCGAAGGCTCTTTATACATACACTTCTTAACATTAGGAGGCGAGTATCGGACGTTTTACTGCACTACACCTGTTAAAACTGAATGCCCTCATTGTTATCGCACCTTGTTTAAATATGCCGTGCATCTCCTAAAACAATTATTTAACATTCCCTACATGCCCACAGGCACTGACACAAAGCCCTGCCTGTGCAGATAATAAATATAAGCTAAAAATAAAATAGTAATAAAGTGGGTAAAAAAGTTAATGTTACATTCATCTTATTTAGATATCATTTCGCACATTATTGCACATTTATGTTTAAACAGATTTGTTTGTTTTGTAAAACTTTAGAAAATCGGCTTAACTGCAGAAAGCTCAACGCGACACCTACAGTGTGTCGAGTGAAACGCGCCTCTCCTGCTACACTGCACCTTGAATTTGTCCCATAAACAAGTGTCGTCAACACTGGCTGCTTCATATTAGGCTACTGGCAGCAGAAGACAGAGACGCCCGGGAGGACGACGTGGTGAAAGTTAGAAAATATCTTTCTACTGTAGCTTTAACAAAGTAAAATGTAGCTTTCTCACAAAAACTACTCTACTACTACTAAAACTACTCCTGCTGACTGGAGTTATTATCACACACCTGTAGAATAAGCGTTAAATGCATGCAGCTTGGCAAACATATACACAATGTTAAAGCTTAGATATTACAGTAAAGAGGGATTGCTTGAAGTATTGCATTAGTCACCTACCCGCAAGGATCGAGGATTGTGACGCTGTGAAGTCGAGCTTGTGGTGAGTCCTGTCTTGGAGCGGTGTTGCTTTTCCAGTCTCAGCAGAGACGGGAGACTCTTTTAAAAGACTGCGCCGCAGGTCTGGCGTAGGCGTTCCGGGCGTGGTTTGATAATGGGGTGGACTGACACAGTGCAACCCCCGTGCAGCATGATTAATATTGACCCGCGTAATAAATGGGGTGCTTTGAACTCAACGCTTCCAGCTGAATCATGTTGATGCAGAGCGAACAGGTTCTTATTTCCCTTTTTTCTAGTTTTTTCCCCAATGTTTTATAGTTTTCTGCAAAGTTTTTATCTCTCCTTATTGGAGCCCTAAATGTATGAAGGCCTAGTTTATTAGCACTACATGACCGCGTACATAAAGACATAAGGAATAACACTTTCTTGGCACTTTGCCCATCGAGATCAGTGCACACATTAGACATTCAGAAATGTTAGGCAAAACCCCTGCCCTGTCTTTTTATGTTTCAGTTGTAGCACACTGGTTTGCTTGTTTTGCCAGTTACCCTTAAAGGGAAAAAATGTAGCCCCCAGGATTATGTTTCATAGGGAAAACATTTTTCAACTTAACTAAAAGACTCAATATGATTGGATATGATTTAATTACACGGGCGATGCAAAAATACATTTCTCCTTTGAGAAACTGAGAAAATCTACTTCATAAATGTCCAGAGACAGGAGGAAAAAGAGACAAGAGGAAAGTGAAGGAAACAACCGGACTGGTGAGTTCTTAATGATCTAACATCAGTTCAAGGCTGAGCTGCCACTCAAACACACACAAAAGAATACTCCAACACATAGTCACACACACAGTGTATTGTTCTTATTCAAGCTGCAAGATGATGAATCCATCTTCCAGCGGAACACACAATGCCAAATGGGGAAGAACGACCTATCGCATATGCTTCTCGACCTCTTAACCCGGCAGAGAAAAACTATTCTCAAATAGAGAAGGAAGCTTTGGGACTGATTTATGGGGTAAAAAAGTTCCACCAGTACTTGTGGGGCAGACATTTCACTTTAGTGACTGACCATCGCCCTCTTGTGATGCCGTTTGGAGAACGCAAAGGTCTACCTACACTAGCTGCTGCACGGATTCAGAGGTGGGCAATTATATTATCAGCTTATGACTACCATATTGTATATTGCAAGTCACAGGAGCACAGCAATGCAGATGGACTTTCCCGATGCCCCCTGCCTGAAACCAGCGACAAGGGGACAGCTGGAACTTCAGTACTAGTGCATGCGATGTTAGAAGGGCACCTACAAGATGCACCCCTTAATGCTACACAAGTTGCAAGGGCGACACGCACAGACAATGAGCTGTCCCGAGTGCACAAGTATGTCATGGAAGGTTGGCCCGCACATGTAGATGAACACTTAAAGGTGTTTTTCACTAAAAGGAATGAGCTGTCCACAGAGCAAGGCTGTGTCCTGTGGGGGAACAGGGTCATCATACCTTCAAAGATGAGAAATGAAGTGTTGAAGGAGGTCCACTCGGGGCACCAAGGTATAGTGAAAACTGAGGCCTTAGCTCGAAAATATGTATGGTGGCCGAATCTTGACTCTGAGGTGGAGAAAATCTGCAGGGAATGTGAGACTTGCCAGCTGGATCAAAAAATGCCACGACATGTCCCACTACATCCATGGGAATTTCCAGGTGAGCCGTGGAAGAGACTGCACATTGACTTTGCTGGACCTTTCCTATATAACATGTTCATGATAGGGGTTGACGCCCATTCCAAATGGTTGGAAGTGTTTTGCATGTCACAAATCACCACGCAGGCTACTATCACAAGGCTGAGAAGACTATTTGCTTCCTATGGCCTGCCAGAGCAAATTGTGACAGATAATGCTACCACATTCACATCGGAGGAGTTCCAGACTTGGAACAGGAATGGTGGTGAGACAGACCGGCCCTGTGTCATATGAGGTCCGCGAGAGGGACTCGGATACAGTGCACCGACGACATGGAGATCAGTTGCGGGCTCGAGCCACTGCTGAACCAGACTCTGACATCTCTGAACCCAGATCTGAATGGGATGATGAAAATCTCTGCAGTGGAGAAAAAGAAACTATGGACTCGACCAGGCTGTCACCAGAGACCATTGAGCCTGAACCAGTCACTTTGAGGCGCTCACAGCGGGAGACTAAACCACCCATAAGATACAGGAAATAGGGAGTAGACTGTACTTGTACACCTACTTATTCAATCTTGAATTAAGTTCATTTAAGATGAAAACAACTAATACAAGCAAATCAACCTAGGAGCAATGTGTAGAGGATTGAAAATGTTTGTGTGTTTAAAAAACAATTTGTTTCTGTTGGAAGGAAAATATTGTGTTAAATTCATGTAGTAGTTTATTTGGTTTACAAAATGATTCATACACAGTGTTAAACATAGTTAATCCTAGTTCTAATAGTATATTGGATCAGAGCTTAAGTTGTACTAAGTCTAAGCTAAAAAGGAAGGTGATGTGGTGTATTAACCACATAGTTATTTTGTATTTCTGTATTAGTTGTGTTGTAGTGTTGTCACCTCCAGGAAACGCCCCTGTGAAGTTGTAGCAAGCATGCGCTATGCTCTCCATGTGGAAAAATGCCTGAGTAAAGACATGCATGTGAACGCTATAACGTCTCCTGAATTAATACACAACAGAATTATTATCTAAAGCTGGGTTTTACGCTCACACTCCAGGGAGACCTGGCAAGACACCATACCAGTTACAGTTCCAATAAAGATAAAACAATAACAAACAAGATGTACAATCATCAAATACACAAGGAAAGGACTAAAACCAGCTCCAATGAAGCAGTCACATTTTTCAGAAATGTAGTTTGCTCTGCAGATTGTTGAGAATGCTTTTTTCCCTAGCTCTGTACAAACCCTTGGACCCTGGTAAGAGAGCCACCTGGTGGAACAGAGGTGAAGACTACTGAAGGTCTGTGTCAGGAGGTTACATTATGTGAGGGCAGTTTACCCAGCATGGCCTTGTACACAAAAATATATGAATGAAAATTGAAAAGTAGATGGAGTGATGGCCAGTCTTACAACTTGCTAGGAAAATAAGTTGTTTAAACGAAGGAGAAGATGGTGGGTAGTGTGTGAAACAGGAAGAGAGAGGGGGATGGCTTGCGGCAGTTATGTTCTGTCATGAGAGGAAGGAGAGAAAAAAGTTACTCATCCTGCAGTACTTTAGAAACTTGCACGGCAAGGGGCCAAGGGTGGGAGTCACTGCTTAGAGGACTGTAGCCTCTGTATATGAGCTAAACCGGTACCACGCATACAGGGTTTTTATTCTGAGTCCTACTCAAAGGAAAGATTTTTATTCAAATAAATGTCTGTTAAGTCACTATCTATCACCGAATGAGGTAACACAATGGTGATTGAGCCAATGGCCCACTGATGAAAGCCTTTGCATTTGCAGAATTACAGACTGGGTGTCCGGTGCAACAAAAATCACAAGTGGCGCCCAGGTTGTGAGGCGTTTTCCATCACCAAGCAGTGGTTGGTCTGCCAGAGAGGGTAGGCGGAGCTAAGCGGCTGCTTTTCTGGTGTTGCGAGTAAACAGTAATCTACTATGGCTGAACAAACAAAGAAAAGATGGATGACTACAGATACAACTTCAGAAATAAGAGAAAATCCAAAGAAAAAGCAACAAACTCAACACTCAGATGAAGGCAAACAGTCTGAAAAGGAAAGCGACCGTCAACCAGGAAAATCAAGAGTTACAACCGGAGCTTGTGCTCCTGCAATTACTGTTTATCGCCAAAGGTGCCGCCAAAGAGAACGAAACGGAGATCTTTGAGATTATTACTTTAAGCTAGCGTCATACTTACCCCAGGAGGTTCTGCTTTCCTCAGGGTGACGTAAATGTTATCACTCATCTTTGTCTCCTGCATCTGGGTCCACACCAGCTGCCCACACTCCATAACAATACAAGAGGTTCTAAGTGGAGATTCCGGTTACCCAAATGTATACAAAAATATTCAACTTCTGTTGAACTCCTGGCAAGACATTTCTAAACTGCTTTAGCAACAAAACAGGCAATATGTACTTTGTTTTCAAGTGAACAACAGTCATACTAACTATGGGGGGAAAAACACACATACTTTAGTCAGGGTTAGGTGAAAAGTGTGTTTTTCTTAAGCTCAAAACGTCTCCTACAAGTTACTTTTACGGCTTTTTCAGACTTTGAAAGAGTGCCTAAACATTCACAGATATATTTAACAGTTGAATTTTTCACCCATCTGTATGCCCACGATAAAGTGTTATGCTCGCAGTTTTGCGTATCCTAGAAGACTGGAGTATTGGCCTTGGCGGAGGTCTGCGCTCTCAGAGTGCCGCTCTAGGTATAGAAAGTTTTAATTATTTCTGACTTACTTCCAAAAGAATGTATCAGATATTTACTGCTTTAAAGTAATATCAGACCTTTAGTGTTGTCACTCATTACACTTTATTATATATCAATTTATTTTGTCGATTGCCTTATTTCCATCGTTTAATGACAACTACATTTATATCTTTATTGTGTTCTTTTCCTAATGAAAAGTTAACAAGGTGCACTCTGCCTTTAAGGTTACTGAATATTAAGATTGTCTGAGTGTTTTCTGACAGTGAAGTGATGAATCACAGTTGTTGTGAGAGATAGACATGAAAGGTGCACCACAACACACAGCAGAAGTTGTGTCCGTGCTCTTGCGTTATCCACATCCTGTAGGTATATTGAATTAAGTACATCAAGTTTTTAGTTAATGCTAAGAACACCCAGTGTAACAATAATTACCAGAGTTACACGGGGGATGGCTTTACAATAGAAGCTCACATCCAGAACACTAAGGACGAGACTTGTCTGTGCTTTATGGACGTGATTAGTCTTCGACAGGATCTCCCAACCAAACTCTTGTGTAGTGGGTAGTTATAAAGTAACTGTTGTCCCAACAATCTTTGTAAATTTTTGTCCTATTGAAAAAAACTAAAAGTGGATAACTTAAAACACTGCTTTTTGAAACGTGGCTCTTAGAAGTGAGCAACAATTGCTGAATCTTTCTTTTTAGCAGCACTTTGAAACGTCCTTAGAAAAGAGAAGAGAACAATTAGTATTGTGTATAATACTAACCGACAGTGTATTTTTATCCTTGTGTCGCTTTACAGTTCTTAATATAGGATATAATACTTGCTATATTTATTTTAAGTCAATGCTACTCGACAGCATTCGATAGCTCTGGAAGTCTGGACTAAACTCCTGTTTGGACCTTGCTGACTGTGTGTTTAATTGGGAAATTCCAACGGCAGATGTGAGAAATTCTGTAAATAGAAATGGAAATAGTCGAGTTGTCCAAAAAGGTTTGGTCATGAGATGTGAGGCAGTAATTTCTGAGAACATGTGCTGCCTGACAAAAAAAAAAAGCCCCCAATACACAGAAACCTTGGACGAGACATTCTAAGGAAACAAAGGTTATAAAGGAAGTAGTTAGTATTAGTGTCTAATATAGCCTTCCTATTTCCATCACTCCACTTAACAAACAGCCTGCAATAACATAATGTTTTAGTAGGAGGGTTGCTCCACTCTTGCATAAATTTCAACATGAAATTGCGTTTTACCGCCATGTGGTATCTTACTGTATTTATGATATTTGCTGTGTCACTGGTTTGCCACAGTGATACAGTCTTTTTCATTTTTTGATAGTGGGCATGTTATTGTATGATTGTATGTATTGTGTGATTGGTATGATGAATGTATTGATTGTGAGCAGCACTGCACTTATGTCCATGACAAATTTCCCTCCGGGGACAATAAAGTTTATCTTATACAGTGACTTGCATAAGTATTCATACCCTTTGAACTTTTCCACATTTTGTCACGTTATGACCACAAACATAAATATATTTTTTGGGAATTTTATGTGAAAGACCAACACCCAGTGGTACACAATTGTGAAGTAGAAAGAAAATTATACATGATTTAAAAAAATGTTTACATTGTAAACATTTTTTTAAATCATGTATAATAATAACACTTTTCATTTTTTTATTTGTAAACTTTACAAATAAAAAAATGAAAAGTGTGGTGTGCAAAAGTATTCAGCCCCCTTTTCTCTGAGTGCAACCAATTGCCTTCAGAAGTATCCTGATGATTGCTGAATGATCGAATGTTGACCTAATGTCTAAATAGAGTCCACATGTGTGTAATCTAATCTCAGTACAAATACAGCTGTTCTATGACGGCCTCAGAGGTTTGTTAAGAAAATATTGGGGAACAAAAAGCACCATGAAGTCCAAGGAACACACCAGACAGGTCAGGGATAAAGTTGTGGAGAAGTTTAAAGCAGGGTTAGGCTACAAAAAGATTTCCCAAGCTTTGAACATCTCACGGAGCACTGTTCGATCCGTCATCCGGAAATGGAAAGAGTATGGCACAACTGCAAACCTACCAAGACACGGCCGTCCACCTAAACTTACAGGCCGAACAAGGAGAGCACTGATCAGAGATGCAGCCAAGAGGCCCATGGTGACTCTGGACGAACTGCAGAGATCCACAGCTCAGGTGGGGGAATCTGTCCACAGGACAGCTATTAGTCTTGCACTGCACAAATCTGGCCTTTATGGAAGGCAAGAAGAAAGCCATTGTTAACAGAAAACCATAAGAAGTCCCATTTGCAGTTTGCCAGAAGCCATGTGGGGGACATAGCAAACATGTGGAAGAAGGTGCTCTGGTCAGATGAGACCAAAATTGAACTTTTTGGCCTACATACAAAACGCTGTGTGTGGCGGAAAAGTAACACTGCACATCACTCTGAACACACCGTCCCCACTGTCAAACATGGTGGTGGCAGCATCATGCTCTGGGGGTGCTTCTCTTCAGCAGGGACAGGGAAGATGGTCAGAGTTGATGGGAGGATGGATGGAGCCAAATATAGGGCAATCTTGGAAGAAGACTTGAGACTGGGGCGGAGGTTCACCTTCCAGCAAGACAACAACCCTAAACATAAAGCCAGGGCTACAATGGAATGGTTTCAAACAAAACATATTCATGTGTTGGAATTGCCCAGCCAAAAATAGGGTATGAATACTTATGAGCCACTGTAAATAGTATCATAGAGTAAGTGACTAAAAATAAAGTAGGCTGAGTCAGAAGGTTAGATTTTTGTACTAAAAAGGTTCACTCCTATTTTAGTCTGAACAGGAAAGACCAAAAGAATAAAGAGGTATATGACGGTTTTAGAGTACATTATGATATTGACTTAGTAGTTCTGTAGTTTATTCATGAATAGTCACTGCTGAATCAATCTCATGACTCATCTGCTTCTGTCTGATGTGACTTTGAATCTGGGGGCGGCTGTCAATATTTCTGGTGTCGCCAGCAGATAAATTTAAACCTGAGCCATGACCTCCTCCAGGGTACAGGGGTTAGTCACTCTATTTCTGTAGGAGTATTCTGACTTTCAGATGTATCTGTAATTCAGGATGTTTCACTCTCAGATTATTTTTTGTCATTTAGGTGTGGCAGTAACATGCATCATAAGCCTGTCTTCGGTTAGCAGCAATTAAAATGAGTTTGGAAAATTCCAGTTTGATGATGCGACAGTTGGACAATATGTTACTGCCAAGACAACCAACATAAACCCAACAGCTACTGTCAAAGACGTACAGACACCTTCCATCTCAGCTTATGAGGTTTATGCGTAGACATGCCAGATAAAGATTAATAAAGACAATATGTATAGGTTTAAAAAAGAAAACATTTATTTTACATCACTATGTACATCAAATTGTTTATAGAAACAAAATACCAAAAGAAAACTTCTCCATAAGGAAGCATAGAAATACCTAACTCTATAAAACAGCTCAAGACCTAACATGCCCACCTTTTTTTTGGTTTTGGTTTTTTTACAAAAGGGGAACACCAAAGTTGACGTTACTGTTGACAAAATATAAACCTGAACTTTATCTCAGCTGCTAACTGGAGATGAAGTTAGCACCTGAAGCTAAACACCTTCATCGCAGACTAGCTTGACGAACACCTTGTCTTCAAGCGCCTCGTTCTGTCTGTAGACGTACATCGGTGTGCAGTTAGCAGACGGGCTGGTTTCCCCACCGGCCTGCTCTTCACTTCTCTCGTTATCCTCCTCGGAGATCAGGTCGTTGTAGGAGGCCACGCACAGGTCATGGTCCTGGAGGGATGCGGGGTATCGGAGAGAGGCTCTCTCGATGCGTACAGAGCGTCTAACAGGGGTGAAGAAGCGAACCTCCTGGCCGTTGACCCGTGCTGGTTCCTTCTGCAGGCTTTGAGGGCCACTGAGGGAAAATAAAGAAAAAACAACAACCATGATTTTCAACCGTTAAAAAAGGATTATAATTCACTCTATTGTGACTACAGCAATTTCAGAAATGTGTGTGATTCCTTAAGTGGGGCTGTATTAAGTGGGGATATTACTATGGGTGCTGAAAAGAATCGATCATGAAAAACCATATCAGAATCACAATGCTACAATTCTAAAATTCTGAATAGATTAAAAAACTTCCAAAAATCGATATTTATAATTTTCATCCTAAGTAAATGTTGTCATGCTGTCTAATCAGCATCTTGATATGCCACACCTGTGAGGTGGATGGATTATCTCGGCAAAGGAGAAGTGCTCACTAACACAGATTTAGACAAATTTGTGAACAATATTTGAGAGAAATAGGCCTTTTGTGTACGTAGAAAAAGTCTTAGATCTTTGAGTTCAGCTCAAGAAAAATGGGAGCAAAAACAAAAGGACTGTGGCCATTCTCTGGTCAATCATGGCCCCTTCTCCAAACAGGAGACCATTCTGACCGCCATAGACTGGTGGTTATACACCGATCAGCCATAAAATTATGACCACCTGCCACTCTTACCGGTCTTTGGCTTTGCAGCCCTATACACAACAATTGTGACGCACTGTGTGTTCTGACCAAAGACTGTATAAAAAGATGGACGACATGACAGCTCCCTAAAAGTGAAGCTAAAACATTTTGGGCGCCCCCTGCTGACTGGCTGCAGTATCGGTCATAAAGCCCGCCTCCTCCATGTTAACAGATGGGACATGAGTCACTATAAAATCAAAATACATACAATACAAATTCATTATAGTTAGTTCTTATTATGCTGATTTTTCCAAGTGTTCATTTTTCTGACAAGTTTATTTTTAATTGGTTATTTGATGCTGTAAATCTGATCTGTTCCGGATTAGCAGAGTGGAGGACGAACGGCGAGAGGAAACAAAAGAGTCATTTACAACAGGAGAATTGTCTAAACTGTTTTTCAATGGGAGGGAAATTTGGCACATTTTCCTTGGGACCTCACCCACATCTCGGATGTTCTCATCCCACAGATGCATGGCCCTTACAAATGAGACAACAGATATGATCGACCATATTCCAAACTTTTTTTGATGAGTTTATATGTATTGTAAGAAGAAAAATATACTGGAAAAACAAAACAAGATGAAAAGTCAAGGACTGCACATTTCTGTCTATTCCTGCCTCACTAGGCGTTTAAAATATCAGTGCAAAACGTCAGCATTCTACACGTTGATATATGCCAACCAGCCATCACATATTTTCCAGACAACATCCATCACATCGATGCTGCAAAAAGATATGTGTTGACTCTGTAGTCTGACTGCCTTCGCTTCTACTGTCATGAAGTGCTTCAGGGCTCCTTTTGACAGGATGATGCTGCCAGAATTTAAATGCTTTAAATGAAAAAAAACATGGCGTCAATATTAAAGGATAACTTCATATTGGCGTATGCCCGGTGCCCCGTTTAGTTACATTGTATCTCATTTCGCGGCTGCTGGCCAGCTCCCTCCCTGAATACTGGATCGATTTCAATAATTGTTGTCTCCACTAGTCACTTACACACAAACACATGGGAAAATAGGGTCTAGGTTGAAAAATCCCTAAGTTATCCTCTATCACCTGGTGTGTGTTTATTACTTTGGTTTACGCTGCACCCGCTGGCACCCCGGAGAGAAGTACAGCTGTCCATAGGTTTTTTTTCAGCTTTTTAGTTTGAGCTAGCATGTCACTTTAAGAAAGTGTGACAGGAAAACATTTACCAGGATCATTCAGGTTTTTAAACACTGGACCACTGACAAACATTTCAACATCACAAAAACATTTGGTAACAATCTGGCTAGCAGGAAGCAGCAGCACTATTAAATTTTTAGTTGATATAATGACTCAAACAAACCCGGGAGTTGCTGTGATCTTGTACTTGACCACAGATGAATCTCCTTTCTCCCCCCAGATGAGGGCTCGGACAGGTTTAGGAGTCATCATTGCGTTGTTAACATTCTCAGGAGTACTTCCACTGGATAACATCTGGTCCTCTTTCTCATCTTCTTGGGATGCTAACAAAAACATGAAAATCAGAGTTATATAAATACAACAGAAAGAGTTTTATTCAGACGTCTGTTGGAATTTTGCCATTATCATTTAAACCTTAGAGCTGCTTTAAGTCATTTTTCGGCCAACAAGCTGCAAACACTAAATCGACATATCATTCATGAAGCGGTTGGGGTGTATTAAATAGGAAACAGGGGTTTATTTAGCTTATCACTTGCAACATTAGCATTCATTTTGAGTCTCCTTAGCTACCACACTAGTTCAGCACTACAGGACATAGCCATCTTTTGGGTACTGAGGTACTGTTGTCCAGGAATTAGCCAGTGTTCAATCACACCACGTAAACCGTGGTGTCTCTTCAGATGTTGAGGTGGATATTCTCTTGGGTGTCTGTGCTGTAGGGATCATAGCGGATGTTTATTCTCATTTGTACATAGAAAATGTACAGCAGCAATAAACTAAGGATGGGAGTAAAATTACACACAAAAATACTCTTGTTTTCAGTACATTAAATATAGGAAGGCCTTTAGGAAGGTTACAGTGGTCTTATTTTAAGAGGGACGGCACACTTAAGGTGCTTTTCGACAGCAGGAACTTTCCCCAGGAGCCTTTTGAGGAACTCTGTGCGTTTTGATAGCAGGAACCAGGGTCTATATTTAGTTCCGGGGTAATTGATTTACCCCCTGACAAGTCCCTGCTCGGGGGGGTAGTACTTTCCAAAGATCCAGGAACTTTCAGGGCGTGGCCTGCAGTGCTGTTCGTTTCTGATTGGTCGAGTACTCAAAGCGCTTTATTTTAACCGCCATGTTTAAAAGACTGCAGCTGCAAGCTCACTGTTACCACCGTGCTTCGAGATTGTTTATTACCGTGCTTTGAGATGGAGTCAGAGAAGAAAGCCTGTCCTGCAATGCAATAAAGCACAATCAAAAGAGTTCAAAAGTTGAATCTCCTCCATGCTCAGTGTTTTATAGCGTTATCTTTGTTGTATGGCATTCATCTTCTTCTTACCACCACCTACTGGACTGGCAGTGTAGTGCAGTTACTTTTATTGCACCTCCATACCATAGACAGTCTAAAAAGATGGACGACATGACAGCTCCCTAAAAGTGAAGCTAAAACATTTCGGGTGCCCCCTGCTGACTGGCTGCAGTATAGGTCATAAAGCCCGCCTCCTCCATGTTAACAGATGGGACATGAGTCAAACTATAAAATCAAAATACACGCCCGATAAATTTCTCTCAAACATGGTTTCTGTCATTATAGTTAGTTATTATCATGCTGATTTACATCGAAGTGTTCATTTTTCTGACAAGTTTATTTTTAATTAGCTATTTGATGCTGTCAAAATGATGATTGACAGCTCTGTTGACAAATAAGTTTCCTGCAGCCGATCTGTTCTGGGTGAGCAGAGCGGAGGACGAACGGTGAGAGGAGACGTAACTAAAACCATCACTACATCATTGAAGTTTCCATACCTGTGAACGTTAACCTCAGACCAACACAGAGAAGCTGTTCTGCTGTTAAACACGCCGGCGTGCGGGATCCTTGCTGTTTTTTCGATAAGTTAAGTGTCTCTGGCTCCATATGACGTCACCATTGCAAGATGGCAGCACCTATCACAGGAGCTATTTTGGCATCAATTTCGTACAATGGGAGCAGATGGGGACGTGTTGTCCATCTTTATATACAGTCATTGCTCCATACATCATTAGCCTGATGCATAATCTTTCCGGGACTTTAGGCCGCTGTGGAAACTCAGACAACAATGGGCCACAGGAACCATTAAGTTCCTTGAAGAGAAGTTCCTGGAACTAAAAGTTCCTGGTATAACTGTAAACTGAATATGACTGTGAAAGACATAAATGCTGATGATAATATTCAATATAATTTATGAACATCTGTGATTCATTGGTTGAAAACTGCCCTGTAGCTTAAATTAACAAAGCCAATGCTGACATAGAATCAACTGGTTGGAACTCATCTGTGTCATGTGGTTGATTTTAAAAAATATTGTTAACGCCCCTTTATCAGTGTCACTGAACAATGTCCTGTTGACACAGAACCATCCACTCGTGACTCAGACTGGAGGAGTAGTCTTTAGCAGAGCTCATTGTTTATTGACTTCTTAGGTTTGTGTGTTTAACATCTTATCCAAACATTTAAAGAAATTAAGCAAAAAAGTTTTTTCTCCATATCGAATAACGGCTACGACATTGGGGCTGTAATTTGAATAAATGCATCTATGTGGCACAATTTATGGCCCTTACAGGACCATGATAATCAACTGCATATAAAATAAAGCAAGTAACTTCTAGATACAAATACTGACTGAAATCTGTGCAATGTAAGCAATGCAAGGCAGTTAGTTCCTGCTATGAGTAATCTTCATGGTCCATAACAATAATACAAAAAGGGAAGTGCTGGCCAAATACCTTGGGTCTCATCCTTTTTCTTCAGTATCTCAAACACCACAGTCCGCAGCTCGTCCACCGGCTGAAAGAAAACAGAAGGGTAGAAACTTATAGATATAGATTTTCATGTAAATAAATGTCTGTTAAGTCATTATCTATCGCTGATTGAGGTAACACAATGGGGATTGAGCCTATGGCCCACTGCTGAAGGATTACAAACAGCTCTTATTGGAGGACGCAGTTCTTAACACAGAAGAAAACCTCACGTTTAAATTCCACTGGAGATTAGATAAGATCTCCTCTGGGTCTGACAAAGATCAGAGATCCTCTCACAGGAAGTGAACCAGACTGACACACTGGGACGACCTTGCATGCTGTGCTGACGCGTGATAAAACAAATCACAGATTTCAGATGTATAGTTCTGTCCTGATGTTGATAGCTGTAAGAGCCATGTTGACCTGGGATATCTACGAGAAAACAGTTTAGTCTGTTCTCTTTCTGGCTCAATGAAGCTGAAACTTAGGGTGGGTTCACACCAGCCTTGTTTAGTCCGATTGAACCGAACCCTGGAGTGTTTGTCCCCTCGGTGCAGTTCGTTTAGGCCGGTGTGAACGCCGGAATGAAACTCTAGTGCGGATCAAACAACCGGACAATGGTCAGCTAGAAAAGTTCTGTTTCCAAACGAACCACGGTCCGGTTTGATTCTGGTGAGAGCGTGAACGGACTTATAGTAGGACCAAATACAGGAAACAAACCATAAAACTGTGCATTGTAGAATGTTTACGGGTGCTGACGTTTATAGAGACATGCAGCGAGATGAGACGTGACAGACGTGGGGGAGCGGTGAGGAAATAGAAATATGGGCTGACCAAACAATTTCACAATTGCTTGTGGAAACGCACAAGAACACGGAGGTGTTCAATCTAAAGGAGAATTGAACTGTGGAATAATTTTGGTTAAAAGTAAAAAACTCGGATCATGTTGAGTGTGATTGATCAGTGTGCTCTCTTGCTTTGTTTACTTCAGCGAGTTTTACCATAAGGAAATTCTGACCAATCAGAGAGTAGTTTCCCTGCGCATCAAAACTTTTGGTCCGCTGGTAAAAGCTGCCGTGTGAACACAAACCAAACTCGAGGCAAAATGTAACATTGTTACAATTTGGTCTTTGATTCGGACCAAACAGACCTTAGGAGCGGAAGCGCCCTCAGTGAGAGCTGAGCTGCAGTTTGCACAACCAAATGCTCTGCTGCTGTGGCCTGACACCGATGATAAAGAGGAAAAAGAGGTCAGGAAAAATGCTAGTATGGATGCTCAAGCTGACTTGTATGAAAAAGAAATTGTATGAGTTTAATTCAGCAAGTGATGATATGAAACTTATCACAATCTCATCATTTATTTAATATAATAGTAATATAATGTATATTATGACATTAGTCAGGGGGCAATACGTACACAATCTCATGTAATGTTTTTATTGAGATCTATATATATATATATGTTTCAGCAACTCTTGTAGAATCTACTGAAAAACACATAAAAGGAATAGACAAACTGACATTAGTCCTATGAGGCAGATGCCTTATAAGAGAGTTTGCAAAACTTAGAAGTGATATTCACTGTCTAAATCACCTCAAGGTGTTTCGGTAATGAAAAGTATTTTCACCAATTAACCCGACATATAAGCCAATACAAAAATAATGCATCTGTGATTAGATAAAACTGGTATATCAGCACAGATGACCAGTTAAGAACTATCCCTCCTTTCATGGTACATTGTCATATTACTAATTCCTAAAGATAACAGCACATTTTCCTGAAGAAAAAAATGAAAAAGATGCTGAAGTCAGGTCCGGAAAACAGTGTGTTGCTGAGTAACAATACATGTTAATGTGACTACTGTCTGTTTGCAAGACAGAAGTAGGGCACATTAAAGAAATGTACAAAAATGTAAGTAAAATATGGATGTCTTACCTCCAACACAACACCAACAGCCTCTTCAAACATGGGCAGGACATCCAGGTTGCCTTCCTGCTCCATCAGACGGGCCTGGCAGATCCAGTATTTGGCAAACTTGTGGGACACTGCCGGCAGCCTTGAGAGAACCTCCTTCACCTGGTCTGTAGGGCAACCCTGTGGGTGCAAGGGAGGCAAACACATACACTGAAAGAAAAGCATCAGTGTCTAACAAAAAACCTTACTGTATGGATGAACTGCATCCGAAACCCCCTCCACTCACACCCACCCATCCGATCACTCTTATTTTCCAAAATCAACTTTTTGTAAAATTACAGGAGTTTCTCACAATGATTGGCCACGTGTGCGGGTAAAAGAAACAAAGACTAAGCAGTGTTTGAACGTCTCTCTGAAGCATTCTTTTCTCATTCTTTACACACTTTCTCTGATTTTTGGTGAAATGGATTAGATTAATACCTATCGAGAGGGACTATAAACCTGTGTTCACTTCTAACAGCTGCAGAACTGCCTGCCTCTTGCATGCCTTCAAGTTTGGCAATTCCAACCTTGTCTGATGACCTAGTACATTTGAGGAGGGGTAGGACTACACCACCTAAAAGGAATTTAATTTATCTTCATGTCATGTCTGTACTCCAACATTCCAACCAAAAAGTTTTCATGTGCTGTCACCAGGGGAGCTCCGTAGAATTACGCCCATTCAATCAAAATAAAATTCATCATCCATCCTCTGTGACTCCTTCCCTGCCAAATACCTCGCCAAGCAATTTGATGCAGTCAGCCAGCGATCTGTCCACGGCGGAGATGAGGGAGTGAGCCTGGTCTTCTTCTGTCATGGCGGCCCAGAAAGGTTGGGACACAGCCACAGTGCGCCTGACCTGAGGTTTAACTGGCATTGGAGGGCGTTTGTAGGAAATGCCTCTGGCTTCTCTCCATTCCTGCAATTTTCTCCTTGGGACCAAAAGCACAGTTAAAAGTCCACAATTTATTTCATGGTATTTCTTTGGTAGAGCTGTTTCCCTGATATAGTCAATACCGGAATATTCTAGCCCCATGGAAAAATAGGTCATGGGTAAATTATCATGTTAAGATAACAAACAGCAATAGTGCAAACTTACGTGAATTTAAAGCAAAATGTCTGCTTTTCCATAGATAATGTGCACATTTTTATTGCACTGGTATCAGAGGAGGGGTGACGTTATCACTATTACTTATTTAGACCTCAAAACTCACTAGAGTATAAACCCTTGATGTTCAAACAAAAGCTTATTCATAATTATATGGGGGAAATTATGTTTAAGCTTCAATTTATATTTTATGGTAGCTGCAAATTGTTAAACTAAATTAAATGTGTGTGAACTTCGTGAAAGTGACTCATTTTAAAAAAAGAGTTTCGATTGGAAAGTGCTTGCCATGTGTCTAGACATGTTGTCTGTTGTGCCTCTGTGAAAGTACAATCCTGTTGTTGTAAGAAAGTGACAGTTAACTTGCACAATGTGTTGAAGTTCCACATTAGTGTCACAAAAGTAAACGGAAAAACTGAAGGTCAATTACCCTGCCAAGAGTTCAATTTAAGACGAGCTTAGTTAAACTTCATCAACTGCATCTTGCCTTACATTACAATACCTGTTTATACTTACTGCTGAGCTTTGCTCTGTTAATTATTGCACGTTTAATTGTTGTTTACTGATGATTTGTTCCTGGTTTTTAATTGCTCTTACAGCCCTTCCTCAGTCATACCGATGATTGCTCTAGCTTGAAAGATTGATGGAATATCTGCATTATTTTTATCTCATACTTGAATATATACCAATATTGACATTGACTTGTTACCCAGTCCTAAATGTATGTTTCCTTGTGCACCACTTAGGGGTTAGAACCAACACAAGCCAACCTAACCTTCAATTAGCCCACAGTAGCTGCCAAAATGTGATGGTTCATTGGTAACATATCATACTTTCATGCTAATAAATTTGCAAGTAATTTTCCACTTACATTCTTTCCTCCTGAACAGCAGTCAGTTTCTTTCCCCCTGTCTGCGGAATGACTCTGGCTGGGACCTTTGTTGTTTTTCCATCTCTGGTCTGGCCTGTTAGGCTGATGGTCCTGGCAGGCTGTGGCACTGTCTGTGATACAACTGGAGCACCTTTTCTATCAATACCTGTATGTGGTTGAGGGGCATTGGCTGAACTGTGACCCTTCTTGCCATCTGTCTCTCTCCTTGTCTTGGTTTTACCCTCCAGAATGGCCACAGCAGATTGCATAACCCCACTGACAGGTCTGGAGCTGCGTCTGCTCGCTGGCCCCAAATATGTGCTGGATACGACTTTGCTTGGTTGGCCACTTTTTTTCCACTGACTCTCAGATGCTGGTTTTGTGGACGTGTTTGTGGACTGAACAGAAGATTTATTAGGCTTATTTGGTGCGGCTATGAACTTGGAGGAGATAGTCGCTGATTTCAGTCCATTTGGTTGACTCTTTATAGACGACAGTTTACTCAAAAGTGGTTTGGAGTTCACCCTATTCTGATCCTGAACTTTAATCCTAGCTCTTGCAGTTGAAGAAAGGCTTGTTCTCTCATTAACATGGCTGTTTAGAGCAGTGTTAGGCAATGTTTTCCTCTTGGAAATGGACACTGATGACAACATGCTGGATCGCACCTTGTTAGCTGTAGAAGTAGTGCCGGTGGTGGTAGTAGCTGCTGTGGCAGGGATGTGTGTTAAAATTTGACCATGACTGTTTCTTGGCTGGGTCACTGCAGGAATGAGTCCTGTTTTAGTTTTGACAATTGGACCGAGACTCATCCTGACACTGACTGTCTTTATTGGACGTAAGAAAGCAGCATTTGAGCTACTGCTGAATCTGCTGTTCGGTTTTGTTGCAGCTGTGCGAGCTAGATTTGAGGAGTCTCTGCCTGAAGACTGCATTCCTGTGTTTGGCTGGTTTTTCAAATGTCTGTATGTCCCTGTGAGCACCGGGTTTTCATTAAGTTGGGGCTTTGCTGGGTCACCAGCTGCAGATGAACGATAGGCCTTCTGTCTTCCAGTCAGGATGCTGCTTTTTGCATTCACTTTGTTTGTGACACCAAATGCTCTTCTGTCAGGGTGTTTTATGGATTGAGAAGGCCCAGTTGGGACTTTTGTGTTTTCTCTTATGACATTTTCAGCTGGCACTGTGTTCTCTTTGTCCTTAATCTGTGAAAATAAAAACAGATATTGAAATAACAAGTTGACACCTGCCTTGTTCCAGACCTCTGAATCATATCACATGTCTGCTACAGCTGGGAAATGTCTTCCAATATGACCTATGACAATGTCAGGATACAAACATCCCGTTGGATCACGATATAATTCCGGTTTGTTAGTTTTTTTGCTTTGACCTTGTACACTTTGACCTTGTATACAGAGCAACGCAGGAGCAATGTGAAAGGCTCGCCAATTGCAAAGCAAGTCTTCAAACGACCACAAACACAAAAGTAAATGTCATGGAAGTGGAAACAGAGGGTAGAGTGACACTGGGCAGCCGGATGAAGGGTAGATTGATTTCTGTCTTCTGGACGCTCCCTGCTTCAGGAATGATTGTCTGTGAAGTAGTCTTAACCACGTTTTATTTAGATGGTGGCAACATTACATTACAAACTGCGCTGCTGCTGTCTGAGTCACCCTCTGCAATTAAATTTCATAATTGAATATGAGCACAATGGACGATTCTACTTTCCCTGGGTGTGTGGAAATCTGTGGTTTTCACAACACAGATGACCAAGAAAAGCGGTAAATGTAAGTCAAAGGTTAAAAAAAGACTCATTAGGAAGATATAGACTTAGACTTAGACTCAACTTTATTATTTATATAGGAGTGCACTGCTAAAAGGGAGGGTAGGGCTTTGAACAAACAATGCCCAACCCTAAAGTCAGCATAGTTTGAGGATTCAATTTTGAGTAAAACAAAACAGCATTTCAGTCTGATTTTCAGGTCAACTCAGACCCACACCAAAGAAACACAGACGTCATTCTTTTAAAATTTTTGGCGTTGGCTGTGTGAAAAAGGGTTCCAACTCACCTTCGGGGCAGATGTCACAGGCTTCTTAACCTGACAGTCATCACGGAGGTATGACCTGAGAAGTAAGAGAGTGGATTTATTTACCCTAGATACAATAAAGAACAGAACAAACATCTTAATACATTGCAAGTTTTCATGCAGAGAATCTTGTCTTCTTACTTAGGGTTGGGCTGTTTCAGCTTTCCTTTTGCTGCCAAGTATTCCATCAACTTCTGCTTACGCAGCTCTGTTTGGAAAAATAACAATTCAGCACTGGTCCAACGAGTGACTGTCTAATATATGCAACAGTAAAATCAATATTATTGAGTCATACTTAGTGTCCAACCTGAAATCATTTGTGCATAAAGGATTATTATCCTGCCACATACTGTAGCTTTTTATAACTTTGCGTATATAAAATTATCTTAAATGCAGACCTCCATTACATTGAAAGTTTAAGAACTTCACTTTAAGGTAACTGGGCAAAAAAACAACAGTTCACTTCGCCTTATTGGAAATATAAAAAAAATGAATAAGCCAATAAGCTCAATATATATTTTTAATCAATTGTCTACTGTACAATGAGGAATAGAAAATAGAGGGTGAGTCATATTTTCACCAAGCATCTATAATAAGACCTGAAAGGGGGAAAGCATATGAACAAAGTGAGCTTACAATTCCACAGAAGCTTACTGCCATCTGGCTGCGGGTTGGTGCTATATGTACATTCATGTAGAAAACCTCAATTATGGAAATGGGCCGGAGCTTTAATTATCAGTGAACAAAAAAGATTAGTTGATTACCTTAAAATCTAGTTATCCCAGCCTCTGCAATGTGAATGTTTGCTCCTTTTCACTTTTCTAACATGATCAAAAATATTGCATATTTGTATTAAATACTTAATTTTGGAGTCTGTCTTACGTTACCAAAATGTAAAACCACATCATGTCAGCGTTCAGTAACATACAGGGCAATGCAAGAATGGAATTCATTACCATATATAAAACAACTCAATACTATATATCGTTTTGGTTTTTTTAATCACGTAAAGGGCATTACTTACAGAGAAATTTCAGTCGTTAATATTCATTCTTTGTGCTGTAATGTGTCAATTGGCTTTCTTTGTAAACATGATATTTACCTATGAGGTCATGATAAACTGAGTTGGAGCTTGTCTGCTTTTTTCTTTAGCTTGTTGTTTCATTTGTGTCAATATTTATTTTGTTGGATGTGATGTATGATGTGTTTGTATTATGATAAACTGTGTCGAGGTGTATTTTGCATTATCACAGTGTAAACTTTTGCAGACCCCAGGAACAATAGAACATGCTGAAGCTAATGGGGACCTAAATAAACAAACAAACTTACACCTCGTACATTTCATCAAGATACGTTACTATAACGGACAAGGAGCTTGGGTAGTTCATTTATAGTTTGCACTGCATTGAAGGTTATTGTAACACATGGTTTGGGAGGCGTATTCACAAAGTTATCAGTAATACCAGTGAATGAAGCTTACAGGCATGGCAGCGTTATTGGACTGTTTATCTCTATCCTTTGTCATTTAGCGTTAGGTGCTGAGTTTACGTTGCTATCTTGTGGAAACTTTTAGGATCCGAACTTCAAAGGAACTTTTGTTCATCAGTATCCTGGTTAACTTCCTGACAGCGATATTACATTTGGCAAGACATGCAAACGTTTAAATATTGTAACTAGCGTGTAACTGTTAGCTAACGTTTGCTATGTAGCGTTAGCATGAGTTAGCTACACTGTAATAGCAAACGCTCACTTCTATCTATTAGAACTATTATCAAACTCGCAAACCTTTTCTTGAAAGTATTGTTACAGTCTCTCCCTCTTCCATGTCGCTTAGCAATCAATATCTTCTTTCGACCGACTATAAATTTGATTTCAAAAACTTTCTCTGGACTTGCTGCAGTTTACAAAACGTAAGAAAAACAAGCTGCACGACAACTGAGCTCGCGCTTCCGGTTTTGAAATTACCGGTTAAAACGCCTCCTCGTCTCTGATTGGACAGTTTGAAATTCGAACAACACGCATGCGCAAAATGCATTCGGTCATTGGATTATAAAATACTAACAAAAAGTACATACAAGAGGTACATACTCTTCTGAAGCAGAATCGGATTCATTTTTATTAAGTTTGTGGGCACATACAAGGAATTTGAATGTTTTTTCTTAACTTTCATTATACACACAAATTCACATTCTTAGCTAAAAACAAGGACAGGTCAGACAAGGTAACACAGACACCAAAAACTAACACTACTATATACAAGCCTATGGATACAAATATATATTACAAAGTATTAAAATATATATATAAAAAAATATCAACGCTTATAGACTGGAGACAATAGTGCAATGAACAGTGCAAAGGTGCAGAGATCCTTTGTTTACATTTTTCAGGGCAAATAGACTTGGACTTAGACTTAGACTTAGACTTAGACTCAACTTTATTGATCCCTTTGGGATGACTCCCTCTGGGAAATTCAATTTTAAAGTGTTCAATAAAGCAGGATGAGATTCTTTTGTTAAAAAACACTATTTACGCATGTACAGGACAAAAAAAAGAGAGATAAGAGGTACAGCTTTGTCCACAGGGTGCACCAAAATCAACACAAACCGAAAGTTCCTCACAGGAGCGTTAAAGATATAATCTCGAAGATTTTTATTTAAATAAATGTCTTTTAAGTCACTATCTAATGCTAAATGAGCTAACACAGTGGTGATTGGGCCTATGGCCCACTGATGAAAGCCTTTACATTTGCTGTATGTAGTAGTATTACAGATTGGGTGTCGGTGGCAAAAAAAATCACGAGCAGCGCCCAGTAAGTGACGTGTTTTGCATCACCCAGCAGTGGTTGGTCGGCCAGAGAGGGTAGGCAGAGCTAAGCGGCTGCCTTTCCAGTCTCTGCAATTGTTGCGAGTAAACAGTAATCTAATCTAGTAATCTAGTCTGATCGCACTTGAAGCTGTTTTATGGCTCTTACTGACTTTGTTCCCTCCTGTCTCGACCGTTGCTTGTGATGTATTAACTCTCAGATGTACATTGCTTTGGAGAAAAGCGACCGTCAGCGAGATAAATCAAGAGTTACAACCGTGACAAAGGGAGCCAACTCAGGACATCTGTTGAAACTGGGACATATGTGCCCGTTGTGTACTATTGACATTAGGTGCCGCCAAATAGAACAAAACTGAGAACTTCAAGATTATTTCTTTAAGTACTTACAGTTTTTCTCAGTCGCTTTGGTGCATTCCTCACATCACTATTAACATTTGCACAACAGTTAGTTCAACCTCCACAACATTTTGTAATTTGTGCACATCACAGTAGCAGTTTCTCATTCCTGTACATAGTACATAGGCGGATTCCTGATAAAATCAGGGCTACAATTGTGGATCATGTTGTCAATCACAACCTCACAATGGCTGAGGCTGGTCGAAGGGTGCAGCCAAATGTTGGGAGAACCACTGTGAATTCAATTATTCAAACATTTCGTCGGGAGAACAAGTGTGTATAATGGACAGTAATTCAGCACTAAACAATCTGCACTGCACTCCTGTCATTGCGTCATACATGAAGCTTGCAGTGGGAAAAGAACTTGTCTCTCTCTCTCTCTCTCTCTCTCCCTCTCCCACTCTCTCTCTCTCTCCCTCTCCCTCTCTCTCTCTCTGTCATATTAATGCAGCTCATTAACTCTGTATCTTCTGGTCCCGTTAACATTACTAATCATATATCTTCCCGGGAGTTCTCGTGCTCCCTTGTCCTGAAGGTTCCTGGGAATCGTTGCTGCAGACCACCTGCTGCTGTGGACCTGCTCGACTGCAACAACTACTAACATCAGCCTTCCCCATAGTATCATTACTGTTGCTGCTAATGCTCATAGTAGACCTGTTGACTTTAACTGTTACAATTACGATTACCTCAGCCTTTATCATTACTCTGCTTCTCTCGCTAATTTATTTATTTATTTATTTTGCTAATTTTCACACTAGTATACCACTATTATTGACATTGTAACCATAAGTATGTATTTCCTGTTGTTGTTGCTGTAACAAGAACATATTGTTGTTGTTGCTCTCTTTGCCTGTCTCTATCCTGCATCTCCTTCTATCCCATTTTTGGCCCATCCAGTCGAGGCAGACGGCTGTTCAACATGAGTCTGGTTCTGCTCGAGGTTTCTGCCTGTTAAAAGGAAGTTTTTCTGCCAATGTACCGAATGTTGCTAAGTGCTACTCATGGTGATTCATGTTGGGCCTCTCTTTAAATAACATAACAAAGAGTCAGCCTGCTCTTTTTGTAAAGTGTCTCGAGATAACTCTGGTTATGATTTGGCGCTATACAAATAAAATTTGATTGATTGATTGATTGATTGACTTTTTACATTTTACAGTTAGACCTACAGCTTTACTGCAGCACAGATTTTGTGTATTGTAGTGTACAGTAGTGTTACAGTAAAGATTTGCCATATTTACTGTCATTTTACTCTGCACCACATAGGATTGCAAGACAACCTTGCCGAGGTGGAAGAGGGCCCCTTTTTACTCCGCAACAAGAGGAAGCCATTTGTGCAATGGTGATTGCAAACAATGCCATAAGGTTGAGAGAGATACAAAGTGCTGTTATAGAGGATGACAACATCTTTGGGAATATTGAATCCGTTTAAATCGCTACAATTGACAGAGTGCTCAGGAGAAATGAAATGCGCATGAGACAATTGTTCAGTGTGCCATTTGAACGGAACAGTGACAGAGTGAAGGAGATCCGTCACCAGTATGTACAGGTAAAACATGTATGTGTTCTATGCATACTCTAATGTTCAGTGCTGTAAACTGTTTACTTTGTGTAGTGCCATGCACTACACTTACATGACAGCTCTGTGTATGTGTATTCACAGTGCATACTGTACAATATGTTGTCCAAAATGCATTATGTTACACAGGACAAGTTGTTATAGTTTTTCTCGCTCCCTCTTCTGTGATAAAGCGTGTACTGGAGCTGGAGGCCAGGGAACCGCTGCACACATTCATATACCTTGATGAGGCGGGTTTCAATCTGGCAAAAGGTAGAGGGCGTGGAAGGAATCGCACTGGACAGACAGCTACCATTGATGTCCCAGGCCAACGAGGAGGGAATATTACTATGTGTGCAGCCATCTCAGAAAACCGTCTTGGTCCATACAACACACAACATCTGCTGACTTTTTTAAACACTCTTTACAGGGACATAATCCCTGAGAATGAGAGGGGTCTAACTGGAGACCATCTGAACAAGTATGTTGTTGTTTGTGATAATGTGCGTTTTCACCACTCAGATGTGGTCCGACAGTGGTTTGCAGCACATGATAGGATGCTGATGGAATATCTCCCTCCCTACTCACCATTCCTAAATCCAATAGAGTATGTTCAGTTCCAATATGTACTGCAATATTGTTTACAGTTGAGCACAGCTCTACCCAAAGGGAGTTTATGTTTGTTGCAAATGAGGGTGTATTTTTTCTTTTGCACAATGCTGAACAAATTAGAATTGCAAAGAGCATATGCAGTAAAAACGTGAAACATACAGATTCAGTGTCTTGTACTTAGTTACCTCACTAATAGTAGAGGGGGCAACGTAGCCAGTATCAATAGCCGTCATTTTTTTATTGTTAATTTTTGGAGATTGTTACATCTTGATTCCTGGTGTTCCTAGCAAGACAAATAAAAGTGTCTCCATTTTTTTCCTGATTTAGTGATAATAATTGTAGGTCAAATTCAGATGTATTCTCGCCTAACGTATTCCTCATGAACATCTAAGGGTATAATCCTGAAAAACCACAGAATGACTACATAAAATAATATTATGAAGGCTTCTGGGCTGATGACCTCTTTTTTTTCGGAAAATTATAATAATTGTGACGTACCGATTTCATAAACCTAAAATGCTCAAATCTGTACAAGGAAAATAATACTGGTTCATTATTACTCAGATGTTAGAATTACCCATTTATTTCCCATATTTTTATTAAATAGGAATTATTTTCATCGCTTTTATCATTTCTCATCTCATAAACTGCATATAAGGGTTAGGTACTTAGGCCATTGTCAGTGTTTTCACTGTGATAACAAGCAAGCTAACTAGCTAACTAAATTGCACTGAGTTTAAGGAATTAGCCATAAGAATAACACATCAGCACTCATCCCATTATGACCTTCAATATTTTGTGATGCAGATCTGATGCCACCATAGACAGCAAAACCAACATGGCACAAAGTCTATCCACTACGAAAGCCAGACAGGAAACACATTTTGCACAATGTATCCTGTGCCAGAAGGCAGATAAAGATAGAATGGTAAAAGAACCATCATTGCAGGCATATTCCAAATTTCTTTATTTTATCCACGAGAAAGGACGGTATGGAGATGGCGATTACCCACAGATCAGCGATAGACTTAAACCCTACAGTGCAGATGATCTGCAACACAAGAAAGCGTCATGGCACAGAAGTTGCTATGGATCCACCTGCAACAGTGAGCACCTAAAGCGTGCTAAAGCTCGCTACCATAAAGCATGTGAAGAAGGTAAGAGTCAGGTTCTTCAGAAAAAGCTAGGACGACCATCTTCCGCAACTGCAGCTGGATCAAGTCCATCAAACCTGTCCAGTGAAACCCAGTACACCTGTTCTGCAGCAGCTGTTGAGTGGAAATCAGTGCTTCTTTTGACAGAAGGAGACAAAAGATCCTCTTCATGAGGTTTCTTCATTCAATGCATGTAAACAGCTGAGAGAAGCTGTCCAGAAAAGCAATAACCAGTGGTGGAAAGTTCAGATGATGCACGCGCAATTGATGTCAAATATCACCTCCAGTGCTGGGTGAAGAATGTCCAACGTGGTAAAAAAGAGTTGTGATGAAACCCAGGAATGCCAAAAGCAAGAAGATAATTTTGGCATAGTAGCCTCAGATATTGAGTTCGTTAGCCTAGATTACAGCAGACTTAAGGCAAGAGAAGTCCTCACCATGACAGAACTGAAGCTGGTCTACTCCAGGATCCTTGAATGTAATGGTGTGCATGATGTACAGCCATCAACACATACCAACAAGGCGAAAATCACCGCTCACATTGATTACCAGGGTTGCATGCCTTCTCTGGAGCTGACCAGACAGGTCGATTTGCTGGCAAAGGAAAGCTGACCTGTTGGCAAGCACTAAACAGATGTCCAGGGGAGGTGCTATCAGCATTTGCTGCTCTGGGGACTACAGAAAACTTGAGTCCTGACATAGAAAGAAGTATTGAAGCATTTGTCTGTCTTCTGTATGAGCATTGTACCACACTGGTAAATGTCTGTGATCTCAGGTGGAGATTATTCTCAAAGAAACAGTTAGAAGCTGAGAGACTGCCACCAACACAAGGAGCCTTACATGAAGCCATTGCCCGTGCACATTTCCAGGCAATGGTATGGAATCAGGACCTCACACCTTACCCACAGTTACCACCAGCAACAGAATATGGATGGGAGGCAGAAGGAGGTAAACTGTTGCCACTCACAACACAGGATCCCCCAGCCCCAGCCACCATCATACATCTCATCAAATGTGGCTGCAAGAAAACCTTTTGCATGTCACACTGTTCTTGCAGGTCTCAAAATCTCTACTGCTTCGAGATGTGCCTGTGTGGAGCAGATGAAGAGGTTTGTGCAAATGTCAGCCAGGGACATCCGGTGGGGATTGATGAAGATGAGGATGATGGTGATCCTTCCATTTAAACTAACAAAGTTACTGAAACAAAGTTACTGAAATTCGTTCTATCATGGAAGATGCTGGGATTTTATTTGCACCATGAAGACTATTGTGTCATGTTTGTTTGTTTGTTTGTTTCTATATTGACACTTGGTCTTCAGGTCTGAATTCATATATTAATAGGCATGTTTAAAAAACTTTGAAATTTTGCAAAGGTCAAAAATGATATGACTTGAAATGTTGTTCTTTTTTCAGCAAGATCAATAGCTATTATGTTCTTTATTGAAATGTTTGTTTGTAAAGACATCTGTAAAATACTATTGAATATAATCACAACTAAAAAGAGGACTTTCTGTTCATTTTATTTCATGAAAATAGTGATTTTAACCATTGTAATTTACTTTTGTGCAAATAAGGTTCAAAATATCAAATTAGAGAGAAAAGTATAAAAAAAATAGTGACATATTTTGGAGACATATTTTTTCTCAAAGTGTAATCACCCAAGAAGACAGTCCAACCACTCTCCAAAAATTTACATTCCAGAATTACAGAAATACATTGGCCCCCCTACTATAAATACAGTAATGTGTAACTTTCATGTAGTTTTCAAATGGCTGTGTAAATAGTGTATATTGCTGTCTTGAGCATTTTCAGGTAGTGTCACCAAGATCTGACTTTCTTTGCATTGGAAAACACTTACAGAGTAAACTGTCATAATGAAAACATATCAAAGCCATGTGACTATCTTGTTCATAAACAATGGTGTCAGGACTTTTCATCTTGATGACACTGACACTTTCATTGACATGAATACTTGCTTTTGAGGAATGAACTATCCATTTTGAGCAAGTGACACACTTTTGCAGGTTATCAACTAGGTTTTGCAGTTAATTGTTTTGAGAAATGCATTAACTGTTGTGCAAATGTAAATAGTGATGTGAGAAATGCACCAAAGCGACTGAGAAAACCTGTAATTTAGAGTTCAGGGGATATTGTTTAGGAATGGGCGAATTTATGCATGTGTTAACAAAATTGTACTTTCTCTAACAAATTCAGAATTTGAGAACAAGTAAGACTTCTTATTACCTATTTCATTAAGATTTTATAAGGTGCAATACTGTTGGCAGAAATGTACCCAAAAGAAAAGGAAACCATGAATTGCTACATTCAGAGTGTTACATTATTGTAAAAGATTTTATTGGATTGTTTGAAGAAATGCATCACAAGGTTGCATGATCAAAAATGCTCTGAGGGAAATCCCATTCTGCCAAGTAAGTACAGTCGGCAAATGAATGTTGTAGAGTCTCAATTGCGATATTTCCCTCTAAATGTTGTTGGATAGCAGTATAAAGCTGCATAAAATGTATGGCATTACAATACATATTGGTTGGTTGGCATTATAAAAAATAATACATTGTACTTTACTAAATAACACATGTGGCCAGTTAGGATGAAACATAGGACTACCAGTGTCTGAATAAGCATCTAAAACTCAAATCCACATACATTACAAAGCTTTATGAAACATTCACTTTTCAGGAATTAAATACTTGTTAGTAAGCAGTCATCAAAATAAATATATATGTTAACATGTTGCATAAATAGATAAATAGATTAATAGATTAAAGCATAATCAGTGAGTTAAGTCATTTGGCACAATAAATACACAGGGTGCTCACCAGGAAGCACAACAATGCCACCTTGTGGTGAAACTTGACTAGGTCAATACACTCAGCATTTCACTTTCTGTACTTGGTACATACAGTAAAAGACATTTTCACGAGACACTCGCCTTTTTACAAAAGACTGAGTTACTGTTGCTGATTTTTGTAATAAATATAGCAATAGTGAATTTCAATTAAACACAAGATACTTGCGCCCTAGTTGAACACTCTGTGTCACACCCAAGGATCAAACATTTTACATTGGGTGTCTTTGCCATGTTCTAAATCTGACGCTGCGTTTTGAAGTATCTGTGACGATGGCTGCTCTCCAGGCACATTTCCACCGGCTTGTTGTTATCCTTTGCAGTGCTGATGTACCAGGCGCTGTGGGGAACAGACACCAGGGTGCTTAAGTTCAGCCCGGTGTCCTGTTTGTAGAAGAGAAACCGCACCAGGTCACTGCCCGAGCTGATGTTCAGCAGACTGTCCTTGTCCTCTACCTCCTGAGGGGTAAAAAGACACATGTCAGAGTGTTTGACTATTACAGGGGATCAACTTATTAGCTCATGTCAAAGTGAACACATGGTAAAAAGCCGACTCTTTAACAGCACGACAAAGTGTGTAATCTTCATGTGAGAGTTTTACCTCCAGATGCAAGGTGGCCTCATCTCCCTCTTTGTGGCAGGACAGGAAGAGCTTTGTGTCCTTGATGCCCAGAGCCACTATTCTGGCCTCGATGCTGGGTGCAGGGTGCACATAGGTCGACATGTTCAGGTGAACTGAGGAGAGAAAAGATTATATAAGTTCAATGAAAGCTAAAACACTATATCTACCAACCAAGAGAACACTTTTCTTATCCTATCCAAGCATCGTGTAGTTACCTTTGCGGTCGTCAGCACCTCCCTGCAGCATCATTGCGTGGAGCTCCATGCTGTTCTTGACCAGAACTAAGCTCCTCTGCTCGCTGTCGGTCACGTTGCACTGGTGCACACCCGTCCTGCTGAACTGATCAGGAGGAGCTGAACCACGCTCGAAGATGACTCGCTCTGATGGGGGGAAAGAGAAAAAACTGATGTTGAAGAACAGTAATAGACCTTGTCTCTTCATGCACAATCCAGCTTGAAAGCCAAGTCTTAGCACTTCGCGGAGTGATTTGAATAGTTTATGGAACAGTAAAAGTCATGCCAACATCCCTTTATAATATTACAAACTACAAACACAGTTGAACAGAACAGGGCGAGTATTAAACTCTGAGCAGCCCCTACTCACACAGTGCGAGTGTGTGAGTAGGGGCTGTGGTGTTACCGTTTGTTGGGTTGGTTTCCAGCCACAGAAAAATGTAAACACTGAACAAAAGCATGTAAACTATTTATTCCCTTTCAGATTTTACTCCACACTGATCCTAATGGTAAATGACTCGTATAGCCTCATATTTAATGTTTCTTTTTAACACAGACTTTAAAAGAGATCAGTCTAGAGAGAGGTTTTTATGCAGCAGCGCTGACATGAAGTCTTGTGTGTGTGATTACCTTCCACGATGTTCTCCAGCATGATGCTGAGCAAGTTTTCATCTCTGAACTCGGTGCTCATCAGCGACTCTGACGCGCTGCTCTTCAGCCGCTCTGTGGCGATGATGAGGTTGACCACACGCCTCAGTGTCAGGGGATGTTGGGAAATCTCCAAGTCCATCCCCTCGGGCATCTTGGTGGACCAGTTCTTGATCATGTTGCAGTGCATGGCCATCTTTTTTTCTCTGAATCAAAAAAGTTCTGCAGAAAGACAGAAAGAAATAGAAATAGAATCACTGAATCATCAAGCATTAAGGGAAGAATTTCAGGTCTACTTTTACTGTCTTATTTAATTGTTACCATCTTTCATTTTAATTTATGATCCTTAAATATAACTATTCACCCTTAAACCCTCCATTTCACTTCAGTGCTGTCAGTCTGTCAGCTGCTGCAGAGACTTATGACTCTCTACTGTATCAACACTTGAATGTGATGCCCTTAAAAAGGCAGTTATATTGAATAAGATAGAGACAGGAGTAATAAATCTTCCAGCAGTCAGAAATGACAAAAAAGTAATGAAATATCCTGCAACCAGATCACATTAAATAGCAGCTAAACTGACATCAAAGTGCCACTGAGCAAATGACAGATCCTGTCAGAGAGAAAATACATTAAAAAGAAAGTCATCTACCTGATGAAGACAGTGGATTAGAAGTTGTGTTAGTGTGTTTAAGATCCCAGCAGTTGTCCTGTCGGTAATGTTCTGCCTATCTGCAGCTGGCCTGAAGGCTTTTATTCACACGCACTACAGTGAGGGAATTTTCCTTCACAGACAGGAAGTGGGAGGGCATTCTTAATGCTGAAGCAATACTGGACAACACATCTGATTGTGACACGCACACACATGCAGAAGCACAGACGCAGGTGTAGATTGATAACCGTGTGACGTCAGCTGTTGAAGAATGAGGGATTATGTTTGGTATGTACTGTACACCTTTTTCATGCATTCATTAAAAGTGAATTGTCTTTAAGAATACTTTTAGGTTGGAATACTAAACTGGCTCAAAACACAACGTTACATGTGAGATTTTATTCATAAAAGACGTTATTATAAGTAGCAGACGCAGAGATATATTATAGTGGTATTACAATCAGGTTTCTTTCATTTCCCCCAAGATATGCATAACAATAACAATAACAATAACAATAACTTTATTGATCCCCAAAGGGAAATTCACTTGTCTGGCATCTCATCTAAATATGCTGACCTGCCACACACAACTTTTTAAAGCCGTAGGATATAAAAAAGAGACACCGATCTGCTGACGTCCTCATACAGGTATTTATTTGTTGTATATGTCTTTTGCGCATTGTGTCGAATGCAAACATTTTTTTCCATATAATCTGATTATTTTTTGATACCCCTTTATACCTATCAGAGGTGCATTGCAGTTTGAAATCCTTTGAATAATTTTTTGTATTTCCGTCATCTCAACTTATGTTCAGTGTGTTCAGCTTACAAAAATAATTCAATTGAAATTAAGAATGTGAGTCAAAAGGATATAACTTATGATGAAGTTGACACAAATATAATTTTACAAACAGTTAGTTCCGACCGAGTAATCTGATTGGACAAGAGACAAGACGGTTGTGATGATATTCAGTACAACATCATGACCTCAAGTGTGATATTGCTTAAATATGTAATGAAGTTGACATTAAATGAAGTGGCTACACAGTGAAGCAGTTAGCGCTCTCGCCTCAAAGTTAGAAGATCCCTGAATCGCATCCGCAGTCGGCCGTGAATGATGTTGAGAGACTGAGTTGACAAAACGATTGCATTGTGATTCAAAGGACGACAAATACAAGCTAACTTGACCCAGATTTGTTTTGAATCAGTACAAATCTCAAAATTCAGTCAACTTTAAAGTCCAGTTCAGATCAATGATTCGTAACGCAACAAAACAGTTTCAGAATGTTGCGGAGAAAATTTCAGCGGTGGGAACTGGTTAGTTGCAGAGCGTCTGAAGCCGTTGCCTGGAGTTGCAGAAGATTTGACTTGTCAAATCTCCAAATGCAGTTTTAGAACTGAATGATGTAGCTATTTCACTTCAGCTAATCAAGAAACAGCATAAGTTGGCGTAGCACCCCGTCTCTGGTGCTGCAGTAGCCAAAGACGGCTCCAGATCCTCTCTTTTCAAACTCTCTGTCTTTGACGTTTATTAATCAGTGTTACAGCTAACACTGTGAGCACGTCACTGTCATCCACTTCTTTTCATAATGATGACAGAAATCCAGCTAGTTAATTCATGTAACCTGGGCCTAATACTAAAGTTATCGTATTAACGCAAAAGTAATGGGGTATGTCAGTGCGTCGTTGCTATGGAGACAGTCAGCTGCGTTGCGTTGCGTTGCGTTGCGTTGCGTTGCGTTGCGTTGCGTTGAACAGCCCAGTTGTAGAACGTTTACGATCAGATGTCAGGGGACTCTTTTAGCAGTTGCATCCAGTCTTGTTGCGAATCATTGATCTGAACTGGCCTTAAATTTTAAGGCAGCCTGGACACTCACTTTATTAGTTCAAACAACTAGGTTTTTTTTTGCTAATTCAACAGAGGATGAGTATGACCTGAGACACAGGGCTCAGAGGATGTTACATAATATTATACGAGCATACCTGCACACCTCTATTTAGCATTCAAACTTTAAATGGACTTTTATTAATAATAATACAACATCAACACCTCATTTAAAATACATATTTTCTTCTAACATCTACTTTAAAGTTCATGTATCCCTTATAACATTCTGTAACTGGGTAAAAGCTCATAATATGTAATGCTAAATTTTCTTGTCTTCGATTTCCCAATGTTTTCACGTATTCAGCCAGGCCCTGCGGAGTTTTGTGGTTCTTTTGTTGTAAAAAAAATTCCACCAGCCGCAGCAGACCTGCATGTTATTTACTGTTGCATAAAGGTGACTGAATCACAGATTTCTTCACTTCCTCAATGAGCTGTGATGTAACAGAGGAAGCTGCGCCACTCAGACTGGATTTAGCCTACTTTCATTCGGACTGAATTCATACTGTCTGGATGGAAATTAGTAAATAAAAAATAATATTTATATTGTTACTGGTGCGTTAACGGAAATATTGTATAACTATAAACTAAATCATCTTTCTTTTATGTTTAAATGTGTGTCCGAAGCAATGATCTTGTTTATTTTTATGATTACACTTATTTGCGACATCGAGGCAAAAGCTAGAAAATCAGGACCGTCTTGTTTTGATCACAAAATCTGATCATCCGGTGCAGCCGGAAAACAGTGGAAAGATTTGAATTGTGTGTGTGTGTGTTCTTTGATCCTAACAGTTAGGGTGTGTAAAAACCACACGACCATGTGCTTACTCTTCCTTTGTGTGAGTCACTCTTAATTGCTGCTGATGTATTCCCTGTTGGAAGTTCTCTCAGTGTCACAGCAGCACTTTCACATCCCATTGAGGTATTTTTCAATGGACGCAACAGAAATGCTGAAATGTGAAAATCTATAAAGTTATGTTATCCTTGCTTAAGAAATAGTTCAACATTGCGTGACATATGGACAAATATGAATGACTCAACTAATGAAGATAATTTCATTTTCAAAATATGAAGTCAAGCTTGAGAAACATGTACATTTTAAACCTAAATTTGTCCTCAGTGAAACAATGTTACACACTACAACTTACAATGTTCTATATTATTGAATTTAAAGCTCCTGTGAGGAACTTTCACTTTGTGTTGATTTTGGCTTTTTTTAAGTAAGCCCCGCCAGCAGTTTCAGGCATTAAAAATGAATATATAGAAATAATCAATCTTGTCGCTGATGGTCTGGTTTGCTTTTTTAGGCCATTTAGAGTAATCAGAATAGTTTCAGTCTGTTTCATAACCAGTGAAAAACTCCTCACAAGATTTTCATTTAAATAAATGTGTGTTAAGTCACTATCTATCACCGAATGAGGTAACACAATGGTGGTTGAGCCGATGGCCCACTGATGAAAGCCTTTGCATTTGCAGTATTACAGACTGGGTGTGTGGCGAAAAATCCCAAGCGGCGCCCAGTTAGTTCCATCAGCCAGCAGTGGTTGGTCTGCCAGAGAGGGTAGGTGGAGCTAAGCCGCTGCTTTTCCGGTCTCTGCAAGTGTTGCGAGTAAACAGTAATCTACTATGGCTGAACAAACAAAGAAAAGATGGATGACTACAGATACAACTTCAACAATAAGTGAAAATACAAAGAAAAAGAAACAAACTCAACGCTCAGATGAAGGCAAACAGTCTGAAAAGGAAAGTGACCGTCAGCCAGGAAAATCAGTTACAACCGGAGCCAACCGTGGACGTCACACATGCAACACTGTCTGGATATCTGGGAAGTGTGCTCCCGCAATTACCACTTATCGCCATAGGAGCCGCCAAAGAGAACAAAACTGAGATCTTCGAGATTATCACTTGAACTGCATTTATAGTTTCAAATTTAAAGTTATTTATTCCGACTGGTTGCTTCTCTACGGAAGCCCTAAGTGGACATGCATGATAATGCTGCACCACCGTAATGTCAGATGATCATATTTCGTATCCCCAGAATTACAAAAGCACAAAACAAACATAGAAACGGGCTTAACTTGCCTCTTTAGTGCGAGCGATGGCAGCATGGCATGTCCTGGTCTGTAATATCACAGTGACCAGCCTGTTGTTTGTTTTTTCTCGATCAACAGAGTATTATCCCGTTCTCAGGAGAAAACCAGCTTTGTTATCTCGAAATAAATAAGTCGTTGAAGTTGTTCAGTTGAGTGACGTTACAAAATGGTGATTGAGTCTCACTTGAGAACTCACCAATGTCATTCTCAGTATGACAAACTCGCCCTTGGAGATTGTCTGTGTATTATTTTGAGGTAGTTGTACATCAATATTAGAACTATATAATCCTTTACATCCTCTGTTACTTTAAAGTTGGTCTTTATCTTGTTTTGTGCGGTCTCTTGTGCATTTCTCATTGATTGTATGTATTTTAAAGTCCCATCTCGGGATGGGCATTGCAAATAAGCCAAGGCTATAAATGCTGCCGTGTGTGGCATTGGTTTACTTGCTTTATTCTTGTCCCTATACAAATAAACATCAATGAAATCTTTTTACAAACAAATATACTGTCATTTCAAACAATTAAATATATTAATAATACATTTACTGAAGTCCCAGACAGTGTATTTAATTATTCAATTGGTCACAGCCAGCCAGAGCATCAAAGGGTTTGTTACATGTTATTCTGCTGTCTAATAAGCACTCAACACTTGGTCCTTCACGTATATTTTACTGGTAATACTTCCTGATTTCTTCATATTAAACTTATGAAATCAAAACGTGTAGAAGAACAGTTTTACTCAGATGAGTTGCGAAACATTTTTTACTTTGTCAGCTTTGTCAGTGGACTGCATGTGAACGTCTGATTTCAGGAACCATTCCAGTAAAACTCTGTGGTCTGATCAAACCTCAGTGTGTGAGGGTCAGCAGGGATTACGGGGCGGCTGTTAGATCCTCATCTGAGAATATTCCCTGCCAGACTCCTTCCTCTTTCTCTCTCTCTCACAGCAGGTTTCTATATCACACTCGCCCTACTTTTACAGACAAAAAAAAAGTTTAGACACCCTATTGCTCTACACACTGCATCCCCCTGTGTAACCAGTTTTACAAGCAAAATTCCCAGTGCTGTAAGAGCACAGGAGCAGCAGCTTTGGGATTACTCAAGTTGTAAATTCCTCGCTTCTCAAAAATACTTCTTCCTCCACACCCGACCTGTGTGTGTGTGTGTGTGTGTGTGTGTGTGTGTGTGTGTGCGTGTGTCTTACAGACCTGCTGCAACAGTAAATGGATGTTTCATCATCGTGTGTCATCAACTGGCTCTCAGACGAGTTAATGCTGCTTCCAGGCATTTTACACACCAACAAGGAAACAGGAAGTTAAAAGTTTACAGTTTACCGCGTTTAGACAGGAAACAAAGAAAAAAGAGTTTTTATATATCTCACTATCTGAAGAGTGTTTACATTTAAAAAATGACACCAACACCAACAGAAATCAACAAAAGGTAACAAGACACATCAAAAATATCTGAATACATCGTAAACATAAATCTAAATTAGCATAGGCATGTCATGTAAATAAATGTCTGTTAAGTCACTATCTATTGCCGAATGAGATAACACAATGGTGATTGAGCCTATGGCCCACAGTATTGCAGACTGGGTGTCTGGCGACAAATCACAAGCGGCGCCCAGTTAGAGACGCGTTTTCCATCAGCCAGCAGTGGTTGGTCTGCCAGAGAGGGTAGGCGGAGCTAAGCAGCTGCTTTTCAGGTCTCTGCAAGTGTTTCGAGTAAACAGTAATCTACTATGGCTGAACAAACAAAGAAAAGATGGATGACTACAGATACAACTTCAACAATAAGTGAAAATCCAAAGAAAAAGAAACAAAACTAAAAACTACTTGTTCAATCTTCACATCATTGTGACAAAGAAGCAGTTTCTCATTTCTTTGAACAAGTTGCAAATGCTTTGGTACATCCATGCAAATGATTATGTACAATTCTCTGCTGTTTCCTACATTATCAATTGCTTATGTCATGTTGATCAAAATGTATTACAATGGGTCTCTGTTGTTGAATAGTCTCACCCCCTACAACATTTAGGAATTAGTTCATCACATAAGTCTTTACATGCAAAATGGTTAAACAAGTTGTCATAATATGTCAAGCATATTTCTATACATTTCCATTAGACTTTTTTTCTAAATCTGTCCTGAATTGGTAAATTGCTCCCAGGTGAATCTTGACTTTCTCGAACGAAGGGAAATGTGTGAAGCATTAGATCAACCAATGATCAACCAGTTTTCTGAAATAGCTCAAAGGTGCATCTCATGAGCCATCAACTGGCAAGTATATATATAGCCGGAGCACAACACAATGTTACAATGTCTGACAATGGAAGGACGAGGAAGAGGAGTGAGGCTGCGTGGCGGAGGAGCTGGGAGGCAAAACAGAGGAAGAGGCAGAAAAGGCCGAGGACATACAATATTACAGTATTCCACTTGCATTTTACAATATACAGTAAGTATACTTTACACAGTGACATTTTATCTTACTCAATTTTGTGTTTTGCAGTATTATATTTTTTCCACATAGGACTGCAAGACAACTTCACAGGGGTGGCAGAGGGCCCCTTTTCACACCTGAACAGGAGGAGGCTATTTGCACCATGGTTGTAGAAAACAATGCCATGAGACTAAGGGAGATAAAGAGCCTTTATAGAGGACAACAACATCTTTGAAAACATCCAAACAGTCACCATCTCAACCACTGACAGGGTGCTGAAAAAACAGCTGTACACTGCTCCTTTTGAAAGAAATGGTGAAAGAGTGAAGGAGCTGTGCTACCAGTATGTACAGGTAACACATGTATGAGCATGCAGTAACTGTACCGTACTATCGTATAGTGATATACAGTACAGTAAGTGTGACCTTTACACATTTGCTATGGCTGTAGAAAAGAAGATGCAATACGTGCTGTATACATTGATGTAACTGTATCTGGTCCACAATGAAAATGCATGTAATTCATAAAACTCATTTTGTGTCTTCTGGATATAGCCTATAATGGAACTAGAAGCAAGTGAACCACTGCACAACTTCATCTACATGGATGAGGCTGGCTTCAACCTAACATAACGCAGAAGGCGTGCTCGAAATATCATCGGCCACAGAGCTACAGTTGATGTGCCAGGCCAACGGGGTGGGAACATAACCATGGGTGCTGCTATCTCTGAGAATGGTGTGCTAACGCATATTCCCATTATTGGGCCATACAATACAGAGCGTCTTGTCACCTTTGTAGACACTCTCTACAGGGATCCCATCCCTGAACAAGAGAGGGGTCAGACTGGAGATGACTTGCCAAAGTACATGATAGTTTGGGACAATTTCAGTTTCCATCGCTCCATCATCATCAGGCGATGGTTTGCGACCCACAACAGGATGCTGATGGAGTTCCTCCCACCCTACTCCCCATTCCTTAACCCCATTGAGGAATTTTTCTCAGCATGGAGATGCAGAGTATGTGATCGCCAGCCACATACACAGATGACCCTTCTGGCTGCCATGGATGCAGCGTGTGATGACATCACGGCAGATGCCTGCAGAGGCTTGATAAGACACTCTAAAAGATTCTTTCCACGCTGCATCGCAAGAGAAGATATTCGTTGTGGTGTGGATGAGTATTTGTGGCCCAACAGACAGGAACGTCAGGAGGTGTAGGAAGACTGCACTGTAATTCCTACAGCACTGCATGTACAGTTTTCCCAAAGGAGATTGTGTTCACATTTGATGTGAATGAAATTTGAATCTTGTCCAATCTCTTGCAATCAATCTCCCACATACACTAAGGTGTAACTTACAATTTACAATAATTGTCATCAGAACTTTAGCCATAGTTTACATCAGAACACCCCTCCAGAGTACACTGTTATATTGACAACATGACTAAGCAATTTGACTGTCTTATCCGTACCGACGACACAAGGACTTGTCATTCTGATGGCACAGACATGTTCATTGACACAGATATTTACTTTTGAGAGATGGACTAAGGATTTTGAGCAAGAGACTGGCTTTTGCAAGTGTGGTGGCAATTTTCTGATGACGAGACCAATAAAGTTCTTAGGGAAACAAAGTCTTTTGATGTCATTTAATTGAAGAATATTAAAAGATGAGTAAAAGCAAATAACAACTCGAGCTGGGCCAGATCAGTACTACACAGCACGCAGCTGTCTGACTGACTGACACAGACTCAAGGTTCACAGTGTATTTTATACATTACAGATAGAATTCCTTCTCACTGAGACAAAGCTACATGTCATTGTTATGACTTTAGCTGAGGCGCCTGACTATCTAGAGTTTACCCTTTGCCTTGGAGGTCTCAGCCCCAGACAAGGCCACCAACTATCTCTCGAGGACAGAAGGAGCAACAGTAATTCATGCACAAGACCCTGGAGAGGAGCAGACAATACATATCCTTAAAATTAACCTTAGCTGATTATACCATGATTATTGATTCTAGAGTAATAAAATTAATTAAACACATGATCAAACAGGTTAACATAAAAATTTCCTTCACAACTCCCCACTTTTTATCATTCACTGATAATTAAATTCGAGTATATGAGTATATAAGCCTTCAGCAACATAAGAATGTAAACCCTGTTTTACAGTTTAATTACACTCGTCACACAGAAGGGGAGTAAAAGAATCATGGTAAAAATCATTGTAATATCTGCTGTCCTGTGAGAATTGTCAATACTTACCCATGTGTGATATCATGTCTGTGTCATAGTCGGGGAAGGGGAAAAGGTCAGGTGAGCGGGGGTCATTAGGGAGGTCAGAGTCAGTTTGGATCAGTGCAGCTGTTTAGTCGCGAGGCCCCTGCCTCTTACTTTAGGTTCCAGCGCAGCTGTAGGGTAGGGTGGTGCTAGGCTCACTTCCCAGTTGTCTTCCTCAGCGTCTCAAATTTTGGCTTTTCAGCCTTTTTATTTCTTTCAGGTTCTCCCCAAAGGCAGAGAGAGGCAATGATATTTCCAAAGGTTCCCCCCGATGGGAGAACAAAACTTGTATATTCCAAAGGTTGTAAATCATTTCCTCAGAGGCTCTCCAGTTGGAGAAGGAGCCAGTTTGCAGTGGCTGGTGTGGACCCAAGTAGCCCTCCCTTGAGAGGGTTGTGTGTTGTTAGGAGGACCTGGAAAGGGCCAGTGAAACGCCTTTGCTTCCATTGCTTCCTCCTGAAATCTTTGAGCACCCAGTCACCAGGCTGGGTGTTGTGTTGAGGACCAGCGGCCTGTTGAGGCAGTGCAGCCTTCCCTTGGAGGTGAAGGGCTGAAAGGGAAGCTGTTAGGTTGACCCAGTAATATCTGAAAAGGGCTCAGCCCGCGCTTATCTCACATGCGCGTCCGCATGTGAAACAGCACGAGCAGATACATCTTTACCCATATAAGTTCAGCATCCTTAGCTTTAGCATTTAGCTTTAGCTTCAAAGGAACCATTTTCACGCTGTACTGCACCTGCACTCTGTGGCTGACAGGAGCAGTGGTGTTTTAAATCAAACCCCCAAAACTTCAGACATTTCTTTGATGTTAGTTAGTTGGTTAGTAAATTAGTTAGTTAGATACTTTATTAATCCTTTACAGGAAATTTCACTGCTACAGCAGCTTCAATCACCGCCAAGACACCACATGTAACACTACGACACAAATCAGGCACATAAAAATACCAAAATCTGTTTCTAAACAAAACTAAAAATCACAACTGACACATTAAAAGATATTAATACACATTGTGGATTGAGATGGACGCAGATGGCTTGATGAATGACAGCAAGACCATTACCACAGCTTATCTTACCAGGGATCCCCCACCGGGGCATCACTTCCATGAGCAGGGCTTTTGCCACTGCTGTTGAATCCTGTTTGCTGGAGGGGAAAACTTCAACCCATTTACTGAACATGTCCACCATGACCAAACAGCACTTTTTACCTTCACAGACTGAGAGTTCAATGAAATCCATCATCCAATGTTGTCCTGGGCCTGTAGGGGCGGATGACTGTGCGGTGGGACTTTTGAAGCGCCCACTGCATTGTGAGCTGCACAGATACAGTTTTTGCAGAAATGTTTAGCAACAACAGAAAACCTCGTGTATACCAGCATGAATTAATGGCAGCACACATCCCCCCTTACCCACGTGATCCTTTCCATGAGCCAGGCGCGCATACAAAGTGAAAAGAGCACGTGGTAAACAGGGTTTGTCATCAGGAACAATCCAAATGTCATTTGTGAATTTAGCACCAGATTTTGACCAAAGTGTTTTTTCAGATTGTGCAGCCATGTGAGTGAAGGCTGTTAGATCAGGTGGAGTGTCAGACAAATGTGAGGATGAGAACATGTTAAATACATCACCATGGCGGGCCACTGCCTTTGCAGCTGCGTCCGCTGACGCATTTCCACGAGAAGCAGCATCATCACGTCGTGTGTTTGCTTCACACTTAATTACAGAAACTGCTGAGGGGAGCAAAACAGCACCAAGGAGTGATGAGACCAAAAAAGAATGGTTAGAAACAGGTTTACCTGAGGATATTAAAATCCTCCGCGTCTCCAGAGGGCACCAAAGTCATGCACTATTCCAAATGCGTATCGAGAGTCAGTGTAGATTTTAACAGATTTACCAGCAGCTTGTTTACAGGCTCCTGTGAGGGCGACAAGTTCAGCTGCTTGAGCACAATAGTGTGAGGGTAATTTACCTGATATCACAACTCCAGGTGGTGTTCCATTCCTCTCTCAGAGGGCCCATGTAACACAGGATATAAGGGTTGGGTTAGTGTGTGTTTTTCTGAAATGTCTTGTTCCTTTTTTTTCAGCTTTATCTACATGCTTCTGTTCTCCAATCATTAACTGTTTTCCAGTCAGCCTGAAATGGCAAAAACTTTTTCTTTTAGATTTAGACTTTTTTCTGCTTTCTTTCTGTCTTTCTGTTCTTTGTGTGAACATATTCTCTCTAATATTTCACGTAACTGGTCAAGTTGGCGGAGACTGAAACTGCCCTGTTGAGGGAAACTCAATTCTACCCGTTTTGATAACTGATCACCACTTCCTGGGTGCTTTGACTCCATCACTTTAATCATGTCTGATTGGAATTTAGGTTTCGGACCTGGGTCCGGTTCGCAAGACTGCTTGCTCTGAGCCCTACCCATCCTATCCCTAGCCTTAACTTACCTCCTCTTTGAATAAACAACCTTGGTATCAGTTATCTATGAGTCTCCGGACTCCCAACTACTGTTAAGTACTATGACACGTCTATCACCGACCCCGTGAAGCCCTCTCTCTCTTTGAATAAACGACCTTGGTATCAGTCATTTACGAGTCGGCCTGACTCTCGCCTTGGCGACACGGTCCGTGGGATTTTAAGCTTTTTCCTTCTTTTACCGGTAAACCTTTAGCCTACTCAAAAATCAATACTCAACAACTAGACATCATTGGAAAATTTCAAAAATTAATTAAAATTTTCTCTCACCGTTGTATTGTTTCTTTGCACGCGGTTTTGGGTTGGTTCTTTTCCCTTTCGATAGGATCCGAGCGCTGGCCGGGCTCCGCAAGGCGGTCAGTTGCGCTTTTCTGCCAGTCCGACGGAGTCCGGTCAGGCGTCGAATCCCATCCTCGTCGCCAAGTTGTGGTGGCAATTTTCTGATGACGAGACCAATAAAGTTCTTAGGGAAACAAAGTCTTTTGATGTCATTTAATTGAAGAATATTAAAAGATGAGTAAAAGCAAATAACAACTCGAGCTGGGCCAGATCAGTACTACACAGAACGCAGCTGTCTGACTGACTGACACAGACTCAAGGTTCACAGTGTATGTTATACATTACAGAAAGAACTCCCTCTCACAGAGACAAAGTAAGGTGTTATTGTTATGACTTTAGCTGAGGCGCCTGACTATCTAGAGTTTACCCTTTGCCTTGGAGGTCTCAGCCCAGACAAGGCTACCAACTATCTCTCGAGGACAGAAGGAGCAACAGTAATTCATGCACAAGACCCTGGAGGGGAGCAGACAATACATATCCTTAAAATTAACCTTAGCTGATTATACCATGATTATTGATTCTAGAGTAATAAAATTAATTAAACGCATGATCAAACAGGTTAACATAAAAATTTCCTTCACAGCAAGTAATCCATGCTGTTTTGCTATTTGTACGAATTGTTTTGAGAAATGCACTTACTGTTTTGCAAATGTCGAGGATGATTCGAGAAATTTCCCAAAGCGACTGAGAAAAACTGTAACATGGAGGAGGCGGGATTTATGAGCTATACTGCAGCCAGTCAGCAGGGGGCGATAGAGAGGGTTTAGCTTCACTTTAGGGAGCTGTCATGTCGTCCATCTTTTTATACAGTCTATGGGAGCCATGTGCCACTTCGTTCGTCCGTTTACCTCCCCCAAAGATCATTGTAAAATAACTTAAAGACATGAGAAAAAAACTACAACAATCACGAAAGTCAATAGAGAAATATATCTCAGGTTTATTAATAACTTTCTTCATCTTCAAAACTCATTAAGACAGAAATTATAAAACAGTATTTACACCTTGTTTCTCTGTTGTTGTTGTTGTTGTTTTTTAAGTTAAAGCATGCCAGAGAGAATGAAGGACAATCAGTTTATTCCCTCAAACACAACACGGGTCGCTCCATTCGCTCTGATCCCAAATCTAATCATACAACAAATAAAAAAAGGTTGTTGTTTCCCACAATTACTGACAGTGTTCTGAGGTACAAAAAATAACCAGATATGATTCACAGGCTTTCACACACACACATAAAGAACCCAAACCCAGAACAATTTAAAATAAGTGAGGGGGGTACTCCAGGCACACACATTAACACCAACAGAAATCATATACGAACGACAATCTCAGCCATAAAAAAATGAACATAAACAGTCATTTGAAATGGGAGTGTGTGTGTGTTTGTCAAACATTATTCAGGAATGAGCACAAAAATAATCCAGTACAGTCGTTAGAAGACAGTGAAGGCAACAGAACGGTGAGTCATTGAGTTCCTTTAGCTTTCTGTGTCAGACAAGCTAAGACTGAGACATGACAGCGTAGAGAAAAAACAAAAGCAGTGTCATGTTAAAGACGTTTTTATGAAATCCGAGTGACTGAGCCAGCAACTCCAGCCAGAAATTTTGGGAAAACACTGCTGTCCTTGCTAAAGTGCTTTTATTTTGAATGGCAGAAGTTTTTGGGCCGTTTTAATTTTCTTTGTTTAAAATATCTTTAAATGAAAACATCTCAAAAGCAGAGCTGCTGAATATAGAAGAAACCCCATTGGTGGAGTTAAAATATGTATAAATATAGTCTAATATGGTTGGTGCATAAATACCTTTCAAAATAAAACTGTTTCATCACTTTTAGCCCGCTTCCACTCCCTGGGATTTCCTCAAAAAGCTTAAACATGTTCCTATTCATGAGATAATCAAGTATTTGCTACTGAACTGGATCTTAATACGTGACTAAGTCTTTGTTAACATTACAAAGATGGCTGTTTATCCCAGTATTCTTGTGAAATAAAAAACACATATTTGACCTCTGCACTCCATACCTGACTCAGTGATTGAGTCAGAAAGTGTTCACAACACAAAAAAGAAAAAAAGACAGCAGCAGGTCTTATCCATAAACAGTCTTACGTGAGCTCACAGCTGTCTGGCTTTAATCATGCAATGTTTCCTAAGAGGAGAAACCAATGCTTAAATCCAGTATGTACACAGACAGCACTGGCTGCTAGTGATAGCTGACCATAGCTAGGTGAAATTGAAACTTTAGTTTGGTCCAGGCAAAGTTTAATCATTTTTTGAACACAGACAACATGTGCAAAAAACACATGAATCCATTTTAAGATTATGTTCAATTAGTAAAAAAAAAAATGCTCTGACTCTTTTCTTTATCCTTGTTCAGATCGCTGAAGTCACAAATGATGCTAGCTGTTAGCTTGTTGCTGAACGATGTAGTTCTCAAATGCTAACAAAACAAAACAAATATTCTTTGCTAAACTTTTCCATACAGTGCAATAGAAACTTAACTATCTTAGACATATGATAAGAAAACTAAACCCCAGAAAAGTGTGGGTGCTTTTCATAATGCAAATAAACTGAGCTAGGAGGCCCCCGGTGTTAGCTAGCTAGCCATTTTTTAATGTTACATTTGTGTTGAGCAGGTTTTATTCTCTCATAACCTACACATAACCTTGGTCACAAAATATCTTACAAGTCAAAAAGCGTAACTATAGCGGATATCAAAATAACTTTTGCATAAAACAGGACATTTTAGTTATTATTTTTTAAATCCTATTTGGACTAACTTTTCATTTTTGGTGTCATTTATCTCTTTGCTAATAAGGTAACTTCAGCTCAGACAATTATCTGCATCCTTGGCTTCACCCACTAAAGTTAAACTCAACAACCCATATTATTTAAATCCAGTAAGCTGTGATTTTAGTGTTGTTAAATATAATTAACGTATAATAATACATGCGACAGTACAGCAGTGTATTAAAGGATCGGGTAAATGAGACTCAAACTGAAGTGTTATTAAGGCAGTGTGTGGTGTGACACGAGCTGAGAAAGCCTCCAAACTGTCCTGCAAAGTTAGAGTTAAAAAAAACTGAACGTGACTTTAATAAACTGGAAGTATTACAATGAAATGACTGACAAAGCATCGAATTCTTCTTAAATTATTGAAACTTGTAGACAAATAATTGGCATATTGTTTGATAGATATAAACACCAGGACAGCCCATAAAACAAATTCTCGATATGTATTCTGATTATCGCTCTGCTGAAAAATGACTCCTACTGAAGCATGACGAGGCTTAATGTTTCTGGTTTTTTTCCAAAGCTCTTTTGACATTTAAAGTGTGAAAACCTTGAAATACCAAGTTATACCAAATTCACTGGAAAACAGAAATTAAGTCATAATTTATTCAAGTTCCGTGTTCAGATTCGTGCTAAAACAGAAATAAAAGTGATTCTCAATTCCTCTTTCAGGAGGAACACGGGGCTTCAGTAGTTTTACAGTAGTTTGTTTAGTTGAAGTAAGAAGTGGAATTTAGTGATTTCAACATGTGTCAGTGTTGGAGATTTAGTATCTGAAGGTGTGAGAAAATCCACGTTCACAAACTGAAAAATCATCCATTTGTGATGATCTGTGGCTTTAAATTAAGTGTCACATCACATTGTTTTTGGTGTACCCTCTTCCCTACAGTGTGTTTTGTACCTCTACTCTTGATCACTTCCCAGAACATAACTTAACTCAAAGAGCTGATGGAAACTCGTTGGATTCACCTGTGATTGATGTAAGTTCAGTTAAAATAAACCTGTAGGGATACTGAAAATAAGCAGCAAAGATACACAAGTGACAGCAGGGGCGATACTTGATGTGGCTGAGTTCTGGTACATGTAGTTAGTGTTAGAAATCAGTCTCTGCAGTAGATGTCCCATGGAAAGCAGCTGTTTCTCTTTGGTTTACAGAACAAAAACCTGATGAATGATTCACTTTTCACCTTTGTTGTATATTAAACACACAAAAAGGAAGAACTGAAACACCACAGAAATTAAATCCCTCAAAAGACACAAAATGTATGAGTTTTAGGATCGATTTTTTCCCTTTAAAATCTCCCCTACAGTAAAATACAACTGGAGTGTGTGCATTTCTGTGAAAAAAAAACAAACCTTGTGATAATCAGAAAATACACAACTTTGTTTCCCACTAAACTGGCTGTAACCAGGGCTGAGCGGTGTGTTTGGCTGCAGAAGCACAAACAACAAAAGGATATTAAAGTCGGCTGTTCAGTCTGACAGAATACCAAAAGATCTGATTTAAAAAACAAAAGGAAACCCAGACATAACCACTGAATGCAAAGGAACATTAAACATGTAAAATCTCATAAAGAGGCAAAATAAAAATCATATTTCTCACCCCCCCTTTTGACATAAGATATATACACACACCAAACACACACACACACGTCGAACTCAATAAATAAAGTCTCAGATTTTCTACTATTTTCTGGTCAGAATGTGATCAAGCTTCCCTCTTTTGGTTTCTGTTCCCGGCCCATTTTGGTCACAAACATACGCACATACGCACACACAACCCACCCTCTCTTATAAAGTCAGTAAACACCTGCCACACTTATGAAAACCGATTCTTACACGTTTTATCTGAACTGTCTCGTCAGATCTGTCATCAGTGAAGAAATTAAAGATTTCACAGAGAGAAGGGGGTCGGCCTCAGTTAACGTACCCTACACATTTAATTTAACACATTCATAATGATCATATTGATTGTCTTAATCACGGCACAGACTGGCTGTCTATCTATCACCAGCTCTGTGATAAAAGGCTCTGGGCTAATCACTGCTTCTATCCAGGAAACAAGAAGGAAAATATAGATATTTGTTTATAAATCCGCCCCAAACCCCTCGCTCCCTCCCCCGCCTGGAAAAAAAAGACTCAGTAGGAGTCTCGTGTATCCGTCCTCACGCAGAATTCATCAATAAATATCTCATATTAGATTCTTAAGGAACATATATTACTTTGTTTGGACTCCGCTGACATGCTCGGGTCATCTTTGTCTTCTAGCTGTATGGATGTCAAGGAGGGGAGGCAGGCTGCTACACATGCGGCATCCAGAGGGGTGTGGGGGGGGGGGGGTCTCCCTGAGTCTCTGATTAGGGACAAGACATTGAAAGCAACACACACACATTTAAAAACACACACACACACACACACACACACACACACACACACACACACAGAGGAAGAAACTCGCAAATCACAGAAAAAGTGGGCGAGACAAGGAGGAGCTTTCTGGTCCAGACAAGCAGGTCCTTCAGATGTTTGTCGTCCTTTAATACAATAAGGATGTACACACACGTACACACACACACACACACACACACGTACACACACACGCACACACACACGCACACACACACACACACACACACACACACACAGATACTCCTTTCTACCATAAATGAGTGTTGGGTTTGAGTCTGTTTATGATGGGAAACATACACTTTGGCATGTTTGCACATGTGTGTTTTGTGAAATCCTTGCATATTTACACAATATGCACGCACATGGCTTGTCTCTGTATGCTTTGCCAGCTGTGCAAAAGCGTGTATTTGCATCCCCCTCACTCACACTCACACACACTGACACATACATACACACTCCTCCCCTCCTCAGCATACATTCGAGCGTAGTAGTGCATGCGTGCAAACGTAGCAGAATCGCCTACGAAGTTGGGTCAGATGCTGTTCTCCAGCTGGCTGTGGTGGTTGGCTGTGTGTGGGGAGTTCTGCTCGTTGAGGAGGAGGAGCGTCGTTTCGTCCGGCCCGTTCTCCGTCGGGATGGAGTCTGCTCCCAGGTCCGTGATGGTGGTGTTGGCGGTAGCGGGGGGAGTGGTCTGATCCAGGCGGGCCATGTTGTGGCCACTCTCCGGGGACTGAGGCGTGCTGTCCAGACGGGACGCCATCAGGCCGTTCTGGTACTGGGCTTTTGTGATCTGAGGGACAGAGGAGAAAAGGGTAATGCATCAAGTGTTTCACTTTAAAGGGGGAGTATTATGCTAATTTCAAGCTTCATGTTTCACTCTGTGATACCTGTGGAGTAGCTTATCATAATTTACAGTAAAAACTCCTCTTTTTTCTCACTCTGGTGCTCTGTGCAGGCCCTCATACAGCCTCTGCCTGAAACGACTCAGTCGGCTATGTCCCTTTAAGAAACCCCACCATTTCCAACATTGTCTAGGAGGGCTACATATGGGAGCGCAAACGGGCGAATTATTCACCCCGACTTTGTGCAGACTTTTTCCTGCCAGCCTCTGTGTGTGCAAAGTCTGGGTGAGCCGATGTGAGCACGCAGCAGGTAATAGTCAAGAGCATTTACCGTGTGGGCAGGGTGGTGACTTTTAAATCATGTGACCGGTGTGAAACCAGAAGAGCGGCACACAACAGGATGAATAAAAAGATCTGAGGTTGAAGAAGAAGGATAATTTACATCACGACAACAGCAAAGATGTCTGCAAACTGGAGAGATAGAGAGCTTCAGGAGCTTCTGGCTGTCAGAGACCTCCACAGCGTACTAGCAGCTTATGTCTTTTTTCATTAAGATTGATAACCCACCTTGACAAACTGAAGGTCTGTGAGAGCTCGGACGTAGAAGTCGGGTGTGTACTGCTGCGAGGGCATGCTGTTGTTGAGCTGGCTGTTGCTGCCGCTGACAGAGAGCGACTCCGTCCGGTCAGCTCCGCTCAGAGAGGCCGTGCGGTTCAACCCGCTGAGGTGGGAGGGCGAACGAAACTCTGCAAACACACACGCAAACAAAGAAAGGTTTATTCTGTTAGCATTTAAAAGACATGTAATAGGATACAGTTTTTGTCACTACAGAGAGCTGGAGTTTGGGTGGTACACTAATAATCAAAGCCATCTTTTGATTCAATCTTTCTATGATGGAGACACAGATCAATGTACGACCTGGACAGCACAAGATGCAGTGTAGGTACAAATGCAGGTTAATATTAATGATATGTATGAATAATTAATGATACATGGATGCACAAACAAATGAAAGTTAAATCTGTGAGTGCGACAGGCACAGAGGGAGCTAAAAAAAAAGGTTATTGGGGTTAAAGTTCAGTTGTCTCTCGACTGTACATACCCTTTGTTTCACTATCACAGCAGCAACGTGGTGCCTGCCTCACACCCAGAGGTGGTGACATACAAAACTTTCCAACAGCTTAACAAGCAGTGACTCAGTATGAGATAAAAGTGATGCCTCAAACTTATCACTCACTTACAGATACGACTAAATAAAGCATTTCATTGACTGTTGGTCAGGGCAAGATGCAATAACAAAGGTGGAGACAATATTCAATGATGTACACATGATACACACCCGCATGACAAGAGTGTTATGTAGAAAGTCTCCAACAGCTTCTACCAGTGTTGTGACCAAGTCGTCTTTGCTCAAATCTCAAGTAAGTCTTAAGTCATTTGGTCCAAGTCTCAAGCAAGTCTCGAGTCACTTTTTCTTGAGCGAGTCAAGTCGAGTCACAGGTTATGTCAAGTCAAGTCGAGTCCTTAGTTAAGGCAAGTCAAGTCCCGAGTCAAGTCACTTTTTTTCCACCCAAGATGCAGCACTCTGACCTGTAGTATCGGTCTTTATAAAGAAAAAAGACAAGGTGTTATTAGTTTGTCTAATAATGATATTATTTGCCAGTTTATATAACCTGTTCAAAAAGTATGACAGTGAATTGTATCTGTATTATCTCGGCACAGACGCAGCCATGATGATGGTCTGCTCTGAGACAGTATTGAGTAGTAACGAGTACGACTGATGAGGCTTCTATTTAGGGGCTTTGATGTTGCGTGTTGCCAAATCGAGGAGTTTGACTGACAGCCAGTCATCCAATCATGACAATCACATAAGGGAGCTTTTTGAGTCGTCCAATCATGATTCCCAGTTTGCGCTGCGTACATACTTGATAGTTAGACAGAAACTTGACAACATTGAATTTTATCATTTTATATTTAACAGCTAACATTCAAACTTATGAACACACACAAGTCATCGAGTCATCATGCCTCAAGTCAAGTCGAGTCTCAAGTCATTTATTTTTTTGTCAAGTCAACTCGCAAGTCATCAAAACAGTGACCCGAGTCGACTCGATTCCAAGTCACCAAGTCTCAATTCCAAATCTCTGGCTTCTACTATGACATGTTACGTGTAGTATAAACGTACAGTATTTGTTGACTTTTTGAACATTTTACAAAAGAGGTGATAAAATGATGCAGGTAGAAGTCTTAGCAGGATGTCATTTTTGATCGTTTTTTAGACAGTAGTTGTTTATTTTAGGATTAAATAATAAAAAATGTCTCATTATTTACGATTAACAATCCAAAGTCCAAAGAAATTAAACTTTCAGTGATATAAAACAGAGAAAATTAAATAAATATGACCCATTGATGAGGCCAGGGACAGCAAATTTTGGACATTTTTGCCTGAAAAGTGTCTAAAATGATTATTTAAATTATATATACATTGTTGTTGTTTAATTGTCCTAATAAATTAAGTGACAAATCATTTCAGCTTTTGATTAAACAACTGAAACCTTAAAAAAATTGCTATGTTTTCATTTTGAGGGGGATATACAGGAGGTTAACATCTACAAGAAAATACTGAACCAAACACAGCCCAGGTTTTTAGTCAAATCAAAACAGCCGGCTCGACTTTCAGCAGGTTACATCTGACAGTTTCATCAGTTACTGTAGAACTGTTAGTCATAGTTGTTGACAGATTCTTGATAACAATAACACTTAATAACACGTCCCCCTTTAGCTGGTTATTTTCCACCTCTGATCCATGCTGAATACTACAACCACAATACTGAAACCACAATGACTAACATCCATGGGTGTCGACCAGCTGACAGTTTAGTTCAGTTTTTATTAGGGCATGCAATCCAAACGAAACAATCCTCTCAAAATGTGCCACACACACAAACACACACACACACACACACACACACCACACTCATGCTCTTTACCAGCTGTGTGTTATTACCGGTAAGTGCGAGTCGTCCAGCAGGGGGCCTCAGTGAGTCATAGGAAACTGTTTTACCTGGACACGTCAACTGTGTTAGCTTTCATGGAATTAAGCTAGCTAGTTAATCTTGGATAGCTACAACTAATTCATAGTTAGTAGTTAGATTTCACTTAGTCATGAGACAATGTTTATTATGTTGATAAACAAAACATTGACTTTTAAGATCCAGCAGGCAACTTTTCTTTATTTTGATCCTGTCGACTTAAATCTGATGTAAAACTCTTATTTAGCCGTTTTAGCTACAATGTAGCTTTTAGTGTCCACGTTACAGACTACCAGGGTTCTGCTATGTCCTGTATACTTGTGAGAGAGTGTAAACACGCTCTGAATATATATTTCAATCAGTGCAATTTGCTGTTTACATGACTTTAAAAGCAGGTATGCATACTTTAATTTTAATTTAATAGTTTCAATAATTTTTGTAGCTCCACCTGATTAATACATCTGGATAGAGAAGACCTTTGACTGTAGGCTTATAATTTATATGTGAAAAGAGCTGCCTTAACCCATAAATTCACAGCAAAGGCTGCTGAGTCGACCTCTGTCCTGATTAATTTAGCCAAACATTTAATACTAACAGATGCTTAAACCCTTACATTGCAGTTCCACCACAGCGCCGTTACGTAACACAACAGAAACACTGTCATAAGAATGCCACTCCAACAGGAGGCGATATAACCCGGTCATGCAAAGAAGAAAGAAAATCGCAGGCATTTAAAAGTCTGAAAAAATCTATTGCCGGAAGACTACATGGCAGACTGCAATGGCGCATCGAGGAAGGGGGCTGATATATCAATATAGTGGATGAGTAACTGTACATATATGTGTAAACATGTAAAAGTCCTGTTAGCGAGGTTAGAAGCATCGCTGTTTTTGTCACGTCCGTCATTTTGGAAGGAATGTCACCTCATTGGTGATGCCTCACAAAGGAGCTACCGGCGCACAGCCTGACGACACGAGCCAAAAAGCTGTTTACCCCGTCTACACGTCTCCGTGGAAATTAGTTTCTAAAAGTCTTCACCCTGGTTTGAGTTTTAGAAAATCAATTTTCAGTGAAGGTGTGTGAACGGAAGGCCATAACACAGGGAAAAGGTACGTTTTAAAAAATACCTGTGTACATGTAGACATGTACAGTATTGGGAGAAGAGAGTGGGGAATGACATGCAGCAAAGGGCCGGAGTCGAGCCTGCATCCGCTGCGTGGAGGGCTGTAGCCTCTGTACATGGGGCGCTTGCTCTACTGACTGAGCTGAACCAGCGCCCCACAAAAGTTTTATTGCAGAACTGTAGTGTTGCAAAAACAGCCTGGCTGACAAATCCTGTTCTCAAGAGAACATCCTTGTTGGGTACAGACCCGCATACACTTCACATCATCATGACTTGATGTTTTTTTTTTCCAGTCAAAATTAAACTAGTGACTCAAAAACTGACCATTCCCATAAATTGTAAATTACATTGCATTATTATATCCGTCATATCATACAGCTTTACAATTACATCAACAGAAAAGTGACCTGCTGGATCTTCAAGTTCAAAATAAAACCTGTGAGGGTTTAAATGCAATCAAACCTCTACATGTGACCTGCTGCTCGCAGGGTGAGTTAGTGTTTTTAAATCAAAGTGGACAAGTGATTGACCCAGTTCCAATCCGTGATCCTCACCTTTACGCTGATCACACACCCTTTAGTTTAAATACCGTTATCAAAACAGTTTCATTCAGGAAGTGGGTGGGTACTGGGATCACATTTGGAACTGGGCATTTGTGATTAAGTGGTGGAAAGATATCAAAGCTAAAGGTGTAATGATTTTCTAAAAACTGACTAGTTATTGTGCTCTAAGGGCTACAATCTACTTCAGCAATTATTCCTGTAAGTCTTGAAAACTAAAGTACACCATGAAGACGAGGGATAGGACAACAATTACTAAAATAAAACAGCTGCATCTTAATAGCTCCACTTCCTGCCTTCACTCTTGTTGTGGATATAAAAGTGAAAAGACCTTAAAACAAACAGAGCGTGGAACCATCTGAAGCTATTAGGATGTATTCAAAGTCGCTCGAGCAGCTGAGCCCCTCGAGGGGGTCCCATGATGTTGTCCGATCCCTCTCCATTTTATCTTAGAGATGTCATGTGATCATTTTCTGTCCCCGAGTGCCTGCGAGTTCAAGAACCGTGCTCACATTCTGGCAGATAAGCTCTTTGATTATTACTTTGCAACATGTTCTGGGCCACCACTGGGTCTCCTCTATTATACTTCTGTTCTGTAGCATGCATATGCTCATACTGTAGTGCTGTGTACGATCTGGCTTAACTCATTATAATCCCACACAACAGGGAATAAATATGCTCTGAGTTTTTTGTTTATCTTTCAGCAAATCAGGGTCGTCTTGATCAGCGACAGTTTCATTGCAAAACAGTGGCGTGAGGGAATTTGTTTTGTTGATACATTTGCGTATAGGAGGCAAATCCTGGAATTAAATGACTCAATTCCTGGAGAAAAAAAAAACTCCACAAGAAGCATTAAAAGACTTACATATAAGGATAGAGAGACGTGGGAGACCTATACTTGAAATAGCCATCCAATGGCAGACTTTTACACACAGGTATTTGGGAGTTTATAAAGTCTGATAACAGGGACGATTTTCCTTACAGAATTATCCACAGATTATTTTATTGTTTAAATTTGGTCTTTAATTTTTTTTTTTTATAGTTTACTTTCACAGAAAATTATAAAAAGCAGCAAAATACTCACATTTCACTTTCTGTTTAATAAATGACTAATATGATTAATCAAAGTGTTAGTGATTATATTTCTCACAATCGACTCATCACTTATACTGAGCGCAACTTTTCACAGACGTTAAAACGTTACTAATGCGTGCTCTCTTTTGGACAAAGTCTGTAATAGCAAAAATGGAGCGACGCCTGCGAGCTAGTTCAGGCAGACATCTCGAGCTGCACTGATTTCATTCTTGACATGCGTCATTAATTTAGCATCTATTTAAGCTCTGCCATTGCCACCGCTGCCCTACACCAGTACTGCGCTCTGACTTTCCACCCGCACCCAGATTTAAGATACGATCTCATCACTCCTCAGATTTCTGCATGTAAAATAAATCTGTGAGGAGTGATGAGGTCGGACCAACGACGGCAAACACGAGCTATGTTCTGCTGCTGAAATAAACATTTCAAACTATAACAACGTGAGTTGTCTGACTGAACTCTGCTCTTTTTTATTACTGTTTGTTTTTAGTTACTGGCTGACTTTTCTACAACACTGTGATAAGTGATACTCTACCATGGTCTTGGTGAATACTCAATTCTGATTTGCTGCAGGGTGTCCATTCATTTCTGATAGTGGACGCCTAAATAGAAGTTACAGTAATATTGTCTCTTAATAATTAGTGTGCTGTTTGGTTTCCATGTCAGGTGTGGGCCAAAACATCGATATTGCAATATATCTTGGTCCTGACTGCTGTGATACAATTATCGTATCGCTGGCGCCAAATATCGATATTTTAATTAAAGAAAAATGCAGCGCTCTAAACAGATCTCCCTGCCAATTTGAGTCACTGCATCATCTCAATTTGTGTCAACATCTGTGAAACTGACACCCGAGTGCAGTGAATAATACATACAGACTTTTTAGGGGCATTTTGTATTCCTCAGTTAATCACATATCGTGATGTATCAATTATGTGATTGTTTTGCAATATATCAATTATCGCAGAAACGCTGTATCGTGGTATTATCGTTATCGTGGGCCATGTATCTTATCGTGAGTAACTCTGCAATTCCCACCTCTACTCCATGGCTGTGTTCGAGCTGTCATACCACACTAGCAGTACATAATGATTTGGCCTAAATGTCGTATGTGGTATGCAAACAAAAGCAACATTTACAGTACGGCAAAAATACCCGAACCAGTCTACCTCGGCTACTGTATCCCACAATGCAAAGCGCTGGAACGTCACAACAGCAGTTGAAATGGCAGACAGCAGCAGAAGGGGGCGCTGTAGCTAAAGAAGCAGCTTTTTGCTGTTGGCGGGCTCTTGTTTACTTCCGCTTTCCAAAACCAGAGACTGACAGCTGGGGTTGCGTACTGCAAAATAAATTTGAACAGCTCCGTGCCACATACCGCCGAACACAGTCAGTAGTATGTAGTATACAGTATCCGATTTCGAACACAGCAAACGTCTTTCATTAATTCCACAGAATGAACATCTACATAGAAGTTTGAGTAAAATTTTCTGTTCGTTAAATTAATGCATAATCTGGCCTTCACGTCGTTCATTTATTTCTACTAATGCACACGTTGCGGGGCATTATTGCTTTAATACTGACTTTGCCTTTGTATCAGGCTTAAATGAGAGAGTTTATTCCAAATGGAGAAACCAATATGAAGACCATCACCACTCCACTTTCTGCCAGAGTCTTCCCTTCGTGACAAAGAAATTCAAATTCGTGCCGTAAAGTAACGCGAGCGCTCACCTACGCCTACACGTGTTTGCTGATAATAGACGGACTCACCGCCTCTGCACTGCCGCCTCCTCCTCCTCATGTAATCTGCAGTTTACAGGCAAATTGTTTGAAAAAAGAGCTCATCTGCCAAAAAGCAGCTGTCATTCTATGAGTATTTGCTGTACTCAAAGAGCAATGACTGCTGCTGCCCTGCTGAAGCCTTAGAACATGTTGCACCTTTGGCTGCAGTGTAATCAGTGATGTCACAGCCGGTTTTTCATGCATTGCTTGTTTTAAATAAAGGTGCAACCATTATTCATTGTTTTAATCGATAAAGAGCAGTGCAACAGCAGTTGTCTGCCCTCTGAGTCAGGCGCTAATTTACCCTTTAATAGATTTTTGAGACATAAAATATACAAAAGTGTCAAAGTCACACCTGGCGAATCACAGCCAGGCCCCGCCCACACACCCACCCCACAGCCCCGCCCGTCCTTGTTAAATGACCCAGACATGCCGGAGTTTACCTGGCAACCGAGAGAACAGAGAAAACCTCTTAAAGGAGAGGAGACGAGGACGAGGTGCAGCCACTGAGAGGAGAAGAGGGAGGAGGAAGGAGGAGGCAATCCACAGGACAGAGGGAGGAGGGGGATGAAGGAGGGGAGGAGGGATGGAAAGTGAGTGACACAGTTGGAGACAGAGAGACAGATCTCGAGCGAGGTCATGCAAAAAAAAAAAAAACCCACAGCTGCTCCGAGAACATCCCATGTTAGATTACAGGAGAGATGGTTGTTACTGAGCTGCTTCTGAAGATGAAATGGGAGAATGTCGCTGGTGAAAGGCGGAAAAAAGATACAAATGTCTTCCTCTCTACCTGAAGCACCTGGAGGAGAAGCTGTTAAGTGTTACGATAAAAACAATAGAAAGAGAGGGATTCAGCTTCAGGAGTTCTGAGCTCAGCGCTGAGGACACATTTCAGTCTGCACCTCTGAAATATTGTGTTTGATATCCTGGTCTGTGTTTGGTCCCCGTCACACAGCCCGTCATAGAAGTCGTCACACATGGCGGGAGCAAAAATTCCGACATCATAAGTCAAATTCAGTGGGATAAAACAAACTGTACAGAGAGTAGAAGACCCAGAAGAGCCTGACAAATCAACTGAGACATGAGCGGAGAGATGAATGTGACAGCAGACAGACACGTTGACAGCTGAATGTCAACAAGAGAAAGCTTTGAGAGAGAAAAAGACAAGAGCGACTTTTTCTCTTTAAGGGGATGGAAGTGCTCGAGAGAAAAAGAGACAGAGAGGAGAGGAAGGAGGAGTTCAAAGGTCATCAGTAAAATCAGCTTCCCCCATCCAACACATGGGCTGGATCTAAAGTCTTTTATTTGATATTTTCTCGCTCCTCGATCCGGAAGTAGTTTCGGATCCGTCATATTGAGGACCGTCCCAAAGAGCTTACTACTACTCCGAGGAGCGAGGATACACGAGAGCCTCCACGGACGTCTTTCACTGGCTGAAACGCCCCCTTATTGGATATCAGTTATTGGCTGGAACTCAGGTCTCTTAAATTGCATCCCTCACTTGTGTCTTTTCCTTGCGTCTTCCCACCAGAGATGATGGGACGTCTCGTGTCTCTTAAAAACACATTTCATCATGTCATTTCTTCTCCTGTGGTTTCTTCGCGTCTCTCTGTGCATCCCGAGGGAGGGACTAAGATGCAAGGAAAAGATGGAAGTGAGGGATGCACAGATGTAATTTAAGAGCCTCCCTCTGAAGCGTTTTAGCTTCCTGAATAAAACAAAAAGACTCTGGTTCTGAGATCAGAACAAAAAGCTCATTTTCCTTTCTGGGACTTTTTAAATGAAAATTAACTGATTTACCAAACACATTCTCTACCACAAGAAAGTAGGTGCATGAGTGTGTGTCAAAGACGTTTGACTGTGTGTGCACGTTTACTCAGACATATTCAAAAGGAAATATTAGTGTTCGTTATAAGCTCCATGGAGCAAACATGAGTGTATCACAGGAAATATATCGTCAATAAACTGGTTTGAAGTCAATTCAGCCCTCCAGATAATCTAACAAATACTGTGAATACATGTGGCCTAACTTTAGGAGGAAAGTAACCTCATCTGCTGCTTTTTCTTCTTTTTTATTCTCTTTGACAAAATAAGAATACTCTGGCATCAGTATGTTATTGTAATATGTTTCCAACTGAGAATTTAAAACTGTTCTGAGTTGTTCGTATTCATGTGCTGACGTGTGTTTGTGGATCTGACTGTGTCCTTGTCTGTGAACAGAGAGGATGTGTTTGCCTCCCCAGAGGCTGCAGATGGAAAAATGCTAACGGCTAAATCTGTCTTAAATCATCTGTTCCTATTTTAGGATGAATGTGTTTGTGCGCGGTCTGTGTTCAGTAAAGACTAATAATAACATCAAGAGTCCTGCAGAGAGCTGGCATGTGTTCAGTTGTAAATTGTATTTGCTGTTTAAGCAGTTGGTCAAACTGACTTTAAGTTTTCAGTTTAAGTGTGTGGGCTGCAGCCACGCAAACATCACCATGTGCTCTCGAGCTGCTGGAGGACATGATGATATAATGCACTTTGATTGGAGGTGAAATAAGACACAACATGTGTTGCCTCTTGTATAATTTCATGTTCTTAAAATAGATTAACCTTTTTTCAATCAATAAAATAACCAGGATAACTGATGGACCTGAAAAGTACAAATTCTGGTTACTTCAGACGTCCTTGTCTCTGGTCAACTTCACATTTTGACACAAGAGGCGGCTTTACTCTGACATTTCACCACAAGGTGGCAGCAGAGGCATTTAAACAAGGTAGGAAGGGATATTGGGTTAATGATGAAGGCAGTAATACTTTGAAGAGGAGAGGAGAGCAGAGGAGATGAAAGGAGAAGAGACAAGAGGGGTAAGGAGAGGAGAGGAGAGGAGAGGAGAGGAGAGGAGGAGAAAAAAAGGACAGGGGACGAGAGGACAGGAAAGGAGATTAAAGAATGGCAGAGGACAGAAGAGTAGAGGAGAAAAAAAGGGGGAGGAGAGGAGAGGAGATGAAAGGAGACGGGACAAAAGGGGAGATGAGGGGAGGGGAGGGGAGGAGAAAAAAGGACAGGGGATGAGAGGAGATGAAAGGAGAAGAGACAAGAGGGGTGAAGAGGAGAGGAGAAGACAGAAGAGCAGAGGAGAAAAAAAGGGAGAGGAGATAAGAGGAGAAGAGACAAGAGGAGATGAGACAAGAGGGGAGAAGTGAGGAGAGTAAAGGAGGGGAGAGGACAGAAGTCAGAGGAGAAAAAAAGGGAGAGGAGAGGAGACATGGATGTTTTGGACTCACCTAGTGTGGGAGCACTGAGCGCCATGACGCCGTAGAACGAGAAAGGCCCGGTCTCAAACTTCATGTTCTCGTTGCCGGCCTCCACCTCCACCCGGCCCTGAAGAAACAGAAACAAAGAAAATCAACAACACTCATTTATCACAGGACAGACTCAGGACATTGTGCAGCTGAGCAGACTTTGCACACTTCAACATTTGTGATTATTCATCAGACGTAAAGACATGATCTGCAATACTGAACAATTTTATAACACAAAGCAGATTTTCTTAAAAAAAAGTGTACTTGATATGAACATGGAATCCATCGTTTATGTTTTTTCTTTAAGCTTCATAAAGTTGATTCTGCGCTCCCCCTGGATAAAATCCACTTCAGGAGACGTTAAGACCTACAGCTGCAACAATCTGTTAATCTGCCGATACTCTTCTTGTAAAAACCAAATAAACGGTTGTTACTGTGTCCGCTTCGATGTCTTTAAATGCCTAGTTTGGTGCAACTGTTGGTTCAACACCCACAGATATTTAGTCAACTATGATGCACAACAAAGAAAAGCATCTAATGGTGACATTTGAGAACCAATAAATGACTAAAGCATTGCCAAAAAAAGACGAAGAAACCTAGCAGCTCTGAAGAGAGACAGACTACACTGGACCAGTATTTATAGAGGGGTGGATATCGCCTTGTAGCCCTGATTCTCAGTCTTCCTGAACTTACACAGTTTGGCCTCTAGAGGGCGGTGTTATAACGAGCCAAAACAAGATAAGGTACAGGACAGTATTAGTAATTGTCCTCTGGAAAGCCTCTGCATCACTTGTGGGAGGAAACGTGTTTACTTAGGCCTTAATTGGACACTCAGCGTACACTCTTTATGAATCAGCTGTCGTTAGAGTCAAAAAGAAATGTGGCTGCAGAGGTAAGATGTGGGGCAAGAGCGAGAGGGTCTTTGTGAAATTAAAATCAAGGCTCCACAGCGGAGGGATGGAGAGGGATGAGATGGAGGGTGAGAGGGCAGAGGGGAGGACAGGAGGAGGCCTCTGTGTTGGTACAGTGAGTTGGCCTGGATCGGCCCGCTGGAATGTGTGAACTGCAGCAACAACACAGGACAGTTAATCCACACTGTCATCCCTCCTTCCCTACATCCTCCCACCTCCCCCTACACACACACACTCACACACACACACGCACGCACACACACAGACTGGGCTGATGAAAGCAGAACAGGTGGTAATATAAAAGGGAGACAAAGAAGAAAGGACAAACAAGACGGCACAGGGAGCTTGCTGTATCAAACAGTGACACCTCTGCAGTGCGTTGAGTTTAGGGGTATAAACTCTGAGGCTTTACACGTTATGTTGTGCTGTCAAGTTTCAGCTTAAACAGTGCAGCAAACATTTAATTCCTGGTCACATTTACAAGTTCGTCAAACATATCAAATATATCAGGATGGGCTGCGGTACGGAAGCCCTGAGCGGACATGCACCCATACATTTCATTCACTCCGTTTCCCGTGATAACGAGTAATTTCCGGGTGTTTTCTCAAGATCTCGAATTTATATCTTTATTCAACAAGTCAATCAAATCAGACCGACTTATTTATAAAGGTTTAATTAACTTTCTCTTTAAGATGTCCTTAAAGGAACTGGTACAACAGAGAGCGAGTGTAAACAAACAAACAATCTGATATATCCATCCCTGGTGCTATTTTAGGGTGTGTGCCAATTTTAGAAACCTGACTTGGATATAACAGGAGAGGAGGGTGGGGTGGGGGTCTGTCCCGTCACAAACACTGTGCTGAATCATCTCACAACATCTCCCTGCTTCACGACCAATGTCAGGACTGATCTCCTTTAAACCGAATACAAACGCCGCTCTGACACCAGAGACATTTTTGTCGAAGTCGGAATATTTTGCTGCTTTTTTTCTCCATAATAATTAAACTAATGCGAAAAATGCTAACTATGTCATCTCTGTTCTCTTTGTCAATAACCCTACCCCAACTACCTGCCTAATATTGTGTAGGTCCCCCTGTTGCCGCCAAAACAGACCTGACTCGTCGAGGCATGGACTCCACTAGACCTCTGAAGGTGTGCTGAGGTGTCTGGCGCAAAGACGTGAGCAGCAGATCCTTTAAGTCCTGGAAGTTGCGAGGTGGGGCCTCCATGGATCCGACTTGTTTGTCCAGCACGTCCCACACATTAATAATAAGTCATTTAACAGTACCTGTTTTCTTTTTTAAGTAGTTAAAGCAACTTATATTTGTATGTGTCCAGCCGGGCAAATAAATGAAAGTTTATGTCAGAAAATAACAAAATAAAACATCATTCAGGAGTGACAAATGAGACATGTTTTTTGACTTTCATGACTCTTAGACGTGTGAGCGTGAGCGTGAAAGGTTGTATGTTTCTATTACCCCTTTCCCTCCTAAATTGAATGTGTTGCCACAGATTTCTCAGACCCGAGAAGACCCGCTAATAAATGCTGATTGTCTCTTTTCCCATTGCAAGTGAAGTATACTCCCTTCTGTCTCTTTTCTGCTGCGTCATCGTCTGACGTCACAAACACGCTGGAAACAGGGTTAGTAAACAGTGAAGATGTTACGGTGGTTAGGTCTTTATTGTATCTATTACTCATTCAGTCTGTTTATCAAACTCTGTGCAGACAAATTTGGAACGATGTTTGAACGGAATTTGTAGCTGAGTCACAGAAGTTACAGACGGAGCACAGCATCGTGGTGTACAGGGGGCGGAGATTAACGTGTCGACACAGGTTTTGTGTTCCCATCAATGCCGATCGGAGCCGAGGCGTTAACTACCCGGGTCTACTGCAGAGTCATTTGACCCGGGTCTGAATGCCCATTGTAACCTTTGCCACTAAGCAAAAAAGCCGGTTGTCTTTTGACCAGTGGGAAAATGGCTATTGTGTCAGCCCTGTGATTGTCTGGCGATCAGTCCAGGTGTACCCCGCCTCTCGTCCAATGACAGCTGTGACCGACTCCAGCCTGCTGCGACCCTGAACACGATAAGTGGTATAGATAATGGATGGATGTATGGATGTAGTGGAAGTTGTTGTCCAATCATGTGTGTCCAGATTATTCACTAACGCACACCACTCTCATGTCTCTCTCTCAGGCCTCTGCTTTCTTTGTGCTTCATGAAGACACTCTGATGTTCAAAAATAGAAGTGATTCTTCAGCTGTCTTCGTGCAGCAAGTGAAAAGACATTGTCTTAATGAGGCCGCGTCTTCCATCTGTCGTCTCTCGAGCTCCCTGCGTGTGAAGATGCTAATTTTCTATATTTATTCTAAAAGGTTGATTCAGTCGGTGGGATGCCTTTGCTGCGACGCACAGGTCCAAATTCATCCAGCTACACACATGCACACCTGCTCAGTACAACTACAGGCATCAGTGAGTAAGCAGAGGTCGAATGCCTTGCTCAAGGACAACCGTCTGCTGAAATAGAAACAGTGGAAACTCTTCTGGCTTTTCTACACTAATGAAAAGTAAACAACTTTCTCCATCCAGTAATTTGACCTACTGATGTTTCTTTAATAATCCCACATCCCTCTAACATCAACTCTACTGTTGCCCCCCTGAAGTATGCAGGTTTGCAGCAGCTTCTGCACTCCATGCAAAGGTTAAACCTCCTCGGCTCTGACGCCAGCTTAGGGTCTACCAGCAGATCTGGAAAGATACTAATCACCTCTAACATATGGTCGACTCTGCGTGTGGGAGAGTATAGACCGGGGTCAAATACTTAGCCTGTTACACGTGCACGCACGCACACAAAAACAACTCATACATGCCTTACGAGCCTGCAGAAAGGCCGACTCCGGGCTGATTTGTGGCTGTCCACGCTGCTGCTGCTGCTGCATGGCTGGAGTTTAATTTAAAAGGGAGGCACGGGGGAGGGAGGAGAGAAAGAATAGAAACAGAGGGAGGCGGAGGAGAGGAGTGAGAGGTGTAAAGCCTGCTGGTGCTCCGGTCAGACCAGTTTTCCCAGATCTGCACTGACGGTACACCCTGCCAACACTTATACAATATACTGCAGCAGCATCTTTATTAAAAATAGGCCCTGAGAGGTCCACAGCAGATATTGTATTATTTAGATTCAACCTCAGTCACAGGATGTTATTATTATCATTATTATTATTGTTCGAATGTCTGGTATGAGAAATAATTGTGCAGTCTGCAGCCTCTGCAGTCTCCCTCTAATACATGAACATCAAACCTGCTCAAACATGAATTTATGAAGCTATTAGAGCGCTTAAACCTCTCTGTGACAAAGGTCAGACAGTACTGCAGCCCTTCTGTCGCGCATCTGATGACGTCAGACAACGAACGAGCTTGAGCAGGCAGGTGGTTGCAGATGACAGCTAATAAAGGAACACTAACAGGAGAAACATTCTCATTTCTGTTCATTGTACATGCACCAGTGCAGCAACCTGCAAGTATCAGCAATTTTAGCAACTTCTCTTTATATAGGACTCTAACTGTGCGTTCACACCGAACGTGACGCGAATAATCGCCTCACGTTACTCGCGCGAGTTTGAACGCCGGATCAAAATTCACGTTTAAATAACAGGCAAATATTCGCCCTTCGCTTCCAGAATGGAGAAGAGGAAGCGGGGCTTATCTCCATGGATACCAACGGCGTCAGGAGAATCTTGATGTTGATAGGCTTTCGCTACACCACGTGATGCGAATCTGCCGAGGAAATTCAATTTTTCCAACTCACGCGTATTTGCGTCGTGATCCCTCGCGTTATTCCCGCCCCCTGACGCAAATTTGCATCTACTCACCTTATTGCACTGACTTTGTGTGGTATCTCGCAGTAAATTCACGTCTATTCGCGTTCGGTGTGAACGCACAGTAAAGATCTTACACAAAGTTAAATGCTTCAAAACACCCTGTAGTTTTATCAACTTATTATAACCTTTCATTTTATTACAAACATTTTATCACACATAATAAGAGTTTCATAGGTGTGAATCTTTAATCTGGGCTGCAAGATGGTGCAGTGGTTACCGCTGCCGCCTAACAGCTAGAAGGTTCCTGGTTCGAATCCCAGTTCTTTAGAGCGAGTGTTTGTTTTGGGGCTAAAGTAGAAACATGGCAGATGTCTGATATAAAGAGGTCACTCTACAGCATAAAGACAATGAAACAATGACTCAGATTTTCTGGTGATAAAACATCACTGAATACATACTTGTGAAGATTATATTCAATATCTCTCTGACCTTACCAACTGGACCGTGAAAGGCCCCTGAAAATGAGAGCCAAGACACGATATCTACCAAGGTGGGAACATTTGTAGTTCTTTCACATGAGATTTCTGTAACTGTGTTGCTGTCTTTTCCTCACTGGTTCAAAGTGGGCGAGGCTTAGTAAGAAAAAGGTGTCGTCATTCATGTTCGAGCACCAATCAGAGTTTAGCAACATTTGAATCCAGGTCCGACAGTTGTGGGATTGTTTGCTTTTATTTCCAGCACTGTCAATCAAATCTGACCAAACTACACACACACATGTTCATAATGAGGCTCAATGCTTCATTTTATTTAATAAAGGATGAGTTTTACCCCCTGAACTTTAACTTTGATTGTTGCTTAAGTAGGTTATATTTGCCATTATATTTAGCATTTCAACTCAAGTGTTCAACATTTTTCAAATCCATACAACTTGTTTTTTTAAATCACAAAGATTACGAAGATACTAAACATATCAGGGTTGAATTTGGGTGGCATGTGTGCCCACTAGAATGAAGCATCAGGCATCTGGAATATTTTAAATCTCATTGTTTGCTGCAGCCATTAAAACATGATGGAGTTCTGGGTTTGAATATTTCACTTAGTTTAAAACATCATTTAACTGGAATAGACAAACCTGCTATCAAGTTTATTTGCCTTCAAGAATGTGCATAAAAACACACAATAAATGTATTTCAGCCTTGGAAAGCGTCCTTTAAGCACCGTAAACCCAACACTAGAGTATGGCAAAACTTCCAGTATGCACACATGCACAAAAGTCTTAGTAAAAGTGATGAAGAGACTTGATACACCTCTTGGCGTGGTACTTTAACCTCATTGCAGAAGAACTTACTCATTCCTAACAGAGAGCTGTGTGCTGCAGCTTAAAGTTCAAACTGTGTGTGTTTCTGTCTGAGTGTTTTTGCTAAGACATGTGCAGGAGGACCTGAGCTGTGGGTGGGTCTTGGCCAAAGTTCAAGTCGGTGCGTTATGACTCATCAACAACGTGAGCGAGAACTCTGTGTCCTTGCCGGAGTCTCAATCCATCAAAACTGACACACATCAAGGTGCTGATGTGTGTTATCCACGACAGCTTTCAAACAACTGCACTCTTTGTGATGTTTTTATACTGGACTGTGCCTGTGAGGAGTGTCTCCATTTCTGTGATGAAACAAATCAAAGTCAGGGACGGCAGGAAGGTGAAGTCATAAAAGCAGGATCGGGGAAAAAGGTGGAGTCAGGTGGGGTATTATAGCACAGCCTTTAGGCAGGTAAACAACTCACTTGTTTCTCTCAATAAAGATAAGATTTTACTCACTAAACGGTCTGTAGAGATCTTGGACATCACTGTAATAAAGCCTTATAAGACAAGGTTTTCAAAAAGCACACATTACATCCAGTTTGAAGGTCCTGTAAGCTAGGATGGACATTTACAGGGAAAAGTTGGCTAACAAATATGCTGTTTGTCTTTGTTTTATTTTCTAAATAAGTTTAAAGGGGGGTATTATGCTAATTTCAATCTTTGTATTTCACTCTGTGATACCAGTGGAGTAGCTTAAAATAATTTACAGTTACAAACAGTTACAAACTGAAACGACTGAAGTCAGCTCTGTCCCTTTAAGAAACCCCACCCCTACAAGCCCACTTTCTTCTGATTGGCCAGCCCTCCGAAGCCTGCTGAGGCTGCACTTTGTGACATCACAAAGTGCAGCGTGAAGAAAAAAAACTGTGTGAAACCTGGCGTTCACAGCAGACTGAGCTGTGAAGCCTGGGGATTACTCCAACATATTCCTACAGATTTGAAACATCACCCACGTTTAGTCTGGACATCCAACATTGTAACATTATATATATGTGTCATAAAATGTGGAACAGCTTAATACCCCCTCTTTAAACAGTTTGTGGGTTTGTTAAAAACTTGCCTGTCTGTTCATCTGGCCTGTGTTTCATTTACAGTTGTATTGTTCACATATTTTACAAATACACTTAGTGATTACAGTGTTATTGTTACTTATAGAAATAAGTACTTTGTTTTCAGATGATTTTAAGGTAATATTGACCAACATCTTAACTTACCACCAAAAATCTAATGCCACACCCTCTCTAAAGTTTAAATATATATTTTTGGAGAATGAACTTGGAAAAAAAACAACCTTCCTCTCTATAATATTATTTACAGAGACCAAACACATTCAAATACTCTCTTTTAATGGACAGAAGCTTCAGGCAGAATCAGAATGTAAGTGGATGACCATCTGCCTTACAGATTCTGTTTTTAGAATGAAGACTGCTTTTGAGTTTTTGACGTGCAGGAAAGGATGACGCAAATTGACCTTACTAGTAATGGGAACAATAGTCAAGTGACCTCATGGTGCAGATAATAAACCTGTGGTTAAAGTTGTTAAAAGGTTGCAGTTCGGTTATGATTAGGACCCAAAGCTGCTTGGTTATTTTGGAAAATCTCATTGTTTGGGGGTGAAATAAATGTTAGCGTTTACATAATGTTAATTTAAAAAAAGTCTATGTTTACTTTTAGTTTTACACACCGGAAACTTCAGCCCAGTCCACTAGGTTAAAGTCCAACACAGACTACCTCCCTATGGGGATTGTCCTTGTTCTTTATACTAGCTTCTGTACTTAAATGACACATCAAACATTATGCAAGAGTAAAATGTCCAGTGACCCTAACGCCTGGAACACACCGGATGCCGAAGCGCTGCCAAGCGCCGCGCAACGAAAATTGCGCGCGAGCCGGAGCACTTCCGTTCACACCAGACGCGCATTTCTCCGCACCGGTCGACAAGCGCCTCTGCTCCTCAGCTGTCGTTTACTCACATTTGGAGCTGTTTTTTCATCATGCTCTCTCTCTCTGTTTGCGTGTTTGTTTTGACACCCCGTCCGCACCCCCTATAGCCAGTCCACTTTGTGTCTCTCTCTTTCTTGTGTGTGCCTGTGTGTCTGTGTCTGTGTGTGTGTGTGTGTGTGTATCTTCATCTCTCTCGCGCTCTGTTTAGATACTGACAAATATATAAAAGCACACAAATATAACATCGCATTTGTCAATCGCAGTGTTTTATTTTGAAAATTGTTTACATTTTGAAAATTGACCGGATTTTCGCATTGTTTCATGTGTGACTTACTGCCAGGATTGACGTGATCGCTCGCGGCTCGCGCAAAAAATAGACCAGACGCCAAAACGATCGCTGCAGGGCGCTGGTGTGAACGACACAATCGGTTAACATGGGCGCCGAAAGGAAACTGGCGGCGCTTCGCGGCGCTTCGGCGTCCGGTGTGTTCCCGGCGTAAAGGAGAAACGAAGATTCGGGAGTGAGACAAGGAATAGAAGCCACTAGGTCTCAAAACAAGAAAGCAGGAATGTAACCCAGCCTTACAGACACCAGACAAGGAGGGGAGGTTAAAGTGTTGGAATGGGGCCTCTTTGTGTGTGAAAGGAAAGGCCAAAGTTAAGGCTAAAATTCTATTTCAAAAGGTACAAAGGGGGCAATATGAAACCAGAGCTAGCAATACTTTGTGTGTGTGTGTGTGTGTGTGTGTGTGTGTGTGTGTGTGTGTGTGTGTGTTATTCTTGTGTATGTGTGTTGCTGTGTTGAGCTCCTGCAGAGGTCTGAAGCCACAGGTTTGTTAATAACTTAAAACAAAGCCAGCAGGGGGGCTGCCTGAAACCACACACAATCTTCTGACTGTGTGTGTGTGTGTGTGTGTGTGTGTGTGTGTGTGTGTGTGTATGTGTGTGTGTGTGTGGGATTGTGGTTGTGTCTGTGCTTCCAGCCAGTGTTTAGTGGTTTGTGACCGTGTGTTTGTCATAGAATGAACTGCTGACTTTGGTTAATGGCTGATGTAAAACTGAACAGTGTCCTCTGACGCGCACACACACGCACACACACACACGCACACACACACACACACACGCACACACACACACACACACGCACACACACACACACACGCACACACGCACACACGCACACATATTTTCTCAGTTAGATGTTACAGTGTGATTCAGAGGCAACTTACATCCATCTAAAGCCTGATCTGACTCTCATGTGTACACTCATACACACACATAAACAAAGCTGCCTCCTGTAATGTCCAGGAATATTTCTTATTCTCTCAGGGCTGACATTTTTCCAGCTCTTGTTTTTCACAACAGGAAGAGTCATTGCTCACAAAAGTGTCCTGACCTAATTATCCTGGAATGTTGCCACAACACACTGTTGGTCTCACAAAATAAACAGTCTCTGAAGACACCATTTTATTACTGATACTTGACACATTTATTAATTAAGCTGGATGCCTGCATATCGTCCAAAACAACCTGGTGATTAAAAAAACAATCGGGTTGTGAAATAAACCAGACTATCACCTAGAGCAGGGAAACACACAATCTTCAGCTAAAAAACTAAGACCTTTAATAAGTAGATTTTGGTTCTTTATAAGGCGAGGCATCCGCAAAAATCTGGTGATACAATATGTATCACAATACAGGGGTTACTATTTAATATATTGGGGATATTGTAATCAAACTTTAATGTCTATATCTTCCTGTTTACATTTCAACTACTTCCTGTCTCAGTTTATGTCTGTAAAGAGTCACACATTATCAAAATACTACAACAAATCTTATGGACAGTGGGAAGGGACATGGTAGGAGAAAAATTCTTAAGAACCATTCAGGTGAAATATATATGAATATTCCCAATGAACATTTAATAACAACGGGTGATGTCAGCCAACCCAAAACAACATCCAAAACACACAAAAAAATCCAACATTTTGAAGACTGATCAGAGACAAAACAAATCTGTTCAGTGGTACGTGCTCACATGTTGATTGTTTTAATTGTTTTTTAATTATTTCCCTACGGAGACAATAAAGCATATCGTACCGTACCGTATCATACTGTACTGTATTGTATCTTATCGTATCAAACCATTTTATACCGTACCGCACCGTACCGTATTGTATTGTCCCGTTTCATACAGTATCGTAATGTACCGTACCATATCATACCGTTTCATATCGTACTGTATCGTTTCGTACCGTTTCATACGGTATTGTACCGTACTGTATCATATCATACAGTACGATATCATACCGTTTCATATCATACCGTATCGTACCGTACGGTATTGTACAGTATTGTATTGTACTGTTTCATACAGTATATTACCGTACCGTACTGTATCGTACCGTACCATACCTTATCATACCGTATCGTTTCATACCATATTGTACCATTTCATACGGTATCGAATAATACAGCAAATAATCTTTATTTTAATTACAGCTAGATCAAATATTATTTTAATATATTATTATTATAACACTAAATATTGCAATGTTCAAGTGCATCGTTTTTTCTTACACCCATGGTTCTCTAACTTTTTAATGCTTGATACTTAATGGAGTAGTAACAGTATAACTGAAATTTAAATTGAAAACAACACACAAATACAGAAAACATATATGATGGTTTATTGTCCTCAGCAGGAAAATGCTATCCTCCAAGCATCCCAAATGTCTTTCCTGTTTATGACAAAATAATTCAGCTCATTTAGTGTAGAACCTCCAAAAGTTTCCAGACGCTGAAAGAAGCCTGTGAACGCACCAGTGATCTAACTCTGCCTGTGTGTGGACTGACCCCGCTCTGTGAGAAACACAGTGCATCTTTATAGACGCATGAATCACGCTGGTCATAAACAAACAGCCTGTCTGCTGACAGCGAAGATCACAACCAGGAAAGAACACACACACTCACAGAAACGCACACAAATGCAGATGTACACACTATAAAAGGAGTGGAACAAGGTCAGTGAATTATCAGTATCCGAGGTTTTTTAGTTCTCATGAGTCTACTGGACTCCCACACACACACACATACATACATACATACCCATATAATGCTAAGAACACATTACTGTACACATTTTCCCGGAGTTTCTTCTAGATTCATTCACCTCCCTCAGTCCACCAGGTCTCGTTTTTGAGTGCCAAAGACAATCTCTGTGCATCATTAACAGTATGTACCAGCAGTCTCTTACTTCATTGTGGGTAGTTTTATTTTTCAAAGAAAGGTGTCACATTCCCTCCTCTGTGATGCATGTGTGTGCATTTCAGACTGCTTAGTATGAGTGGGGAGTGCTTGGTGTGTTTTAGTTCCCCCCTCCCCTCTTGCCCTCTGTCTCCGTCACTCTCAACACACCTGCCTGTCATCCAGCAATCACCAGCTCCTACAAGATCCCTGCACTGACTGCCAGTCCCTGCCGGAACGTTGTGCAATACACGCTTTATTTATGTGCCGCAAGTCCAGCTCAAGGTTAGCCTCTTTGCCAACCTGCCTGCCTGCCACCTTTACTTACACCTGTTCTCCTTGTCTCCAGGACCTCCATTTTGCTAGCCTGCCCAGCCAACCACCTCCGGGATCACTCCATCACTCCCCAGCACAGGACCCCCACCAACTACCCCTCCACTACCCCCTGCTAGCTTACTTGATAAACATGTTTTGACACCTTATCTGTTGTAGTATGTATTTGGGTCCAGACGTAACAAGTGACAAAAGGATCAAAACAGGTGGAGTCCAAAACTTTATTATCAACTGAATCTTCTACTTTGTCAAACCTGGTGCCTACATTCCCCACAATGCAACTCAACAGACAGTTCAGTCAGAGATTCCAGTTTGTTATGCTAGTAGCGGCAAATGTAGCTTTAAGCTGGTAGCCTAAAGCAGAGATGAGGAGTGGACTACAAAGGTCCGGTAAGCGTACGTCTTTCTAACCTCATATCTCAAGAGAGTTGAAGCTCTTTATCATATTTCTCATAGCTCCCTCTGACTTTTAGCACATATGGATTTGCACCCCCAAAATCTGTAAACAAACTTTGATATGTATTGCTGTTAATTTGCTTCATTAGCTAACTTAGCTCAATGGTTTCTCCACAGTTGGCTACCATGGCCTTTAGCAAATGTTCCTGCATAGAGCTACAACTGATGCTAACTTAAAACATCAGGTATTTCTTTTACAATACACATGCCCGAACGTGAAGGTGAGAGGTGTTGATAATACTAGCATGGTAAGCTAACACACCAAACAGCCGAAATGTTCCTCTATTAAGTTTATCGTCGAAGACTTCTACATTGTAAGGGGACTTTTGGTTGGGAAATTATCCTGCAATTAGAGAAGAAATACAGTTATCATAACTCTAACAAAACAGGACAAAGAAGATGTGATCAGGTAACTGTGACAAGTATAACAGCTATAATCTAGATGTGGCTATGTTGTACTCTTGCACACCGTCATGAGTGTGTTGATCTCTCAAAGCTGGACTTTAACGCATGAAAAAAAGACTACAAACACTACAAACGATGGATGTTTTTTGGAGCCATGCAGAATCAAACTTTCAACCTGCAACAAATATTTGGCTTTTTTTCTTCTGTGCACATCAGACAGATGGTTTTTAACTGTACACAATTCTCCTGAAAGAGGAGCCTGTTGAAAGAATGGAATAATAATGAATAATGGCAAAGTTCGATTTTAGGAAGTTAGGCCCCGTGTCCACATAGCGCCTTAGTCTTGCAGTGCTGGCAGGGCGCTAGAGAGCGCTGGGGTGAAGCACTTGTGCGATGAGAGAAAGAAACGCTGTACGCAGCTAACAACAGGTTCACAACACGTAGGGCGATAAGAGCACAACACTTACCAGCAACATCTTTTTGAGTGCTGTATATATTACACATGTAATTTGGATGTTCAGATAAGGAAGGTAAAAAGTTAAAATAGTGCTGAAAAAAAGTTCCACATCAGCTGCCTACACGACACTTTTCTCTCTGTTCTCAAACATGCAAAAAGCTGCCAACACTCCCTCCACACTTACACCACTATTAAACAGATTTTTTTAACCAATCAGCTGTTGTCACACGTCCAAAAATAACTAGTGTCAAATTAAATGAAATCTCTTTGCATCTTTCTCTCCCTTTCCCTCTGCACTATCCCGTCTCTCTCCTTCTTCCTCTTTTTCCAAATAAGCACTCCTGGAATGTGTTAGCATAATTTTGTTTACAGGACAAATATGAGCAGCACACACACACACACACACACACACACACACACAAGCTCAGTCCACGACTCCTCAGAGGAACTAGATCAAGCAGTCTGTAGTGAATGCCATTACAGTAATTAATATTAATCTGCTCAGGATCTAATGAAAGTAGTCCTTCCTCTGTTTTGAGTATACATGCAGAAATCCATGTTCAGTATAATACAGTCATTAAATTGTTGTCTCAGAGCTTACGATTGACTTTGTTAACCTGAATTAGATATTCTCTCAGATTTTTATTGACAGAAAACAAAGCAAAAACAGTATTTTGACTATGACAGAAAACACTGGATGGCTGAAAGTTTGCTTCATCTACTACGTTTAAAACCCAACCAAAGCCCAGAGGATTTTCTGCAGAGTCAAACTCACCATCCACAAATATTCCCAACTACTGGCTCCGGCGGTATCTTTCCTCCCCGTGGAAAATTCCCTCCCTGGCACGCTGACACTAAATGCCACTCTCTCCTAAAAGGTCTCAGCGGATTATTCCACATGTGGGGTCCCTCCAAAACATCCTCCGGCCTCCCACAGGGGGGAAGATCTCACTGAGACGAGCGGCGGGGAGAAAGTGGAAGTGATCCCGGGATTACTGGACCCGGCTAATGACTGTTTGTAACAGACGTGTGGGAAATAAATGTGTTTGAACGAGTGAGATTAAGACACTGAAGCGTAATTTTCCCACCCTTAAGTATCTGATCGCACGTGTACATGTACACAGAGTGGATACAGAAGGCGGTGTTGGTGTGTTTACAGAGCGTAAACAAGCAGAGGGAGGCGTAGATGCTCAGGTTGAAGTGGGTGAATGTGTAGGTGTACTCATAGCTGACTGACAGCGGGCGAGTATGATGTCTTCTTGCTCCACTAGCATCTTATTTAATAGGGATCATTAGTGAAGAGTGTGTCCTTTAAGACCAGCGGCACCGCTCTCTTCCAATCTCTGTTAGTGTCTGTCTTTCCAAGGTTAACTTTAAAACTGTGTTTTTCCGAGGTGGTGAGTGTGTTAAAAGATTTCAGGCGGAGCTTGGCTTTAACTTCCTGCAGCCTGGCACTCCACCAACCTTGGCTATTAAAACTAGCCACTTAATCTCCTCTTAGAGTTGATTGACTTTGGATCAGTTGTGACTGTTGTTGGTATAACAACACACACACTCACACAGTGTGTTTTTCTTACTCGCTTTGTTTTACTGAATAGACTCCACGTTCATGACATTCCTGCTTTGTGTTTCTTTTATGGGACTGATTTGAGATCTTTACGATGCAAAACTTTGTCGAACCACAGCTTAATGAAAAGAAGGATCGAGAAACTTTTATGTGGGTTCAATATTATTGCCATAATTTAACTTTATTGGACGTGAATATGTACTATTCTTTCTTATCTTACAGTAACTACTGCTACAGCTGGCTGTGCTCTGGTACAGAGAGCTCAGAGGGAAATATTCAAAAGACAGATTAAGACAGATTTAAAGAGATTTACACAATAACTTAATTTGTGCCTAATAAATGAGTCATAATGATTGTCATTAAACGTGTGAACAGGAGGTGTTTCTAGTCTATTAAAAATGTTTTTTTCGGGGTGGACCAGATGTATGTGGCTGAAAAGACTGGTAATGATTTTACAGAGTAATCATTAGTCCTTTTTGGCTGACTGCCGGGGTCAGCCCTACACATGGGTCTGTATGTGACTGACTGAGAAACTGACTGACTGACTGACTGACTGAGTGAGTGAGTGACGGTACTTTCACAGCCGTAGAGAGAGAGAGTCGCGACATCGCAATGGCGGATCATGGCGCATATTGGACCTCCACTGACGCGACTCTCTGTCTACATGGCTCTAGATAGGGAGTAGGAGGGGCTGCTCCTCTGCTGCTCCTCCTCTGTCCTCACCTACGTCAGCAGCGCGCACCTGCTTTCATAAGGACAGTCCTTGTAACACATTGCCTACAAAAGCGCACATTGACCTGATGCGGTCAGCCAGGTTTTGACCTAGTCGTGTTACTTTGCAGTTCCAGCACACTCCGTAACGAAGCTCCGTTACGCCACCTTTGACATTTTACATTGAATCAAGCAATGCCAGCATAAAGCCGCCCCAGTGTGTGTGTTTTTACATTCCGGAAGCAAAAGGAGCGCGACATGTAAACAAAAAGCGCATGGTTCAAATACACACACGGCGCTGTTTGGCTTGTGAACAGCCCGGATCACATGGAATCTAATATTTTCAGTTCTCGTTTGACTCCCCTTCATAAGTGGTCCTAAATCAGACACAGGTCTGATTTTTTGCAATGCATAAACACCATGGCTGACTCTGACTCTGCATCCACACAAACACGCCTGCACACAGAAGAAGCAACCATTGGTCCATGAGACGCCGTTATTAAAAAATTCTGCTCTCTTTCTACTCATCCTTTTATTAACTGCTATTTTATTTATTTTTATTTACAGCAAATGCTCACTTCAGTGGAATGATTCCATGTGTGGGTCAGCTCAGGGCCGTGAACAGATGACACTGCAATCTGATATTGGCCACATCAAAAAACTAAAACAGACAAAAAAATCTGATCCTGTCTGGTGACAGTGTTGACTGTGCAGCAAACACTGAACGAGTGAATCACTGATCTATCTGACAACATATCCACACAAAGTATGCTCACAGGTGAACAAAACGCTACACGAATTAGAAGATTAATTTTGCTCTCATTGAGCGCTCTCAGTCAGGAATAGTTCAACTTTTGGAGACCAGCCGCTTGATAATGTCACTTCTCCCTCACCGACCAATCAAAATCAAGAAGAGGCGGGACTTCAGATATCAACTTTGTCAACAACAATGGCGGAGGAGAAGCTAATCGTTACGTTTTTTCAAGGGTACAATTTCCAGGTGTAGCGCTGCAGCTGAAGCCAGGACACCATTCTTTTCCATTGTTTTCTTTTTTTCTTCAATTTACATCGGACTTAACTATCACTACCGAGGGAAGCGAACAACTTCAGTAACCTAGCAACAGTAAGCGTCGGTAAGAAGCGCTCTGAAATTGAGGTTGTGGGCGCTGCTTCAGTGAACACAGGACCTCGCAAATCCAGATAACTTTAGTAACTGTATCATTATTTCCAGTAAACAGTACTCTAATGTGTTGTTGTTTTAGTTAAGCAGCTCTTTATCCGTGACTCAACTTGATTTCGAATGCTGAGTTTGGAAACACACAAACTTTACAAACACTTTGCTTTATCAACAGCTTCTGGACCCCCGATGTGTTGACTCGGTGTGCGACGCCTACCACCATCTGTCAGGAGCTGTTACTTAGAGCGGAGTTTAAAAACAAGGCACACCGCTCAGTGCCGCTCGGCTCCAGATGATGAGCTGACAGGTGGCGGGAAGAAGAGGAGGAGGTGAGTAGGGTCACAGACAGAAAGGAGACAGGTGTGTGTGGAAGGTTAGTCTAATAATGCAGGCCGCACAGCTTTTACCCACGCTGCAGCTATGGGAGTGTGACATTTAGAGGGCAGGATGAGTTCATCACAGTGAGTCACAGGGCTGCTGAAGGTATGAACCTCCTGGTTAGAACATATTCTGACGTCAGGCAGTTTGTTATTATTCAAACTTGATGTTCAAGATCTGATTTAAAAGATTGCCTCATTTTCACACAAAGTAGGCCCGTCAAACTGCTGTTATGTTTCTTCTATGCAGAACACTACGCAACAGTTATGTGAGAGATTAAATCTAAATATTTTACTTTGTTTTGTTTCCATGAGTGTACTACCAGTCCATTTTAATCTACGCAAAGAGAAAAGATTTTTAAAGAGCCGGTTCTCCTTTCAATCAGCGTTTGAAGATCAGACCTGCAGTTTCACCCACACTGAAGTAGCTTTAACAAGTCGAACTGATGCTTGACCCCCTCCGCCCTAAACCATAGCGTACCTGCAGGATGAGGACGAAGTAGTCGACGGGCTTGCCCCTCTGGTAGACGTAGTGATGCGACGAGCGCTTGTCGTTTTCGTTGAACTTGATCTCCTGGATCACATCCGGGTGGCGAAGGATTCTGAGCAGCACCTTGTCCGAGATCTGAGACGGGCTGAACAAGCTCACCTCTGCAGGAAGAGAAAAGACGGAGATGCTGAGGGCATTTCAAGACTGTTTTTACTGCCTGACGATACAAAAAATATTCAAGAAATAAACATACCAGTATTAAAAAATCTAAATTCAAGAGATGTACGCACATAAGTAAGTAGCACTAGAAGTAACTGAACTTTTCTCCTGACATCACAGATCCAGGTGCTTGTCAGATAAGTCATTCATGCTTTTGTCTGTAGTACAACCTGTCATTACATAACAAGGTGTGTGCCAAGTACATCTGTATTACACGTCTGCTCCTGCACTGAACAAAGGAGAGCAACCCAAACTTCACTGATCAACAAGTCAAAGCAATACAGCAAAACTCTGTATTATCACTCGACTATATATTTATGGATATCTGCTTATTTTAGCTGTTTTTTTATTTACCTTGTTTATACTAATGGCATATTTGTATCGTGTTTTTATTTACAGTATATATTTATATTGTTTTTATTAAGGGTTACCCTTTTCGTCTTGAGCGCTGTAAACCAAATCTACCTACAGCTACACATAAAGTAACCTGAACCTGAACCTGAGACAAACTTGATCATTTAAAAGGATTACAGGGATTAAGGATGAAGTGATCAACAAGAGTTGGAAAGCACATTTAGTTTATCATATTTTAAGTGACATTTAAGCAATATCACATAAGAGGGAGTGATGCTGTGGCCTCGTGCCTACGACCGAATCACAGCCGTGATGATATTCAGTTCAACATCACGACCTCGAGTGTGTTATTGCTCTTATACAACAGTTATAAAAGCAGAAAATAGTAAAAAGTTATATTTATCAACAAATTATTTTTTGCTCCACCAACCCAACTAGTTGCAGAACTTAACTGAAATTGGACTGTTGCTAAGCAACCCAAACATTCTCCTGCACTCTGTGTCTACAGGTTACGACAAATCAGCTGTTTCTTATCATGTACATTTACCTGTTTGTTTTAATTTATCATCAACCAGTGAAATAAGAGTCTGCTGTGTGATTCAGAGGTACCAGCCTGATCAATGTTAACTTACATGGTCTGCTGTAATGTTAATTAACAGTATTCAGAACACCTGGCTGAGGCGGAGGGATACACAGAGTGAAAAGTCCCAATGATGTTGTTCTCTATAGCAGCGCTCATGGAATGCCTCTTATCCAATCAGAATACTTGGTCTAAACGAACCGTTACGTCACATTAGAGCTTTCAGTTGCATCGACTGCCTGAGCTGCAAAAATGTGTGGTTGTATTAGATCATGAACCAACTACTATTTTGATTGCATAATAGTATAAATAATATTAACACATGATTGTAAACTTGAATCACTTTGAGTTTTTGGAATCTTAACAAAACAATCATTTTAAGGACATTAACTTTTATTTATAATATTTATATTTATTTATAATATTTCAGTATGTTTTGTTTTTTTACAAACAAAGACACTGAAAGTACAAATTATGTTGGTGAACTTTCTTTTTGTTGACTGTGGTTAACTTTGTTTTATTCTTTTCTTTTGCTTGCTTTTCTGGTTTAACTTGTTCAACCTAAACAAGTAGGTTTTTGTTTCTCATTGTGTTTTCTTTAAATGTAAATAATGAGTAAATGAGCGTACATTTGTACAGCAGGAAAACATTGGATTAATCTGAGTTGATCAACACACCAATAACTAGCTTAAACTAGCACATTTACAATGATGTGGATTTATTGTCCCTGATAAAAGGAAGACCCGGTGAAGTGTATTCGAAGTGTATTCTCAACTCTTTGCAGAACAGGCCGCTGCAATAAAGAGTCAACCCTAAGTGCCTTCGACCCCACCCAGAGTGAGAACAAAGAAAGAGTTCACCCTGCAAACAAAACCCTCTGCAGCCTATATGACCGACGTTGGCATTCGTCATGTAAAAGGCAAACAGTGTCCTTTCACTCTGGTTAACGTATGAAGTGAACAAGTTCATCTGGTTTACGCAAGGGAAAAAAATGAGTGATTGCTGTGGCTCAGGTGAAATGATGCATGACTTTTCAATGACAAATGTTATATCTTCCTGGTCGACTAACAAAGTGTGCTGTTTCAAAACACAAAAGTCCTGGTGTCGTAATACAGTTGTAAAATTCCCTCATAATACCTGCCTTTCTGTGTGAGGACTACATCACTCAAAGAACAGTGTCATATATAGACATATATGGCAACACAGAATCTAAAAGGAGCTGTGTGCTGACCATTGATGGGAGCATGAACAACAAAAAAAAGGGAACAGAAACTTCCTGGACTGAAAACAGAACCTCAAATTCCTGTGCAATGAATCAAGAAAGAAAAATGAAACCAACATCCTGAAACAGAGACTACAGACACTGCAGAGGAGCAGACTCTGGCATTGCTCCTGCACAAGACTAGGAAGTGCTACGTCATGCTAGCAGCTGCTAGCACTAGCTGCATCTGGCAGAGCATATCAGCTAACGCTGGCTAACTGGACGTATTGCAACATGTTCTTAGGTGATTTGTAGCAGTGTGGAGGCATCACATCCAGCTGGCCAGGGTCCAGAGTCTTCCTGTGGTGGTAAGCACAGGCGGGCTCGTTGCTCGGCACTTAAATAGACCTTTAGAGTAAATAAACACATTAAACCTCCTCCCTCTCTGCATGCATGCTGGGACGTGCCAAGCCTGTCAGAGGGCAGAATAACTGAATCCATCCTGACATCCTGAGCGTGCTCATGTTGTGGCTACACATAGACGACGTGTTCAGATGTACAGCTGGATTAGAAGTTATAAATAATCTGGCTGTGTTAGAGTATTATTGTGAGGGGTGACTGTGTGTGTAGGTGAGTGCATCAGTCCATTCCCCACCTGTAGCCAGGAAGCGATGGGCGGCCAGCAGCAGCTGAGGAGACACCTTCACCTTTGATTCGCTCTCGTGTTTGAAGGCGGAGAAATCTCTCTTGTTCTTGTTGGGCGCTACCTTTTTCCTGTTGCGATTATCAGCTGAGAAGTGAAAAAAAAATCTCATTAAGTTGTTTATTAACAGAGGTGCAGTTAAAAGATCATAAGGTAGAAACATCTCAATCTGCATATTCCTGCAAACCTGACAAATATTATTACCTAAAAATAGTCAGTTTACATTCATCTCAAAAGAGAGAACGACTATTTAGAGATAAAGCCACTTAGAGTGAGGATAAAATAGCTTTATCAGCAGTGACTAAAGACAGGCTTTGTTGGTAACTCACTGTAAAGATCGGACTCATCCAGGATCTCTGATTTAATTATCTCCTCGATCACGTCTTCCAGGGTGACCAGCCCCAGCACTTCGTAGAACGGATCTCCCTCCCCCTCGTTGTTCACCTTCTGGACAATGGCCAGGTGGGATTTTCCTAAAGAGGAAGAAAGAGTTCAACAATATAAGTGGGGTTTTCGGCTGATTCATACATCCACTCCTCAAGGCCTTATAACCAAGCACACAGGAAGCAGGGTTTCAGGGTTGCAGGAACGATGTTTGTCGTGATAATTCTGAGATGTTGTGATCTACACAATTTGTATGAACAGCCAGAGAAGCAAAAAAGGAAATCAGATCAGCATCTTGACGATTTAAATTTATACTGATTTCAACGACAAAAGCATGATGGCGCTGTAATGTGCGTGCCAAGTACAGAAGCCACTACTGTACGGTTTCAATAATCAGTGGAATTATTGCACCATAAAATTAAGCAAAGCATCAATAAAAAGAAGAAGATGGGAACATGCAGATGTCTGCAAAACCGTTATATCAGTCGATATAATGAGATATAGTGAGACAATATTTAAACAAGTCAGGCTGAGTCGAAAATGTTGTAGCTTGGAGTCAATGTGCAGGTGTTTTCATTTTCAGTGATTGATTGCATCATTGACATGTTTTGTGCATCAAAATTCTGAAATATCTTTTTCCCTTGTTTGTAAAAACAGTTTAGCTTCTTATTCATCTCTATAAACAGACATCTGCAGCAAATTCAGCTAACAATCCGTTCTAGATCAAAAATTCAACTTGAGACAAATTTGCTTGACACTGTGTCACGAAAGCTGTTCAGTGTTTAGATTTCCCGACTTCCTCGAATGCATCAGAAATGATCGAGTCGACCTCCGTTCAACAAAAGAGCATTTTTAAAATAGTTTTCTTCTCCTCTTGAGGACAGACCTGACAAAGCTTCATGTCGACTTTATACTAATCTGCATCATGATGTTATTTCAGCAAAGGTAAGATCCGTTAATTAAAGTCAATCACAAGAAAAACTGTATATTTCTGTGTAAAGAATGCAGCACGCAGAGAAGGAAGTCTTGACTGGAAGTCATTTATCGCTAACCGCTGGCTACACGCCCGCCATGTTCACCGTTGATCTGAGATTGCATCGAGTCTAACACGATGTATATCTTCAACAATTTCATAACTTTTTAATCATGAGATCAATCAGTGAGAATGAGAACGCATTAAGCTGTATTTGTCAGAAGTTATGGACGTTATAAAGCACAATTTTAAAAACAAGAGACGAAAGCTACTTTTAATCCGGGCGACAATAACAGTACATCGTATTATTATTGTTTTTATTATTCTTAACAACTAGTGGAATCTTTAACCAAATGGTGCTGTGTCACCACCACATTTATATGATCCTTCAATGTTTCTTTCTATGATCAGATACCCTCTCTGTAAACTGCTGCACCAACAGCACCAACATTGAGCCAACATTTTCCTTATATAATCTGCCCCCGAGATATCGAACTAGAACTACAAAATAAATTAAAAATGTAAAGATGATATCAACATTGTCTTGCTCTTGCTGGTATGAACAGGAATACGATTTTAGGAGCAGTTTCCTTAAAATACTTGGCGCTTTTTTTTTGCATGTTCCTTCAAAATAAAACAGCATCCACTGTGATGAAACTCAAGTTCATCATGTTCAATTGCTTGTAATTTTTGTACAGTTACTACAAAACTTTGATCAAGTCTCTGCTCTTTGTTCGTACACTCCACCATACAAACATGGCCGAACCCCTCAGTCATGACAATCGTATTTTGATGGATTCTCTTCTGATGGCAGCAACAATCTATCTGCCCACTCCCTTTGCTTGCACCACAAATAGCTTGTTAATGTGTACGGGTCGTTACAGTCGGGGTTGGGTCTGGACTTTGGCCAAGAGCGTTCCTGTACAACGCCAAAACACACATGTACACCAAGATGCACACACCCTGCTGAACTCCTCACATGACAAACAGCTCAAAGTGCAGATGGGCGCTGGAAGGACGGCTGCACACTTGTGTCCAAACGAGAGCAAAGTTGGCACCAGGTGCTGCTTTGAATTATTGATGATGCACTCAAGAGGATATCTGGGAATTTGGACCCCATGTGGATAATTTCTTCCTCATCAATCCAGACAAAAATAGGGCATATGTGAGGGTGCACATGCAAACAACAGGTTTAAAATGCCCTCTCTCTGACTCACACAGCACAGGCTGAAAATCATAATAAAGGATAAAACAAAAGAGAGGGAGAGGAGGTAGAGAGATCCATCGCCTGTGTTTGTTTCCAAAAAGAGAGCAGGAGATCTATAGGACTTACAACAGGCTCATATTACCGGCAATTAACAGAAGACCAGAGGCTAAAAGTGTCTTTGTGTATGAGTGTGTGTCCTTGATGTCTGCCGGGCACAGTGGGCGCTGCTGGTACAAAGGCACAAACACACCTCACACATTCCCAGCTTTGACCTTGCCTGGTTTCACCACATGAATAGACTGTGAGGAATCTATGTCCCACAAGGCCGGCTTTACTGTGGGAGTCTGTGATGTCACAGCATGTGGGCGGGTGATGGACTTTGTGTTTAGTCTGGTCTTGGTCTTTCAGGTCTTGAAAGGAAACAGCGAGTGTGGACATTCATCACTGGCTGAGCAACAAGTTAGCAAAGGTTTACAAAGTTCTCATCACAGCACTCAAGTTTATGCAGCTTTTAAGCTCTTTATTCTGGACTTTTTATAGATAACCCATTCAGCATTTAGCCTGTGAAACTGTCTGACTTAATTACAAGTGCATCCAAGCACAAGTGGATGTTTTCAGGTACCTTGTTCTGTCTGACAGACAGTCAAAAAGGTGTTACAATAGACATGTTTCCACTGCAGGGACTTTCCCCAGAGACAAGGAACCTTTTGGGGGAACTTGTTGTGTTTCAACAGCATGAACAAGGGTCTAATTTAAGTTTTAGGGACTTTATTTTAACCCCAAAAAGTCCTGCTTGGGGAATCAAAGATTCTCTATAACAAAGATGTCAAACTACAAGCTACATATACTTCCTGTCTCTCAAGTGGACGTGGTATCTTTCCACCCCTAATAAACAAAGTTAAACTATAATAATAATAACTACATTTCTAAGCAGTAAAACACATTTTAACTATTGATTTGTGGCTTTACATTACATGATATTGATCTACAGTCAGATTTTCAGCCCAAAGCTGCTGCAAGCAAAAGAGAGAGAGCAGCTGTGGTCGAGCGGCATAAAGCAGTGAAACATTTTACAGCCTGAACAACAAGGTAAAAATAATAAAGCTGCCAGAACCTGACCACGCCGCCATCTTGTGCGTCAAACTAACACGCCTACACAACCCCGCAGGAAGGTACAGGGTTTAGTTTTTAAAGGCAACTGTGTCCGTCCGACTGCTCCGCCCTCCATCACACCGAGTGCTCTTATACAGCGACAACACAGCGGACTGTTCATATTCACAGAACAGCACATAAAGACGTCTTGTGAAGTCCCTTTTACGTCTCATAAGGATGCAAACATTACAATAGTGTCTCTTGCAGACAGACAGAGAGCAGAGCAGAGAGACAGACATGTCACCTTGGCGCTACATTTTGACTTAGTCCCAACCCGAGTTTACTCCAGACTTTTTGACGGCCAATTTAGGTAAAGTTTGCGGCGGGGCTTCATTGACCAAACTGCTCCACTGCTTTAGCAAAGATGAAGCCATCCAATCCACTGGGACAATTTGCAAGTTATTAACCTTTTCCTCAGTGAGGCGGCTTCTCATGGCCGTTTTTATCCGGTTCTGGAGCGAGAATCCACGCTCCGCAGCCACACTCGACGTGGGAATTGTGCTGGCAATCTTTGCCAGCTTAGCCCGGTCAGTGTAGATTTCCCCGAAATCCCAGCTCATGGTTTCACAGGCCGTGTGGAACTTCAACCTGCCATAGATTTACACTGAGCAAAAATATAAACGCAACACTTTTGTTTTTGCTCCTATTTTTCATGAGCTGAACTCAAAGATCTAAGACTTTTTCTATGTACACAAAAGTCTGTGTTAGTGAGCACTTCTCCTTTGCCCAGATAATCCATCCACCTCACAGGTGTGGCATATCAAGATGCTGATTAGACAGCATGATTATTGCACAGGTGTGCCCTAGGCTGGCCACAATAAAAGGCCACTCTAAAATGTGCAGTTTTACTGTATTGGGGGGGTCCAGGGGGTCAGAAAACCAGTCACCATGTGCCTCACGCAGTGCAACACTTCTCCTTCGCATAGAGTTGATCAGGTTGTTGATTGTGGCCTGTGGTTGTTGATTTTTGTTCAGTGTAGATTTACATTAAAGTTAAGGCTGCACAATTTACAGCAATTTTAATCGCTATCTGAGCTGTCGCAATAAACACATCGCAAAAGTGAGAATGCATCGCAATGAATAAGAAATTATTTTACGTAAACAAGCCATGCAATCTGACCTACATTTTACCTTTAAATGGAGCCCTGGGTATGATGGCCATGTTTCACACCATTTAGATGCGATCAGATGAAGCCCGAGCAGCTCTCAGATACCCTCAGATTAACTGGGGTCAGTTTAGTGGTGAAAAAAAACCCTGCTGTTTGGATTACTTTTGGATTCAGGGAAATGTCGCAAACGCAGGTAGTGTGTAAAACATGCAGAACAGCAGACAGAAGTAAAAGAGTTAGAGCTAAAATGCATTCTTTAATCTGTGTTCAGTTATTGGGCTTCATCAGGGACTAATGTTCTGGCTACGCTTCCTGAAGTCCTTTTAATGTCATATTTATTTTTAGTCAAGATGAACCTCTTAATGTGTCGTCTTCTACCCTAAAATCCTGTTTCACTGGGAATGACATCACATAAGGGAGGACTGATTTGATTTCATGGGACATGTCGAGTGTGATTTCCCCTGGATGGAAACATTAGTCAACAGAGTCCCACGGTACGAAAGCCTCAGAGTACATTCATTAGCTGATCGTTGTTCATTCCACACGAGATCACTGCCGCAACCAAAATAGAGACATCATGTAATGGAAAAGGAACTCAGTGTGTGTGTGTGTGTGTGTGTGTGTGACCTCTCCCTGCAGTGCTGAGTCAATATTTCAGAGGAAGTAGGACCCCAGGGGACATACTTGCCCCCAGTTACTGGAGAGTCACTTGGGTGTCTATTGACTCCTTTAGACACACACACACACACACACACACACACACACACACACGCAAACACACGCACACACACACACACACACACACACACACACACACACACACAGTACAAGGAAGTCCAGCCAAGCTCAGGCCGCCTCATGCGTGCAGTGTCTGACCTCTATCAGCTGAGTCTACAATTAGAAAACCCACAGTCACCCTGCTCCTGTACCTCCAGGCCAGATGTGTGTGTGGTCGTCAGAGCAGCATGTTCATCAGGCTCAAATACACACACAAATACAAACAGCTGTCAATCATCTCTCTGAGAATCTGGGGGTACAAATCCAACCCTAATTGTTCGTGCTTTATACTGAGGTTACAGTGATGGCCGCTGCAGATGTTTGGACTATCCATCGCTGACGTCCGTAAAAAAGGTCACAGGGTTTATTGTTTTGAACCCTCTTTAGTGAACTAACATTTTACTAACTGTTCTCCACCAAGTTTTTTGTTTATATTTGTGTTTTCCAGCTTTGAATTTGACATGAAACTTGACTTGAGGTCAATTTTAGAGCCAATAAAAGTCCTACAGCTACAGACAACAGCATTAATACATAAAATGTCCAAAATGTTTTACACTACAAGCTGACAAAATGTAGGTTATTTCAGACAATAAATCTCCTCAGGTGAATTACATTGTTTCCCCTGCACATTGTGGTCGTGCATTGTTGTAAGTCGTTTCCCTTTTATTCCTCGTGCTTCCTGTTTTATTCAAGCATTCCGTGTATTTCATTAGGTTTTAAATGTTTATGTAAAGCCCTTTGTTTAACTAGTGTTGTACAAATAAAATAAACGCTATTATTACACGGCTGTGTTAAATACTTGATTCTGATTGGTTAATTACGGCACTCCGATGTCTGTTATTCCTCGATAACGGACCGTTGCTTTAAAGAACAGACTGTTGCTAGGGATGCAGCTCTAATCACACAATCCAGAGGACTAACTAAAATCATATCAATCCCCCAAAAGAAGTCCGGTTAATTTCACATCGGTCTGTTTATAGAGGGAAAAACAGAAAAGAGAGCGGAGAGAAAGCAATAAAGGTTAAAATACACAAAAACTGAAGCTACTAAAGAGAGATCTACGAAACTGAAGACGGCACATGGAGTAAACATTAAACAGAACACAGTACGGGATACGGCAGTGTTTAAAGACAGTGAATGGAAAAGAAAATGTCGACAGACTCTAACAGAGACGAGACAGAAAACTTTAATCAGGTGCTGCGCTGATTCCTGCCGTCCCATTTACCGTGTCTTACTTCACCATCAGTGGAAATGTTTCCATTTAATGTGAGTGAAAACAGCTAGCTTAGAGATAACTGTTGCAATGGACGCACCTCTCACTGTGAGTGTAACGGTCTAATTTTAAACAGAAAACAGAAATATAATCATTTTTAAATTAATAACATCATTTCCGAATCAATATTTTGTGTCAAAGATTTCACCCTGTCGAGGTTCCTTCTGCAATAATACCTGCTCACTACAGATTATCCCTTACATATGCAACACCGACTGCTGGTTCTTCTAGTTGATGTATGTGACTTGTCATCGAATCCATCTTTCAGTCAATCTAGGGTTGTAAGCAAGTTAGTCATTTAGTAGTTAGTTGATCATTTGGTTTATGAAGAGATGGAAAAACTCAAAAATACTCTAATTGCCATCATATAAGACAAAGATAGACCTCAAATCATGACTATTAGGGGCTTAAACCAAGAAATGCGTGCCTTCTTGATTGAAAAAAGGAACATATTTAGTTAGACAATTGTCAAAATTCTTGCTGGTAAATTTTCTGTAAACTGAATCCCTCCACAAAAACACTGGGAAAACACAGGAAGAGCTTCTGCTAACTCTTATAATCAGGGAATGTTCTTTTGTATATGTGTTTATTATTTGTCAGTATGTCTTAAGATCATTGCAGGGAGTGTACGCTTAGAAATATAGATCAACTGCTGATTTACTCCAAACTAGGACCCAGTAAATTTCATGAGAGCAGAGAGAGAAGAATGAATTGTCAAAACAGGAACCGAGAAACACGTTGACCTTTGTCTCAAACGGTAAACGCTGCTGAGCTCCAGGCTGCAGCTTCTCTTTTCTTGACTGAACAATACACCAACCAGCTAAATGGACACCTTTCCACACATGAGTTGTCAGGGCTCTGTAGTGGGATTTCATCTCACACAACCTTGTTTGTGTTTCTCGTCCGCTTCATCTTTTAATATGTGAAGATTTGTTTTCCTTTTCTCAGCTTCGTTTCATCATTAATTTAACTAAATCTGTGTGTCAAATCTTTGCACACATGCACACACACAGAGATATTCCCAGCAGGTCAGTTGACCTTCCAGTCCTGTTTCTCTGCCCTCTGGCTCTCTCGTCACCAGCCTTGCGAGCCGGGCTGTTTGTTGACACGAAACATCGGCGACAAAAGGACGAGGGGGAGCGCGATGAGCCTGTATGGGAAAGGAATGCCACACGCATACCGCCCACGCGCAAAACACAGCCGGACGGCCACAAATCAGCAGCACTGACCGCGGCCACCGGCTGCAAAACATGACCGCTGTGAGGGGATGAAGCAAAAATGCACGGCTGGAATTATGCGGGTGTGCACTCGTCTCATACACACACAAACTTACCAAAATACAGTGCAAACACACAAAGGCGTGTTGTGCGGGACAGGTCAAGCCCTCATAACTTGTTTTTCCAGGTAAAACTGGAGTTCCATGCAGGGAGATTTACTCTGATCCTCAGGGAGAGAGGGCATGTAAAGAAGCTTAGGCTGAGGTGAAGTTTTAAGCTATGTATGGTGGATGTGATGCTAATGAGCATCAGTGAGAAAATCACATATAAACCTTATGGTCCGAGTTTTTAAAGACGGGGTATTCTGTTGTTTCAAGACGTATGTAATGTTACAATGTTGGATGTTCAGACTAAACGTGGGTGAAGTTTCAAATCTGTAGGTCAAAGTATGTTGGAGTAATCCCCAGGCTTCTCAGCTCAGTCTGCAGGCTGCTGCGAACGACAGGTTTCACACTGTTTTTTCTACACGCTGCACTTTGTGACGTCACACGTTTTATAGACTTAACTATTACTGGATGAGTCCTGATAAAAAATCTGTACTATAATCCATCCATCCATTATCTACACTGCTAATCCTGTGCTGGAGCCTATCCCAGTTGTCATTGGACGAGAGGTGGGATACGCCCAGTCAATCACAGGGCTGACACACAGAGACAGACAACCTTTCACACCTACGGGCAATTTTAGAATCACCAATGAACGAGCAGGGCTGGGTATCAATATGGACTTCTCAATTCGATTCGATTTGCTATCGACGTGTGTTAGGGGTATTTAAGTTACAATATCAGTGCTCCTCTAACCTGGTGCATTATCAAAATGTTTAATGTTTAAGAATTAACGCCCACATCATGTACTTTTAACATGACCAACACACAGCAGTCAACACAATATTAACAATGTTATGAAACTTTTTTTCCAGTTCAGATTTTTAGTCTGAACATCTGGCTCATGGTTTTGATTAAACGAACTGGGCGAGACATCATGTAATGGAAAAGAACAAAGCCACACAAGAGTTACAGGGAAAGGCATTCTGTATAACAACATGCCGGAAATACACTCGCGGCCAAAGCCAACACTAAGAGAGTGTAACATAAACATCAGTGCAAAACTAACTCACATATTCATGGACGCACACACGATAAAAAGAGTCAGTCAGCGATCACTGATGTCTCCGTAGTAGCTGCAGTAAACAAGTCCGGGCATGTCTCCCTCACTGCCGTGTTTCGAGGGGACGCGCTGAGTCGTGCTGCGTTCAGGAGCGCTCAGAAATGTGAGTGATCAGACACGTTTTTACACATTTTTAAAGATTGCTCTCAGGATTTATGAGTCGATATTGGGTCATTCAAATGAGAATCGATTACAATCGGAAAATTGTTTGAAAATAATCAATAGTTGCAGCCGAAGCAGAAAAAAACTGACATCTGGGTCCAACACTTTCATGATACTCAGCCCTGCTGCCCATTAGACAAAATGATCTTAACCTAAGATGCTTGCAGCCTGATCTGCAAATTCAAAATAGTGTTTAACAGTGGAGTGCTGCTAAGTTTATATTCAGCCCTGTGTTATGTCGTGTGATGTGTAGAAGAAGTTCAAACTCAAAGACAGGACAGCGACGTGCGCTCGTGTCTGAAGCATCGAGTCACTTCTGCTGAGCTGCTCTTTCTTCTTGCTGACTGATATCATTATGGCACACAGTCTGGAAGTGTTGATGTGACACACGCACACACAACATACACGCTAAGTAGAAGCTGAGAGGACTGCAGCTGCACCGTCAGCACTCCGAGCTACAACAGCAGGACAGGAAAAGAGAGTAAAGCAGCAGGCGGCTGATAAGAAGCCTTCTGATTTCCAGCTGCTGATTGCACGAGTCCTGATGAGGGGTTACGTAGTCCAGGTCCAAGTTTATAGTCCATCCAGCAAATAAACAAGACTCAATGAGTGACTGACTTTAATTTTTTATATCATTTATACCAAGTGCCCGACCCACATAGGTTAAAAAGATAACTAAAGTAGATCTAAGGCTGCAAAACCTGATTAGTGATGCACCGATCTGATACCGTCTCAAAGAGCTGGATTGGGTATTGGACGCTGGGGCCAATCTATTCAATTTAATTCAATGTTAACGTCTACCTGCACGGCGTGGACATGTGGTAATAGCTTACAGGGCGGCCATTCTTTTCCAAGGCAGACGGAGGGGGTTACCTCGCCGGCATGAAGGGAGCTTAAATGTCAGCACTTGGAGAAATTTCACGCTTGCTAAGCCAACAAGTTCTGCAGCTACTTGTCGTATCTGCTAAGTTGTTACATTTGGTTGTACAATGTAAGGAAAGCCTGATGTCCACTCACACATAAGAATGATCCCAGTGTCTTCCACACGGTGAGGCATACAGTTAGCTGAAAGTTGGGTCAAGTAGCAGCATTATATAGTGATTTTTTTTATGATTGGTTGGTGACAGCTGAGGCTTGAAAGGAATAAAGGAAGACATGCAGCAGGAGCTTGGGTTGGCATCGAACCTTGGCCACTGCTATAAGGATTAAATCCGCAGATATACTTGCTTTTTAACGTTGCGCTTGCGTACACAACCGTCCGCGTCATGAACGTAATTGTTCACATACTTGTCTATGCACTACACGTGTTACTGGAGGATACCTCTAGAGGGCGCACCAGAGAGCTCAGGCTGTTTGCAACAACCATATGTGCGGGATGTAAACCACAAGCATGGCGACACTGGAGGAGGTTACTTGTTACTGGTTATGTTCAGTCTGAGATCGCAGCAGAAAAAGAGTCAGGTTTTGTGTGTTCAGTGTACAGAACAAACTCCTTCTTGCACAAACGTAACGGTCTCAGACTTGTTTTATTTAGTTTTACAGGTTTCCACGTCGACTTCTAAAATGGACCTCATCTGTCTCCAGCTACTTTGACAGGCATGTTTGTCGCTGTGCAGTGGCAGTAACACATCATACAGATGTGGATCATTACAGATTTAGTGTATCAGCTCTTCTTAAAAACTTTCTGCCGTTGTTGTCCCTGCTGCTGTGTTGACCCCGTCACATCCCCTCTGCCTCTACACTGCCCCTACTGTTCATGTGCATACTGCATATTGCGTAGCGTTTTTGACGACGTGCACAGCCGGCCTACCAACAGACGTAGGGAAGGCGGGGCAGCTATCATGCTCACGTTAATGTGTAGTTAAAAGCAAGTATATCTCCAGCTTAAGCCTTAAATGGTACACACTGAGCCGTGTGAGCTACCTGGGCGCCCTACAGAGAGAGAGAGAGACGGAGAATTATTACCATGCTTGAATATCCTGCACATCTGTACAGTTTTTTAATCACACCTGTTTAACATAATTTGTATTATACGTATAGCTTTTAATATTTTTATTCTTATTGCCTATTTTCTATCTTGTTCTATTCAAGTCTTTTACTTATCTTTATTCCAGCTCTGTTATGACTGTTCTGCACCAAAACACCAAATCAAATCCCTTGTATGTGTAAATATGTATGGCAATAAACTTTGATTCTGATTCCAAGAATATTTTGTCAGCTACTGTTACCAAAGTTGAAAACTGAATGTAAATTTCAAAAGCGCACAAAATCTACAACTACAACAAGTTGGTGGAACAATCCAACAATCTAACTGACAATTTTTACTACAAATCAAATTTTCACTATTTGACTCAAACTATGCAAAACTTTTTCAAGATAAATGTGCTGAAAGAAGACAAAAATGTGCTTTACAGCCTAAAAATAGCAACAGACAGTGTAAGAATATATTTTCTCAGCTGGTTCTGAACCTGTTAAAGCGATTAAAGAGTGATCCGTCTGTGCAGCAGAGGAGTGAGAGTGTTTCTAAGCACTCATACATAACAGTGAGCATGAAACGCAGACCTGAATCAATCATGCAGGTTTTATTTTCCTCACATGAAATCAGAGCACTACGGACAGGGAGGTCAGCTGACAAGAGCGTGAGTGAGTGTGTGTGTCTGTGTGTGTGTGTGTGTGTGTGCGTGTGTGTGTGTGTGTGTGTGTGTGTGTGTGTGTGTTTACTCTCTGTGACTCAGCAGAACACCTGAGGGTTTGTCTCTTAAAAATAGAAAGTCAAATATTCGTTGACACACACACACACACACACACACACACACACACACACACACACACACACACACACACACACACACACAGACACACACACAGACACACACACACACACACACACACACACACACAGACACACACACACACAGACACACACAGACACACACACACACAGACACAGAGCTACCTGCAGAAAGATGCCGGCAGCAGAGAATGTGTTTGAGAGCTGGTCAGTTTGTCTGTAGGTATTTAAAAAGTTTCACAAAGCAGCAGCTGGTTTTGCGAACCTTTCAACCATCACTGTCACATTATACATAAACAAAGTCCCAGGTGACCCTGTTGCACAGGGTGAATACATTTATACTTTTCTTTTAGTTGCGAGCAAGAAGCCGTCACACATACGTGGCTGCAGACTAACCCACTACGAAAGGACGACTGGATCGTGACTGGAATTGACTGGGTGGAGAAACTGACCTTTGCCTAAAGAGGACGAGTCTGCATCTTATTTGTCGCCCAAACTTATAAACCTTGTTCTGCACTAAAATGTGCCCATACCAATCCTTCTTCTTTCCCTTTATTACCTGAAACATCAAACACAAAATGTACCAGAAAGGGAAATAGCACTTCAGGGGCTAACTTGCTTCGCAGTGACAAAGGGAACCATTCATCACCGCTGCATGATGAAGATTTATCTCTACCAAGAGCCACATTACAATCCTTCTCCCCTTTATTAACTCCAGTCAACTCTTGAAAATTTCCCGACATTGTCCAACTGGGACAGCCGAGGGCTTCACCCTGACTTCATGCAGACTTTTTCCTTCCAGCCTCCTCGTAAAATGTGAGCAAGAAGTCGAGGTGAGCCGAGCCGATGTACGAGTGCAGCAGGTAACAGTCAAGAACATTCACAGCAAGGAAGATGATGTTTATATCACACGACCGGGGCAAAACTAGAAGAGCAACACATAAAGGGAGGATTAAAAACATCCGAGGTTGAAGAAGGATCGTTTACAAGACGACAACTGCAAAGACTGGAGAGATGAAGGAGCTTGTTGCTGTAACTTTTCTGTCGTGCTTCTGTTTTTCTTTTCAACTTCAGCTTAAGGTCAAATCAGCATGAGAAAAATGTTTTGGCCTCTGATAGCAATTAAACATACTTTAAATCAATCAATCAAGTTTAATTGGTTCAATCGCAGTGAAATATAATCCCATCATTTTCCTTCTTTAAGCCAGGTTTAAATTTCACACATGATTGTGTTTCTTTTAGGCACCTCCTGCCTAGTAAGGCTGATGTTGAAAAGACAGATACCACATCTTTTTCTGCACGTCTCCACCTCTGTTTATGTCCAACACACTCGTGTCTTTTTGACCTAAATGCTAAACAATGTGTCGTGGATGCAAGAATTATGAAATATTCATCAACAAAAGGACAGACAAATTCCCTTTTAAGCTTTAAAATCTAAATGTGTGTCATTTATCCGACAGTGAGGGATCAAAACTGAGAGAAATTCGACTCTGCGTTGCCTTTTATGGTTCACTGATTCAAAATGTCATGTGATAGAGGAGAGCAAGAATTTTAACAAGGAGGCCAGGTACGCAGAAGAAAGCTGATATTGATTTTGTTTAAAAACTTGGCAGATACACAAAAATAATGAATCAATGAGCAAATGGGAAGTAGTTTAACTCCTGAAACAAAATGTGACGTCCTATTTCCTGCTTCAGACTCATTCACAGAGAACAGCTCGTGAATTATTCAGGAGGGATTTTTAAAACATTTACAGATTGTTAAATTATCCGGAACATTCTCGTTTTACGGGTTCTCCCTTGTTTACACTTTACTGCCATCCCTCCACCGCTAACATGAACAATAACAACTGCTTAGTTTTTCTTGCTCCAATAAGAGAAATTTATATTTAACCACCTTAAGCGTGATAGAAACTGCTCCCTCCTACACAGACACACCAAGAGAAACAGAAGGAGAAGCACAGGTCGCAGGAAACACAGGGTAATTGGAGGTCAACATGGAGGGTAGAGTGTAAAAGAGACACACCCACTACACAAAAGGAGGAGTGGAGATTCAGGTCTGCTCTGGGACATTGTCAGGCTGAGATTGGGTAATCTTCCACTCAGCGTTGTGAAACTTTCTTTAGTGCTTAAAAAAAAGGAGCAGAAACAGCTTCTTAAAGACTCTTGTGGTGTAAAGTTCGGGTGGGGTTAAAGGTAGAGATTAGGTTCAGGCAGGATTAAGATGTGTGTCTACGAGCAGGGAGCAGTGTGTTTAATGTGTGTGGCAGGGTCCAAAGGTCACTGAGGTCAGTCCGTCAGAACACATGACAGAGCTGTGAGCAGCTCGACCTGCTGCTGGTGGTTTGTGTCTCCCTTCAGGTGCTGCCTGGTGGGCGGAGCCTGTATGAGTGCATCTGGATGCACCTGGACAGCGTATCCAGAACGTAGAATGAGCATCAGACAGTGTCTCTCTCTCTGTCTGTTTCCTTGTGTTTCGTTAGCTTTATTTAACAAAGACAACAACTACACTTTCACACATCCGCCCACCAACACTTCTGATGCACTGATGGCTCCTTTCATTTCTTAGTTTCTGTGTTCTGTTGTCATTTTTCTTCTCCTTACAACTACGTGTATGTCTCTTCCTTTTGTCATGGCAGTTTGACAAAATACAGAGATGGCTTCATTAAACTTTAAAGTGGACATATTTTAGCTATGCAGTTAGTTGAATCACGTCGGTAAAGTTTGTTTCGTTTGTCAATTGTATACTTTAATTATATTTCGGAGCCTCTCCTTCCTCCTGAAACGAACAAGCTGTTTGGCCATTCAAAGGTCAGAACTTAGCCACGATTGGCTGACAGCATTTGGAGTGACCGCGTAGCCCCTCACACACGTGTGCGATCCAACATGGGGGAGCGGCCACGCTGCACTGTCACTACAAAGTTGTGGCAAACATGGCTGCCCTTGGGTCGGTTATTCAGCCTTTGTACAAGCCAGAATCACCAGGAGGTATCAGAATGGTAAGTTGAAATCTTGACACGACTTGACTACAAGCTCGTGCAAGAAGGCCGTCTGAGGTGAATGACGATTGGTCGATTTCAGCCAAAGCAAGGTTCTACGTAGAAACCTGCAGCTGTTCTGAACGGCCCATTTCAGAGGAGACCTTTTTAAAAATGTCGTTCTGGAAAAACACTGAATTAGGCGTTTTTTACTTTTTCACTGTGAACAATAAACACCCAAACATGTGAAACTGCAAAATATGAGAATATCCATTTAAAAGATATGGCCCCTTGAAAGCTACCAAACCTGAAATCTCTCGTGTTATTTTTGAGATGTTCAGCCGGCAGCTTCTTACAATTTGTTACAATTTCATTTAGCAGACGCTTTTATCCAAAGCGACGTACATCTGAGAGTTAATACAACACAAGCAACGAACAAGACAGGAGGGAACAAAGTCAGTAAGAGCCAACAAACAGCTTCAAGTGGGATCAGACACTGGTGCCAACAGGCAGTGTATAGGGTGTAAAGAAGCAGATTATTATCATCATCAACAACATCAACAAGATCAATATCATCATCATCATGAATATCCTAATTAGCATAAACTACATCCTCAATGTCATCATCATCAATAGCATCAATATCATTAAGGTCAGAGGTGTTCATAAAGAGCTGGGTCTTTAGCTTCTTCTTAAAGGTGAAAGGGACTCTGCGGGCCGAATGGAGTTTGGTACCTCGTTCCACCACCTGGGGACTACTGAGGAGAAGAGTGTAGTTAGAGACTTAGGGCCGTGTTGTGATGGGAGTACCAGGCGCCTTTCATTGGCAGAGCTGGCTGAGGGCGTTCAGGTAGGCAGGAACCGTTTTTGTTGCTGTTTTGTAAGCGAGCAACAGGGTTTAGAATTTGATGCGAGCGGCGACTGGGAGCCAGCGGAGGGATACTAGCAGTGGAGTGATATGTGCTGTTTTGGGTTGATTGAAGAGCAGTCGCGCTGCTGCATTCTGGATCATCTGCAGAGGTCTGAATGTGCATGCAGGAAGGCCTGCCAGAAGTCACCTGCATCCGGCTAAAGGAGCTTACGTTGAAGTTGAACTTATTTTATTTGATAGGGACGATGCCGTTTAACTTCCAGTTCCACAAATACAGTGCTGGAAACTGTGAGAGTTTTCCACTTATTCTTTGAGTTTTTTTATTCAATTAACTGAAAATTTGGTCAACAACATGCCAGAAAAAACTGCAAAAACCGCCATCACATGAGCGATAGAATGGCTGTGAGACTCACTGTACTTCACCTGGACATGGAATCTGAGAGGTTAACATTGAACGGCTTTTTAAAAAATCAAAGCACTTACTGGTCCATTAAATTCTACCAGTGTATTACGGTCTTTGTGGTATACTGCTACCTAACAGACAAACAGTCATTTAACAGTAGCACACACAACGTGCCTTAGCGCCGGGTGGAGTGGACAGATAAGTGCCCAAACTGTGATAAAGAGCAGACAATGCAGACGCTCCTGACAACCACAAACAAAACACAAGCTGGTTCATTTCCTGAGAGGCTCGACGTGTTTAAAGTTCAACCAGTGTTTAGTCTGAAAGTCCAGACCTGCCGACGGACCCACATCCAAAACAATACAGTTAGACGGATCAGAATAGGTCGGCTGTGTGTTCCACTAGGGCTACAAGTTAACATGGTTTTCTTCAGCATGAGTCTATCAATAGTTTTCTCCATCAACAGAGCAAATACTGTCTAGGTGTTTGATGTCGCCTCACTGTGGTTTTTAACTATGTAATAAAGCACATGAAGGGTCTTAGTCACCGGACATCTTGATGTTAAGTTATCAGAGAAAGAATCTGAGCTAAAGTTAGTTGCAGCTCGGCTCGCACCCCCGTCTCCAGCCAAAGAGCGTCTAAGAAACACTGGTTTTAAAGGTGAACCTTTTTTTCTTTTGGTGTATTTTTCGGTGTTGAATCACTGGGTCTTTTTTGTCTAATTCAGTCAATTACCTGCCACATTTTGTTTGGAGAGGAGAGCTCTGTGGATGATTCAGCTCCCGGTAAAAACAACACCGTGGGTTCATGTAGAGGCTTTCACGCATGCACTGCACTCAAAGTTTCCCGCTTTTTCACCCGACTTTATGCAGACTTTTTCCTGGCAGCCTCCCAGTAAAATGTCTGCAAGAAGTCGGGGTCGATGTGTGAACTCTGCAGGTAATAGTCAGAAACATTCACCGCGAGCGAGTGGGCGAAGTAATGACGCTTATATCATGCGACCGGTGCGAAGACAGAAGAGCGACACATAACGGGTTGAATAAAAACATCCGAGGTTGAAGAAGAAGGATGGTTTACAAGACGACAACAGTATAGATGTCTGCAAACTGGAGAGATGAAGAGATTTGGGATCTGCAGCATGCTTTTTATGCCATGTCCTGCCTCATGAGACCCCCCCTCTTCCAACATGTGTGAAAGGGAAACTCTGGAAAACTTCAGGGGCAGACTGTCGGGAGTGCATATGTGAAAAGGGGCTTTATAGAGCTACAACACAACACTGCAAATGGTAAATGGACTCTACTTCTACAGGGCTTTTCTAGTCTTGCGACCACTCAAAGCGCTTTTACACTCCACGTCACATTCACCCATTCACACTCACATTATCGGAGCCAGTGGAGGGATATGAGCAGTGGAGTGACGTGTGCCGTTTTGGGTTGGTTGAAGACCAGTCGCACTGCTGCGTTCTGGATCATCTGCAGAGGTTTGAATGTGCATGCAGGAAGCTCTGCCAGTAGGAAGTTGCAGTAATCAATGCGTGATATCTGTGAGAGTCTGTACCAGCAGTTGTGTTGCATGCTCTGGAAGGTAGGGTCTGATCTTCCTGATGTTGTACAGGGCAAATCGACATGACAGAGCAATCGAGGCCGCGTGAACCTTAAAGGTTAGCCGGTCGTCAGTTATGACACCCAGGTTCTGGGCAGACTTAGTGGGTATGAGTTCGGTTTGTCCAAGCTTGGTATTGATCTGGTGTTGTATTGAGGGACTGGCTGCGATGACGAGGAGCTCAGTCTTGGATAGGTTGAGCTGAAGGTGGCATTCTTTCGTGCATTTAGAGATATCAGCAAGGCATGACGAGACACGTGCCGAGACTGTATCGTCTTGCCCAAGGACATTGCGACATGTGACTGTAGCAGTCAGCAGGGATCAAACCCCCAACCTTCTGAATGAGAGACGACCAACCACTGAGCCACAGCTGCCCCAGAATTAACTGAAAAAAGGTGAGTCAACTCGGGATCTTCCAGACTGATGATTTGAATCGTTGACTTTTAGGGGACACCCCCGCAGCTGTGCTTAAAGCCCAGCTGTTCAAAACACAAAGATATGTGGCTTAACATCAGAGAGGAGCAAAAAAAACAAGAAATATTACGATTTAAAAAAAGCTACTTGCTGTGAAGTCTGTCCATTTGTGCTTCAAGAGGCCAACAAGGATTATAAACATAGTTGGAATTGATTTTCTGTCAATTAACTCACAATAAATCAAGTTATCTTTTCAGCTTTATCTAAGATAGGAACACAATTACACAATAAAATGACGCTTGTTGTCTTTCTTTCACTACAGCAGAAGTGTGTTTGGTTCTGCACTGTCTTTATCATCACTTTCAAAGAAGAAATAAAAACACAAAGACACAAAGGGAAGATTCTCTTTAATGCTATGCTTGTGTTATTAAAGCTAAGCAGAGTCCCTGAGGCTAACATGTAGGCTAATATAACACACACACTTCTTAATGGGACAGTGTGTTGACAGAGCGCGGTGTGCCTCCTGTGGATTCATGCTTCATTTGTGTTTGTGTGTTTTCTAAATTACACTTGATTGATGTCCAGCGTGCATGAATTTAAACCTTTAAATGATCCCAGAGGAGGCACAAAACTCTTGCTAGGGATATAATATTAGAAATGTTATTAAATCTATGTGTGCTCGACAGCTTGCACCAATGTTTTTTATTATTCACACCCTCTTTTTAAAAGGCACACACCAAGAAAAGTCTCCTTCTTTATTGCTTTGATGTCTGCTGCTATTTCCTGCGACGACAGTCAGCGTGTCATTAAAATTTCATCTCTTCTAATAAGGTCACTTCTGAGTCCATCTTAAAGGTCACACTCACAGGCACTGAAGGATAAAATGTCACAATTCACAGCAAGTAAAGGGTTTAAATCTCGATCTGATTATGTGGCGTGACCTAAAGGAACCTGTGTACACACACTGCTGGATGCCGTCGCAGTGGAAACGGATGCCAAGCTGCGGAGAGAGGAACTTGAGATGTAAGCGGGGAGTCGGCTCAGAGAGGAGGCAGGGGGCCTGAGCCATACAACACCATCATGACCACAGCGGGGATAAAGACGTGGTAAAAGATGTCTTGTCTATATCTATGTGTTTCATTTCTTGTGGATGTTCTTGTCCTTAAATTATTTGTAAAAGCAGCCATTTTTTTTAGGTTAATTAGAAACGAAAGGAATGATCACTCCCCGTGTGTGTGCCAGGTGAAAATCTACCACTTGATGAGCAAACAGCAGATGAAAGGCAGGAAACAGATAAGATCGGCTCTGCTATGCAGTCAACAGAGAAGTTTCAAAATGTCTCATAGTTGCACATCAGTCTGTAATTTCTAACTTAATATATTGACATTGCAACAGAGCGAGACCTGTCGGATGGCAGAAGATACCCTCTGAGACTTTTCCTGCAGTATTCAACCTCGAAATCCATTAGTGACATCATTTAAGACAAACTTTACAACAGACAGATTTAGCTCCAGGTCGGACGTGGAGAAGCTAAAAAACTTCCAGACAACTGAGGAGACAGATTCTTGTTAAACAACCTCTTTCTTATGTTAAGGCCGGAGCAGGCCGCCGTGCTGACATTTTACCTGGGGATAAAGAAACATTCCTGGGGTGCTATGAACAACAGCAGCTCGGGATATAACTATGGTTTCACCTCTGTATTAACCCAAGCTCAACTGCAAATTAAATTAGATTTTTAAAGTGATAATCTCAAAGATTTTCATTAAAATAAATGTCTGTTAAGTTAAATCTATCGCCGAATGAGGTAACACAATGGTGATTGAGCCGATGGCACGCAGGTGAAAGCCTTTGCATTTGCAGTATCACAGACTGGGTGTCTGTGGTGACTGTTGTGAAGAATCCCAAGCGGCACCCAGTTAGTGACGCGTTTTCCATCAGCCAGCAGTGGTTGGTCTGCCAGAGAGGGTAGGCGGAGCTAAGCGGCTGCTTTTCCAGTCTCTGCAAGTGTTGCGAGTAAACAGTAATCTACTATGGCTGAACAAACAAAGAAAAGATGGATGACTACAGATACAACTTCAACAATAAGTGAAAATCCAAAGAAGAAGAAACAAACTCGACGCTCAGATGAAGCAAACAGTCTGAAAAGGAAAGCGACCGTCAGCCAGGAAAATCAAGAGTTACAACCGGAGCCAACCGAGGAAATCACAGTAATTACAGGCTTCTGTTGACAAAGCAATATTGTTTTCATTTTCATTATAATCTCACTTTTTTTGTGAAAATGTTCATTATTAGGGCTGCACAGTGGTGCAGTGGTGAGCGCTGTCGCCTCACAGCGGTTCGGACAAAGCGGGCCTTTCTGCGTGGAGTTTGCACGTTCTCCCCGTGCATGCGTGCGGCCCCTTTGGGTACTTCAGCTTCCTCCCACAGTGAAAAGACGTGCTCGTTAGGTTAAGTGGCGTAGGTGTGAATGTGAGCATGAAAGGTTGTCTGTCTCTATGTGTCAGCCCTGTGATTGACTGTCGATCAATCCAGGTGTAACCCCGCCTCTCGCCCAATGACAGCAGGGATAGGCTCCACACAGGCTGAGCGGTATAGATAATGGACGGATGGATGTTTATTGTTATTTCCTTTGAATATCTGAGAGAGGCACTGAGGCCTTTCTCCACTGCAGTAACAACAAAACTGAACGCTTTATACACTGTGCATTCGGACAACTACTTACAGTAAATCTCTCTGCCAATCTCTGAGCCAATGTAGTGGGTGTGTTTGTGCGCGTGTGTGTGTGTGTGTGTGTTTGTGTAGGCACTGCAGCTTGTAGCCAAACCCTCCTCCCACCTCTCCAGCCGAGCCTTCTGCGATGAGCCGCAGAGCCATTTCTTGGCCAAATGTCACACAGCACCAACACAACAACCGCTACAGCTACTCCAAACACAATCTACAGCAGCTGACCTGAAATCAGAGCAAAGTGACGGCGCACAATGTCACTGACATGCTGGCACACACATGGAGCCGAGCCTGCCAGCAAAGTTCAGTGAAAGTTTAGCTTCATTACTACGTCTTACAGTCGGAGAGTGATGCTGCAACAGAGACAGAAAGGAGATCACTCCTTCCTCACTGTGCTGAGATATAAACAGCCAAGAGTGTGTGTGTGTGTGTGTGTGTGTGTGTGAGAGTCTACTGTCTGTGACCTTGAGACAAGATGCCTGAGAAAGGAAAAATATATCCCTGCGGGGGATGGCGTCAGTGTGTTCATGTCCTCCTGAGAGAGGGAGTGTGCACATTCGTTGATGTGTGCGCATGTGTGTTGAAAGAGGAAAAGCAGCAAATCATGAGAGAGAAGTAAAACTGGGAAGTGTTTGTTATATCACTGAAAGACAATCCTGACTGAGGTTGCCAGAAACAAAGCCTCGCGTTAACACTGTTTTAGTTACGTTCTTTAACGTCGTTCATACTTTAAACTGCAATAAATAAACCTCCTTTCTCTTTTATAACCCCTAAAAGTGGCTCCTGGTTCACTTTACTAGTAAATGAGGGCATCTTGATTCAGAAAATACTTCCTGCTTCTAGCCAAACACCAGCCTGAAATCTAAAACTAACACGTCTTTGATATCAAAGACTCAGAACACGAGGGAGTCTGGCCGACGTACGCTGCCTGCTAATAAAACACTTGATGCACACACAGACGTGTAATGCCTGTTTCACTGCAAGACACGAGAGCTGCACAATGTGGTGGGGAAAAAAACAGATTAAGACTGTTTTAACAGGTTTTAGGATTGTAATTTCAGTCACGATTATTTTGGATCATCCTTTTGCAGCACAATCTATATTTTCACGATGAGACACTACGAGGTTGTTTGGGTCCATAACTAGCAAAACAGTACTTCATTTTAATCCTCTTTAGTCACATTTTACCTCAAGGTTCTGTCATATTTTGATTGATTGTGCAGCTCCTCTGGATTGTTATCCTGAGACTCAATATAAAAGCATCGGCAATAACACCAAAATAAAGCCTGTGTAGGTAGAAGCAGGCAGTATTATCTGTTATCTGACATTTCCGGGGGGGTTATATGCTGTGTTGCACACAGGATAAATTCAGCGGTACAAACAAAGTAAATTTCTATTATTGCTTGGGCTACTCCAAGTAGAGGTCAAAGGTCAAGCTTTGCTCTAATCTCTATATGTTTCAACACAGTCTGGCTGCTCACTAAATCAGGTGGAAAAGGCGGGATAATAAAGTGTAAATGAAGTGATAATAAGCATCAGGTTGAGCCGAAACCTCTGACAGTGTCATAAATAACCAGATTCATCATAATTTACAACAACCTGTATTTCAAAGTAAGATGTTAGTACTCTAATCTTGGAGGTAAAGTACTCCCACGTGACTTTCTGAAACATTTAACTGCTGCCTGTCCTGGAGAGGACAAAACTTATTGGGGGTTTAAGTGTCAAAAGTTTTCCACTAACCTTTCTTGAACTCCTCCAGCATGGAGTCCAGCTTGGTGTCGTGGAACACAAAGTGCACCGGATGGTTGTAGAACTTGGTGATGGTCTTCAATGTGGTGCAGTCGTCCGGGTCCACGAAGGCCAGGTCCTTGACGTACAGGATGTCCACGATGTTGGAGCGCTCGTCCTCGTACACAGGTATCCTGGTGTATCCGCTCTCCATGATCTCTGACATGGTGTTGAAGTCCAGCACGGCGTCGCTGTGGATCATGAAGCAGTTCCCGATCGGGGTCATGACGTCCTCCACTGTTTTGGTCCTGAGCTCCAGCGCGCCCTGGATCATGTTGAGCTCCTCCTTCACCAGGTCGTTGTACGGCTCGGTGACTTTCAGCATCTCCACCAGCTTCTCCCGGTTGTACACGGTGCCGATCTCCTGACCCAGCACGCAGTCCAGGAGCTTACTGATGGGCCACGACAGAGGGAAAGTTAACAACATGAACAACTTGGTGACCATGATGGTGTTCGCCCCAACAGCCAAGCCGTGCCGGGAGCACAGCGCCTGCGGGACGATCTCCCCGAAAATAACGATGCCCACTGTGGAGGCGACCACAGCGCCCAGTCCGGACCCGATCAGGTCGTCCAGGAGGATGGTGAGGGTGGTGTTCACCAGGACGTTACCGAGGAGCAGGGAGCACAGCAGGTAGTTCCCTTTCCTGCGGATGGGCTCGATCTTCCGCGCGTACTTCTTCTCCTTTTCGGTGCCGCAGCTCTGCACGATGCGGAGCTCCATCGGGTCCAGCGCCATCAGCCCCAGGTTGAGCCCGCTGAACATGCCGGATAGCACGAGCAGGAAGGAGATGAGGATCACCTGCAGCCAGATAGGCAGCAGGGACTTCTTCTCCTCCAACACCCTCAGCCTGCCGTCTTTGTCGTCCAGCAGGTACCACTCCTTGTCCTGGGGGTCCTGGACGCACAAACCGAACACCTTCACCACCTCGCTCTTGCGGAGCTGCTTGATCAGGAGGCTGACCACCCCGGAGGTGTTCTGGTTCCGTACATCCATGGACCCCTTAACTGCTACATCCTTCGTGATTTCGGGACAAGTCCTATTGTAGGGGAGAATGATCGCACCGAACGCGTCATCCTCTTTATCACTGGTGTAAAGTTCCGTGAAGCCGATAATCTTCGAGCTGTCCGGGCGCAAGCGGAGCCCGTACAACCTGAGGAGGGTGTCGCTGCCCTCGGTCACCTGAATAACCCCTCTCTCGGTGGTCTCGGCCGGCTTGTCGCTCTTCTCCAGCCTGAAGCCGAGTATATGAGGGGGGGTTCTTGTCTCCGGAGCCGCCGCCTCGGCCTGCCTGCCCGCAAAAATACAAGAAAAGAAGAATAAAGTTAGCGTAAACCTCCGTCCACTCGAGTCTATCGCCATGTTTGTTTCGCTCTTTGCGAATGGGGGAACTGACGTCACCTACTCGTTTCCACGAGCCCACCCCTCTAATTTGCATCCCCGCATACCTCGAAATACAGCCAATCAGCGGCTGAGACGTCACTCGACAAACTTGACCGAGCCCCCTTAAATTTTAAGTTTTAAGATGGACTGGTATTGTTTCTTTTAAGGTGGACTATGTATTTCCCCACCGACATTCCTTTTACAGTAATTCTGACTCATTTTAGACTACATTTTTAAAGATTCATTTTGAAGTTTTGCATTGAAACAGAGAGGACTTAATTCAATTATTTAAATGTTTCATATTTTATTTATAAAAGCTGAACTTCTGATAGCTGTGAAATGTGAATTCACGTGAATTAAACACTTAAAAAATAATAATAATATGACCAATTGAATTTAAACGCAAACTTTTTATGTTTGTTTGTTTTTTGTTTTGTTTTTTTATTGCGTTTGTTCAAGTTCATATAGGCCGTATTGAACAATACAACACAAATGTATTCCACCAGGCATAATAGGAAACTTATTTAAACATAAAAGGCATTAAAGGGATTGTATGAAGTGATACAGATATTTGTTGAGGGTTTCCTAAGTTCACATCTTAGTAAAAACTAAGACGGGAAATTATAAGTAGGCTAAACTTGTTTGCTATTGGACTTAATACCAACTAAGTTGATGACATGATTTACTGATGTTCATATACTATATTTAAAGCAATATGTGTATATATATATACATACATATATATATATAGATAGATAGATAGATAGATATAGATATATATATAGATATACATTTAAGACTACCTGAATTACACATAATAGAAACATTTGAGAAGGGGATACGTGACAAAGACCTCCCAACACTGATAAACACAACAAATGACTCAACTTCCCGTCGAGGAATTCAAGTGTTCACTGGAAGTCTACTCTCGTAAGGCTCTGAGAATGATCTGCTCTTATAATGTGACACTGCTGTGGTGACAACATGGGACTTTATGAGCCTTGTCCTGAGCCCTGTATTATTTAGAAAAGTTAAAAATAACAGATTATAAACGACAAAGATTGAAAGATGAACAACGTCCGAAGAATCCGGAGTCAGATTGCAGAGATTTTAATTTGAGTGCCTTAACTTCCGTTTGAAACATCAGCGTGTGCAAACGTGTTTACTTAGGACAGAGCGCCATCTTGTGGTGAAGTAACTCAGTGCAGAGGAGGAGCTGCTGAAACAACTTTGAATAGAGAGATAGATAGATAGCTAGATAGCTAGCTAGCTAGATAGATAGATAGAGATATAGATATAAATTTAAGACTACCTGAATTACACATAATAGAAACATTTGAGAAGGGGATACATGACAAAGACCTCCCAACACTGATAAACACAATAAATGACTCAACTTCCCGTTGAGGAATTCAAGTGTTCACTGGAAGTTTACTCTCGTAAGGCTCTGAGAATGATCTGCTCTTATAATGTGACACTGCTGTGGTGACAACATGGGACTTTATGAGCCTTGTCCTGAGCCCTGTATAATTTAGAAAAGTTAAAAATAACAGATTATAAATGGCAAAGATTGAAAGATGAACAACCTCCGAAGAATCCGGAGTCAGATTGCAGAGATTTTAATTTGAGTGCCTTAACTTCCGTTTGAAACATTAGCGTGTGCAAACGTGTTTACTGGGGACAGAGCGCCATCTTGTGGTGAAGTAACTCAGTGCAGAGGAGGAGCTGCTGAAACAACTTTGAATAGAGAGCTAGATAGCTAGATAGATAGCTAGCTAGATAGATAGAGATATAGATATAAATTTAAGACTACCTGAATTACACATAATAGAATCATTTGAGAAGGGGATACATGACAAAGACCTCCCAACACTGATAAACACAATACATGACTCAACTTCCCGTTGAGGAATTCAAGTGTTCACTGGAAGTTTACTCTCGTAAGGCTCTGAGAATGATCTGTTCTTATAATGTGACACTGCTGTGGTGACAACATGGGACTTTATGAGCCTTGTCCTGAGCCCTGTATAATTAAGTATCTCAGTGCAGAGGAGGAGCTGCTGAAACAACTTTGAATAGAGAGATAGATAGCTAGATAGATAGATAGATAGATAGATGGATAGAGGAAGGAGAGGAAGACCATAAAGAAGAAGACCGATAATAAATGTTTATTTTCCCCACTGAGTTAGAAACTAACAATTATCTATAAAGAAGTGGGGGAATGTTGCTGCTTTTTTTCACCCATTTTGCAGTCTTTTCCAGTAACAAGGAAGTTCATTCTGATGACTAAAATGCGGGTTTTTGCATGTTGGCGACACCCTGTGGCCACTTTAGAACAGTGCAGATGTAAAGGGGAAGGGCTTGAAGTGAAGTTAATGTTTAAAGCACAGTACTGAATATTTTAATGTTTTCTCATAAGGGACAGTTTAGTATTTGTTTTTTTATGAGTTGTAACTGATTTAGTTTGGGATCAACGCACAACAAAATATAAGATAGCTATGACACAAGAAATATAACACTTAGACTTAAACGTGTTGTCTGCATGTTCCTGTCATCTGCACCTTAGTTAAGTTACATTTTTGTTCCCTCATGTGTCATGTCTCGTGTTTCCTGTTTTATTTTGAAGGTCACTCACCCTTGTCTCTGTTTCAGGTCTGTGTCCTGTCCCTCTCCCCCACCCCCCCACCCCACCCCCCGTCATGTGCTCACCTGCTCGTGATTGTCTCTTCCACAGCTGTGTCTAATCACTCCTCATTACCTCTTGTATTTAAACCTCATGTCTCCCCGTGTCTCGTTCCAGTATTCTCACAGCGTTCTGACTGACGTAAGCCTTGACCTCGTTTGTTTTCTGAGTTATTTTTTTGGCCTTAAACACCGTAGTGTATTTAATACACGAGCCATATTTTATACATTACATTATATGGTGTGACACCCATAAAGCTCAGAGGCTCCACATTAGGTCATATATTCATACATATTTTGGCAAAAGTGAGAACAAAACATGAAAATGAACAGAGAGTGAACATGTAAATGACTGATGACTTTCAGAGTTTTACGTAAGTTAAAGTCAAAGTCTTTGTGAGGCAGGAAACACAGTTTAACATTACTACACAAGGAGAGTGTTTGAATATGATAAACACTGCTCACGCCATGTTTTTTTTTTGATATTATAGTTTATTCTCAACGTTATACATGAGCTGGATTAAAGTAGGAAACATCTTTCACTCTGCATGAGCACGAGCCTCCACCAGTAGCCTTTATTTGAACCAGAAAGCAGTGCTGGACATTTGTATTGTAGTCCTGAACTGAGGTACACATCTATGACTTGAGTGTTTACATTTTGTAACATAAAAGTTCAAGATTGTAAAAATATTGTTTCCTTATTTATACACATAAAAAAAACGAAGAAATAAAACTACACTTTATTATATTTTCATGCAAAATTATTTTATCCCAACTTGTGTTTGTGCCTTTTACAATGAATTTATATTTCTGACTGCAAATCTTTTCTCTCATAGAAATGTGTTATGGTGTGCAGACATGAAAGAGATCCCGTGTGAAAGCCTCACAGCAGCAGCCTCTAGTGGGTTTCACAGCTTGGCTCCTCATGATGCGTAAATATAGTTATGTAGAGTCCACGGGGAGTGAGGAGGTGATTCCATGTACTCAAAGAACAAAAGATAAACCTTTGTGATGAGATTTTATTTGAATGCAGTGTTTATAAGGTGCTGCTAAGAAACTGAGAGTAGACAAAGCAACAAAACTTTAAACCACAGTTTCCTCATCTCCTGCATCTGCAGGAAACTGTAACCTCAGTTTTGGGGAGGGGCAGAAAGAGACCCTGCAGCATCTTAAAGGAAACGCAACAGAGACAAGGAACAGCAGAGAAACGTCACAGGTGTAAAGAAGAAATCTGACGGAATCAAAAAGACAGTTTGAGTAAATAAAGGAGGAAGAATGAGACGTGTGCAAATATGAGAGAAAAGAGAAGAGGAGACATTTAATAAAAGGTTTAAGATGGTAAATAAACCGGCTGAGGAGTGGTGCATTCATTTATTGAAGTACTTCCACTTTACTGAGTATTTCCATTTATGTCACCTTTGACTTGAAAATCTTGCACTTTCACAGTTCCCACTTACTTTAAAAATGTAGGAATGCAAAACATATTTAGCTTGTAAAACATGATGTATATGTTAGCAAAGCTGCGGCAATTAGTCATTTATTCTTATTTATTAGTCATGTTTTAACAAAATGTTACTAACCCATGTTTCCAGCTTCTCTAATGTTAGGATTTATATCTTTTAGACTTTAATTGTTGTGATAATCTCTTTATTTTTACAGATGAAGATATTTGGACTGTTGGTTGGACAAAACAAACATTGTGAAGGTTTCAGTTTGGACTCTTCTGATAGACAGGTCTTATTTTTTTTACAATCAATCCATAAATCGAGAAAATAATCACCAGATTAATCCATAAAGACCTTAATCAATAGTGCAACCTTTAAAATACTCTTTACACCTAAATGCACCATCACCAATACTCTAATGATAGCTTCTAGTAGCCTGTAACAGTCACAGGGGACATTTTTCTGCATTAACTATACTTTAAGTACATTTTTCTGATTATTCTTACATACTTTTCCTCAAATAACATTGCAATTTTACTTGCAATGTTATTCATTTTTAAGTAAGGATCTGACCATATATTTGCAGCACAAACAAATGTAGTATCGGATTTATTCGGTCCTCTTAATAGTAAAGTTGTGAAGAAGAAAGAAAGAGTGAGGGTGAGGAATAAAAAGGAAAATAAGTACCAGTAAATGTACATTTGCTTCATTATAAAGTTCACTAACTACAGATCAAAGCTTACCCCAAATTCTTAAATACCACTCTAAATAACGTGACTGCCTTGTTATCTCGCCCTGCGCGCGCTAATTGCTTTTTTCTTAGCATACGTTTCCGCGTTCGGACGCAGCAGGGGCTGAATTTTAACTGAACGGAGCTAGCGAAGCGCTGCGCTCACAGAGGAGGGAGTGGAGGGCGAAAAAAAAGGGAGGAGTGGAGAAAATAGAGGAAGGGAGAGCATGAGGGAGGGAGGGAGGGGGGGAGAGGAGAGGAGAGGCGGGTGTTGGGGAGCCAGGAGGAAAACATTAGACCTCGCTTCTCCCCGGAGTCTGGAGATTTTCTTGCTAAACGTTTAGGAGTCGCTGGAGACGCACCACACAAAGCCAAGGACGCACGGTAAGAAGACGCGCTGTTTTACCGACTTCTGAAGGGTCAAGGTGAAGGAGTTTAAAGGGGAAGTGTGTTTGACATGCTTGAGATGGATTTTGGGGAAGAAAGTGAGAGAGATGGAGGAGGACGAGAGAGAGGCAGACAGGCGAACAGGAAGCTGAAGTGAATGGTTGAGCGGTGTCTCCTCACTCTCTCTTTCCTTGTCTCTGCTGCCCTCCGGGGAGCCTCAAAGTGGAAAAGTAACGGAAAGAGTGACAGAGTTAAAGGAGAAGAGAGAGAGAGTTTGTAATGCAGGGGGAAACCTCTGCTTCCCTTTCTTTTTTAACTCTGAAAACTAAATTGAACTCGTAGTGTGTGCTTCCACAACAACAACAGCTTTGGTTCTGCATTGGTTTAACAGTTGTGTGCATTAACTTCTCCGAAACTTCTCACAGTCCTTATTTTCAACTCAAACTACCTGAACACAACATTTCGGCATGTTCAAAGTGTGTTTTGTTGTTCTTGTGATACTGAACGACCACTACAAGATTTGAGGAAGAAGAGTTCAGTTCTCCCAACTTAGTTTTACTTCATGTTTTCGCTCTGAAGGTTGCAGTCCTGTTTTGAATGTGCTGAAGGTGAAGATGACGGCGTCTTTGTTAGTGGGAAGCGCGACGAGGAGGAAGCTGATTGTACTAATACTGTTAGTTTATCAGTGATGAATGCTGAGTAATTTCTTTGTGCGGAAGACATTCACATCCTGTGTTAGCGGTTTCTACTCAGGGCCAGGACAGTAAACTACCTTGTGATTGTACTGTGTTGTACTTCATTAGAATATTTACATTTCATGGAGTTTATACTTTTATTTCACTACATTTGGAAGCTAATATGACTTCTCTAAATGATGATCGCTTAGGTTGCTTTGAAGATTAAATTTAACCATGAAAAATATAAATAAACTAATAAATCATGATGTAACATTCAAGCTGCTCAGCTGCATGTGAAGTAGTTCTGAAAAGCTCCACCTTTATGAGCTGCGACACTAGCGTCACTTAGTCATGAATGCATCACTGAATAAAGCATCAACCTAATGATCTAAGTCTGACATGAGCCATTATCAGTATACAGTCACCGACCACTTTATTAGATACACCTGTTCAACTGCTTGTTAACGCAACTGCGTGATGCTGTCGTCAATATGGACCAAACTCTCTGAGCAATGTTTCCAGCACCTTGTTGGATCTATGCCACGAAGAATTGAGGCAGTTCAACCCGGTACTAACAAGTAGGCCTGCACGATTCTGGATACAATGAGAATCACGATTTTCTTGCTAAGAATTGAGATCACGATTTTTTTTTCTCAATATAAATGAATATTGCACTCACCTGATACAAAAAGAAACGCAACAACAAATATAAAGGTGCCTGATATCGGACAGGCACTTCAATTTTGGACAACAGAAGGGGAATGCTTCTGTTTTAAAGCTTAAGTTACAAACAATAGATTAGAACAGAATTAGGGCTGCACGATATTGGAAACAACGTACATTGCGATATATTTTTGTTATATACATATAAACATACATATAAACAATTAATCATATTTTTTATTATTTGGGACTGATAATAAACAAACCCTCCTACTTTTATCACTCTTGGTTGGTCTTACTAACAGACCTGTGGGCTCCAGTTGTGTTATTAATATGGGATGTCATCAACCATAATGATGATCAAATGTGTGTTTAATCAGCGTGATCAGCCCCGTGACAGTCATTTTACGGAAACAAAAATCACGTCTCCTGTTTCCTGTCGTTCCCGTCGGCGCACACAACCTCAGGCGGTGTGTGTGTGTGAGGTCACTTGCCAGTAACGCCGCTGTGTCGGAGTCCCATCAGCTGATCCCTGGTGTAAACAATGGAGCCCTGGCTCGCTTCTGCCAGGACGGGAATCGGACCGATAACAGTACTCCAAACACGTCAAAAACAAGAAAGTGCGGAGCCATATGTTATTGGTCTCACCACCATCTTCTGGATCATTTTGTCGTTTTATTTGTCCTTAGTAAGGAGAGTAAGGCAACGTCATTATTTCACATGGGTTTGTTTTGGCCAGTTACTGCTGCTCTGCATCACGTGGTGTAACGCCACGTTGTCGTTTGTTGAGGGAGAAAGGGGGAGCGCTTGTTTTGATGCAGCTGATGTCCTGAATGAAAATGCGGCAAGATCGTTGTTATTTAGGAATGAGATTGCGTAGAAGTATGAATCGAGATCCCGATTTTATTTCGATTAATCGTGCAGCCCTACTAACAAGGTGTACGTAATAAAGTGGCCAGTGAGTGTATAATGCTAATAATGTTACAGGAACAGTATGCAGTTTACATCCAACTCCTCCTTTCCAGCCTGAAACATGGCGGTGCATGATGATTGTGTGAAAGCAGACCAGCTCCCTCTGTCGCCATAAAAACTCATCCTAAGATGAAGAAAACACAATGATTAATGTTTTCAGGTGATTCTACACACAATACATCCCCTTAAACCTTACATAATGACACTTTCAATGATTTTGAATGCAGCAATTTAACTTTATATGTTATATCCTGTTCAGGCTCACAGGGGGGTTGATTTCAGCTAACACTGGAGGAGAGGCAGGGTACACCCTGGACTGAACGCCAGTCAATCACAGGGCTGACACTCAGAGACGGACAATGTTTCATGCTCACACCTACGGGCATTTTTAGATTCACGACGAGCATGTTTTTGGACTGTTTGTTCTTTTTTCAAGATTTCATTGTGTTGTTGTTATGAAAACGGAAAAAAACGGGAGTCTGTACCGGTCTGAACATGATGTTTTATTTTGAAATGACCGGATGCTGTATGCTGCTTTCATGTGTGACTTCCTGTTTGGAACGATCTGCTCTGTTCAGCTTCACGCGTGCTTGAAGCGGCCTCCGTCAAAAATAGACCCGGGACGTATCTTTAGCGGAGCAGAGCGGAGAGAGCTCGTCTGCGGCGCGTGCTGTGGAATCACTATCATTGACTTCAATGGGTGCGATCGACTCCGGAGGTCGGGGCGCACACGGAACGCGCTGGAGACGGATCCTGTGGAATTTGAGAATAATGGATGAATGAAAATGAAGGTTGCTTGAGGGTGTGGCCTCCTGTGATTGACAAGTCGCTACCATAGCGGCCTGTCAACCAGGATAAAGACGTGGCAATGCTTATCTTACTTGGTCCCTTCTGTCTCCATAAAAAACAAGATGGCGCCTGCAAAAACACCAACTAAGAGTCTTCGAAAATGGGTTCACCCACCAAATACTGTGGCAGGGCCAACATGGCCATCGTCTTGTATATAATCCAAGAAAAAAGGTACAACAACAGAGAAAGAACACTACGTAACAGAGATTAAACTAACAGGAGAGAAAATCTGAAGCAGTTTGGTTAATTAGAAACAGAAAATACTGACATTTTGAAACTTGCAGCCTCAAACTGAACACTGTCAGGAGGTGTGAAAGGGTCATGAAAGGTAGCTCATTCACTTCAGGGAGAATTAATATCTTCCCAGCAGTGCAAAGTTTATTTAATGTGGGTCAAGCATCCAAGTTTGCGTCAGTTGTTGTTGGACTGGTGCGACCCTGCATGCCTGAGTCTTTATGATACATGAGGAATATTACAAGGCTGAAAAAGGTCAATCAAAATGTCGGGGTTTTATCAGGTAAGGTGAGAGGAGGAGTGGCTCTGTGGCCTGAGAGGTCAGGTGAATTATTCAGAGGTTGATTGTTCGGGTCTTTTGGTGCGGCGCTCAAAGGGCCGATGCTGTATTGTGCCCCCGTGTCATAACTGCATCTCACTTTTCCATTCAGGCTTTGTTAATGTTTGTCATCAGTGAGAAAAGGTCTCAACAGGCATCTCTCTTCATACACGCAGCCGAGGCACAAATCACTTCAGGTTTTCATCTTCTTAAAGGCCCAACTCAAAAAAATGAAAGTTTGTTTTAGTACAGTGCTGCTGTTATCTTATTTTCTCTTTCTCAGGCATGAATCAGAGAAAAAGCTGGCACAGAAAACTTCCTCATTCACTCACAGCCGTGTCTGCAGGGGAAAACCGTCATCAATCAGTAACCAACAGTTCGGGAAACACTGTCACCGTCTGTTACGTTCTTTTTGTTTGTCCAGCCTCAGTCAGATTAAAGCTGCTGCTGTGGTCAGTGCACAATGATGTGAGTATCAGACAGAAGGGACATGAACACAGTAAAAGTACACAGATCTTTAAGTTCAGTAAAAACACCAGATATAAAAAAAACTCCTTTACATGCAGTGTTGCGGGTTCTGCATCACAAAGTAGTCTGTGAGAGCAGTGGTTCTCAACTGGTGGGTCTGGGCCCAAAAGTGGGTCAGTATAAATGAAAGAAAAGAAAAATGATAAAAACCCTGTTGCAACATGGCGGTTTACAATCCTCTGTGTATTGAGGACATGTTTAGTTGGTACCTTTTTAAAGTATTGACCTCAAGCTCTAAACACCAGAATCTGTTTTGAGTTGCAGAAGCAAATATGACTTTTATTTTGGTGCAAACGAGCCAAACATCACCCTTCAGCATTTTCAAATGTTTGCTTGTTTCAGCCGTTTCACTGTATTTGATTCGTCCAAAAAAATCTCTATGAGTGGTTTGTTCTTAATGGCTGACACACTCGGTTAGGGAGTTTAGAGGAGGAACAGCCTTTCAATGCAAAAACTAAAAACAAGATTCCCAGAATGCTACAGAAGAGGATTAGGGCCCCTTTTGAGGATTGACTTTTACTCAGAATTCTGACTTCAATCTCGGATCTCTCAGAATCCGGAGAAAAAAGTCAGAATGGAAGTGGCTAGGTGGGTTTCAGCTGAGCTGTGGTTGAGCTGCGGGCAGGTGGAAATCTTAGAGCCACGCAGAGTGAAAGTCTTACTTAGTTCTGAACTAGAACATGACCTAGATGCACGTTTTATAGACCACCGTAGACGATACGGTGGTCGAGAGGTGTCCAATGAACTCCATATTTGAAACACTTGGCAAACATAAGTGCAAAAGCCGCAACACAAATAAAATAACCTGCAACACAAATACAAAAGCTGCAACAGACATGAGCGAAAACGGGCAGAATAGTGTCTCCGGACTGTTGTTGTTGCACAACTTTATACATGTAGGAGAGAGAAGTACCTGCCCGTCTGAGTGAAACCTTGTTTGCTGAATAATTATTGTCAATAATTATTACAATTGCTATGTATTTGTTACAAGTCCGCAATGTTGGCCTGACATTATGTGGCAGAGTACATTAATATGAAAATATAAAGACATTGTGGGGCAGCATGCAGCAAAGGGCCGAGGGTCGGAGTCGAACCCGGGGCCGTTGTGTCGAGGACTGTGCCTCTTTACATTTGGCCTTAACCTTTTAGCTAAACCAGCGCCCCTGACATCAATTTTTAAAGTAAAAAAATAGAAAAAAAACGTAACATTTCTGTTATATGCTAAGGTTTGATTTCCTTTCCCTCCTTAGATCCTGAATGTAATATCTTTAGTTCTCTTTTATCTTTTTTAATGTAGGTCGCACAAGAAGAGACATTTTAATGTCACCTTTGTGATTCACACTTTTGATGCCCTGCTTGTCTTTTATTCGATTTTACTCCAATATTAAACTTTTAAAACGTATACACACATTTCGACCTAAGTTTGTTCAATCTTTCCACTGTCATTAAGGAATCTTACCACCTCTAAAATGACCTCTATGTTCCTTCTTACAGTGCTAATCTCGAAGATCGCAGTTTAGTTCTCTTTGTCAGCATGGCGATAAACAGTAATTGAGAGCACACTTCCCAGATATCCAGACAGTGTTGCATGTGTGACGACCACGGTTGGCTCCGGTTGTAACTCATGTTTTTCCTCGCTGATGGTCGCTTTCCTTTTTAGACTGTTTGCTTCATCTGAGCGACGAGTTTGTTTCTTTTTCTTTGGATTTTCACTTCTTGTTGAAGTTGTATCTGTAGTCATCCATCTTTTCTTTGTTTGTTCAGCCATAGTAGATTACTGTTTACTCGCAACACTTGCAGAGACCGGAAAGGCAGCTGCTTAGCTCCGCCTACCCTCTCTGGCGGACCAACCACTGCTGGCTGATGGAAAACGTGTCACTAACTGGGCGCCGCTTGTGATTTTTCGCCACACACGCAGTCTGTAATACTGCAAGTGCAAAGGCTTTCATCAGTGGGCCATAGGCTCAATCACCACTGTGTTACCTCATTCAGTTGAATTAAAGTCTTTGAGATTATTACTTTAACAGCTTGTAAAGGTGCTCTCTTTATGCTGCTTTGGGCATTTTTGTCACTGTTTTTGGACGCAGAATTTGTGTCATGTGACACCAGATTTGATTGTTGAAAAAGGTAAATCAACAGTAAATAGACAAGAGAGACACTTTTTCACTCCACATCAGCAGCACAGTTTGATCTGTGTTAATGATGTAAACTGTGGATAAGATTGAGTCAGTACGGCATATTTAAGTCATCAGCATGTTTGTCTTAAAACAGTGTTTGTGACTCGACTCACTGCTTCCCATAAAAACCCTGTTTCTCACAGAAGTAGCTGTTTGGGGCAATTAGCAAGAGGTGGCTATCAGTGCGACTTCCTGCTATTGTTGAGGCACTGTAACAGATTTGTGCGCTGAAATCTGGAGGCAGATAAGGTGAAACAACACAGACGCCCAATTTTAAGTGTTTGTACGATCAGCAGTTGAACATGCTGCTCATAAGTTTGCTCGTCTGGCCTTCTGACTGCACAGAAAACCAGACGGTGAAATCCAGTTCAGTTTTGATTCTGTGCCACTGTGCAATATTTCCTCCCCTCCCTTCCTTTGTGTGTTAGTGTTGTAGTTGCATTGGCTGCTGATCTAAGCTTTCAGTAACAATACAGGAAGTAGCTGATCAGGAAAGAAGCGACACTGTAACGATGAAGGTGAAATACGTTTTCCTACACTGCAGATCTCACTGTGTGTGGTTTTATTGCTCAGAGTTGATGTGCTGTGTAAAGCACAGTGCTGCCTCTCTGCTATTATTAGCCAGCAGCCTGATAAGACGAGTACCTGATGATAGAGATGCAACAGAAAACGTGGGCTGCTGGATTTGGGAATGTGGTCGATCTTTAAACCAAACCAGGACTTTGTATTTCAGAGTTTCTTTAAAAAAGCTCTTCACAAAACACATCTGAGAGAGCTCTGTTAGAGATGCTTTAAGGAAGTGTGTGGTGTGGTTCCTGTTATCATGGATTATTAAACTCCTGATATGCAAAGGTCCAGGGGCCCAAAGGATCAGAGTCTCTGCTTGAAATAACTGTCAGAATTTCCTGTTTAAACTTTCAGTCGAAGCACGATGAGGACACAGCATCTAAAGATTACTTTTCATCATCGCTTCTCATTTAAACAGTCTGACTGAAGCAGCCGATGAGCGCTACTGTTTGTGCGGAAGAAGCATCAAATGACGCGTAAAACACCTTTTTTTCTGTGAGCGCGCTCAGAGCCTGAAGCCGAAAGCCTGGGCTAACAGAGACAGTTCATAACCACCTTTGTGATACCTGTCGTCTCTAACTAGTGCTTGAGGCTTTAAGGGCGTTTTTACAAGCACAGCATTCAGTCCGTTTTAATCTAACTCTAAGTTGTGAAAGCAGTAATCGTATTCTGGTGCCGACCAAAACAACAGCCGCTTGGAGAGGTGGTCTCGGACCATTTCCAAGCGAACCCTAGTGCGGTTCGATTGCAGTGAGAACATAGACCGACACAATTGCAGGTAGTGAACCAAAATGCAGCCTGCGCAGGCATTTGTTGAGATGTACACGGATAAACAACACGTGCAACATCAATCTCCGGTGTGTCGATTTTCATGTTTACATTTTCCACCGAATGTCTGACAAATAAGAGACTTCTGCGAGTACCGGCCCTGCTCCTTCGTACACGCCCCTCAGCAGATTTATTCTTTTATTTGTTCCAAATTTGTGCACCTTTAAACTGAACTGGACTAAATGGAAAACGAACCTGTCAGGCCTGGACTAAAATGAGATCACGTACAAGCACACTTTATTGATTTCAGATCCTCTTTGAAGAGTGACAAACAATTGGGCTATGAAAAACTCCCTAAATAACTAAGTCCTGGCAAGATAACTCGCGGAAGATAAACTTCCTAAATAGGAAAATCTCCAATAAAAGGAGAGACAAAAAACACACTAGAAACAGGGAAGATCCTAAAACATAAATCGCTCCCGAAGGAGGAAAACCAAAACTACTGATCAACGGGACAAAAGAAAAAGGCTCACCTAAAAAGGAGGCTCTACAACTATCTAATACTTATTAAACACAAAATCGCTCCAAAAGGGAGGAAAGAAAACAGTTTACAAAATAACACAAAATCGACGCTAAACTAGAAAACTTTAACAAACGAAAAATCACTCTCAAAGGAGGAAACAGAAAACAACTTACGTGGCGTAGCAAAAAACTCTTGGCAAAACCGACTATGACTGTGGATAAGGGCTTGGGTGCACGGACAAGGACGAAACACTTCGGCAAAAGACAAAGGGGAGACGCAGACTATAAGCACATGAGGGTAGTGGGGAACAGGTGGAAACAATCAGGGATCAGGGGAGACAATCAGACCGGTGACACATGAGGAAGGGCAAGTGACCTGAAACGAGAGGAGAGTTAGGTTTCCAAATAAAACAGGAAGTTACGAGACAAAAATCCAAGACAAGACAAACCTCACCGCGGTGTGACAGAACCAAAATTCGATTTCACTCTGATTCGAACTAGCCAAAGAATTTAAATGTCCGACAGCCCACCACCAACATCAAAGTCTCGTCTCGTTAACAAAAAATAAAACATACGTGTCGTCACAGTTTTTATCATCAAGGATCTATTTCTAGCTCGTCAACATCTCGTCTTCGTTATGTAAAAAAATCAATTAAACATTTTGCGTCATCATTTTTGTTTATAAAATGAACACTGCCCGGGGCATGCTAAACTACCACGCAGAAGGACTACGAAGAGATATGATTGACCCCAACGATGTGCAAAATTACCACAGAGACTCAAAACGACCACAAAGAGCTGCATAAGGTCTACAAAGATACGTAATGATAGGCCGATTAATGACATTTGACATAATCTGCATGGGCCGATGTCTGCGCTCACAAGGCCGATTAAACAAAATGTGTCTGACGTCTATGCATACGCAGGCAGCCTCATCTGTGTGGCTGGCTTGCAGCATGTGCTTCATGGAGTCTGCTGCAGGTACTTTCTCTGCACAGTCATTTGTTCTTATTAATAAATTGCGGCAACATGATATCGGCCTCATATATCGGCCACCCTGCTCTTTAACTATCGGCATCGGCCATTAAAAAACCCATAGCAGTCGACCGCTACATAGCATCACTGCTTAAGATGTAAAATGACTACAAAGAGAGAAAAAACAACGAATGAATCGTCACAAAACAACTACAAAGGGTTAAAAACGACCAGAAAACAAAGCAAAATGACTCAAAGAGTACAAAAGACCACACATGTCTAAGACCACAACTCTAACGGTGTTCCTTCTGGGTGTCTTGCTTCTATGTTGACGTGGCTTTGACCTGTTTGAGCCCTGATTGTCTGTAATCCATCACCCTCATGTTTTCTGAGAACAGAAGATCTGTCACAGCCACAAAGATCCTCTTCAGAACTTAGACGCCCCTCGACTCGTGTCCTTGTTAAAACCAGGCCTCATTTTATCCACAGCTCTGTTTGCTGTGAGACAAAACACAGGCAGAGGAAACGTGCAGCAGCTGAGCTCATTGGCTTTTCTGTCACTGCGGCTCATTGTGTGATCGCCGATCTACGGAAACTTTAATGCAACAACTCGTATCTTTCTCCGGTTGTTTCAAGTGTTGTTCACTAACACAGCATTCAGTCCATCATTGTGAGTACAGAGCTGTTTTCTTGTTCTTCCTGCAGGCGGGGAGGGTTCGTGTTCCTCTGGTGTTAGTTTTGATAAGAGAGTTGGACACGGGTCAAACTGGATTTAAAGCGTACTGTGCGTGGGGCTGAACTACGGCACGTTACAAGAGAGATAGGACAAGTCTATTAATGATAGTTATTCTTAAATGGTTCAAGACTTTATTGAAGTTTGATTGTGTTTTCACTGGGTTAAATATTCATCCCCAGACTGCCTGCACATCCTCTGAGACTGACAATTTTAGACGTCTTCATGATTTCATACAGATTTATTTACCCAAAATTTAGGCTGACATATATTTGGTAAATTTGACCTAAAGTCTGCGAATTCCTTATTTAATCAGAGCAACCCTCCGAAACTAGAAGATATGCATTTTTCTGTCATTTATGACAAAGAAATGCTACAACTCCTCATACGAGAGGCAGGAAACGAGGGCTGCAACTAACGACTACTTTGAAAGTCGATCATCAATTATTGGAATGATTAGTTGACTAGTCGGATAATTAATTACACAGTAACTTAATGGCTCTTATTTAGCAGCTTTTAAATGTAGTTGGAGGTTCTTTAAAGCATGTGCAAACCAACAATAAATAGGAGTTCTTCATTCAAAAACATGTCTTAATAAACTTTGCTGCTGATTTAGCTCCTACTGATACAAAAGATCAATAAAAGATCCAACATTAAGTTTCTGTTCTTTTAAAACCGAGGACAGACAAAGTGCTGATATGAAAAATAAATCAAATCAAGTACATAATATCCAACATGCCTTCTTTTCTAATGCTCGCACATCACCGACGAGCTCCTGCGAAAGCAAGCTCCGATTTACTAGTCCTGCAGCCGATCCTTTTCCTTGCAGCGTTGGGGTTGAAAAGCTCCCAGACAAGTTTCAGGACGCGATGGTGTTGCATCGGCTGCTGACATTTTACTGCTCTGTTTTATTTACCTGCCGCTTCCCGGTCGCTGTTTTGCATGTGCAACTCTGAGCAGAGATAGTAAGGATGCGAGGTGGCTCACCCCTCAGCAAGTCAGCTCCTGAAAACGATGTTTTGTCTTCGCACAGCATGAAAAACGCACGATGACGTAACCGACTGATTATCGACCATTAAATATGTTGGCAACTAATTTTGTCTCTTTTTTTTTTTAATGATTTAAAGTTTATTGAATTTTTTAACAACACAAATCCACAGCATACAGAGCAAAACAACACCAGGCAAAAGAGTAAAAACTAAAGATAAAATATGTAAGGTTGACTGGCACAAAACTAACAAAACAATAAACAAGAATAATACAGGTTAGACAATAAAAATAGAAGTACATTATAAGAAAACATAAACAAAATACAAGTATTAACATGACATGTTGGGCAAATTGAGATGTCCATCGTACGTAATGTCCTGTCCCCGTCTTTCAAACATGAATGTTTGAACAATGTCCGTCCAACAGTGTCCACATACTGCGTCCCCCCATCGCGCCATCACCACATCCAAACAGATGCTGTATTTTTTTTTAATGAACATTTAAGGAGCTTAAGTCTGGACAGAGCCAGGCTAACTGTTGCCCCTTGGCTTCCAGTCTTTATGCAAAGCTTAGCTTCAGTTAACACATAGATGTGAGAGTGTTATTGATCTGTCATGTAACTCCAAGGAACGTGAATGTAGACCTAAAAGTGTCAAACTATTCCTTCAAAGGGCGAAAATTAAGTAATGAAACAAATCAACAAGAAGACTAACTGATTTGTTGACTTCAAGTTTCTCTCCAATAATAGTTATTAATCATAAATGTCACTTGAATTTCCAGACAAAAAATATATGATGTCATCCTGATAGAAATTCCTATGGTGCCATACACATCGAAACATCATTGACCAGCTCGTAATTTATATGATGTCCTGATGAAGTCAGTGTTCAGTTGTTGTAGGAGGGAGTTATAGAGGACACAAAAGAGCTCCTTACCCGTTCACCAACATGGTAAATACACACACACACACACACACACACACACACACACACACACACTCAGAGGAAAGGGTTCGTTCTTTCAGCCACAAACGAGCGGTCAGTTTGATAATAGAGCTCTGTTCCTCTGAGAAACCAGAGATCACCAAGTGGACAAGACACTCATTCATGTGTGTGACCTTTGACCTGTTAATCCAGTCACAGGTGACTGTGACACTGAGGTACTGTTACACACCTTTGTTTGCCTGGAATAGCTTAAAGTCCGCTGTTTGTTACCACTTCAGAAAGTAAAAGGATTGTGTGTGTGTGCACGTGTGTGTGTGTGTGTGTGTGTGTGTGTGTGTGTGTGCGTGTGTGTGTGTGTGTGTGTGTGTGTGTGTGTGTGTGTGTGTGTGTGTGGAACAGAGACAGAGAAGTAGGACATTGTTGGGTTTCATCGGTAAATGAGGTTTCAGTTAAACCACATCATGTTCTGATTCCCACTCAGCTTGTTTTTTCCGTTGTGGCTTTAAAGCTGAATCTGGAATCCCTTTACACCTGTGATCTTTTTAATAGAGTCGCAATTTGCGGTTATTAACATTATTGCGCAATTTGGCTATTATTTTCATGACGTGTCTATTAAACAGCTGCTCAGTTTCCCAGGGCCCAAAAAGACGTCTTCAATTTGCTTATTTTGTCATATAGACAGTCCAAAACTCTTCCTGTACTGCCTGGAATTGTTCTCTCCTGTCTTGATCCTTGCTTGTAATCTCTATTTACAGATTCCACATAGTAGAATAGTCTATGTGGATTTCCGGGAAGGCAAGTGTTCTGGTTTCCGTTTGAACTACGCTTGTAGTCCGAGTAATATTGACCAATCAAGTATCAGCAGGCTGCGGCGTATGCAAGAAAAACAGTCCATGAGGAGAGCAAAAGCAGGCGGAACGTCATTCGCCATTCCATCCCGGCTCCCATCAGCGTCATCTGACGATGATTTAGCTTCTTATTAATCTCTATAAACAGACATCTGCGTGTATGTCAGCACACACAGCTCACAATCCGTTCTAGATCTAAAATGTAACTTAAGATGAATTCCCTTGACACTGTGTCACAAAAGCTGTTCAGCGTTCAGATTTCCAGACTTCCTCGAATGCATCAGAACGATCCGACCTCCATTCAACGAAAGAGCATTTTAAAAGTGTTCTCCTCATCGTTTATCGCTCACTCATTTGATTTGATTTGATTTTTATTATTGTGCCATGCATAAACATTAGAACACTTCTTGTAGCATATCTAAATGAAGAATTTATACATCTATGCGTCACATTCTGTTTTGTCTCCAAAAATATAAATAAAAAAATATTTTAACGGAGTTTTTAACTTTTCAAATTAATCTGCATTTGATATATTTGGACACTTAGAGAAAATAGATGCATACTGGAAAGGATTTCAATGTTATGTGTATCTGCTGGGCTGCACGGTGGTGCGGTGGTTAATGCTGCAGCCTAAGGGTCCTGGTTCGAGTCCAAGACAAAGTGGGTCTTTCTGTGTGGCGTTTGCACGTTCTCCCCGTGCATGCGTGTGTTCCCTCCGGGTACTCCGGCTTCCTCACACAGTCCAAAGACATGCTCGTTAGGTTCATTGGTGACTCATGGGTGTGATTGTGATACTTTGGCTGTGTTCGAAATGCCGTACTATGTACTACATACTACATGCTATATACTGCATACTATATACTGCATACTATTTACTACATACTACATACTGCATACTATATACTGCATACTATTTACTACATACTATATACTACATACTACATACTGCATACTATATACTACATACTACATACTACATACTACATACTATATACTGCATACTCTATACTACATACTATATACTACGCACTATATACTACATACTCTGATGCATACTGGATATTTTTTCCGAATAAGAACGACATCTGGGTATTTGACGTACTGCACATTTTGCTTTTGTTTGCATACTGCATAGTACAGTTTGGCCAAATCAGTACGTACTGCTAGTATAGTATGGCATTTCGAACACAGCATCTGTCTATGTGTCAGCCCTGTGATTGACTGGTGATCAGTCCAGGGTGTACCTCTGTTGCCCAGTGACAGCTGGGATTGGCTCCAGCCCCCCGCGACCCTGAACAGGATAAGTGGTGTAGATAATGGAAGGCTGGTGTGTCTGCTGATCTATTTTCATATTGTACAGAAGAAACAGAAGTCAAAGTAATTTCTTTTCACTAAACGTGGAGATTTTTTAAGAGGTAGAAGTTTGTTATAGACCGTACTGTTGCACCTGTTTTAAGAAAGATATCAGGTTATCGTGGATATCAGAGAGCAGCCTCATGTTAACCAGGGATCAGATTTGAAAGGAAAACACTGAGGTTATTTTAAGGCATACAAATGTTCGCTCAGCACAGACTGAGCCAAAACTGTGAGATCTTCTGGTGATATCAGGTGGAAAGAATGAAAATCTGCCAGCAAAATGTTTATCCTTCCTTATCCTCGGAGAGATGTCGGTTAGAGAGTGGACAGAGAGCAGCTGTGTTTACTGCAAACCCTGAATATGGACAAACAGCACCACCATTACCACTTATATATTCTGTATTGATCTATAGCAAATGCATTTCAGTACTTTTTGGTAGCCAGAAGATGTGTATCATTCTGTTACAGCTTCTTCTTCTTGTCATAGCAGAAAAATATTCTTTACTCCATAATCATCTTAAATGTTGCTCATTCATGACGTATAAAAGCAGGATGATCCTCTTTAAACAGTGTGGTCATGAACGTTTAGGTTCAAAGCAAAGCAAACCTCTACACAACTGTATGTGTGAGTGTAGCTTGTGGATGTGCCTTCTTAAAGCTTTAGTGTAAGGAGCTGAGAAGAATAACCTTTGGTGTTATAGAGGTCATTGTGATAAAGGAACATGTCATCCTAATGGAGCAATGTGGCTCATTGATTTGTGTTTTATCAGTGTTTAGAAGGCATTTTTGAATATCTACATTCAAAATGTCAAAATATGGTTGTTCCTGGCTGATGCACGGCCATCTCAGCTTTGGAAAAACATTGGAAATATTTCAAATCCTTTAGCCCAGTTCAGATCAATGATTCGCAACGCAACAAAACAGTTTTAGGATGTTGCAGACAAAATTGCAGCGGTGTGAACTGGTCAGTTGCAGAGTGTCTGAAGCCGTTGCGTGGAGTTGCAGATTTGACTTGTCAATGATTGAGCTATTTCACCTCAGCCAATCAGGAAACAGCACAAGTTGGTGTAGGCACCCCGTCTCTGGTGCTGCAGTAGCCAAAGACGGCTCCAGATCCTCTCTTTCCAAACTCTCCATCTGCGCCGTTTATTAATCAGTGTTACAGCAGAGCCTGTCACTGTCATCCACTTCTTTTTATAACGATAACAGAAATCCAGCTAGATAAATCATGTAACCTGGGCCTAATTCTAACGTTATATAGTATTAAGAATTAGTGGGGTATGTCAATGCGTCGTTGCTATGGAGACGGTCAGCTGTGTCTGTGTGCGTTGCGTTGCTTTGATGTGAACGGCCCAGTTTTAGAACGATAAGATGTCAGGGGATTCTTTTGCCAGTTGCATCCAGTCTGGTTGCGAATCATTGATCTGAACTGGCCTTTATATATGCCTTTTAAGAACAAACAAACAAAACTCCACTTGTATCATGAACTTGTATCATGTAAACATAACATGCTGAGACTCAAATAACATCATGAACTCAAATAAAATCACAAACAGTTGTTCCAAAAAAACTGGATGATCACAAGGAAGAAATGTTTACCTGTTCGTGAGCCAGGTCCCAAATAAATGCAACTATATCCTGATACTAATTTGGTCCTTATGTCATGAGTATGAGCCAAAATGAAAGTCATTGTTTCTGTAATCCTGCTGGAAAAAATAGAAAGTTAAAGACAAAGAGACAGATGTCTGTGGTTCTGATTAGGACTAGGTGATACAATCCCTTGTTTGCTTCACGTACTTGAGATGACGTGAGTATGGACGATAATCCGGTGATGACAGCTCCCCTAAAGTGAAGCCAAACCCTCTCTATCGCCCCCTGCTGACTGGCTGCAGTATAGGTCATAAAGCCCGCCTCCTCCATGTTATCAGATGGGACATGAGTCAAACTATAAAATCAAAATACACGTCAAACACTTTTTTGTCAAACATGGTTTCTGTCATTATAGTTAGTTCTTATCATGCTGATTTACATCCAAGTGTTCATTTTTCTGACAAGTTTATTTTTAATTAGTTATTTGATGCTGTAAAAAAAAGATGATTGACAGCTCTGTTGACAAATCTGGCTCCTGCAGCCGATCTGTTCACGAGTAGCAGAGCAGAGGAGGATCAGCGAGAGGAGACGTAACTAAAACAATCACTACAGTCATTGAAGTTTCCATATCTGTCAATATCTGCTTCAGACCAACACAAGAAGCTGTTCTGTTGTTAAATACGCCGACATGAGGGATCTTTGCGTTTTTCTCTCAGTATGTTAAATGTGTGTTTTGGTTAGCAAAAGGGGTGGTACGTCAATACTGCGGCTCCACCAGCCGATCTCTACTGCACAGACTCAATGTGCAAGATGGCAGCAATCGCTCCGGGGGGATTCTGGCTTTATTTTTGTACAACAAGAGGAGGTGGAGAGGCGTTGTCCATCTTTATATACAGTCATTGGTTTATCTCCTAATCACCTCCCTCTGGAGACGGTTTTTATCTGTGTTATGTCAGCGCTGTACTCCTCCCCAACATTTAAAAGGACACATCATAGGGCAAAAATTGTAAAGCCTCATTAAATCATGATGACTGAAGTGAGTTTAAATGTCACTTTTTTCACGTGTTGGGGAGTGGAACAAACTGGGAGTGAATGAATAGGTGGACTGTTTGTTTTAGGGATTTTATGATGGAACTTTGTCACACACTGGGCGGTTACAAGTGTGCGTTTACTCTATTAATAGTCATTTTAATATCTTTGCACTTTAACACTAGAGGAATTACAGACACAGATATATAAACACATAAAAACAATGATGCAGACAGAACACACACCGTTTGGCCCATGTCTCATGCAGTAGGTGTGTGTTTTCCACAGCCTTGGCAATCTTGTTAAAACACACACATTCTTCGACAAACACATGTGGGCTGTATTTATAGCTCAAGCGGCGACGTCAACCTCTGTTTCCTGTCCGGGAATTCTCAGCATGGGCAGAGGACGCACACACACACACTTTCCCCTCCCTTATGACCACATTGGCACGTCATTACGTTCTTTTCTCTGGTGATATTTTTCGATTAAGTTTGTGGTTTTTGCACAGTTGTCCAAAAGTGTCCAAAAAGCACAAACGCATGCACAAAAACCCATATTACTTGTTGTTCTGACATTGGTGTGTTTATGAGTCTATACATGCAAGCAGTGTGGATATTACAAAGAAAACGTATGTTATTTTATTTTATAGCAAATAGTACAACATCTTATCGATACATGTGGGGAGTGAAGGCTGATCATGTGGTCGGATCCAACAGAAGAGCTACTGTAGCTCATATAACTGAAAAAGTTGATGCTGGTTCTGATAGAAAGCCGTCAGAACTCACAGAGCATCGCAGTTTGTTGTGTGTTGGGCAAAAGGTACCAACAGCACAAACTTTCCTTTAGTTTTCACTGATACAGAAAAGTAGCTATAAAGACAATAACTGTTTTATTGTACCACAGGCTGTGAACATGTTTAATTCTGCTGTAAAGTTGGGCATTTTAACATGGGTCCTAATGAGGATTGACTCACCTTTGGGGCCAGCCTCTTGTGGCCACTCGAGGAACTGCAGCTTCTGCATTGGCTTTATTCCTCAGCCCTGGAGGTTGCCCCTTGGTCCTGACTGTTTGCAGCCACATTGTAGAATATACTGTATGTCTTTGAGAAGTTTATATATCAACATGCATGATGGTGTTGGTGCAGTTTGTCGATTTTGGTTCACTGTTGAGGAGCAATGGTGAGGTGAGTAACACACTGCGGTGTGGTTTTTCACTGTCGTAGTGGAGACACCGCTGCAATAACAGCTGCATACCGACAGCCACTTCTCAGTCTCTCCATCACTCAGCTGAGACAGACCACAGGGCCGAGCAGACATGATTTTAAACCCTTTACTGTCAGAAGGAGCAGATAGCTGAATGAGTGGAAGTGTGGCCTGAGAGAGGAGCCTCCCTCTGACTCACTCTGCCCTTCATGGGAAAAACATTAAGAGGCCCAAGAGCTGATGCAAACCTGGAGTAATGGGAGTAAAAGGGGAAGTGAAGGCAGAACTCTCTGTAACTCTAACGTAAATAGAACCAAATACCCATTTAGTCAAGAAACATAAACACAGAAAGCTTAACTTTGTATCTCTGCCATTGAAATGTGAAAAAGTTGTATGACGGAGATGCAGTAAATACAACGACCTCCAACAGCCTCATTTCTGAGAAGCTTTGACCTTCTATACTTCCAGTCAGACATTAAACGTATGTTACTGGGAAGCTAAAACCTGCTTTAACCTTAGAAAGCCCAGGACGGCTGGGGAATGATTACCTCATCGAGCACATTATGGAAAGAGCCCTGATGGCAGCTGGCGGGCACTCAGTCATTCTCACTTTACCAGCAGAGACGTTTAAACCCTCAGTTTCCAGCTGAGAGTCGACATTTGACTCAAACAGTTTGGTGTAAATTTGTGTTAAATTCCTGGTAAATATAAAGACATGATGTGAGTCAGGTTGATCCATTTTTTCAGCCGTGTTTATAACAGCTCTCTCTCTCCTCGTTCACAGAGCGGTATGATGGATAGATAGCAGGACAAGGAAGAGAAGATGTCGTTCTTCGGCATGGACTGTGTCAGGAAGAAAGAGGAAGGTATGTTTTTCAAAATCAGAATCAATATTCGAACATCATATCGCATTCTTGACCTTCATAAACGTCTCACTACAGGGTCATTTCAGTAGCTGTTTGAGAGCTCTCAATCATGTCACATGAGCGTTCTCAGCAGATTTGTTTGCTTCCTGTCGGTACAATGCTTGAATATGATGATATTAAACTATTGTATTTTTTAATAAGTAATTGGTAAAGTTTTGAATTACATGTTTAGAAAATAATTTAGAATTTGTGACAATTCAGTCACTCCGTCAGCTGAGGAAGGTCATGTGATATGATTGCTCCACAACAGAGACAGCAGAGACCTTATCACGATAGTGTCCTTGACATTTTTCAAGTTGACAATTGAAATTGAAAAATTACTTGTACCTTGAATCCTTGAATGTATTCAAATACCGCCCGAGCAGACAGAGAGTCTTTTGCAGGCTGTAAAACACGATGCGCATCGGCCGCTTTTCTGCTTTGAGTTGACGTTTTTTTAACTCGAGGCTCTTAGAGCGTTTCACCAAAATCGCGAGGCGCACAGAGCGGAAAGACACGAGGCAATCTGCAACACAAAAGCAGCTCGCACAAAGCGTCCCTCTCATTGAAAACAACTACAAAAAAGCCCCCAGCTGCTAAAACGTGCTCTGTCTGATCAGGCCTATAGATTTCACAACGTTTTGCTTCTTTGGGCTGTTGCAACAACCGAATTTCCCAGCTGGGGATCAATAAAGTACTATCTCATCTTATCTTACCTTATCTTAAAATGAGACTAATTTGACACGTCTATAACTATAGCTATAACTACTATAACTGTGTGCAAAAAGGCCACAGTACACAAGATACTAATTCAATATTGATAACTTAAAAATGAAAGTGTACTCAAACCTGACAGCACACAATTAGGAAAACTTTTGATTAGGGTTGCTAATTTAGATCCCTCATGCACGCTCTGATACTCGCAGAAACAGACACACACAAACACGCAACTAAAAAGGTGCATTTATTATTATCCTCAAACATAGCTACCTGTGGCACCGACAATCATACACACTGACATTAATACACTGTCCATTATGCACACGCTGGAGAATACAGCCATGTGGTCCAGCAGCAACATTAAGTAAATATTTACATATGTAACATTTACAGCCGACCTTTCTTTGATGGTCAGCACACAGAATTTTAATAAACATAAGATCCTGTCTGATCCTGAGGCCGGCGTGTTTGGAGATTTAAATAATTAATGAAGTCTCGCCTCGCCTCGCCTCGCCTCGTGCGTAAATGTACGAAGCACCTCTCTTCATTTTCATTTCTGCTCAAAAACAGCCAATACTTTAACAATAGACCGTCGAAACTTAATATAAAAAGGCCAGGCCTCCACCAGTCCTTATTATGTAGGAGACAGTTTGTCTACTGGGTTTGAAGAAATAGCAACTTCGACATGCTTGATGTGTGTTTCATGCAACTTTCCATGATAGAAACTAACGATCAGAACAGACTTTTAAACTCTTGTACATTAATCATAATGATTCCTTTCTGTCTTGCTGATCAGAGCTGGAGAGGAAACTACGCGCCAACGACCGCGAGTACAACCTCTCCTTCAAATATGCAGTAAGTACTGTTTTTCTTCACAAAAATGTCCTTTATAAAACAGAAGATGTACAGCGGATGCAGCCCACATACATATACACAAAACAATTTACTACAGTATGCAGTCAGGGCTGATATTTACAAGCTCTCCTGCTGGCTGCGTCTTGCTAATGGAGTGTCTGACTGTGATGAGGGGACTGGACGTCAGCCAAAGTCAACGCTGGTTTAATTTAGAAAAGGAAAATGGAAGGAAAATGTTAAACAAAGAAGTGTTTTTGCTCCACGACTCAGGATGAACAAGACATAATGAAAAGTTAAAAAAGTAGAGAAGGAAGTGAGAAATTGAAATGACTTGGGGATAATGTCTAATAGGAATTATTAAAATAACAGTAACTGTTAGTAACTTTTCAGCCACATGTTTGCTACATCAGATAGTTAAGGTAACAAATTGGTATAAAACCACTACTGAAACAGAAGAACTGACATACAGATGAACAAAATCCAAATTGTATGACAATAAAATAAACAAAGCTAACTGTCTAAAATGATATGTCCAAACTTTCACTTTAAATAAATGCACAAAACATACATAAACTGTACCATAAGAACATGTACAAAGACAAAAACATGCATATTGAAACCTGTGAGAATTTAAACTCAGAATATGAAACTATGAAAAACTTTTTCTTTGTTCATTTTTGTTTTTGGCCTTAAAAATCTTCCATACAACAAGTGGAAAATACCAAAAACGGGTGAAAAAACTCATTTTCCCTGCTTGTGTATTCAAACATACACAACCCGAACAACATTATCCAGTGTGTGTGGGTGGTGTTGTTAGTAAAGAGATCCAGATATGAAGAGGCATGTGAGTCAGAGTCCGGCTGCTCTCAGCTCTCAGCCTCCTGATAAGATCCACCTTGAACACACCAAACGCCTCCCACCGGGCCTCACAGTCAGGACGACAAACTTCTGCCTCAACGATTCAGCATATTACCAGACAAAGGGCTTCATTAGAATAAAAACATCTTTAACCCACATTTTTCTTACATATGGAGAATTTTTTCTATTAGGATCCTTACACTGCTAAATTTACAAAGAGTCTTCTTTGTTCAGAATCAAATTTTGGTCCATTAATTACGGTCGTAGGCACAAGGCTGCCGTGGTGATATTCAGTACAACATTTTAAACAACAGTTATACAAGCAGCAAATCATAGTAAAAAGTAATAATCAACCACAGATTATTTTTTGCTCCACCAACTCAACTAGTTCTGCAACTCAACTGAAACTGGACTTTTGTTGCCAAGCAACCCAAACATTCTCCTGCACTCTGTAGCTGTGTCCAAATCCAGGGGCTGCAGCCTTCGAAGGAAAAGCCTGTGTGGACCGTTAAAACCGATAAGAGACGGTCTGGTCTACCGAGCATTTCCTGTTTGCATCAACAGCTGTTCCCGCCCTCAACCTTGTGTCACCAAACGCTGCTCCTGTCGCCTAGCAACAGGTAGCTAGCAGGCTAACTAGCTAGCATAACTAACATCACGTAACTTAACCTATTATTTTAAAGGTGTAAGGTAATGTTTCAAGGTCCCTTTCGCTTTTTTAAACATGTGTCGCTAGCTATTCGATTGAGTTGAAACCAAAAACTTTAAAGCCCAGTTCAGATCAATGATTCAAAACAAAACAAAATCTTAATCAGTGTTACAGGTAACATTGTGAGCATGTTACTGCCACTGTCATCCACTTCTTTTTTATAATGATGACAGAAATCCAGCTCGTTAATTCATGTAACCTGGGCCTAATACTAAAGTTATATAGTATTAACGTAGAAGTAGTGGGGTATGTCAGTGTGTCGTTTCTATGGAGACGGTCAGCTGTGTCTGTGTGCGTGCCGTTGCGTTGCTTTGATGTGTACGGCCCAGTTTTAGAACGTTTACGATCAGATGTCGAGGGATTCTTTTGGCAGTTGCATCCAGTCTTGTTGCGAATCATTAATCTGAACTGGCCTTTACATTTAAAGTGTATTCCTCGGCCTTGTAAGAGTCCGCAATCTCATTGGAATTGGCACGCAATGAAACTCGGGATACTTTAGGGCCGTGAAGGATGCACCCGATGGATCCTTCGTGGCGTGGGAAAAGGAGGACACATTAGTCGAAGGTGTTCGACAGTCTTCGACGTGCTGCTGTGATGCAATCAGTCTTCAAATACGGCCTTCGAAGGCTGCAGCCCCTGGATTGGAACACAGCTTGTGTCCAGGTTACCACAGATCAGCAGTTTTTTATTATGTACATTTATTGTATTGTTTGTTTTAATTTATCATCAACCAGTGAAATAAGAGTCTGCTGTGTGATTCAGAGGTACCAGCCTAAACAATGTGGACATACACAGTCTGCTGTCATGTTCATTAACAGTATTCAGAATGCATGGCTGAGGCGGAGTGATACACAGAGTGAAAAGTCCCAGTGATGTTGTTCTCTGTATCACCACTCGTGGAATGCCTCTTGTAGATCAGATTACTTGGTATGAAGTCATTTAAAGCAGGGCAATGGTCGTCTTCAGCTGTACAAGAAGGCAAATAGTTGATTCTAAACTGAACACGTTCATGATTAGTAGGGGGACTGGGAGACAGTCACCATTCATTAAAATAATAATATACTCATTAAACTGTAACATTCACACTAACAATTTAACTATAAAAACAAGAGTAGTAGAGTGAGAGATGTCGTGGTCAAAACAAAAGACAAGGCAACATTACCAATTTTGTGATCAAGGCTTTTTGTTCCTGTTTTGATGTTGTTTTGGCCTCAGTTTCACACCAACATGACAGATCAGCATGTTTACAACCATCAGATCAGCATGTTTACAACCATCAGATCAGCATGTTTACAACCATCAGATCAGCATGTTAACAACCATCAGATCAGCACGTTTACAACCATCACAAAAAAACCAAGCTTTCTCCAACTCTGAATTTCACTGAATATAAACCTCTATGTTTTTTGATAAATTTTGACCTGTATTAATTTAACATCATCTTTTCCTACTTCTCTCCCAGACGAACGCCATCAAAACCTCCAAGTACAACTTCATCACCTTCCTACCTCTCAACCTGTTCGAGCAGTTCCAGAGGATCGCAAACGCCTACTTTCTGTTCCTGCTGGTACTCCAGGTGAGGGAAACAAACGCACATGCAGACACACTCAGGCAAGGCTACCATCCAACTGTCAAAAGATTTTGACTTTGATGATGGAAAATGTGTAGGTTGGTTGGTAAACCTACTGAAAAATGAGTGTTTATTTTACACAGTTGGTGCATTTTATGTGTTTATGTTGGGTTAATTAATAGTAAGTGAGACACCTATATCTGTGCTGAAAACATGTTATGTTACAATGCACAAAGAACATAAACCTTATATTAACATATATTGCACCAGGTTGTAGGAAGGCAGGTTAGTATAAATACTAAGAAGACAGTGACATTATAAAAAGACTTCACATTAATAAGTGCACCTTGCCCCCTCCCCATTACTATTAATGTTGGCAAGTTTGCTGTCTGAGTCTCCACTGTTCTGAAAGACGGGAGAAAGTTTGAAACTTTGTAGATATTATTAGTTACTAGTTATTTATAGCCATGAAAGAGAAGCTTCATTGCCAAGGGAGGATTTCAGAGCTGAGTGTACCACATTTCCTCAGGGGAGGAGGAGCAGCATTATGAATGATGAACATTTCAATGTATGGTAACATTTTCAAAATTTAACATGAGAATATCACAGTGATGATATAGAGGGGGTTTTTTTATCATGAATTTTGAGGGTGTTTTTATACAGTGATTCAAGTGGTCATGAGGCTGTTTGACCTGCCTGAACAGTACGAAACGTGAGAGAATCATTGCATTTAAATAGATACTTGATGCCTCAACTGTAAGGGACTTCTAAAATTGGTGTGTTCGATATAATCATTGATTATTATTGTGGTTAAAACTGAGACAATATTAAAAACATAGTTAGGCATTGTGGTGTTTTACATATTAGTCAGGACTCTGGACACTCAGCTTGACAAAGCTGGACAAACCAGAAGATGTGGTCACCGTTAGCTTAGCCCTGGTTAACGTTTTGAATGCTTAAACCTTTGGCTCATTTTCAAGTTAAGATAATGTTAAAGACAGACATTATACAGTATTAGTTTATTAGTTTATTTGACAAGGGCCGTGCACAACACAACTGTTGCTAGTTAGCTAGTTAACATCTGTGAGCAGGAAGTTCTAAAAAAAAAAAAAAAATAAGATACATCACAATACAAAGAAAAAGTTTTTAATTAGAATCTTGGTTTATTGGTACTCACATCAGGCAATGAGAGTGAGATGGGGGAATGTAACATCTGTTCCCTTCCATGTGACCAATGGTGTTCGCCAGGGCGGAATTTTGTCTCCTTTTCTTTTTGATATATACATGAATGATTTGTCTTTGATTTGAAATGCATGTGGTACAGGTTGTAGGGTTGGTGACTCACTAATTAATCACCTTATGTACGCAGATGATTTGGTCATTTTTAGCCCGTATAGTGCTGGTCTCCAACAGCTTCTGAGAATATGCACACAGTATGGTGCTGATTTTGATATAAAATACAATGCTAAAAAGAGTAAGATCATGACCGTCAGAAGTAGAGAAGACAGACAGTCAACCTTCCCTGACTTCTATCTGTCTGGCACTGCACTCAGTGTGTGCAGTGAGATTACATATTTGGGCCATATTATCGTAAATGACCGGGATATCTATAGGCAGCGTCGGAAGCTGTATTTCAAGCGAACATGCTGTGTCGTAAGTTTAGCATGTGCTCTGTATCTGTGAAGATCTCACTCTTTGGAGCGTATTGTACACCTTTGTATACTGCCTACCTGTGGTGTTGTTATAAACAAGGCAGCATTAGGAAACTCACAGTGCCTTATAATGACGGCATGAGGCTGCTGCTGAGAGCTTCAAGGAGCTCCAGTGCAAGCCATATGTTTGTCAGTATCGGGGTCCCTACCTGCTCTGCTGTTTTACGTAACCTGTTGTTTAGATTTATGTGTAGGGCATCGGAGTCAGAAAACAACTTAATCGCTGTTCTGGCTAACCCTGTACGCAGTTCTGTCAGATTTTCTTCCAGACTGTGGAACCATTGGCGAACATGTCTGTATGTTAGACACTGAACATTGTGGAAGGCTTTGTATTTTATTTTTTGTGTGTGTGTCTGTTTTGGATCCCCCTGGGTCTGAAATAAAGAATAAAGAAACAATTAAAAACGATACAAATGAACTAAGTGTTTCACAAACAGTGTTTGACATAAAGACAACATACATTGCAAAGCTACATCTCCTTCTCTCCATGTTGAAACACGGTTCTTTTACAGTTTTACAGTTAGCTGACAAGGATAGATACCCGTGCTTTTATCGCAGCAGCTCCTAGACTGAGATAACAGCCACACCTGGACCCCCAAACACATCATTTATATATGCCCTATGATGTATTAAGATAAGATAAGATAAGATAAGCTTTATTGTTTATTTATTATTTACTTGTTACAGCAGCTCATAAAACAGGCAAATTAAATTAAGTACTCAAGTAATCAAAAAGACAAAACCAAAAAAAGATTCTTTTTAAAAACATAAATAATAACAGTAACAAAATGATTAACAAACTGCTCACACTATGTACACATCTTTCCTTGTCGAAATAAGCAGGGGTTATTTTCCTGCACAGAAAATAGTGCAGTCAATATTGCACAGTGTAGCAGAAAGTATTTGCACAGAATTATTGCATGGCATGATGAACTATGTGTGGAAGGGAGAATATGTGTAATTGTAGTACGAATGTTGATGATAGTTACAGTGCAGTTATTACATTATAATGAGGTGTTATAGAGTCTGACAGCAGCAGGTATGAATGACCTGCGGTAGCGCTCCTTCTTGCAGGGTGGGTGTCTCAGTCTGCTGCTAAAGGAGCTGCTGAAGGCCCCCACCGTCTCATGCAGGGGGTGAGAGGGGTTGTCCATGATGGATGTCAGTTTTTAACATCCTCCTCTCACCCACCTCCTGTATAGAGTCCAGAGGACAGTCCAGGAAAGAACCGGCCGACCACTGCATTATTGTATTAAAACAGATTGTGTTGGTACAAAGATTACAGCGGTGGAAATTGGATTTAAAATGTATCAGCTGCTAGATACCTTTCATATTGATCATGTTAAGTTGTGGTTAACCTCAGCGATACATTTCATTGCCTGCCTTTCACACAATCTGTAGATCAACGTGAAAATAGAACAGTTCTCATTTTCTCTTGAGCCACATGAAATTGATTGATTGGGATTCACTGTTAACACGCTCGCAAACACGCAAAGCAACGTGACACGTGCACATGCTGCCCTGTCTCACAATGAAGCTGAGTGTGCTGAACAAACAGGATATGGACGAATCAAGTGCAATGAGATTAAGGAAGTGTAATATCCAGCACAGGAAATTGCCTCATCGTGTGCAAAACCAACAACAGGCATGTTGCACCACAGAGGTTGTCTGCTGTGACTTCTGTGCTGACGGGAAAGGAGGAAGTTGAGCAGTTTAAATGAATGATATGCAACATTTTAATGCATTTTCTCAGGAGTAATGATCATAATTACTTTTTATGCATTAAAATCGAGCAGAGAATGAGAGATTAAAATGTTCACACCAGCAGCTAAGCAGCTGTTTCTCATCACATGGCTTACTTTCAACAAATTTTGTTCAATCAGGAAATGTGCTTTTGAGATATCCTGCTGAATAACAAATACAGAAGAACCATTTTGGGACAGAACTAACTGCTCTGGTGGATATAATTCCATGAGCCAATATCAATAATGTCTGCAGTCTACGAAAAACTTGTCCAGTAAACACTCGGCTTCTGGATCTACTCAAAGTAGATCTACTCAAAGGGGTTAGGGTTACAAATGTAGTTTAAAATGTGTTTATTATGGTGGTGACTTTAGTTTTTATAAAAGTATTGGAATTCTTTTTAAACGTACTTGAGTATGTTTGTTTGTTTTTAACTTAAAGGGGGATTCACCCCTAGAAAAAGTCAGTCAAAGCTGGTGTTCTCTGTAATCAATAGAAGCAATAATATTTCAAATTAGCACCATAGCTGTGGAGAAAGTTGAACAAACAGCTCGTGGTTTCGCCCATTCAACATTCCTACAACACCCAGCGTGCATTGCGCCCCTCCCTCTGAAAGGAACCGGCCAGCGAGACTGTTGGAGTGAAATACTACCGTTTAGCTACAGGCAACGGCTCAGAGCGGTACAGAACTCTACAACAAGAATATACCGTTGGATCGTGTAAAAACTCTTCAGGTCTGCAGTCTACATTTCAAAACTGACGATTTTGAATGAGACATGACATCGGAGGTGGGCATCCTATGAGGAAGTGTAGTTTAGCGAGCTCCCTGGCCTCCGTTAGATGACGCGTTTTACGTAGTCTGGAGGAGGTTTTCCAGGGCCCATTGGAGAAGCAGATAGTGTCCTCCAAAGGCACAGAGGGAAATTGCATTTTTTCCTACCATAATGGCATTAGCTCTCCGTAATAGCATGATAGGACTGAGGTTGAAAATCGGGGGAACTCTATCTTTCATTGTTTCTCCACATTTTCTTTCCTGTCTCTCCCTGTCACAATTTTGATCTGTAGTCTGGTTACTTTTCAGTTTTTACGCACGACTTTATATGCAAAAATGAACCTAAACTTTGATGAAATAAAGACACCTTCCTCTGTGTGTGTTTTCTTCAGGTGATTCCTCAGATCTCCTCTCTGTCCTGGTTCACCACTGTCGTGCCTCTGGTCCTCGTGCTGTCAGTCACCGCTGCCAAGGATGCCACTGATGATATCGTAAGCAAACTCCCTAAACTTGTTTTGTGTGGCATTGCATCACTTTGATTTTTATAGATTCATTTTTATAGACATCACGATCACTTATACTATAATATTGATTCATGATGAATGTAATGCATGTAGAAGCAGGTTTCACTGCAGACTTTACAGCCTGGCAACTGTTGAGCTTCCCTAAAGTTTTTAAATGTATTATTAAGTCTGATCTCTACAAAATATATTGATTACAAGAAGAGATGCTTTATAGCTCATCTGAGCACCCTGCCTGTGATGGGGGAAAAAGTTCACCATATCAGTTTGTGAACCACCGGCTTCAGACGAAGTATGTTCACCTTTTCCTGACATGTAACCTCTTCAGGTCGTGTCCACAGAGGTTACGCTCTCTGAAAGGCAAAAGGTGGAGATGGCATGAGGTTGTTAGAACGTCAGTGTGGATGGGAGTGTTGATGGTTGAGTTAACAAAAACTGGTCAGTGTTTACCAACGGTCAAATTGGATTTCTGTATGAACCGCATGAAGCTTAAAGCTGGGGTAGACTCACCTCACGATCAGTGTGTGCACAGGCAGAGTGTGTGCATGTAGGAAAGTCGGTGGTAGACAGGCAGGTCTAAATTAACTGATTGTACAGACTTGTTACGGTCCTACAAATGGCACTGATTTTAGTGAGCATTTTATTTATTGATTGTGTCAGGATAGAGTTTTCTTTCAAATGTCACACAAGTACTCCACAAAGGAATTGCCTTCTGAACCTTTAACCAAGTAGTTTCCCATTTTCCTAAACATGGCCACACTTAGCCATAAAGGGCACCGAATCCCTTACTGCTGGGGCGCATGTCCATGTGCATCTCTTCATTGATAGAGTCCTGTTTGTGCATGTGTGTGTGTGTGTGTGTGTGTTTGTGCATGTGAGTTAAAACACTGAATTTGCCCTCAGGGATTAATAAAGTATATCTTCTTAAATTTTCCAGCTCATCCAGAAGAAATTTTCCCTCAAATCTAAAGTGAACTAACCTAAAGTTATCGAAACAATATATCCGCTCATCATTTGTACAAACAAACCAAGAACTGTGTGTTATTTCATGTTATCTCATGTTGCTCACAATCACCATTTACGCTCTGACTGTGGGAAAAACATCAGCAGTCTCAAGTACAAAACACGTTATCTCGTTTTCAGTGTTGAACCTAACACACATCTGTCCGTTAGCACAGGCGGTAACCTGTTTTCTCAGCCTCAAAATAAGGTTGTCTTAGCGACTGTCTGTCTGTTTGATTAATGTTTGATTCATGCACATTTTAACCAAAGACTGTATAAAAAGATGGACAACATGGCAGCTCCCTAAAAGTAATGCCAAACCCTCTCCATCGCCCCCTGTTGACTGGCTGCAGTATAGGTCACCAAGCCTGCCTCCTCCATGTTAACAGATGGGACATGAGTCAAATAAATTTTGTCAAACATGGTTGTTGTCTTTATATTTAGTTCTTATCATGCTGATTCACATCCAAGTGTTCATTTTTCTGACAAGTTTATTTTTGATTAGTTATTTGATGCTGTCAAAATGATGATTGACAGCTCTGTTGACAAATACGGCTCCTGCAGCCGATCAGTTCCGGGTGAGCAGAGCGGAGGACGATCCGCGAGTGGAAACGTAACTAAAACAATCACTACAGTCATTGACGTTTCTATACCTGTGAACGTTAACCTCAGACCAACACAGAGAAGCTGTTAAACTGCTGTTTTTCAGTGAGTTAAGTGTGTGTTTGGGTTAGCGGAAGTGACTACGGCAGCGCCACCTGCCAATCTCCACAGCGCAGACTCTGGCTCCATATGACGTCACCATCGCAAGATGGCAGCACCTATCACGGGGGTTATTTTGGCACCACTTTCGTACAATGGGAGCAGATGGAGATGCCTCGGCCATCTATGTATACACAGTCATTGATTTTGACCTGTACATGGGGTTTAATCAGTCCATCCTCTCATGACTGCAGTATGTTCAGAACGCTGCTGCCAGATTTTTAACAGGTACACGAAAGCGCGAGCATTTCTGCCCCATACTCGCCTCCCTCCACTGGCTCCCTGTTAGTTTTAGAATAGATTAAAAAATTTTTTTTACCAGTTTTTAAGTCACTCCATGAATCGGCTCCCTCATATTTATCAGACCTTTTGATCTCTTATACCCCAGCACGAGCACTAAGGTGCTCTTAGCAGTGCCTGCTGGTGGCCCCTTGGGCTCAGCAGGGACTCGGGGGTGGCCGCGCCTTTTAAGCTGTGGGCCCCCATTTGTGGAACAAACTGCCTCCTCCAATCCCAAGTGCCAACTCAATTAATTCCTTCAAGCATCAGTTCAAATGCCACCTCCTTAATTTGGCCTTCGAATTCAGTTAAAGCATCTTTAAATGTTTGTTTTTATATTTGTTTTTTTACTTTATTAATTGTTTTTTGTTCATTTTTTATACTTGTCATCGATCAACATCATTTGTTGTCATTTTACTGTTTTATTTGCCACTGTCTGTGAAGCACTTTGGTCAGCTCACGTTGTTTTACAGATACATTTGAGTTGACTAACCTCCGTCAATCTTATACTGCACTTTCTTTTCCATGATTTCAATACCAATCTTGGCAAACAGACACAAATGATAAAAACATTTGACTCTCTTCAATATTCACTTTTTTAGTTATTAGCTCTGTTAAGTTGTTGCTCAACAAACTGTTTCATCAGTCACATTTGTAAAAAGGTTGTGATGTTGACATAAAATGATGTCATTTAGATAGACTGATTAAGAAATAACAAAAATTCCCCTCAGACCAGGGTCACACCTTCTTCACTGTTTGACCTACACCGCCTGTTCATGAGGAAGTAGATTTTGTTAAAGGTCAAACTGTTTGTCTTTTCTTTAATCCTTGTAGGGGAACTGTAACAGAACAAAATGCCTCCCAAAGACAATTAAAAGTAAAACAGATTTTCGTTTCATTTGTCAAGGTCAACTAAACAAATGGTTGTATGTGAGCGTGGGTGTGACACCTAATATTTTAATGCCAAACCACCAAGAGGAAATGAGTGTTGTCAGGGGTTAAACATTGGCTGGAGGAGAACAGGGCTCCTTTTGTTTGTCAGTGGTGGCGATCCTGAACGGTCCCTGCCCGCCGGTACCCATCTGTTCCCAGAGTGAAGTCACAGGGAGGGTACAGGCTCGATTTGATCTCAGCAGGCTCACAGCAACTCAACACTGACCATGTATGGCAAACGTGGACGACCTTGCAAAACAAAAGCTGAAATAACTGACTCCTGGGTGGGGAAAGCTGCTGTTAACGGAACGTTTTCACAAGCTATGGCCTACTGAGCTATGTCAGCCTTAATAATGCTACAGTTTTTGGTAGGGTTACGGATAGGTCTTAGTTTTAGCGACAGAGAATTTTGTCATTTAAAACCTCTTACAGGCTCAGACAAAACAGTGTACAACACATCCAAATTATAGAAAGTTAAATTATATAAACTGCCTCTATTTCTCTCACAATATTCCATCTTAAGCCCTCATCAGTCTGGTTTCAGACCTAAGCATAGTACCATGTCTGCTGTAACATTAGTTGTTAGTAACATTGTCTCTAACATAGATGAGAAGAAGCATTGTGCTGCTGTTTTTATTGACTTGTCAAAAGGTCTCAATACTTGACACATTGAATATTGGGTTTGACTCTGTTGCATGCAAATGGTTCCAGAATTACCTTTCTGATAGATCAAAGCCGGAAATATCCAATCAGAGTTTTTACCATTAGCAAAGGAGTTCCCCAAGGATCAGTTCTGGGCCCTGTCTTAGTCACAATTTATATTAATAACATTGTTTCTTTAATAACTGACTGTAATCATCTTTATGCTGATGGTGCTATTTTGTTTTGTGCTGCTGTTGAGAAGCTACAACTTTATTTTAATATTCTGCAGAATGCACTTCTCAGCCTTAAACTGGTACTAAATGCTAGCAAAAACAAAATGTATGCTTTTTTCAAGATCAAGAGATTCAGATTTTAACAGTCTACACCTATCCACACTGAATGGTCGCAGCATTGAAAGCGTCTCAGTATATAAATATCTTGGTATCTGGCTGGATGAATCATTCACATTTAAACACCATATTGAAAACCTTATTAGCAAACTGCAACAAAAACTTGGTTTAGTGTACAGAAACAGATCTAACTTCCTTATTAACTGTAGAAAAGTTATAACCACATCAGTCCTTCTGTCAGTCCTAATTTATGGTGATATAATGACACGCTGCTGCTTCCACTCTCAAATCCCTGGACTCAATTCATCACTCTGCTCTTAGATTCATTTCCGGAGATCCCTACAACACTCATCATTGTATCCTGTATAACAAAGTTGGCTGGTCTTCTCTAACACAGAGGCGTGATAAGCACTTGTATCTTTGTATCTATAAATCATACATATCATCCATGCTGAACTGGACCACTGGAACCTGCAAAACTCACTGTACTGACTGTCTCATGCTTCAAGTCCCTCGCGTTTACTCTGAACTTGGAAAATCCGCCTTTACTTTTTGTGCTCCAAACATGTGGAATCAATTACAACACACTCTCAGGATCGACACTCTAATTTCTCTCGGACAAATGAAGGATCTCAAACCACGTCACCTCAGCTTGTGAATGTTTTTATTAATTGCTGTGTTTTGATTACTTTAATTGTGTCGTTTTCTAGATCTCGACATCATTGTAAATGAAGGAAACCTCAATGATTTCCAGGCTTAAATACAGGTTTAAATGAATGAATCAAAAAAAGGGAAAATATGCCTGTCCCTGCTGCTTGGGGGCCCAAGTTTATAATGTAGCCTTCAGATGGATGTTTCCATTTGCTGAGCTAATAAAACAGTATTGATTAAAGGTAATTTAAAGGGCTCTTACATAAACAAACTGCAAGATATAGATATGACTCTGGATGACCCATCAGTTTCACAGTTAGAGAACAAAAACAACAGTATAAAGGCCTGTGACCACTAACGGTGTTTTTTGCGCTGGCAACGCCCACAACCACAACTTCAGAGCACTTCTCACTAGCACTTACTGTTGCTAGGTAACAGAAGTTCCACTTCCCTTGGTAGTGACCGTTAAGTCTGTTTTAAATCACTCTGTGTGCTTAATATTTGCTTTTATTTAAGGACATTGATTGGTCGGTGAGGGAGAACTGACATTGATGAGCGCAGTGATGCTCCAAAAGCTGAACCATTTTTAACTGAGAGCGCTGTGAGCACAACAACAGAAAGCAATGCAAAATACAATGTTAGTGGACACAGGCCCTAACCATGCCGAACCATGAAAGTTGGTGATTAGGCCTACTAAAGGGAAACCACATGCCAGGACTAAATAATGATGCAGTTATTAAATTAAGTTCATGGGGCGCTGGTTCAGCTCAGTGGTTAGATTGCGTATCCCATGTTCAGAGGTTACAGTCCTCATTGTGGCAGCCCTGAGTTCAACTCCCACAATCGGCCCTTTGACACATGTCATCCCGTCTCTCTCTTCCCCTGTTTCCAACACTATCCACTGTCCTCTCTATTTCAATAAAGGCGTAAAAGGCATAAAAATTAAGTTTCTTGTGGGATTTAAAAACTCTTTGTTTGTTTGTGTCTTCTTTCCAGAATCGCCACAGGAGCGACAATCAAGTCAACAACAGAAAAGTTGAGGTCCTTATTGATAGAAAGTAAGTTTGTTCATGTGCTATGAATTGTTGGGCAAACACTTGTGAACATATATGAAAGCTTCAAGTAGCTACATCCTGTATTTTATATATTTGTAAGGGCAACATCAGAGTCATTTCACTTTTCTGTACAGGTAGGAGTTCCTCAGGGAATCTTGGTGGTGCCTTTTAAGCTTTGTTATAAAGATCCTCAAAAAATCTTATCAAGTCATCCTGTCTGCTTGTTTCAACTCTAAAAGTGAAATAAAGCCATGTCCAAATCAAGCATACCTCACAGTTTTGAAATAGCAGACATCAAGTCAACAGGATATAAAACAAGTGCTGCCCACCATCCTGCATCTGCTTCCTGTTGCTTTACTAGAGAGCGTTTGTCGCACACAAGGAATACAGGGATGGGTGAAACACAGGAATATGCACTACAAATATCAGAGGAAGGTCAGAAGAAGAAGTAAGCAGTGGGCTTGTCTATTACCAGAAGAATTTAAAGTCATTAAAAGTGAAAGTGGGCTTCAAATATGTATTTTCAAAGTACTAATTCCCTAACTGACGCCTGGGTTGGGAGGCTGCTTCTCTTGAAACTCTCTATTATTGACAGAAAGATAATACAGGAAACTGACAGGAACATTCAGTGAAGGAAGGTGACTAATAATAGGATGACCTTGGTGTTCAGGGCTTATTTACAGTTTATTTTCTGCCACTCCTTGAATGAAAGGGAAAAGAATACCTTTCCTCTGAACTCTACTGCACACACACACACACACACACACACACACACACAGCCCAAACATCCACTTATCAGCCTGTTTCCTGTTCTCAGACTGCGGAGCGAGAAATGGATGGACGTCCAGGTGGGAGACATCATCAAGCTGGAAAACAACCAGTTTGTCACTGTGAGTAAATTGTTGAAAATATAACCTTCAGCCTACTTCACTCGTTTCTCCATTTCCCACTGGATGTCACCTCTATTCATCTCTATTTACAGTGCTTTCATAGTGTTTTTGTTGGGCCTCTGTGCCGCATTAGTCATCTGAATTCATGATTTCCTGTGCGTTTTTGCATTTTTTAACCCTTTTGTCTTTCAGTTCTTTTTTTTACTTAATGGCGTGAGCTCAATCCAAAAGGCAGCTGGACAGTTAGGACTGAAGAATCCTGTCGGATGAGCGGTCAAACGCCTTCAAGAAGTTCAACCAATTCCAATTGCCTTTTGGATTCAGCAGAATCTGTCTCATCTATTGATCACTGATTGACAGCAATGTATGCATGTGTGATGCTGTATTTTCAGGCCGACCTCCTGCTGCTCTCCAGCAGTGAACCTCTCAACCTGGTGTACATCGAGACAGCAGAACTGGATGGGTTAGTGTATTTTTTTGTGTAGTGCCATGCATCATCAGATATGTGATGAATAATCTGTAATTTATTTATGCTTCATCTTGTCTCTCTTCTTCCTGCTCACTATTTTTTCCTTCTTTCCTCCTTCGTTCTCCTCCTTCTTTTTACCCCCAATGTTTTCCTCCTCTCCTCCTCTTCCTCAGAGAGACTAACCTGAAGGTGAGACAGGCCCTCCCTGTGACAGGAGACCTGGGAGATGATATTGAAAAACTGGCAGACTTCAACGGTGAGATGAACTGTACTACAGGGCAACCAACTGCTGCAAGTAAAAGCATGCAGAAAAGACAATGCCCCCTCCCCTTCCTATTGAGTCTGTGAAACCTTGTTACATAACAAAAATATGTAGGTTAGTGCAAGCAGAAAGAACAAAAATCCAAGTCTGGCCATCTTGAGAGTTGCTCTGCTAAAGCTGTGCCAATACATTTTTGGTTTGTCTGAGCACCAGCATCCATTTTTTTTTGTGCAGCCGCTTCTAGTTGAGAATCTGTTTCTCCTGTGTCCCCCTTAAAGGCGAGGTGCGCTGTGAACCCCCCAACAACCGCCTCGACCGCTTCACAGGAACGCTGACCGTCGCTGATCAGAAATACTCGCTGGACAACGAGAAGATCCTGCTGAGAGGCTGCACCCTGAGGAACACCGAGTGGTGCTTTGGCCTGGTGCTGTTTGGAGGTGGGACGGACTTTCACAGACACTCATTATGAGGAAGGAGTGAAAATGATCAACTTGTACCCCTTTTAAAAAGAGATGGATGGATTCAAAATACACAGAGACTGTTTTGAATGAACATCTTTCAGCTCTTGCATGTTCCTCTTCCTGCAGGTCCAGAGACGAAGCTGATGCAGAACTGTGGGAAGAGCACGTTCAAGAGGACCAGTGTCGACCGTATGATGAACGTCCTCGTCCTTTGTGTGAGTTTTATCTGATCTGAAAATGCCCAGCTGTTAATTATTTAACGACAAAAGTCCTTTGTTTGTTGATCCCCTGATAGGGTTGTCATTGAGGCTGTCTGTAAAACCTCATCCAATTTAACTCAGCAGAAAAGGTTTTCTGATGACGATGTTTTGACATCATGTTTCTGAAAACTTTCCATGCAGATTTTCGGTTTCCTGGCCTTCATGTGCACCATCCTGGCGATTGGAAACTACTTCTGGGAGATAAACGAAGGAGCGCAGTTCACCGTTTTTCTACCCAGACAAAATGACAACAACGCTGCCGTCTCCGCCTTCCTCACATTCTGGTCCTACGTCATCATCCTCAACACCGTGGTGCCTATCTCCCTCTACGTTAGGTAACAATGCACAAAGAAAAATGTTGGTGTTGGTTCGTTTTAAAGGAACATCCAGTGAGAATAGAGCTAACACTTCCTGTAAACACTTCCTGTGTCTTCGTCTTTCTGCAGTGTGGAGATCATTCGGTTGGGGAACAGCTTCTACATCGACTGGGACAGGAAGATGTACTACTCGCGCAAAGACACCCCCGCCGAAGCTCGAACCACCACGCTGAACGAGGAGCTCGGTCAAATCAAGTACGTCTTCAGCGACAAAACAGGGACGCTCACCCAGAATATCATGGTGTTCAACAAGTGCTCCATCAACGGCAAAACCTATGGTAAGAGTCATGTTGCCTGCAGCTGTGGAGCCGTCTTCTGTAATATTTTTTTGTCTGTTACTGTTTCTCCTCTTTACATTTTTCCCACAGTGTCAGTCGGCTGATGTTGTATTTACGTGCCTTCTCTCTGCAGGTTGAGAGATTTGAGTTCACATTTCGATCCTGTTACTGGTCTGTTTGTGTTTTGTGGCTCTAAACATGCATTTCATACATTTTCTTTCTCTCCTTTCCAGGGGATGTTTTCGACTACACGGGTCAGCGACTAGAAATTACAGAGGTGAGTCTGTGATTCAGCAAGTTGACACACATCCATGGAAAATTGTGTCATCTTGTTGTGTGTTTATACATTTTCTTCTATTACAACAGTGTGTCATCTAAGAGCCAATGGATTTAACTCTACAGATGCTTAATCAGTAACTAATAGGGGCTTTCAGAAAACACAAAAAAAGAAGTAACACATTGTTCTTCCTCTCTCCCATCAGGATACAGAGACGGTGGACTTCTCCTTCAACCCGCTGGCTGACCCTCGCTTCATGTTCCACGACCACGCCCTGGTGGAGGCAATGAAGCTGGAGAACCCAGAGGTCCACGCCTTCTTCAGGCTGCTGGCCCTGTGCCACACCGTCATGGCCGAGGAGAAGAAAGAAGGTGAGGGGGGGGATTAAGGGTTTCATCATGAGGGAGTGAGACACAGCATTGTCTTGAACAAAGTCGTTTTAGAGAAGAGCAGAACATTTTATTACCCAGTGGATTCATGCAAATCTCAGTCCAATAAAAGCACAAAGTAAAATGTTTCAGCTTTTTCTGAGCCAACAAAGTAAAAAAACTGCAGTTCCTTCAGTGGCCACTTGAGGCTTTGCCAAAAGTGAGTCATCAGATCCCCGATGTTAGAAAGCCAAACTTACAGTATTAAACATGTTTACAGCTTTTGTCATTTATCTATCAATGACAACAGTGTGGGAGGGCTTATATTTATACAACTCACCTTGTTACCCAGTGGTGGATGAAGTACCTGAAAGCCAAACACTAAAACTATCAAACCAGAAAATGACTTTGGAAGAAGTGAAAGTCGGTCATTCTAATATTACTTAAGTAAAAATCTTAAAGTATGTGATATAAATTGTTCTTAAGTATTGAAAGTAAAAAGTACAAGTAAGTGAATTTAGAGAATTTATTTAGAAATGTAAACCACCTTAAAAAGTGGAGTCACCCTTTTGGTGAGAATTACCTTCTTAAACTTCGTCTTCGTCACCACCGTCATCTTTCACCGGAGTAGCTGGTGGCGACACCGTTTCTGTTTCTGCCTCGATCATGTGTCAAGTATCACCGTCGAGTGCTAGCCTACTCACGTAGTTGCTACTCGCTTGCATCTGACAACTTTGAAATCCCTTGTTGCACGTTTCTTCTTCTTCTTCTGCTTCTTCTTTGAGGTTTTTATGTCAGTTGACACCCACGATGTTGCATGACTGCCACCCTCAGTTTTTAACCTCTCCGTTTCTGTTCATTTAAATCTGTGTTTTCTGTAAAAATAAAACTAATAGACCACTAAATTTCTCCTGATTTTACTTTGAGTAACAAAGATTCTAAGGTGAAATGTATCGCAGTAAAAGTATACATTTTATTTTGGAATTTCATCGGAGTAAAAGTTTGCGGAAATATTAAACGTTGACATGTACCCTGAGCAGTTGGGGGATTCGGTGCCTTGCTCAAGGACACCTGGCTACCAGCCCCGATTCCATGCTTGGTCCGTACCAGGATTTGAACCAGCCACCCTCTGGTTCCCAAACCAAGTCCCTACAAACTGAGCTGCCGTCTACCCTGAAAAGTAATGCATGATTAAGAGCATGTTTGGTTTGAGTGACAGGCAGATGTCACTAGCTGTCTTCTGTCAATAGCTGTCAATAAACCCCTGAGTATCCAGCCTCTTGTCCAAATATGGTCACTTCTGGCCCCAGAAAACAAGATGGCGACAATCAAAACGCCAGATTCAAGGCCTCAAATCTGTAGTCACTTTGGCTACTTCTTACTGTACATGCAGCCTATGGTTTTCTGTTTGTAAAAAAGCAGGAAGGTTCTAGAAATGACCAGCTTTACTTAATCATTCAGGCATAACTGGTATTCCTCTTTCTCTGCTGACTAATACATATCGTGTTTTTCTCCTGCAGGTGAGATCTTCTACCAGGCTCAGTCTCCAGATGAGGGAGCGTTGGTCACAGCGGCCAGAAACTTTGGATTCGTCTTCCGCTCACGAACACCGGACAGCGTTTCCATCGTGGAAATGGGACAGCAGCGCAGCTACGAACTCCTCGCCATCCTGGACTTCAACAACGTCCGCAAGAGGATGTCTGTCATAGGTATGAAAACTTATTGTTTGGAGTAAAGGTTCAAATTTGGAGTGATTTAAAATATAGACTGCTGCTGTAATGTATCTTTATGTGTGTCTTTATAGTTCGCAGTCCAGAGGGGAAGCTGTCTCTCCTCTGTAAAGGTGCCGACACAATCATCTATGAGCGGCTGCATCAGTCCTGTAGCAAGCTGATGGACGTCACTACAGAGCATCTTAACGTCAGTAATATTTCTATAAGTATGTGTGTCTCTCTGTGTGTGTGTGTGTCTCTGTCTCTGTGTGTGTGTGTGTGTGTGTCTGTGTGTGTCTCTCTGTGTTCATTCAGGAGACAACCAGAAGAAACCTTGTGCGTGCCTTTGTGTTGGTTCTTCATCATGTGTGAAATGTGTTTATGTGTACAAAGGTCATCCGAGTGTGCATGTTCTCCGTCTAGCTGTGGATATAGTTTGATGAAGTCTACAGAAGGCCACAAGCCCAACGTTTCCCCCGACAGAGCACATAAATCTTTTAAATAAACATATATAAAGTTTTCTCTTTAAAGCAGCTGTGAGGACATTTCAGAAGCAGTATGACTAGTGTCGTAAACATCTTGATCTAAATAGCACCAGCATTGTTTTTGTAGCAGATAAAAGAAAGATGCAGCTTCTTTATAAAACTATTGCATCTCCCGTTTTCTTGTTTAAACACAGCTGATTGCAGGATGTGAAGCAAAGAATGTATTTGTTTATTTGTGGCTGTTACGGCCACAAAAAAGGAAATGTTTGGCTCACCATGTGGCCAGTAACACATGGAGAAGGACACCATAACCGAGTACAAGTTTCAAAAAGATAAGGAGTTTTTATTTACGAAGAAACAATACTTTGATAATTACCAAAACTATGGGAGTCTGGAGGTCCGGCCAAAAAGAACAGAAGGAGTGAGGAAGTCTGGGCCAACCACACAATGGGCCGTAGGACCCTGCTCTCCCCCCCCTAACCTAGTAAAAGTTCTAAGTTAACTAAACTGGAAAGGAAGCCACGAAACTAGACTACCAGACCTCCAGCATCAAAAGGAAAAAAAAAACCCAAAGTAACTAGCATGGTGTGCAGGCTTGCAGGATCAGGGAGAGAGACTGAGCTCCTGCTCCCGCCTCCCTTATATAGGAGGGGCAGGGCCAACAGCAATCAAGCCACCTGAGGGAAAAGAAAGCAGAAGGGGGAGCGCGTAACACCCCCACCCTTAGTTAGTGATTACATTTTTTTTTTTTACACACACACAAAAAAAAAACAATAATCACAAACAATACTCCCTATGAGTGCGACAACGCATCAGCTACCACATTATCCCTGCCACGGAGATGTTTTACATCAACATTGAAGGCTTGCAAAAAAACACTCAAAATTATCAACCTCTGATTTGTATTGCGCATTCTGTGCAAAAACACAAGAGGGTTATGATCAGTTAAGATTGTAACCGGAACGTTAGATGAATATAAGATGAATGACCTTAATATGCCGACAGTTTTATTACCATTAACTTAATGGTTTGGACAACTAACAGATACAGTTGCTTGGAAATTGTAATGGGCATGGGTCCATTATATTTCCTGGTATTCTCCCCCTGCTTCCTTTGAACTGTCTAATGTACAGCTGCACTGTGAAAATATCATCCATCCATTATCTATACCGCTTATCCTGTTCAGGGTCGCGGGGGGGCTGGAGCCTATCCCAGCTGTCATTGGGCGAGAGGCGGGGTTACACCCTGGACTGATCGCCAGTCAATCACAGGGCTGACACACAGAGACAGACAACCTTTCACGCTCACTCTCACACCTACGAGCAATTTAGAGTCACCAGTGAACCTAACGTCTTTGGACTGTGGGAGGAAACCCACGCATGCACAGTGAGAACATGCAAACTCCACACAGTAAGGCCCACTATGTCTGAACCAGGATTCAAACTATGAACCTTCTACCTCTGAGGCAGCACTAACCACTGCACCGCCGTGCAGCACTACTGTGAAACTTCACAGAGGAAAATGTAAACAAAGGGTGAAGTGCTGTAAATCACTTTGTCAGGATTGGACTCAGTGACAGCAGTGAAAGGTGTTCAGAATAACAATATCAGGCGCCGGTTTAGCTCAGCGGTTAAATCGGCGGACAAATACAGAGGCTACAGTCCTAGATGCGGCAGCCCCGGTTCAACTCCCACCCTCGGCCCTTTGGCGTGTGTCATCCCCAATCTCTTCCCCTGTTTCTAACACTATCCACTGTCCGCTCAATAAAAAAGGAAAAGAAAAACAATATCTGAGAGCCAAAAGTCCAGATGATGGTCTGGTTTACTTCTGTTGGTCATATAAAGAGAAAAACAAAAGCTGAAACGTGTTCGTTCATGACCGACATTAAATTGAGTCATACATGATTCTGTGAGTGCCGGAGCTTTTGTTTTCTAGTTTTATTTTCTACCGTGCACCCGAAAGGCTATTTTGAAACATAGTTTGGAGCTGTGCGCGCTTATACTGCTGTATTCGGTCATATAAAAACACAATATTAAATTTGGACTGTTTCAAAACCAGTTAAATATTCCTCATAGTATGTTAAAAATGCTTGAGCTAGGATATTTGTAAGGGACTTTTTCCATTAACAAATTTATGCACATTTAGTGTGGATTGTGTGTGTGACTTTAGATACACACTACAATGCCCAGGTTAAATACGGACATTTCAACCGGTGCAGCAGTTTGTCTGACAACAATAGAGCTCTATTGTGCAGAAGAATGAACTAAATTTAGCTTTAAATAAACAGACTTTCCTGTATTTCTCTCCACTTCTCTTCTCTTCTTAGTTCTCCTATTTATTTCCTCTCTTTATTTTTATAATGTTCAGCTCATAGAAAGGATGAAACAGTCATCATCTCCTTGCTGTTTGTCTCCGCCCATCTTGTAGTTTATTACCTGCGTCGGAAAATAGACCCAGCTGGCGTAGCTTTACTTTGTTTATATCTTCAAATTCCATCAGCTTGTGCGTGTGTCGGTTCTTTCAAGATGTGCATTCACACATGTGTACCTACATGTGAACAGTCCAGCCATATAAGTATGTGAATGATCTGCAGGAGTTTGCAGGAGAGGGCCTCAGGACTCTGGCGCTGGCTTACAAGGACCTGGATGACGAGTATTTCAACCAGTGGAAACAGCGCCACCATGAGGCCAGCACCGCGCTGGACGACCGGGAGGGGAAACTGGACCAGCTGTATGAGGAGATAGAGAAGGATCTGCTGGTTCGAAGAGAAAGCACATACGATAAATCGGATTGATTTTTATTATTTATAGTCAAATTTACAAGTGTGTTTCTGCATGTGTGTGTCCAGCTGCTCGGAGCGACAGCCATAGAAGACAAGCTACAAGACGGAGTCCCTCAGACGATCGAGCAGCTCTCCAAAGCCGACATCAAAATCTGGGTTTTGACTGGAGACAAGCAAGGTACATAACTTTAGATAAGGTTTGATAATTACATATTTTCACATATTTTAAAAAATTTCTCTGATCATGTTTAGACAGAAACAGGTCTGAGAATGTTTTGTCATGTCCAATAAATCAGTTCTCTCGTTTGAAATCAATCAAAACAGGAAGAGACTCAACTTGATCTACTGTCTAACTTTTTTATTCAATGCATGTCTGCCCTCAAAGTATTTCACACCTAAGTTAGAAACTGACAAAATGACCAAGTGACTTGTTATTTGGAATTTAACTAACATCCTGATCTTTTCCTTCCTCGTCTGTGCACCATAACATCCTCTTTCTTTTTTACACACTTATAAGATACACTTTGTTTGCTTGTATGTACGTAACTGTCTTCTGCTAGTTTGTCAGAAGATGCGTCCTTGTTGGTTTATTGTACAGTCATGTAAATGAGGTATTTGTGATAGGTGATACAGAGCTATTGTTAAATGTCAAAAATCTTTGCTCTGAAATTCATGTTTCCAAATAATTAAGTGAACGCTAACTTTGTTCGTGTTGCAGAAACTGCAGAAAACATTGGTTACTCGTGCAACTTGCTGCGAGAGGAGATGAACGAGGTCTTTGTCGTCTCGGGCAACTCGACCGAAGACGTCAGACAGGAACTGAGGTAAGAGGACGTTTTTAAATAAGTGTTTCCATTTACACTCAGCATTATTTCAACTTCTTATTTTGTCATATGCACAGTAAGACTTCCTGCAACAATACCCCTAAAAAATGTAGAAAAGAAAATCACACAAGTAACAAGAGAATCATAATCATAAAAAAGTAAATATAAGTCAAAGACATTAGTAGTGAAGAAGTGTTGTTTTTACAAGCTGATTATGTAACATTCTACTTTATCTTATCAAACAGAAATGCACAAACCTCCATGAAACCAGTTTCAGAGGAGGATTCAGTGTTTCTGCCGCAAGGGACTCTGGGTAACGGTGTCGAAGTGATATCAGAAGAGATGGCAAACGGGGAGTACGGCCTGGTGATCAACGGACACAGTCTGGTACGTCATAAGAAGCTGCCTAATTGCAGTGCACGTTGTAAATGTCTTGTAGGCCTTTACTCACACTGACTTGGAAAAAAGTTATATTTTAATCCGCATGAAAACCATAAAAATCAAGAAATTCAAAATAAGAAACATTCCTTTATTTTGTGTGAGTAAAAATCATCCCTTCCTTCCTGGTTCCTTCAGGCGTACGCCCTGGAGCACAGCATGGAGCAGGAGTTCCTGAAGACGGCGTGCATGTGCAAGTCCGTGATCTGCTGCAGGGTCACTCCTCTGCAGAAAGCTCAGGTGGTCGAGCTCGTCAAGAAGTACAAGAAGGCGGTCACGCTGGCCATTGGAGACGGAGCCAACGATGTCAGCATGATCAAAGGTATCTTCTTATGTATAAAACTACAACTGAAAATAAGTTAATCAAGAAAATAACCTTTAGATTAATCAATGACGAAATAATCTTTAGCTGCATGGTTAAAACCTGATCCATTCAGGGCACCAAGTTGCAGACAGAAAAGGTCTCAGCAAATATTAAACATAGTGCAGCCAAATATTCTTCTCAGGAGCTGGCGGACCAAAAAAGGAGCTAAATGGAGAGAGTACACTGGACTAACATGTCAGCTGAATACAAATGTGGCTCTAAATGATTGATAGTATTGCTCTCTGTCTCCTGCTTACAAACCAAACTGCAAGTGATTCATCTGTCAGCTTATTTTGGTGCATTTCTGCCCCCTAGTGGCCAAAATGTATTTCTTCCTCTAAGCAGAAAAGGTGACTGAAGCATTCTTAACCCACTGTCCCTGCAGCGGCTCATATAGGCGTGGGCATCTCAGGTCAGGAGGGCATGCAGGCCGTGCTGTCCAGTGACTACTCCTTCGCCCAGTTCCGCTTCCTGCAGCGCCTCCTGCTGGTGCACGGCCGCTGGTCCTACCTGCGCATGTGCAAGTTCCTGCGCTACTTCTTCTACAAGAACTTCACCTTCACCTTCGTCCACTTCTGGTACGCCTTCTTCTGCGGCTTCTCTGCACAGGTGAGAGTGTGAACCCAATTTTGCTGTTAAAAACAACGACAAAGTCCCAGAAAATGCTGAAAATATTTAATTTACCTAAAAAAAGAAAAGGGAAAAGCTGTCTGTCTGGTATCGAATTAATGAATAAATGTTGAAGTAATAAATAAGTTTTCTGCCTCTGACTTTGCTTTTCAGACGGTGTATGACGAGTGGTTCATCACACTCTACAACCTGGTGTACACAGCACTACCTGTTCTGGGAATGAGTCTGTTTGATCAGGTAACTATTTGATGCACGTATGTATTTATCTGTGTTAATGAGAGCTACGTATGGCAGAACTGTTGAGAAACTTTACATGATCGCATTTTATACTAACAATTGGTTTGTGGACTACAGTTCTAAAACTGGAGCCGGATGTGACCATATTTGGTCGAGAGGCTGGAGCAGGGAATTTGATTGCTGATTTTGGCTATAAAAAAAAATGTCTTAAAAATTAACTTAAGGCGCTGGTTTGGCTCAGAGGTTAAATCGGCAACCATATACAGAGGCTTTAGTCCTCAATGCTGCAGCCCCGGGTTCAACTCCCGCCCTCTGCCCCTTGCAGCGTGTCATCCCCCCTCTCTCTCTCTTCCCCTGTTTCCAACACTATCCACTGTCCTCTCTGTCAATAAAGGTATAAGAGGCCCCAAAAAAGATCTTTATAAAAAACATTAATTTGAACAGTGAACTTTTGGTGGAAGCCAAAATGTTACTCTCTCATGAACTAAAAACACTCAAGGGAAGGGACAAAGTTCGAGTTGGAAAGCAAGTTCATTGCTATTTATATGTCCTGTGCACATGTGGTAGCATAATCTAGAAAATAAACTACATCTAATGTGGGAGAAGACTTTAAACCATAAACTCATTAGGAAAACGCTTACTGAGGTAATACGTTTATATTGGTTCTGGTAGCTGGAGATGTGCCTGGGCACTGTCGAAGTGTCCTTGAGCTTCTCAGGGTGCATGTCCATGTGCAGCCCCCTCACCCTGACTTCTCTCCATTAGTGCATGTCCATGGGGTCCTGTTTGTGCATGTCTGTATTTCAGGCCTTTCAGGTGTGTAGAATGTTTGTAAAAATGTGGGAAATTATAAACTTTCACCTTGGGGATTTATTAAGTACAAAGTCTTATCTTCTTCTCAATACCACAACTAAAAAGTAGATTTATTCTCTCATCAGTCTACCTCCTTATAAGTGGGCTTCTTTTTGTTTGCAACCAGTGGAGTCGCCCCCTGCAGGCCATGAGAAAGAATGCAGACCTAAGGCACTTCTACATTAGCTTCACGTTTTAAACCAGGAGGTTGGGTCCACTTCTTTCATTCAGCCTTTGAGCTCAGTCATATAGCCCTCACAGCTTTGTCTCCCCCTGCTGGTCAGGATGTGAACGACGTGTGGAGTTTCCAGCATCCTCAGCTCTACGTTCCCGGTCAGCTCAACCTCTACTTCAGCAAGAAGGCCTTCTTCAAGTGTGCCCTCCACAGCTGCTACAGCTCCTTGGTTCTCTTCTTCATCCCCTACGCTGCCTTGCAAGACACGGTGAGGGCTGACGGGATGGACGTGGCAGACTACCAGTCCTTCGCCCTCCTCACACAGACATGTCTGCTGTTTGCCGTCACCATCCAGGTATCAGGAACTACTTCTGCTGGATAACTTTGCTTTTGTGGCTCACAATCTAAAGATTACACTTATTTTTAACACATGTTGCTGTGTCCGTAGTTGGGGTTGGAGATGTCTTTCTGGACAGCGGTGAACACTTTCTTTGTGTTGGGCAGTCTGGGCATGTACTTTGCCGTCACATTCACCATGTACAGTAACGGCATGTTCCTCATGTTGCCGTCAGCCTTCCCTTTCATAGGTGAGTGGTAAATGATCTCTGTACATTTCCTCATTTATTTGGGTAGCGAGTGTTATCATGCATGTCTGCTTTGTCTACTTTGCTTTTCCAGAGTAAAGGTGGCAGTAAAATTCAACTGAGTAGAATGATGCTGCCACACACAGAGTCAGAGCTGGGTTGGGTTTGTTTGCACAGACAAAACATCTGATTAACAACCAACCTAACTACCAAAATAGGCTTGGATCAGCACAGTGTGTGCAGCAGGTAAACCACAGGTGTTATGAGGTTTAATTCCCTGTAGTTTCTCACCGAAGTCATGTGATCAGTAAAACTAAGCTTCTCACTTTCATACTTTTATTTATTTTATACTGTATTTTATTTACACTCTGCGTCAAGACCTTAAACACTGTTACTTTTGAGAAGTCTTTGCCTATATTTGTCAAATTTTAAAAAAGGGAGAAAAACAATTTATGCCTCATCGTTATATTTTACTGAACCTTTATTTTGCCAGGAGTACATTCTCACTGAGATTAAAAATCACTTTCTCAATAGTGTCCTGGCCAAAAGAGCAGCAACACATAAAACACAACATATATATAACGATTCAAAAGAAAGAATAAAGAACAAATTACAGGTTCAATCACATTGTAGGGTTTTGATGGTGGTGAACCTCTACAAACATGATGGAAACAGGCAGCAATGAAGGTGTAAAGCGTGGTGGTAGAAATGAGGGTATCAGACAAGCAGGCTTTTTGGTTCCAGAGCTCTGAATTTTACTCCAATCCCAAAACGGTGTACAAAGAGTCCAACATCTCTCACCAAACAGGCAGCCGACTGCTGGCTAACAAAGGAGTCTCACAGGTGCAGCACATTTCATCAGCAGCAGAGCAGAAGTGACACTTAACCTGCCCCCTCCTTCTCTTCCTCACACTCATCCTCACCTGCCTTTTCAAACCTTAGTCTCCACCTCCCATTACTCAGTGAAACAGAGACACTCCCACAAGTTTTAAAACATATACTTACAATTTAACCTTAATAAACTTCACAAGAATAAGAAACTCAAGAAATAAACAAAAGCTAAACTTAGCAAAATAACTTCCTACGCCCCTCCCCCTCTCTTCCCTGAGCATCCACTCAGCCTGACAAGGTAACTGACAGCTGCTGAGGCCTTGTTGCCGCATTCCCATGCGTGCACTGCATGAGAACACGCCCCCAGGAAGTAGACCTTGAAGAGAGAGGGGTTAGTAGGGTTTACAAAATAAAATGACAACAAAACAACAATGAATTTCCTGCATTGGTGTCCACAGTCAACTTCACAGTCAATGTGCATATGTGTTCTTTTTCACCTTTGTGAGGGGGATGCTTTCCAGCTCCCTCACACACATACATACAATATGTTATGTAAAGCATTTGAGTTTTGAGTTTCTGAGAAATATTGCCAAAATCAAATCTATGCCAACAACCAAACAAACTGAACTTCTAGTACACACCTTAATCTTCTCCCGTTTAGACTACTGTGACTCCCTCCTCACCTCACTCCAGCACGCCTCAAATGGTCCAAAATGCAGCGGCTAGGTTGTTAACAAACACGAGTCGTCAGTCTCATATTACTCCATTTATTGCCTCCTTCCATTGGCTTCCAGTAGAGACCAGAATCAATGCTGCGTACATAGCAGAACTATTGAGTCCTTATTCTAGCGGCCGGCAGTGCCGACTTTAGGGACAGTCACTTTAAACATAGAATCATTGTAAATGAGAAAAAAGGCAATGTCATATTTTATATAGATTATGCTTTGAATTATGCTTTTGGACAAAATTAAGGTGTTGATTAGGCAATTGTATTAAGAAAATTTCAAATGATATCCGAGTCATCTTCCTTTTTTTTTTCGTTATATCACCACATTAATTCTCTAGCTAGACTTCTTCTAGTAAATGTATTAAAGTAAAGCCATTAGATACGTATGCCATGAATTATATTTGCATTTCCTTGTACTTTTGTTTTCAATGAAAGTTTGGCAGCTTTTACAAAAACACTAAATTTAATTTCAATTATTTTGTAAATTCACTCGGCAGCAGTAACTGACCAAAAAGAACCTCAAAAACACAACAGTGACTGAACTGAGTCAGACGCATCAACAGTAGTAATGCACAGTTAAATTCAATAGTAATTATAGAAGTATTGTCCTCAGGTGAGTTAAGCCAAGAGAAGATCCTGATATGTGTGTGTGTGTGTGTGTGTGTGTGTGTGTGCAGGAACCGCCCGAAACTCTTTGAGCCAGCCCAACATTTGGCTGACGATCCTCCTCACCTCCATCCTGTGTGTCCTTCCTGTGGTTACCTACCGCTTCCTGTTTATTCAGCTCTGCCCAACCATCAACGACAAGGTACAGACTGGCACAGAACTATTCAGCGCTCCACACTTTATTATGCTTATAATATATTTATATTATATATTTATTATGCTAATATATACAGTTGGAATATTGGCTCAAAAACACTGCTCAAGATGTTAGAAAAGAGTGAGTAAGAAAAAGAATTATAACAGGATATATTTGACTCTTTTCACCACTAGGATTCAAATCCTGTCTCTCTGAGGAGAAGGAAAAGATGTCCACCCCTTCATTACCTGTGTAGTTACTTTTTTATGTTTGTCTTTAAGAAAATCTGACTACAGTAAAGTAGATAAAAGATGGACTCATCCAACCTCTGGCTTCCAACTTACCAAGTATTTGATAGGCCTGTCGTTATCCAAAATTTAAATGTTGTCATTCTCTGCCCAAACTTTCAGGTGATGTTCAAGGTGAGACAGGCCAAAGCCACACCTCCTCCTCCACCTCGACGCACCCGCATCCGCCGCACCAGCTCCCGCCGCTCGGGCTACGCCTTCTCACACGCTCAGGGCTACGGGGACCTGGTGACGTCAGGTCGGTTCCTGCGGCGTCCCGCAGTGTCGAGATCTTCAGGTTTCCCCATCATTGGTCGCACCACCACGGGCTTCAGTCCAATGGGACGCTCGGCGGGATACAGCCCGACAGGGCGCCCACAGAACACCAAGGTCCCGGATGTGGAGGTGACGTCTCTGCAGATGTACAGGACTTTCAGTGATCCTCCACTCTGACAGTAAGATGGTGTTTGGAGGTGATGTGGGAGAGGGAACAATGACGACTGGACAAAGGTGCTTGAAACCCCCGTTTGCTCCCTAAAACACTTGAATCAGGATCTCCAGAGAACTTCATGTTGGAGATTTTGGATGATCAGTCTCATCGGCACAGAAGATGAGGTTTGAAAAGAACATGACTTTTGCTCCAAGCATTTTATTGTTAAATGTTTTATCAAAGGGAACTACAGCAGAGCGTTCAGCCCCTTGTGATGGGTATAAGGACCAGTTTCCTCTGACCAGGGGTGTTGAGGTTGAGAAATGAAATCTTTCTGACGCTAGAAAGGGCTGATTTATTTTCCACTCAGAGCTCCACAAAATGACAAAGTGTCCTCATGTTTACAGACTACCAGGACTTCCTTAACCCTGGGAGGCCAGATGCACAGCATGTACAGGGGAAATAACCAGCAAAGACATTTTGCATGAGAATATTTTAATTTTATACTTCAAGTGTCTTTTTTAAAAGCATTTTATTTGCCTATCCAGAAGCTGTACAATCACTTCCCACTTTGGCAGCGTCACAAGAGAGAAAACAAGCGATCAACTTTTCAGCAACAGGAGAAGATGTTTGTTTTTGCAGCAGGAATCAGCCTCTGTTGGATATTTCTTCTTCTTTTGTTTCATCACTCTCTGTTCTGAAAGAAGACCATGCAACTTTAATTATATTGGGAAAGCAAAAGAGAAGCGGACCCTATTTTTGATTGATACTCAAAGACAGTCATCTTTATACTTTAAAGGTTTGTTATAGCTTTTATATTGGTTTGAAAATAATGACTTTACAGATACATTATTATAATTTAATAGGATACTTTTTGGACTACCAGGCATTTTAATCTCCCTACAAGAAGCAACCTAGACAAGCAGCAACGAGGTCTGTAAGGCCTCTTTCAACCCTCCTGTACTGAACTTGTATTTATCCACATTGTAGTTTAATATATGCACCAGTAACTGGAACAACGCAGGCTGTCTAGCAGCCAGTTTTTAAATGCAGACGAGCAGTTTGCTGAAGGAAAATCAATCACATCTACCTATGTTTGACTGAACACACTACAAAGTTGACTAGGTAGTGCTTTAACACATTAAGGGTCACACTCTCTACATGCGTTCACATCTGCGGTCAGAGCTGACCACTTGTGATCATGTCTCAATTGAAACAATTGAGTGTGAACAAGGCCTAAAAAAACTCTGCTTAGTGTACTTTTAATGACACTGATGAGTCATAAGCGGGACATGACGCTAAAAGTATCCTGCAGTCCCCTCAACTGGCAATTTCGTCGTTGGCCCTTACAGCCAGAAGCTCCCGAATCTCTTCATCTCGCCGATGCGCAGACATCTTTGCTGTTGTCGTCTTGTAAATAATCCTTCTTCTCCAGCATCAGATGCTATTAATTAATCCTGTTATGTGTCGCTCTTCTGGATTCACAGCGGTCACACCGGCCCGCTCGCTCGCGGTGAATGTTCCTGACCATAAGGCTACTTTGTAAACTAAATAATTTTATCAAAAGATTACCAACATTATAACAAATTCAACCAATCAGTCAACCACTTCCTCGTCGTAGCTGTGACGCTGCTGCATGTGCTACACACATTAACGACACATCTGTAAAGTAATGAGTCACACTGCTGGATAGACGTCATTTCTGTTGTTTAAAGCAACCCAAGCATTGTTTCTGCATTATACAGTATGTTCTAAAAAAGTTATCATATCTGCACAGATTTAAAGATATATACGCTGATACATATCCAGGGTAGGCCCATCCCAGCTAGCAGGGAACGTTCCCAAAACATTGGCTAACATTACCTACAAGTTCTAATTACGTTTGAAAGAAAACGTTTTAATCTAATATTCAAAGATGTTTATTATTTCAAATAAAGTTCTTGTAACATTAAAACTTAAACTAAAACAAAGTGTTTTAACTGCAACATTCTGAAGAGATTTTCAGGTTGTTATTGAGGCCTGGGATGTCGGAACGCCTTTTATAAAACATTTGCTCGATGTTACATAAGAACAAAGGTAGAACATGCTCACTGCGACATTCTGAGAATCTTTTCAGGATGTTAGTTCGGCCTAAACTACCAGAACATGATTAATAAAACGTTCCTGAAATGTGATTTAAACATTCTCACTGAAACTTTCTCCTTCTATTAAAAGGAACATTCAAAAAAATGCTAAAAACATTACCAGAACATCGAACGTAATATTCTCAGAATGTTCTGAACAAAACTGAGCTAGAACAAAACATTTCTAGCTGGGATATCAGCCTGATGAGATCGGCCGACAGATTTATGGGTCAGGCTCTAAATAGCAGCATATCCTATCAACAGTTTAAATATGAAGTGCTTGTTTCCAACATCTGTCTCTTCCAGAAATAAGAGGAATACTCATGGTAGCAAGGTGTTAAACTCCAGGTGAATGTCAGGTGCTCTTAAAGGCTAAAAAGTAAACCGCACGGAGCCAAGGGTGTAGTTTAAAATGCGTCATGACTCTTCCTAGCCACACCCTGAGGAAGACCCGATGAGGGTCAAATTGTCGGCTTTTATTTCCTTGATATTGATGTTTTTATTGAGAGATGCCCTGATTCAATAAAAGCATTTTAAACTAAATCCGTGGTTTGGTGCAAGTGTGCCTGAAGAAAGCCCAGTGGCTTCCCTCCCTCGACAGTTCAATTTCTCTTCCAATTTTGTGTACAGCAGGCTCACTGAAAATGTAACGGAAAAAACACTAGCTGCCTTAATATTAAAATAAAATAAAATATGCAAATAGGAGTGAGTAATGAGAGGCATGTGTGATGGGATATTAGAATGATAAAAAATATTTTTTTTACGTAACCCAGTCAATGTTTAAGTTAAATAAGCAAACAGGGTTTTTAAATGTCACACAACCTGAAGACAACGGCGGAGCAGCTGCTCCTGTAGGTCTTTCATTTATTACTTGGTGTTTGAAGGTTTCAGATTGTCCAAAAGGGAAATGTTTTCAAATTGCACAATCAGAATGTTTATTTTAATTGGCCATATTTGTTTTCTTTTCCATGCATCAGGGTTTAGTAGCAAAAATCCAAATATGCATACTGATTAGTTTTTACACTTGAATTTAAACCATTAAGACAGCTGATGTAACACTCGCTGAAGCAGCTGTAGTGTTTGCACAGAATGAATTTACTAAACCAAAGATTTTTTTACATTTTGTGGGCCGTAGTTTTCAGATATATATGCAAGTCCTACAAGAAATGGCCACAAGCAAGGCTTTATTTTTGGGACCAGTCAAAGGTGAGGAAATGATTTCATATTGTGGAAAATGAGCCTGTGAATGTCATTTAACAGAGTTTATTCTGCAGGATAAATTCAATTCATGAGTGGCCACTACACGTCTACTAATGTATGTAAATATTTTTCCACTATTTCTGTGGCACTTTGTTAAATGAATAGTAGCCATAATGGAAAGTTTAAACAATTATCCATATCGTTCTATCATTATATCTCCAGCCCTGAAGACTGAAACTGTAACTGTGTCATTTTGCATCATTTTGTACTTTTTACTGCAATAAAACATCTAATAGATCCTCGTGTCTAATCTGACGAGTTCCAATTTTTTGACTCTGTGTGCATTTACTGTTTTTCTGCTATGAGTGCAATGCCTCTTTAACCCTATCAGAAAGAAGAAAAAATCCTTCCATTGTAGTTTTTCTTACAACTTAAGGCAAGCTAAGTTTATTTATAGAGCACCATTCATACATAAAGCAACCCCAAGTGCTTCACACAGTTAAAAACAGAGCATTAAGAACATTAAAAGAAGTGACAGGAAGCAAAAAATAGATTAAAACATTTTTTTATATAAGTTCAGGTTCAGGTCAGAACACTACAACAGTATATGCTTACTTCCCAAAGGACGCTTTCTACCACGTAAAGTATTTGAAGCACCTTTTTAAGTTTTAACTCGTTTGTATCTGCGGGTTCCAAACCCTGAAAAGGTGTTCCTACAACTACCTTTTCTCCTGTAAGGGTTCCAAACCCTTGGAGTTGTTACAATTCCCAGAATTCTCTTGGGTCCCAGACCCTGGAGTCCCAGACTCCTACTGTAAATTAAGGCATTTTAAGAAGATTTAGCAATTAAGTAAGGTCAAGTAGCATATTTAGATTTCTATATTGCAGTAAAATTATAGCATGTTTGGCACCTCCAAAATTTGTCCACCATAAATGCTCGGTTTCTTTTCCTGATCCGAAGCTCTGTTGTCGGAGAGATCGTGATATAACGAGTCACAAGTAAATTATCTCATCTTATCTTCTCTTATAAGATAGTTTATAAGAGATTTACACTTTAGTAATTTACAAGAAAAGGTAAGATCTCCCGCTCTCTGTTTAAAAACTGCATTTGATATTTAGAAACTCTGATGTTTGCTCGTAGCGGACTCTTTCTAAGGCAGAATAATTACAATCTGCAGTCAGATAAATGCTGTTAGAGATGCGTGCAGCTCCTCACCAGCAGATGGTGTAATAACCCTTTAATCCACAGTGCTCATATCACTGCCACACCACAGAGCACCAGTCTGATGTTTCCAATTACTCTGTCATACTGAAAGAATCCCTTTGTGCTGGAACACAACAACTGTGCAGATTAACTGTGTCTCTAAAACTACATGATCCATTTATTATTAACATACTGATGCATGCAGTGATATGGGCAGTATGTAATAAAATATGATTGATGAGACTGCATATGATAACAGTGGTGCATGTAGCTGAAAATTAGCCTCATTAATCATTAACAAGCTCAGTCCTGTGCGATCTGAGGGCCAAAAGAGCACATTTGTGACCATTAAGGAGATTAAAAATTGAGGGATGTTTGGTGCAAAGGTGCAGCTTCATGTTGTTCATAGACTGTAGTGCACAGACTAAGACAGGGACAATAACATTATAAGTGTCAGGTAGTAGTGTTGTGAATTTGTTGCTGTTTCCTACTTCTGTATTTACTTTTAAGCACCTCCTGGACTGTCATAAAGTCAACAGTTTGTCTCATTCACCATAGTTTCAGTGACATTTAGATTAGGCTGCAGCTCTCATACCACTATTATGTGGATGATTATGTCATTTTGGTGTGGCCCTGATAAAGGACACCAGACAAAATTGATCCTTCATCTGTGTCCATCCATCCATCCATTATCTATACTGCTTAACTTGTTCAGGGTCGCGGGGGGCTGGAGCCTATCCAACTGTCATTGGGCGAGGGGCTTGGTACACCCTGGACTGATCGTCAGTCAATCACAGGGCACACAGAGACACTGCAGGCAATTTTAGAGTCACCAATGAACCTAACGAGCATGTCTTTGGACTGTGGGAGGAAGCCGGAGTAGCCATGCATGCACAGGGAGAACATGCAAACTCCACACAGAAAGGTCCGAACCACTGCACCACCTTGCAGCCCTAAATGTTATGTCATCATGCGGAAATACTATAAAGTAGACGAAGCACAACAATTTTTCATCATCCTGTGGGAAATATGGCTGTCATGTCATGGCAAGCCTGTCGTTGTTCAGATTATTGAATTAAAACATTTTTTACCTCGTGGTAGCACTAGATAAAACTTTAAAGATCACCAAAGTCAGTAGGATTCTTGTGGGGACCATAAAGGTTTGTACAAAATATCAAGGCAAATCTACCTGTTGAGCTGAGCTACATGTTAGCGTCAACATGCTTTTTAATGCAGGTATATGTTTATAATTTCCCTATCTAAGTTTAGCATGTAAGCTTGAAAACATTTGCTTACTTGTACCAAACAAAGTACAGCCACACTGATGGGAGTGACATTAGTTTGGCAGGTGTTTGTTCATAAAACAAAATATTGGACAAATTAGAAATGTGATCCGTCCCTCTCTTTGCAAGTTAAATGTATGATGGCAGAAGTCTTTTTTATCTCTGCCTCCTCTTCAGCTGGTTCCTGTCAGTTTTGCTTCTTTCTTTACTAAGTGCAATTTTACGTGCTTGAGCTGCTCCAGTAAAGTGAATAGACAAATAATTGAAACTCTAAAAGCTCCGTGTGAATCCCAAATTCACACCTCTTCAAAGCTGAGTGAGTCCTGTACACTGGCACGAATATTGGAGTCAGAACAGTTATTCCACTTCAAGGAAAGACGCTCTACTATGCTGTATCAATTTTGATAACTTATTAAATGTTTAGGTTATTACATAAGCAGCATTGACAGATATTTGATATAATCGTTGACTCTGCAGCTGTGGACTCTGCAATACATCTCTTACAGTATGCTTCCAGTGTGAAGGGCAGCAGGCCAGATCAGATATGATGGTAACACAGTTTCAGACTTCCCCCTCGACTGAGCATGCACAATACAAATCAAACCCTAATGAGTGTCAGAGAGGGGCCCTCCTGCTCTAACTTGTTAAGTTTGTCTCAAAGTAAATCGACCGGGGGCAAAACCTGCCTCTTTCTCAGAGCATGCTGGGAGAGGCTCTGGCCCCCCGCAGGCCTGAGAAAGATGAGCGCTGGTTTAGAAAAAGGATAAATGGATGGAGGGTTTCTCCGTGAATCACTTTGGGGATAATGATGATGATTTTTCCCACAAATGCTGCTAGTATTACGTGACTGCGTTAAAAAAGTAATGCAAAATGTCAACAGTAAAGATGAACACCATTTCTCGAACAGCCAAAACAATAAAAACAGCATGATAAACAACGACTCATATAAATATAATAGGACAGTTGCTTAAATACTTTTTCCTAAAGAATGTATCTAACATACAGTGTTGCAGTTAAGTTGTAATTTATTATATAAATGTAGAAATGGGCTTAGATATTGATAGTTTTGCTTTGTGCATATGATCTTTTCAAAAATAAAATAAAACAACCTAATTACAAAGAAGAAATAAGTGACAAAAAAAGTCAGTTTGCTTCAAATTACTTGCTAACTTGATAATTTACTTGAAGCCTGTACTTTAATGCAGATTTCAGTATTATTTTCTTGCTACCTTCTACCTCTATTTCACTACATTTCAGGTGAAAGTTAAGTAGTTTTGACGCAAAACAATTGTCTGACAGCTTTAAATACTTTGTAGATTAAAGGTTTTACATACAAAACATCACAAAGCCGTCTGATACATTGTTGAGATTACTACCCAACAGAAGGAGGTATTTTCAGAATAAACTTTCACCATTTTACTTCATTGTAAGAGTGAATAAATGGGATTTTGATAGTTTTGCTTGTGGCTTTACCAAGATAATTTAAACTACTTTTTAACAATCAAAAAATAAATGGCGAAAAAAAATCTCACACAAATTATCTACTTAACTGCGATTAAATTAAAAAAGTGAAAGCTTTGCTGCCCTCCTGCGAGCGAAACAGCTGCTCCAACTGACAGACAACGATGCTGCATTTACGTCGCGTAAAAACATGGAAATTCTGGCTTCCTCGTAAAAAAAAACCCCACCTTCTTTTGGTTAAGAGTAAATCTGGAAGCAAAAAACTGTTATGTTTTAAGTAGGAGGAAAAACATTTTTTTGTATCGTATCGTTTATTTGTAGCTGTATGGCGTTGTTTTGTTTGCTCTTCTACGTGAGCTGTTTAACCCACGTCCACGACCGAAGTCAGGTCGCTCCATCTTTATTGCCAAATTTCCTATAGACCGTGAACACACCACTTGCCTTACATTGTTAACGTTGATTTCTCCCGTGGAAGCCAGCAGCATTTTGTCTTCCGTGAGCCAAACCCGGGTCCCAGGCTCCCACAAAACGCATGAAATATCAGCTACATTTGGCAGCGGGACACACACCGGCAAACTGTAAGATACTTTACTATGTATTCATTAAATGTGTCTCAGTTTTCGGACTAAGAAGGCGCTAGTAACGCTCGGAAAAACGCTAACCGTTAATGTTCACGATTCTGAATATTTCATACTGCAGAGGAATATTTAGGGGGCGAGTCTTGGTTTTAATTGAGGAAAAGCTAAATGGTTTGGCTTTTAAATTGTGTTTGTAGGGGTGTGACTTCTTTTTAGTACTGAGTTAAACTGGGCTAAACACCTGTCCGGGTCCACGCAGGTCATTTTATAGAGAAAGATAGGCTAACGATATGACTACTCAACAGTCGGACTGTAAGGAGGAGGAGTAGGCTAAAACCTAGCGTGTTTCCCATGGCTACAACAAGCTTTCACGAGGGCTGTTTGCATTCCTAACCAGCCGGTGGTGACATAGTTCTGATTAAATTATTCTAATCTTTAAAACTGGCTGCTGTTATAGCACAATAACTCAAAGTTGTGCTGGGAAAACAACAGAGATAGTGGAGACTGGAGTCGTGACGTCGCCCCGGAGGTGCAGGTTCATTTTTCAGTCAGGTCTCCTTTTGTTGACCATAGTGATGATGTGCAAGTCGTGAACGAGTCGGCTCTAAAAACCGGCTCCTTTAAGTGAACGAGGGGACTTAATTTTCTTTCTTTTACATATATTTTTTCTTTAGGCTATATGAACATAAAGCACAATAAAACTGTGGTGCTGGATAAAGCATTTGTCAAAAATAAGGTCAAAAAAATGAATTCAAATGGGGCAACAAATCTACAACATTTTTACTGAATTATTTTTGTTTTATATTAAATCATATATCAAGATATTTTTTTCCATATTTATTGATATATTTATCATGTCATATAATTTGATAATGCTGCCAGTTGGAGGGGGTATCCTGATAATGACTGAAGCCTGAAGAAACCAGAGGGTTCATCAGTGAAACTTTAGAATACAGTTTATTATTAGGCCCCAAAGTTGTCTATCACATATTTTTAAGACTGAAGTACTTTTATTTTAAGTAAAGATTAAAATCTATAAATACGCTAAATAGGGTTTTTAATGTAAAAATTCTTTCCGACACTGTTCTGTGGACACAGCATGTCCATGAGGGTTCTGCTAACATTAGCTTAGCTTGATTGTAGGAGTTCAGCTTGTTTAAGCTAGGATTCCCTTTAGTGTTCATTCTTTACCATGTTTTTAACAGGCGGCAAATTATCGTCATGGGTTTTCTACTCTCTATTCAAACAGACCTGGGAAATAAGTTTGTTAAATCCAAAAGGAAACTGGTTCTTGAAGACGTTTCACCTCTAATCCTTGAGGCTTTATGATGAATTACCATGGCTTTGATAACTGAGAATCTTCACAGACACAATATGATGGAGTTTAACATTAAAAATGTCAGTGTTTCTCTGATGCTCTTCAACAGACACTGGGTGTCAGGATGAGCTGCTACCCCCGCTGCTTGTAACACAAGCTCTGTTGAGCTATCTATGAGTAAAAATGTTTGTTCATTTAAGGTCGTTTTTTGATTTATCTTTAAGGATTATAATACTAAACAAAGTTTAAAATTATGGCATTCTGGAAATTATAAGGGTTAGTAAAAATAAATTAAATAATTTCAGTAAAATGTGTTTAAACATAACAATCATAAGTCAAAACATTACTAAATTTCACAGAATTTATAATCTCCAGAGGCGGTACTAAGTGAAGAGCTGAAAGAGCCGGCTCTTCTTTCTGAGCTGAGCAAAATGATCAGGCTCACTAAAAAGAGACACAATTCCCATCACTAGTAAACGGGACACGCACATTTTTACCTGTAAATATCTGCTGCAGCCAGCTTTCGGCGAGGTCTTTTTGTTTATTCTCTCTTCTCTTGTTTTGTTCCTCTTTTTCTCACTTGCTTGTGGAAGCTCTAACATGACTCGGAGGATTGTTTGGCTGTAACCCTGCCCAGACTGGAGGCTGCTGCTGCTGCTGGTAGGGATGGTGCCGCTGTGAAGAGCCGGTGTGCCGTTTCAAAGAGGAACGGGGGAGGACATGCCTGTGGTCGGGGGAAAAGGGAGGAAGTGCCTGGACAACATGACCAGCCAGGAAAATGTTGAGGAATTTTATGAAATTGGAGACGAATTGGGGAGGTAAGTTCTACTGAGGTCTTTTCTTATTTCTAATGCGTATTAACTTCCCCTTTTGTGTGGCAGAGGTGTGAGAAATGCCTGACTTACATCTCTGAATTTGGATGGCATTTATATGTAGGGGCAGCACTTATCTAAAGTGTCTATATAATGGTCCTAAATATATGTTGTCATGCCAGCTACACCCACAACTCTGCATACAGATGGGTTTAGTGCATAAACACATACACTGATGCATAGTCTATATCTCAAGCATGCATGCACACATGCTACGCCTGTGACTGGGTATTCCCCTGGACATGCATCCCCCCACTGTGAGTGCATCTTGATAGCCTCTGATTAATGCAGTCCATAATGCTGTGTTGTCAGTGATGAAGAGGTTAGCGTCTGTTACTGTAGCTGTAGCTGCCTGCTCCTGGAGATTTATTGCTGGAGGGAGCAGACAGGATCATTGTGCATCTTTTATAGGGAGAGGATTTGCATCGTGTGGCACATCCTGGTGTCTTTTCATTCAGTCAGTGTTTGGTGAGGGGGGACTGCTTGACAATGGGGATCAAATGTGTGGAAAGGTACATAGATGACAAACCAGTGTGGTCACGTTAACGTTGAAGATTTAGCCGTGTTCTTGATTTGCTGTGCTGTCCTGTTAGGTAGCAAACTGGAGCGTAAGATACAGCTTAACATAAGTGCTGCTTAGAACCAAAACGGCATTGCATAATTGTAAAGGAAATACAACAAGCTAGGGTGTAGGAATCCTCAAAGTGGACTGCATACATCTCATCAAAAGACAGTCAAAAACATGGAAATGCATCTCTCTCTCTCTTATCAAAGGCACACATGTCTCTGTGCTGGTAATAATCAACTAGTTGTTTCGCCTGTCTGGCAACACCACTTCGCCTTTTAGTGCTCACATTGGAGCGCTGTGTGGGAGAGCTGAAGCTGCTGGAACTGCTTCACTGTGCTAGTTTTGTAATAGAGACGTTTGGCAAGCTTTGTGTAATGGGATTGAATTTCTGTCTGGAGGTAAAGAGACACGAGTGTGATAGTCTTATTTGGCCGTCTCCTACAACACAAGGATCCAGTCTCTATTGTAGTTTGATGAGTAAAGAGTTTAAATTGGATTGTCTACCATCCTGGTGTGGTAATTATGAGAATTTCAGTTGGAGTGGTGAATGTCTCAGTTCTGCAATAACAGCATCCAGAACAGCCTAGATGGAGTGGTGCATGAGTCTGCTTTTGGAGGGATGTCATGTCTTTTATGAGAGAGCGTAATTATGTATGAGTTGGAAAGGATTTCAAGGCTCCAGCATAAAAAAGAGATTTAATAGATTGCATTTCTTATTCTGTAGCTAATGCGTTAAACTTTAGAGCTACAAGTGCACTTGATGTTCAGCTGATCTTGAGTATAAGCCTACATGTAAAAATACATCTGATAACATCTACCCATGAACAGAGATAATTAGCTGACTGTGGTAGACATGTTTTGCATAGGCTAAAAAAGGCCATGCACCTTGTCTACAGGTAAAGGTGAGCTCTGGGCCTCATGCAAGAACAACTCGCACAAACACATTTCTTCTTAAGTTACATGTACAAGTATTTTAGGGGGACTTGATCATAGATTTTATCTTACTTGCCTTATCAAGCCTTTTCCGCATACAACTTCATGTCATGCACCCCCTATAAGGCTGCACAATGAAAAAGTATAATATACTGTATGTGACAAACCAGCTTAATTATGAAGTAATCACAACAAAAGAGAGGTTAGGGATAAGCAAACAAAAATACTTGGATGAATGCTGAGTTATCTGATTAGTTAATGCTAAAAGCTAGTGTGTTTGTCTTCAATTCATTGGCTGGACTAAAAGGGGCATTACCTGCACTGCACTGCACTGTACTGCCTTGCATGCTTAAAACAGAGTGGCTTTTAATCTCACCGTACTCCAGGCCCGACTCTCGCTGGAATTGGAATGAGCCCTATTAGGTTGGAAGAAGTGGGGAAAGTGGAAAATCACCCAGGCAGGGACTTTATCCTTTCACTGATACTGACACTGCTGTTGTGAGCATGCATGGTAGAACTGAACGCTGGTGAAGCCAAGCATCTAACCTTCATTAGGATCTACCTAGCTACAGTGAGCATACAAGCAGGCGCAGCTTAATGAGGAGGAGAGCGTGGAAGAAGCAATGCAGCTGCAGGATTCAGTAAAAACAGCCAGAGGGGATGTGTAATGCTTTAAGGGTGAGGTGTGCAGCCCGATCCTGTCTTAAAGCCACTGGAATGACCTGCTAAAGCCTCTCAAGTCTTCACTATCGAGCATGATTTATTCATCAGACCTTGACTTAACCGCCTTATGACCTGGACCAGCCTTGTGTCGGCCTTGTTGGTGTGTTGTGTTATTTGTGGTATAACCAGTGAGACTTTTTTTATCAACCCCAGGATGTGCAGAGGCAAATCAGAAAGCTTGAATTATCAGAAGTACAAAGTGAACCGTCATTCAGAGAATGGCTGGAGTCATGGTGGGTGTAGCTGTTGATCCCCAGGAGAGGAGTCAAGTTGATACCTGCTGAGCTGCTTCGGAGAGTGAGAAAATATCTGGGCACCAGTGGTCAAATACTCCCTTTTTGAACTGGGTCCACAAATGGCCTGTTAGTCTGCCATTTAAAGGGCTCCTGATAGAAATTGCCTCTGCTCCTGGTCTCCTTCAAACCCTCTCCCCTAATAAGCCAAGCACTGGTCACATCTGTGCTCTGTTGATCTCTCTAATTGCCTCACAGATTGGCAGAAAATTCTCACTTCATGGCCGAGATCACTGAGGGAATTACTGAAGACATTACTGCAACTGGCATCTCAAAGGATTTCCTATTTGATACCTCCTCAAAATGAAGTGAAGGAGAAGCATCGTTGAAGTGTCTAAGGGTTTCATGGTGGTGGTGTGTTGTAATGTCTGTCTAACTGCAGGGATAAAACACTCCAAGCCTCTTCAGCTTGTAGTTGAGAAATAGTTGCATACTGAAGGGCGTGAAAGTTTTTCCAGTGGGCTTCCAAACCCTTTATACGTAGCATTGTCAAATAGTCAATACTGTGCTTAAGCTAAAGGATTATTAAGGGTGTACAAAAATATTGATACACTTGAGTAGTGTTAATTATGTTTCATGATACTGTTTTCATTCTAAAAGACACTGAAGATGTCACACTTGGATCTGGGAAACCGTAATCATGAGTGGCGACACTGATAACTGATATTTTACATGAAGCCAGTATCAGTTTAGATTAGTAATTCCCTATGTTGGTCTGGCTGCATGCAATCTTTCAGGATCACCTCAGCTCGACTGTTCTTTAGCAAAACAGAGCTGCATCCAAGTGTGCATGAAAAAAACAGGCCGAGCAGAATTACTGTTGGAGTCATGTGAGTTCTGTTTTTTTCCTTTAGTTTCCATGTTGACTTTTGTTAACAGACGCACTGACTCAGCCACTTTCTGGGTGACTTAGAGAGAAAAAGATGAACTGAGACATAAGCTGACTGTAGAAGGCGTTTTTGCCGTTTATCTGGTTCACAGTTTTACACTTTGCATATTTTTGCAGCGCCCTGCCTCTGTCATTAGCCTGCATTAATGTGACCGCTGTGTGGCTCTCTACCAATTGGCTCTGCTATTGTGTGTGTGTGTGTGTGCGCGCGCGCATGTGGTTGCCATTCATAGATGGAGAGGGGTTTATGTATATCAGTAGGGATTCTGCAATGCAAATGAACATAAAAAGCATCAAACTGGAACTGCATTTGGGTTATTCCTCAGCAAAAACCACCCCAAAGACAAATTTCTATGAATACAAAATAGGATTATATACATGCAAGACATCCACATGGGCTTCTCTATCAAATGGAGATAAGATTTAGGACTTGTTTCCCCTAAGACAGAGCTAGTTTTTATGCAGATCTTTGAAAACAAATCTACTGAATATTCACCACAGCAAACTATGACATCCTTTTTTCCAAAACACCAGAGCTACCATCAAATGCCATGCATGCAGACTGTGCCCCAGCCACTGACCTAGATTTACCCCCCTACCCTGGGTTGAATTATTGGGCGGAGGAGCAGTCTGGGTCGCAGGAGTGGCCTTGATGAGGCCTGCCACCCACCCCCCCAAACCCGCCCCTCATAGACCCCAGGGAGCAGCAGCGCTGTCGCATTGATGCAGTGTTTTCACTTTTTGAGTCCAAGGATCTGATTGAATTACTTCAAGCTTATTCTGTCATTATTAATCATCTCATACATTCTTATATAATGTTTATAACATCTTTGATTTGAGGTAGTTTTAACAATAAACAATAGACATTTGAAAAAGAGGAAAAGGTTACACAACATACTGACTTATGTCATCTTTGTTCCTCCTTTGAGCTGCAGCTTAACTAAACAGTTGTAATCTGTAAGTCTGGAGCTAATGGAGGTGGATATCACACAACTGTGTTAGGTCACATTCATAAGGAAAATCCTTTAGGTCACAGAAGGCAATTGGCTCTAAAGTTTTTGCTGTTTCAAATGAAAAGCCCTGACATTACTGAACATCCAGACACATAGATTGACACATGATCCCTGAAAGATGCAGTGTAGCAACGTCAATCAATTGGTCCTTAAGATGTCAGCAACATATCTACCGATTGTTAGCATCTGATGCAGGGTCCAGAGGTCAGACTTAAAATTGATCATCTAGAAGGTCACCATTGATAACAAGACATATGTTCCAGTCCTGCATGTGTTTACATGTCAATCATTTAGCTGACATCACTGAGTACACGGGGTGCAAAAGCACACTAAGCTCCAGTCTGTATTGCCAACATCATCCAGCAATAGTGAGTAGTGTATGTGTCAGAGAGGCCTGTTGATATTTACTGTGACTTTAAGATCATCCTGTAGGAGAGCCAGAAAAGAAATCAGAAAAGAGAAAGGAACAGTGTTGTTGAAAATGAGCGGAGAAGTAGATCACGGTGCAGGGTTTCTGGCAGACAGTACTCCTGCAGCGTTCAGTGTTGAAGTCAGATTGTCTTCCTTTTGTCTGGAGGGCCTGTCTGTCCGTCTTTGCCCGGATGACTTAAGCCTTGTGATCGCTCCAGTCAGACTCCTTAAATTGCGGTCAGCTTACGAGTCAAATTGAAATCTTACTCATTTGGAATGTCCTCAAGAAGCGTAATGAGTTATTTTCAATTAATCTCTGCAGTCAATGGAGGATAATTGGATCCTTGCCAACTGTGTTAGCGGGTGAATGGCAGGGGTGTCATGCTCTGCATGTCTGTGTATGTATGTGTGTGTGTGTGTGTATTGGGGGGAAGAGGGGGAATTACAACCCTTTGTGGTCAATTAGGAGAGATCTGCAGGCAGTCAAGCATGGAAACTGACAGAATGTAATCGTGGAGGAAAGACAACTTTCCCCCTTTTCCGCCTTTCATCGTCCTCGTGTTACTTTTGCACTCTTGGTAATACTCTGTCACAAGATCCTCTCCCCTGCAATTTACAATAATGACTCTGATGATGTTACATAACTAAAAACTGTACCTACTGTACTATTCAAATGAAGCCCTCTTGTCCAAAAACAGCTTAGAATAGTTTAAGTGGATAGTCGATGGTGAGGATTTCAGTTCCATTTGACAGGGGTACATTGTACATTAAAGAGATGTAAGGTTATGTAACAGTCCTTCTGATGTGTTATTTTGTTGAGTATATCTTAATCATGACATCAAAACATTACTTTGCTGTATTATTTCATGTTGTGTTTTGCTGCCTCTCCACTCTCTGACAGATGATGTGCTTTTATGTAGGTTGGGTTTATTGCACCCAAAATGATTTGAAGCACTATGAGCAAAACATTGTCAGCCCCCAGAAGGATTAAAGATCATTGTTGGAAAATACTCTGAAGGCTTAAAGTATTACTATTGTATGCATTGATATATTGCCTAAAGCCTCAGTCTGGCTCAAGCTTGCCTGGCTGGCGCACCGCAGACTGAATGACTGATCCTGCTTGCTGTCTGGTTGGGAAACTTTTTTGCTGGATACTGGAGGAAGATGTCTGTCTATGCACTGCGCACGCAGTTCTGCCAATATGTTTACCGGTTATTCATGCCATTTTAATGTAAAAAATAGAATCATGGCCAGCCCCATTAAAGCCAACACAGTTCAAAAAGCTATAGCAAAGGAAATGTTTCTAACCCTGAGCCCATTGATTGCTCAAGGTTAGCTGAGCCATAGAATAGCCATTTTGAAGCTGGGCCTAGAATTGCAATTTTAACCAGTATGTGTCCTTGACACATAGTGATTTAATGGTTTGCTTCTGAGATGTTTCCCAGAGAGCCTCATGAAGCTGATAAACTCAGTTTATGGAATTCCCCGTTGTTGTTTTGCACAGGTTTCCAGCTTTGTTGTCATTATATTATACATCACCATCTGTTTTATGACAGGCTTAACGTGAGCCTCGCCCTGTTTGGAACAGTCTCATACACTTAATGGCCAAATGACCTATTAAGTAGCCGGTTTTTTAAATCTGACTTTTCTGAAAGTTTCTGATTTTACTATAAAGGACATTTTCTATGCCCATCAGTGTTAATACATTGATATTACCAAGCCCTACTTAGAGCAGGCTTTACATAAGGAAGTGCTTCTCAGGTCCCTGTCAGCCCTGTCTTTGAATGAGGTGGAAGGAGAATATCCTCCAGTACAAGAGCCTTAAGCCCACAAAACTATTTCATGCAAGAATGCAAAAGCAAATGACAACATTCCTGTCTGCATAGGTTACCTGTCTGACTGAAGAAGTGTCAAGGTGTCATAAATGTGACTTACAGAGGAGTTCAGCTGGAGCTTTGTGTCTATCAGTTGTGTTTGTTTGGAGTGGAAGTGATCCAAATGGAAGAGGTGAGCTGCCTCTTGTAGTTTAATGCGTCCCCAGCTGCAACACTCAGACTGCATCTTGTGCCTGCACTAAATTGAAAATATTTTAGGCACACGCCAGAATGTGACGATGCATAAAAACGATCTTGCATAGCTTGAAGCCTCTATGTGTTGTACTTGTCTAGAGCATGTTGAGGGTCTTAAACTTATTCAGCTAGTCTACAATTAAGCCAGTTTCAGTTCTGTTGTCAAAAGTGAAGAACCTGAGTTATATATTTGTGCCTTTGTTAACCAGAACTAGAAATTAAATGATTTAGGGAAGATTTGAACCATTTTTCTTCTCAGTTCCATGTCCAGTGCTTTCTGTTGCTTGTTTCTAGGCCAATCAATGTTACCTTGGCAATATTCAGACTCACAGTGTGTTGTGTTTAGTTTCGTTGAAGGTCCTTTCCTTGAAGATCAGCCTTTTGTGTTGTCGGTTATGCGTTTCTGCTCAGAGATAATCAAACACAGAGCAGGGGCTTTCAAAACTATGTTCAGTATTAATTAAGTTCTCCAAGGTCACACTGGAGGGGAGGAAATTCAACTTTGTTAATCTTGCAGTCATTACAACTAATCATACAGTGCAGTCATCATTTAGCACTTGAATGTCATCTCCTGGCGTCATTGTGGAGATTGTCTCATAACAGCGGGGTCACAGCAGCACACAGCGTCTTTGAAAACTTACAGAACCAGTCTGTGCAACTTTCCCTGAGTCATGACAGAGTTAACCACGTCGAAACCTGCTGAATGTCAGTTTCAGCAGACATATAGGGGCTGGTTTCAAAGAGCAAGCACAAAATAAAGCAGGGGACGAAAGATGGACCAGCTGAAGCACCACCAGCTACCCCACACACACACACACACACACACATCTCCTGCCACCATCTTCTCAAAACAACAGTTTTGCACTCCTCTCAATTTGTATGCACAGCCAGGAATCACGTTGGTGTCTGTTATTTGTCTCTGTTTAGTAAAGTGAGCACATTCGTACCTAAAAAAGACAGGTACACCCCGTTCAGAGGTGTCTGAACAAGAAGAAACATCACATTAAGTGCCAACCTGAAAGAATTATGTTGTTGTTAGCGGTGTACAATTCAAGGTGATCCAAGATGTGGGTTTAATATTGAAGTTATTATCTAGAAGATTTTGAGTTTAAAAAAACCTCTGTTATTTGTTTCACCAACTTTTGGTGAATGTGTTGGTCATTGAGACTATTGGCTACTCATACTGTATAAACCCTTGCTTTTGCAGTACTCTTAAGTTTTAAGAACTGGCTGTTGAGTTGACATTCCCTGGAAAAATCACAAGCAGCTTCCATCACTAAGCAGTTGTTGGTCTTAAGGAGAGAGTAGGCAGAAGTGACAAACACTTTTCTGCTGTCTCTGCTGAGCAAGGACGCTGTTTGGATCTCTGTTACAATGAGGTCAAAAACCAAACCTGCTATTACCTCATATTGTGGTGCCAACGAGAACAAAGGGAGATTTCCATCTTAATATTTGAACAGGTGTAGAATCACATTGGGTTTCCCTATGTTGTCAATTGTTGAGTTTAAAAATAGTATTCCTGCTAAACATCAGCATTTTATTCTTCTTTATGGTCATTGGAAGCTTGTTAGCAAGCTGATGTTAGCACTTGGCTTATAACACTTCAAATCTTGTCAAACAATACCTGGGTAAAATTTTAATAATAATAATATCAGTAGATTTTGTTGTCCGAATGTGAGACGGGTAACTAGAAGATTTTCCTTAGTGCCTTCATTGTCAGCAGTGTGTGAAATCTGCAGGGATGTGTGCCACGCTCTGTTTGTTATTAGTATTCATCGCAGCTTTCAGCCAACCCAGAATATAGATTAGGCATAATTACCCAAACCTGGTCATTCATGAAGACAATTTTTGGCATGGAAATGGTCAGATTTACAGAATAATTGCATATATTATTAACTACTGTAAGCCTTAGAATCAGCATGGAGCATAATTGAGAGCTTCACAGTGCAGACTTTGCCAATTATCTCTGCATGATTAGAGAATTCACATCACTGATTCTGTTCGAGGAGATGGCACAGTTATGGTAATTGTTCATTACGTTTGTCCAGACCAGTCTCTCGAAAACTAGCACACAGAAAATTTGATGTTACCAGCACAATTATCTTCATATCCATATTCTGTGCTGGTCTGTTTTAATCCACACCTGTGTTTCTGTAATGCCTTGGATCATAGTAACCGTGTTCTTAGGGTTGAAGAATCTGTTCAGGAGCTCTTTACAGTGAAAATGTTTGGGAAACCATGGTGCCCATGGACCATAACAGCTCTGAAGATGGTAAAGGAAACCTTTCACCTCTCTCTACCTCTAAGCACAATGTTTCTATTGTTGGTGCCGCCTTAAAACCTTGGAGCTGGGGGAGGTGAATGACATTCCTCTGACACGTTGAATGGCTTTTCACTGTGGCTACTAGACAAGGGCAAACACCGCCTGCCTCTCATTTGGCTTTCTGTCAGCAATCTGTCTGTCAGTGCTGTCGCTTATAGTTTCTGAGTCTGCGACTGTGACTCCACCCTCCTGTGGTCACACTTGGCTGCTAGACCGTAAAGGTGCACAGTGGAAAAAAGTGTATCCACCTGTAGAATGATCTCATATTAGAGTGAGGACGTCCAACATGGCCGATTTGTATTCTTCTAAAAGTTTTTTGTTTTTTTTACCAGATTGTTCATTTTACTGATACCTACGACCTAATACTGTAGGTATTGTTGTATTTTCCTTAACATACTTTGTGTGAATATTTTTTCAGTATATGTATCAAACCAGCAGGCCTACATTCTGTTTGTAGTGTCCTAGTAATGTCCTTGGCCATGGCATTATTGGTATTAGATGACTTAGATGGGGGTTGGGGTCAGGAAAAACTCCATGAGGACATCCTGATAAAATCCATATCTGTACAAAAACAGTGTTTACGGCCACCCAGGATTATCCACCACACTCTTCCTTCCTCCAACCAGCGCTGGTTCCTCTGCGCCGTCTCTGAATCCTGTTGCCGTGGTAACCCTTCCGCTGTACACAATGGCATGGTGGTTGCATAATGTTTTTCTGCTGGTGCAGCTTGTGGCCCACACTACAGCTGAGTGGGCAGGGAGCACTCCGAGCCGCCCTCCCACACTTCGCTCCATGCTAATGAAAAGCTTGGCCTCACCAGGGAGTTTTTCACACTGAATCATATCGGACACCAGAGAGCCTCAGAGCCTCTGGTTGCTGCCCTGCTGCAGAGGCTACGTCCTTTTGACTCCTTTGTCATTGGGTGAACTACTCAGGAATCCAGAGTGGCAGTTTGTTTAATATTCTTGTGTGAACCCAGTGGGACTCACCTGGCTACAAAACGTGAAGTGAAAGGTGCAGGAAAAGGATGAAAAACAGTTCTTTCTCTCAGCGCAGACACACTTTTAACTTCTCTGAGTTAATTGAGTGACATGTCTTGATTGTACCACAACACAAAGGAAATGAAGATGACAGCTTTACATATGCATATATTTGTTAAGTGGACTAGTATTACCTTGTGGGACATTTAGTAGACAGCATTTATGAGTTTTCAGGAGTTAAACAGATGCAACTTGTATTCCATGAAGAATATGTATCAGAATAATGATCTTCTTGCACTCATGATAATGCATTTATTATAGACCCCATCTGGCACAGTGCAACACAGTTGCGGTATATTAAAGACAGAAGTGATAATGAAAACTTGGCAGAAACTGTCCATTATTTATCAGTAGTATAATGCAACATGGGGCTCAAGATGGTGCAGTTGTTAGCGCTGTTGCCTCACAGCTAGAAGGTTCCTGGATGGAATCCCAGTTCGGGCGGAGGGGGCCTTTCTGTGAGGAGTTTGCATGTTCTCCCTGTGCAGGCGTAGGTTCCCTCTGGTTACTCCGGCTTCCTCCCACAGTCCAAAGACATGCTCGTTAGGTTCATTGGTGACTGTAAATTGCCCCTAGGTGTGAATGTGAGTGTGAATGGTTGTCTGTCTCTTTCTGTGTGCCCTGTGATTGACTGGAGATTAGTCCAGGGACTCTCACCCAATGACAGCCCCCCCCCCCCCCCCCAAGACCTTAAACAGGATAAGCAGTATAGAGAATGGATGAATGAAACATCCAAAATACTAAATTAATTAGTTTATGGATAGAAAATTAATCAGCAGTTATTTAGATAATCGACTGATAAAAGGAACTTGAAATAAATGCTAATCTAAGCTTCTGTTCTGTGAACATTTGTTGCTTTTCTCTGTATTACATCACTGTTACTCCAATGTCTTTGGATTTTGGACTGTTTGACCAACAATAAAGATACTTCAACACACCATCTTGAAATGTGTAAATGGAAGGTCCTTAAGCTATTTACAGACCCTTAAAAGGACAAACATCATTAGTCACTGCACTAGTGTAATGCTAACATAATGATTGTGCAGGGGAGGTTTTTTATTTTGGTTGTGGGTAATTCTTTTTATTGAAAATTTGACATTGAAGACAGGAAGACAGAAAATGAGGAAGCAGAGGGGTGGATGTGTCGCAACCAAGATCTCCAGCTGGAATCAAACCAGGGACATTGTGGTTATGCAATATGCCTCCTCACCATTCAGTTACAGTTTTCTGCTTAAAGGGATTTTAAAAGTGTGTACTGTGATGCATAAAGGCCTTATTCAAAGAGTTTGGTCTTTAAAATGTCTGAAAATATTGGAACACAAACTCAAGATGACTTCTTCAAAGGGGTTGTTTTGTCGACTAACAGTTCAAAACCCAAATTAGAGCACAGAAAGGGAGGTAGTACAGATCACTGGTTACAGTTTGTCAGCTGTGTATAGTTTCTGTTCTGTCATCTACACTTATCGTTTCCTTTAGCACTTCAGAATGTAGAGGTCAGAGATGTATCATCTCCAGTTCTGGACGAGTGGACTGATGTGGTGTATTTGAACACTGACAAAGGATGTGTGTTCAGTGCCCGGGGACTTTATTCATCCCCCATGAGCCAAAGACAATTTAATTAACTAGAGAAGCAGAACTGTAATTGTAGTGACGGGACAGCTCACATAAAGATTGTTGGTTTCTGTCTTCATGTGAAGATGTTGGGCATTGGGTGACTTGTTGTAGTCATGGTGACTTGTGGGTGTTTAAATGAGGTAGTTAATGATTTAATTTACAGAAGTGACCAAATATCAAAGTTTATAACCTTTCTTTGTGGGAAGTTATTAAACCAGGAGTGAATACGTAGAATCTGATGCACATTTTAAGCAGAGCAATTTCCCTCTTTCACAGTCGTGACGCTCTCTTTCATTCTTTCACTTTGTTTTTGCTCTCCCAAGTGCCAAGCAATTTGGCAGCAATGCAGCATAGATGAGTTTTATCCCCATGAAATATTAATCTCTGTTATGAAAAACAAAATGCACCATCGCACAGCACATCCAAGGTTTATCGGGATGCTTTGGATTGTCCTCCAAATTACTTGGCAGTCCTGTTTAAAACCTCAAGTTCATCTTAAAATCCATGAAAGCTGGCAGCTGCTGTGTTTTCCATTACGTTGGACAGATGAGTTTGACTGGTTTGCTTCTTCTATAAGTATGGAAACACTTAAAACGCCAAGGTGAAAGGCAAAGTGAAAAGGAAACATACTAATGGACTTGCTGGCATAAGTTTCTGAGTGCTAATCAAAGTGCAGTACAGTTGAGTTATTATACATATCTATTATGTTAATGAAAAGTAATTACTGTTTGTTAATACCTGGTAACCACATTTGTTAAAGCTGTTGCATATTAGATGAGTATTCACTCTGTACATTCACATGTGTGTGTGTGAGAGGTGTAAAAACCTTAAAAACACCACTTCATTTAATCATAACATTTTAACTTTATGTCCTTCACCTTCTAAAACACTCTTTCCAGTAAGCAACAGCGATATGGGTAATTTTCTTTTGAACACACATATTGATTTCCTTAGACTGTCTGTTGTCGGAGTGCTGCAAACTCAGTGTGAGTGGGCACATTCAAGCACTCTAGCCTGAAAGAAGCTGAATAAAGGCAGAGCAGGCAGTTGAAAGAGAGGTTACATAGTGCTGTTATTACAGTACAATATCTCCCTGTTTACTCCGCTCTCCAGGGACTCGGGGATTAACGTAAATTGTGGAGTATTATTAAATAAAATTACAGTTTTAACTGCTGCTGGGCGTTGTAATAGGTCAGATGAAATGTAAAATTTGGACTCCACTCATTTTACTTGAGGATAATTGTTTTTTTGCAGACCTATTAGAAGCCAGCAACACCTGAGCGGCTCTCTACGAGGCTGACACAATGGAGACTGATCCCATCAGCCAATCATTGGGCTGCATAAAAGCTGCTTTATCACAAAGCTTACAATCAGGATTGAGACTGCCAGATTATAGCACTTCACTTTTTTCAGATGGCTGTATTATCCATCCTGAATCACAGACCTTTAATGACATCAAATCCTATTTGGGGACACCATCTCCAGAAAGCAGATGTTTGGCAGCAGTGTAGTTTAGAAATTGAAAAAAAACAGCAAAGAAGCAGATGCTTATAAAATAATTGAGCAATTTTCTGTCCGCATGCTGGCTAATACTCTTTTACTGTTATTGTCAGAGGGACTTGGTGCGAAGCATATCAAATAAATACAATTTAGGATGTCTTTTGGGGTTAACTTTACTCGCCTTTAGTGTGTTTTTCCCTTGGAGAGGTTAAAGTGAAAATTATATTATGGGTATCTTAAAGTGTAATTTCTCATTTAACAATGTAAGAAACTGACAAACAACTACATTAAACTGATCACATAGGCTTCATAGAGCTTTATAAAAAGTTTCAGACAATTGTTCACTGTCAGGCTCCTGTTTTACTCTCACTGCTCTCATAGTGTTGTTTCCAGTCACAGCTGGCAGCTATTTTCAGAATAAAAGCTCTCAAAACCTCCTGTACTCTACCAGCCCAGCATCAAACAGCTAGAGATAAACTGGGGAACAGAGTTGAGCTTCTAAACGGCTAAAGAGCCAGATATGTCCCGCAGGAGTTGGTTGAGACCAAAAACAGAGCTAAAAGTGAAGAGACAGTGAAGACGTGGACGTAGACATTTTTTTGCCACGTAATGAAATGTCAATCAGAGTTTATGTCTTGTGATTTGCTGTTTGTTTTGCTTGTAACTGGGCAGCAGAAACCCAAATGAACAACATGCAACAAAGCAAACTTCCTCTGCTGTTCTTACCAAAAGAGAACAAACTGTAGGTGAGATCGTTCTCATCACGTTCCCACTCGTGTCTCGTCCTCTAGTCCATGCCCATTGTGTGTGTGTGTGTGTGTGTGTGTGCGTGCTGTGTGTGTGTGCTGTGTGCCTTCCTGGAGCTCTGCAAGGCTGCCTGCTATTCTACTTAACACTTTCCAGCTTTTCAGCACCCGCTCCTGTTTCACAGTAGTAATGCACAGAGCCAATCAATAGCTGGCTCACAGCAGTGGAGGGGTGATGATACACAGTGTAGTACTCACCATTATAACACAGAGACAATACTTCTTATCCTTGAAAGCTGAATCAAATATGAGGATTGATGAATATGATGAATTTCATGGAGTTGTTTTTTGTGTTTTTAGTCTTCATCATTGACCATAGAAAGCCTATAAAGGTCTTTCTCAAACCGTTAAAAGGACAACTAAATTTTAGGTCAGGAATTGAAGACATCGTCTTTTAAGCTTTGTTTTGTATTGTGTGTGTGTTAACACGTAGTTAGTTGGCTGTTTTCTGGTCTGTTTTGTACCTCTCTTCTATTATTTGATTATCCTTCCTGGCTTTTTGTCCATGCTCACTGTTTGCACATCTTGGTACCTTTTTAAGTTATATTCAAATTGGTCTATAGTGGAGTAAACCTGGATGTTATTCTCTGTTACAAAATTCACTGAACGAAACATCCATCAGTTGTAGATTTGTGTGTGATTTAGAGGGGTTTGGAGATGAAGTGCCTGTTTGTGATAAATGTCATGACTCTGTTGTTGTACTACGCTGCATTTCCCTCTTTAGAGCCAGCAGTGACTCAGCTCTAATCAATAAAGTGACAGCTGTATGGTGATGTAGCTGCTTGCCGGGTTGCTAATTGCTTTGAATAATCACTGATGTGATGTTCTTGGATGGCAGCTTCTTTCACTGTCGGGGGAAGATGGTGGAAGATGTTGTTTTTTTACTAAGATGCTACAAGAAAAGGTTTTTTATTCCATCGACACTATGTTAAACATGTTGCACTGTGCAGACAGCCCGTTGCAGGTTTGCTTTTATTTTATCCTCATGCATCATTTGATATCAGATCAGATGTGTTTTTGGAGTGTGTGGGAGTGCTGGTCTCAAAATGTCATGATGTACGTTGCATTAAACTCCCACTATGTAGCCTCTGTTTAAGAGGCTGTGATGCATAGATGGATTATGGCGGGATTGAGGCCAGAGATTAGAAGGGTGCATATATCATACTGCCCTCTTCCAGCCCGGTCTCTCTAACAGTTACTTACCTATTAGATTATTCTGCAGTAAATGATTTACATCTAATGCTCTCCAGACAAGCATTAGTGTAGTCTTAGAGAGGGCTCGCACTGTCTGGCTGAAAAAAATTCTATTGGTGAAACAGCAGGTATATTTTCTGCATTGTAGTATCAGGAGTGCAGATGCATAAAGACATAAAGATATCAGGGAGATTTCTCCCTGCCTCTGAGATCCTAAAGCCATCCGGAGCTCATGCTGAAATCAACTCTCCTGCAGGGAATACAGATTTTCTAGGCAGGTAGTGGTGTGTGCGGGTGTTTGTGTGTGAAACTGTGGCTGTACGTGTGTCATCTTCAGCTGCTGTCAGCCCAAGCTGTGCCAGACACCCTGCGTTGAGGACTTGAGCTTCACACTGAGCTTGTTATCACCTCATTCTCACTCAGGAAGCTACCTTATCAACACAATCGTGTGTCTGCTTCTAAAGTTAAAATAATTCTGTGACAAATTAATACACATTTTACTCATTTGTGTTTATTAGAAAATGAGATTTTATTTATTTCAGCATTGGCCACAACACAAGTGGGACTGAAAAAACAACATACAAGTCATAGTGTCTTGACTCAGGTTGCAGCTTTGTTTGGACTTCCAAGTGTCTGTTTGATTTCATTCTCACCCAGCGGTTACCTTGGAGGTATAACTATCTTTTTAAGGTGTTACCTGGTGCAGACAGTAATGATTCCTCAGTGTCAGTGTACTTTTGGAAATAAGAAGCCACTGTAAAGAAAAGTTATTATCAATCAGTTTGTTTTGGAGCTTTCGGAAAAAAATCCTCGTTAGCAGTTTTACAGAAATGAAACTTAGGAAACAAGAAGCGATTTCTTCTTGTTTCCTGTATTGCCCAAATGATGAATGATGAATGAAAAACTCAGCTGACATTATTTTTAATTGTATTAAAGTACTGTACATTTCATTGAGTTTGCCCTGAATCTTTGAGCTTGGTTGACACGTAAATTCAAGTTAGAGATGTCAATGTACAAAACCTTCAGTTGCAGAATCTCATTTCTAGCAAGCGCTTGAGTGTCATGCACACCTCTGGCTACAGGTCATATCAGCTGACACTAAGTAACTTTAATTCTGTGAGTAGCTTGATAATGTGCCAAAGTAAAACGTGTCTGTTTTCTTGTGTAGTTTCTTCACCCAGCCAAACATTCTTTGTAAATTGCTTAGACTGAATGTTTCTGGTGCTTCTTTTCTGTTGCTAATTGTGTGAAGAGTTGCGTTTTCCCTTTCAATATGTTATTCATATTATTTCTTCAAAATGGGGCCCTGTAGTATTTAGATCAAGGAAAATAAATTGGGTCAAATTGTGAAGGCTACAGGTGTTATTTCAAGTCTCAAAGGTAAATATAACTTATAGATTGGACTTTGTGTCGACAGATGCTTAAAATTTTATCTCGACACTTCTAATTATTTTCCCTTTACCTGCCTTGTGATCTGTAACTTGAAGCAGAGCTACAGCTGCATAGCGTCTGGGTGTGTCCATATTTCCCCTGGTGGTTTACACAGTAAAACTATAGAATTTTAACTGTAACATCCACAGCTGCTTGTTCTGTCCAGACTGTTTCACGCTGGCTCCACTTTGTTGTGTATTGTGCTTGTTGTGTGCTTGTTAGCATCAGATGTATTCCTCACCCAGCCCACTCCCACTTCACTGATTTTTGTTTACAAGGCCTTCCGAGTGCTCATTACGTCTGAACATTGTTCCTCCAGCGCTGCCTCATCCTGACAAGACCAGACCTCTAACTAACATCAGCCAGTCATCCAGGCGAGGCTGTTCTCATTTGACAGCACTCTACACTGCAGTGGTCAGTTTCCTTATGAGTGGAGACGAGACTTTGTGCTATCACATCTGTGTGTGCTTTCAAGCTTTTTATGAATGTGCCCCCTGCTCACACAGCTTATTGACTGTGTTGAAGCTACTGTCTGTATTCCTGAGTTATCTTTTATTTCTAATACATTATAAGTTACATGTGTGTAATATATTCATTAATATATTAATGAATTGCAATTGCTATGAGTAGGCTTATATTTTTACTATACTTTACATAATGTTAAGGCTTTAACCTATCGACTCCTTTGGCAATAGTTTTCCCGATTAAACGGTTTATTGTTTGGTCTTTAAAACATCAGATATATCAGCGTTTTCAAGGTGTTTCCAGCATTCGTTCTGCATATGGAGGCCTGACTAGAGCCAGAGCTTTGAAGCAGCACTTTAAAAGACATAAAATCTAATTTGTCTTGCTTGCACTGCCTGAGCTGATGCTCTTAGCCTGGCATATGTGTGTCTGTTTGCATGTTAATTGACTGAGTGCAGGCCAGTTTTAAGAAGCAGCGTCAGTTACTTTGTACTGTGTATATGCAACTGTGCTCCCATGTGTGTACATTCAACAGGCACGGCTGTATACAGTAAACCTGAGATGTCAGTTGATGAATGGGGAGTGCTGAAGTGTCTCTGTCGTACACTCCTGTTGTATCGAGGGCAAAGAGAAGCGTGAAGCAACACTTCTGTTAACCGCCGCAGTATCTTTCCATGGATAAACAATCTGCAGCAAGCAGTGTTAGGTAATGCAAGGCTCTGCTAGGTATTGTCACACACCCAGGCAGCTCTGATAGACACAAACAAACCTCTCCCCTCCACTCCTGTCATCCCCTCCCCTCTAGTTGCTTTAGAAAAACAAGTAGGCCAAAAGTGGGAAGCCTTGTCTGTTCTTCAAGCACAACAAAGGGAACTGAGCAATTTGATCCTGCAGACAACCCTGTGCAGAGCTTTACACTGCACCGTGTTGAGGGGGAGAGCTGCTGTTGAAAAGCCTCCCTGCCTCTGTTTGTCAGTGATTCCCAGGAAGGTTTTTCTCCTCTGCCTGCTCATTATTTCTGCCCCATCTTTACGCTTATTCAGCAGCATCCGTGCAAGTCAGTGGCAGTGCCCTCCCTCAACATCCCTGGAGGATGAGAGGGATTTCCCTCCTAGCCTCTACTTACTAGTAAGTAAACATACAGGGGGAATCCTCCACATTAGCTCCATTCAGCCTAGCTCCTAGCTGGATTTACAAAAACTATGTCTCTGCTCTCAGCGAGAGAAACTCTAGCAGGCAAAGGGTGTTGGATTTTTTCAAGGCAGCTTTGGGTTTTGGTTTCCCTCCACTACCTCACCAAGGGGAGAGAGTTCGGTTGAACTGCTGCCATTTTCCCCTTGTTTGTATGTGTGTGCAGCTGGTGTTGTTAACAGAGGGTGGGCTCACTTTCTCCTCTCCTTGTGTTCCTACAGTGGGAGAGCTTTGGAAATGACACAAGTGTAGAGTTTTATTCCAAAGCGCAATCAATCAATCTCAACATGTTGCTGTTTTTCTGTTACATTTTTGCAGCTATTCTATTGTTACATGTTAGCATAGTGTCAGTGCTGAAATCTGTGTTTGGAAACATTCCCATCTTTTGAGTTTTGTTTTTATAATTGTATTCTAACTATTAAGCATTGCACAGATTTCTTTGCTGACTTTGCTGATGATATTTGCTCATAAAGTTCTTCACCCCGCCCCACTTATTAAAGGCTTCGATTATATTACATCAACTACCCCTGTTGTGCTTTGGATTTGGGTTCCTAGTAGTGGCATTACTGAGGCTGATTCTGCGCGGTGTGTTTCCCAACTCAAAGAGGTGTGACTCCTATTCAGCTTTTCCCATCATGGAGCAGTCCTCCCGAGTCATGGCTACGCTCGGCTGCAGTCTTTGACAGAGCACCCTCAACCTGACACCCAACAGGTGATTTAATATTATAGTCTATATAGAAGGTCATACAGTGTATTATACAAATAGCCATTTCCATGTTTGTTTTTTGTTTACTTTAAAAGTAGTATAAGGTTTCCATTCAAAGGACTTTTACTTTACTCATAAAATAATGAAATGGTTAAATATTGAAGTCCAATCAAGTTAATAGTGTCAAGAAAAAATGAGTGCACTCATTCCAGAACCAAAAAAGCTGATGAGGTAAAATAAAACATGGAAGGGACAGAATATGGAAACATTTCACAAATAAGGGCTGATGTCTATTTAGGTGTAAATATCTTGGGGTCACTATTTACAAGTCTGTGACTAAACTGAGTTTAGATTTGAGAGGGTTACAGACTGTAGTCTTCTAAGTTTTTCAAAGTCTTGTAGTGTATATGCAATAGTTAGCACTGTGCAGAAAACTTTTGAGTGGGTTGCGAGATGAAATGTAGGGGCACTGTGAAGCTTCACTCTTCACACAAGTGTTACACTGAATCTTCTCAAGTGTCTGCAATGGTTCATTTTCAAGCATAGAACTTTTTAGTCTACAAAGCACTGAAGTAGAAGAGCCTTCAAAGTCCTCTCCTTTAAGTCCAGATGCATCATGGTACATGTATGTTTTTGTGTTACTTAAGTCAATCTCTGGACAAATGAATAAAACCATTGTTAGGATTCAGGAGAGCTGCTCTGACTGGTCAAGTAAACATTGAAAAATAAATGGTACGATCTTGTGTGTCACAGGATATCTTCCAAACTGCACAGATGGTGCATAATCCAGAACAGGAAATCAGTTGTGTTTTTCTTTCTCATCCTCAACAGCGTTTTCACACCCAATCCCACGCCTTCACAGAATAAACTGTCCTCTGCTTGATCTTTCAGCAGTGGAAAGTTTGACAGCACAAGAACGGGCTGATGGATGTTCTGAGAAAGCTGCTTGATTTGCTTTTTGGTTTCAATGATTAGCACATGAAGTTACACTGTCAGCCACTGAACTTCTAGTTTATTGGTTCATCTGGATGTCTGCTTGTCCAGAAAAGACACATTGTTTGCTGGCCAGAAATATGCACCTTTTGCAAATTGAGAAACAGCTTTTGAACTTGCAGGATAAACATTAGCAACATGTATTGTCATCACTATAGCTGTCTAAATTTGACTTTCTATGCACATTTGTTTCTGCAATGATTATCCTTTGAGGTATGATGGCATGCAGAGTTCAACTCATTGGCTTATTGTTGCATCATCCATCCAGGTGTGTGTTTAACAGGTGTTAAGTCATTATTATTCAGATTCTGGTGTCCTGTGTGTATGTGCATGTATAATATTACATATACTCAGTGTGAACAACAGCCCTCTGCTGTCTTCAGACAAGAAACAGATAAAATCCTGATGTTTCTCTCCCGTATATCTACACGAAGAAGGCCATGCTGACAAAAGAGTGAAGTCAGACTGAATGGGGGTGGAAGTGTCATTAGCATGAGAAAGCCCTCTTCCTCAGCTCCCTCTTCCTCTTCACATTGTCTGCTTCATGTCTCTGGCTCGCTCGTGGGACAAGTCACTTCCTTAAAGAGATATCATTCCCTTTTGCTAGCCTGTAGTTCTGTTTGTCTACAAACTGTTTTCTGAACCATAAACAGATTACTTCCCTTTCAAATCTGTCACTTTAATATGGTTGATGGTTATTTAAAACATTTGTTTCATCAAGTTACAAATGTTTGAAAGTGATGTTTAGGAGTAAGAACTTTCCCTGGCTGTTTTTTTAATGCGTTTTTGTTTTTAGCTTGCGTTAATCCATGTCAACACAAAGGCAAATACATTTTTTCTTCTCGCTATTCATGCTAATTTTGTGTTGTCAAAGTAGATGAAAACACTCTTCTCATATAGTACTAATGATGCCCAATAATGCTCTATATGGCCACCTTCACAACAGAATATATTAGTGTTTTAAAAGAAAAGATTTCTGTCGAGATTTCGGAAAATCATCTCAGTTCATATTGTATGACTAAAGACGCATATCAAATGACCATTCACATGCACCAGGCATGTGCGTGATGGTGTAACAGGAAGCAGAATGCCCACTCTGCAGCTGGTTGCTTAGCTGCAGAAAATACTACAAACTATGTTGCAATGGTGAAAAGTAAGACCAGAGATCTGTGTTTGGACAATTTGGCTGGACGCCGAGATGAAACTTTTGCTGTAACACAAGAGTATAACACACCCTGACTTATAAGACCCAATCAGGAAGTCTCTGTTTGAGCACGTACACACTAAAAAATATTCCAAGAGTTTTTGAACTCTAACGGGTTCAGCAGGGTTTTCAGAATGTTTTCAGTTTTGTAAAACATCTTTACAATGCTGTCTTTTGAGGAAACAAAAATAGAGAGTCAGCTTTTACATTAGCATCCTTACTGTTGTACTGTCCAATTTTATACTCTGTTACCAGGCTCTGTTCAATGTGAAGCACCACCAGTAGAACAACAACACTAAAATCAAATTTGCTGCAAACAAAACAAACAACAAAGCCAGATGTCTTTGCATCACTGACACTGTTTTACAGACATACAGACATTTCATTTCTGCTTAGGGTGAGAGGAACTTTTTAATTGTTTGCAGGTTTACAAAGGTTACAATGCAATGATTGATGTCATCACATTTTTTTGGTTCAACCAACTGTTGAATTCACAAGGAAATTAATTTTACTATCACATGAGACACAAATGCTCACATCTAAGAAGCTGTTACAATCAATCGTTGGGCCTTTTTGCTTGAAAATTAAGCTACATTTTTTATAGATTTTCTGTCTATTCACTTGTTACAGCCCTAATCTGAGCAGCGGAACCATTACAATATATACTACATGTGTGAATGTGGATGCAGAAGCAGTCTAAAATCCAAACAGCATCTTCTGATTCATCCACATGAATGAGGACAAGGCCTCAGACACCCCGGTTCTGCCCAGGGGACGCCCTACAGCTACGGGTCAGATCAGGGTGACGTTTTTGTTACTGATACTCCCCGAGGGCTCTTGCCTTATTTCGTCTTTCCTTTAAAGCTCTTCTGCAGTGTTGTAGTCTGGATCCTGCATTTACTCATCAAATATTGTGAAGCACACATAGTAGAGAGGATTAGAGTGGGAACATATAGCTAAATTACTACACTGCTTCCTGACAACAGTGCACCTTTAGGCCTGTCAGGACTGTAGGAGTCAGATGACTCTCTCTTTACTGGATCTATTTTTCTCTTTGCCAAGGCAGAAGAAGCTTTTGCTCCAAAGCTGTAAAATTCAGTGAAAATCTGGCTCTGGAAACCTAAAAAGTGTGACAGAATGTGTCTCTGCTCTCTCTCTCCTTCTCTCACTTCTCTTTCTCTCACCCCCTACTCCCTTGTTCTCTTCCTCCCTCTGTGGGTGTTTGGTACACTAAGTGCTTCATGATTGCCAGGGCCGCGAGGAGGCACAATCGGCGGAGGCGTCAGCAGCCTTCAGCCAAGTGTCCTTGCTTCCCTGAGTGGATTTTCTGGCAGTGTTGTGGTGGAGTGACGGTGGAGTCAGCGTTATCCGGTCAGATAGCAGCGTTTAACAACAATGCTGCATGGCAACACGATGGTTGAATTTCCATAACAAGTCCTGTGTTGTTCATACATGAGAGTAATTTGTCACGCTAAAATGTCACGCAGGCTCACCACATCCTAGACCGTTAATATGCTTATGTGTGCGCTTCAGCAGGCTGGAATTACACACACAGACAGTTCAATTCCACTTAACTAAGACTGTTTCTGCAGCAGCCTGTTAACACAGTTAAATAAGGAAGGAAACAACACCTGGGCCTGTAAGAGAGTTAACTTATTTTAAAAAGATCAAACGCCTCTCTTATTGCTTAAACTGTGAAAATCCTAACAGAGCACACTTTGTCATATTGCTGCTTTTTGTGGAGTCATCAAAATGTCAATAAATAGTTAAAAATGTCCCTCTGAATGTCAAAAAACCCCCCCCACGTACTTTTGTCTTTGAAACCAACAGTCTAAAGCACATGTCAGATGTCAGATTATAATCACAGAAAATTAAGAGAACCAAGAAGTATTTGTATTTGAAAAGCTAGAACCAGTTTTTTTCTGGGTTAAATGCATGAATAATAGATCTTGCCTTTTCTGGGGGCTGTTTGGTAAACAACATAAAGTTGGATTAACAATAGATAATAATATAGTAATAATAGATCTTGCGGTCATTGCATGGGTGAAAAGTGAACTCAATCAAAAATGTAAAATGCACCTGTCCTTGAAAACCAATGCAATGCACACTGTAGGATTTGTGTTTAATTCAAATGTTGTCTTTGTTTTCAAAAATAGTCAGTACCCTGTTTTACTCATATGAAAGGAATCACTGAGAATGTTATACTCAGCTTTAGATGTGACTGCACAAAGTACACATTTTCTTAGAATGACATTATCTGTAATGTAGTTGTAGAGAAAATATAAGTTTTTATATAGCCAAGAAAAGGTCTGTGCTTCTTTCTAAATCAAGGCAGTAGTTGGGTTTGTGTTGGTCAGCTGTGTTGATGTTGTGCTGAGCTGTGATTCTTCTCAGTGTGTTGCTGACAGTGGGAGCTGTGCTGCTCGAATAATTCATACACTGTAGAACTGATGATGAAGGAAAAGATGAGGGAGAAGACAGATGCTTTTTTTTACTGCACAAAAACTTTGATAAGCTTGTGACAGAATTTTGGATCAAACAGGAAAACACAGGTGTAAGATATAAACCCACCTAGATGATCAGTTTATATACAGTATATAACAGGATAATAAGTTTTAATATTGGAGTAAGTCTCTGAAACACCTCCGCAGGTTGACACAATGTTGGATCTGGATAGTGTCTTTATTAAGCGCTCATTTCTATTTCTGTTTCCCGGCAGTGTCGGTCAACATGATTCATGATTTGTTTAATTAAAGCAGCTATGATCAACAGTTTTAATGCCTTATAGTCCCGCCCACTCATTTAGGCTCAGATGTTTGTGTTTAGCACTGTTTAGCACTCATACAGATAAGGTTAATTGTCTGTTTTTTAATACTTTTCTCTGTGAATGTAATTCTCCTGTTCAGTTTATATATAGGTGCGTTATTCATGATTTCTTCAGTGTTAAGGGAATACGGTTAAAAGTTACGGTTAGCTTAGCGTAGCATAAAGACCGGAAACTGTAGCAAAGAGTTAGCCATGTTTTTTTAAAACGTGAGCTTCAGAGGTGCTCATAGGCAGATTTTTTTTTTAAAATTCAGTAATAATGTTTCATGGCATCAAAAGGCATCAAAAAACCTCTTCTTCTCCTTCTCTCACCAGTGGCCAGTTTGCTGTGGTCAGAAGATGTCGGCACAGGAGTACCGCTGTGGAGTACGCCGCCAAATTCATCAAGAAGCGCCGCAGCAAGTCAAGTCGAAGAGGGGTGACGAGGGACGACATCGAGCGTGAGGTGAACATCCTGAAGGAGATCCAGCACCCGAACATCATCACCCTGCAGGAGGTCTTTGAAAACAAGGCAGAGGTCATCCTGATCCTGGAGCTGTGAGTTGACTCTTCTTTTTCTTTGTGTCATTTGTACTCACAAGGGGGCAAACTGAGATTTGCGTGTTCAAATCCACACTTAGGCATCATGCTCTAAGATAGTGTGTGAGGTTTCTAAAAATTAATGGGGAAAAACACTGACCAAATTCTGACATAAGATGTCTTCTTTTTGTCATTTTGTTGCTTTATAGTCTTCAAAATCTGAAATTTCAAATTAGTCTTTGTAGCATCTTATGATATGATAAGATAACAGTTAATTACAACAAATTAAGCTAATACTCCATTGACTCAGTATTGCACTTCCATGAAGTTGAAGGACTCAGAAGAGACAGATTTTTAAAAAAGACTGACCGTCAAAATCTAAGCTTCAGAGACTGAGATATCTCTACTTTTCATCCCTAGTGGGGGTAATGCTCTGAAACCTCTTGACCCTACATGTCCCATGATTCATTTCAACTGCATCTATTATCAGACACTTCATTCCTTTCAGTTTAAAGGGATAGTTTGGATTTTTTGAAGTGGGGTTGTATGAGGTACTTGTCAATAGTAATTGTCTGACGTCAATGTGACACAGTGACAAAAAACTACAGCGTACACTTAAACTGAAATGTTTGTTTATGTGTAGGACTCTTAAGTGGCTAAAGTACGTGGTGCTCTTGACCCCGTCTGCAGCGGTGCTTAGCTTAGCTTCTGTGTAGAAACTCCGGCCGGCTTCTCCTGACAAAATACCCCAAAAAACAATATAAAAAACTCCTCACAGTGAGTAAACTGAACTTCATATATGAAATCTCTGGACCGGCCCTTTAAAAATCCAAAAGTCAAAAATAAAATAGTTGTTAGATGGTGATTGTGAGTCCTCCTAGTATGCAGTATCCAGGATAGGTTGATTGTAAACTGTGAATGTAACTATAACCTGTTAGAAGTTTTCTGTGGCTTCAAGCCTGTTTTTCATTTTTCAAGGACCAGTTTGACCAGTTTACATGTAACTCCTAAAACTGGAAGACCAACTGTGTTTACACCACAAGTATCCAGCTGACACAGTGATTTAGAACCGATAAGCGCCCAAGCATAATACAATACACCTCCATTACTAGGTCACCTTACAGCCAGCATGAGTGCAATTGTTAAGAGCTGCTGGACAACATTCCTGACCGCTGATCACATTCGATAGTCGCAAGGAAGAAACAACAAGCACCGTCCCGGTCTATAGTGCAGCGCGTGTGTGGATAATAAGTACATGGCTCATTTCCAGCTGAAAACAGGTGCAGCAGGTCAAAAGGTTCAATATTTTATAGGCTGGATTACAAACAATCTTTAATAAATGACATTGGCTTCAACAGACCAATACAAATATGATCTTATTTATCATTATCAAGCCTCTTTATTGAAGTTTTAGAAACACAGAGTTTAAATTTAGAATCAACATAATTAGGCTCTTTAAAACATGTGTAAGCACTGCTACTTCCTGCAAAGTACAGTAACAGGAAGCCTCATCACTGACAGGATGTACACTGTGCCTTTTTAAGCCTGCCATCAGAGTTCACCCCCCTATCTGCTATCTGCTCTGCTATCTGTTACTGTTTTCAAAATCCTCATCACTCGACAAAATATAGACAAGCAAACTTCATGCTGAAAACAGCGAGATTCGTCCAAGATTTGGATCATGGATCTTTGTATATAGTCATTGTATTACCTGGACCCTGGGCTCAACTCCCCATGTGCAACCAAAACTAGTTTACTGCTGATACTATTTTGCAAAGGCGTCATCGCTGCATCCTGGTCTTAGCTCGGTCCAAGACAATTTTAACATGTTCAACCAAGAGCTTTCTGCTTAAACTGATTGGATGAATACACAACTTTCCAGGCCGTTAAACGTACTTTTCAGACATAAAACACATACAAAAATTGGTCCCATATCCCTATAATCTTGCTACAATTGGATATTTGAATATTTTTGTGAATGAGGTCTCAGTATCTTTTCAGTACAGAGCTCAAAATATTTGCAAAGAAGGAAAGGCTTGTAATGCAGTACAATTCTACATTATCAATGAATTTTGGGTAGTTGCAAACATACCAAAGAAAACAAAGTTGCTTATGTGGATGTTTAAGCTTTTGTGATGTATACAAATGAGTCCAGTTTAACACAGTTCCTCAAAAGCAGCCAGTTTTCAGTGCCTGGTGGTAACGCTGCTGAAACTGCATCATTCAATCCATTAAGGAGGATTCATCGATTTTCTTTTCATTTGAGTTCATCAAATCAATTTGTGTTCATGTGGGCAGAATTAACCCTGAAATGTACTGTAGAACTGGACTTATTTGTGGAAGGCAGCAGGCTCAAATGTCGCTGAGAAAAGTCAAACTATTACCGAAGCACCTTTTAAAGCAAGGCATTATAACCAATAGCTGAGCCAGTTCTCCCAGAAAAACCTTTATCAGCTTACTGCTGTTTTTAGGGGGTGGTCTTTCTTATGGGAGGGTCATCAGTGATGGTCTCTCCTGATCTGTCTGGACCCTGCAGCCTGGATAAGACCGGCCCTGTTTGCTCGCTTCTTCTCTCTTCCAGCTGGCATCCGTCCTGTATGTTGTTTGGCTCAGTTTGGCTCCATCTAACACCTTCACAGCACAGGCTGTATCTCACACATTCAAGCTTCACTCTCACTTATGAAATTGCTCACTTCCACACTGCATTGTTTAACTGTGTCAAGTTAGATTTAAATAAAGGGTTTCTGTAATTAAGCTCTTAAAGGGCTCTTCACTCTTTTTTGTAAAACTGCCCGAGCTGGCATATGACATGGGGAAAAGAACTCAAATATGGGGTTCTACTCCAGTAACCCCACTGCTTACAGTATGTTTCAGCTTGTTTTGTATAAGTATAGTACAAGTCTGTGTTAAACTTTGGAGCCCTTTTTAACATGGATCAGTGCTACGGTTCTGTTAGGTACATGTCCAAAGATTAAGCAAAGATTAAGCATCCTGGTTTTTGTTTTGCCGTCTGTGGAGCAGCACTTGGCTTTATATTCTGGAGCAGATTTTTTCCAGTCTCCAAATTTATTCATGTCCCAGATGATGAACTTTGAGCAACTAGCAACCATATGAAGTTGTTTTTGTCTCCATGTTGCTGTGGAGATGTGATAGTGACAGCACCAGAACACTGCTCCTGGTACAAACACTTCCATTAGCATTCAAAGCTGGTGCGTTGACATAATGTTTTTTTTAGTGTTTCCAGCCCTGAGCAGGTAGAACAACATGTTACATGTGGGTGCTAAAAATATTTGGCTTCATGTTGTGCCCCTTTGTCCTCCACATCCTCTCCCTCCTCCTGCTGCACTCTGGGTAAATACAACTGTCACAGCGACTGTATTTTTAACATTAAACTAGCCCGTACAAAACAAGGCAGAGATAACATGTAGGGGTAGGAACCGTCTTTCCCTTCACTGATGTGCGTTTACACCCTGCTATCCACCGAGGCAGCTGATGAAATAAACATTCGAGATGCAGAGTGGGTGTTTGGTGGGAGGAGGCGGTGGAGGTCCCAGCTGTGCAGCTGGTCGGGTGTTTCCTCCCTGAAGGGAGGAGCAGTGCGTGTTTCTGTTTTCCTGCAGAAGAATTTGGGAAAACATTATTCAGTGGAAATGATTGTATGGCAATGTAACTAAATATTAAACCTTTGTTCTCATTTGGAGAATTCACAGTGACTTCGGGGTCCGTTTAATACTGTAAGAAAAACAAATTGTATGGCTGAGTGAATGCTCAACCTCTGGATAAGCACGGCTGTAATTACAATTATCTCTCTTCTGCTTGCACTCACACTATTGAGCCGTGACCAAGCTAAAGCCTCTGTCCCGCACATTTATTTTCTTTATTTAGGTGCTGAATCAAGCTTTGGTTAGATTAAATGATCTTAAGTTCTGATTTCAAACACACCCGAACAGGCCTGAGTGCATTTTGAAAGATTAAATCTAGGGTAATGTCTCAGCACTGATTAGAAAGTGCACACACTGATATAAACAGGCTTAAGGGAGACAATATGATTACATACAGATAAAATACCCATGTTGAAAAACTCTAACTTTTTAAACTACAGTAAAACAAAAGTAGCTCAGGCTCTGGAGCATTTGATATTTTCCCTCTGTTGTTTTTCAGATGGAAAGTTTTCATCACTTAAACAGCGCTGGATGAAGCGTTCTTGCGATGTGTAAATTGGTCGTGCTCTAACGCACCAGGATGATTAGATTACATCAGCTCAGCTGTGTTAAGCAGGGATTTGTATCTGGCTGTGATCTGAGAGATCTCATGTTTTAATTCTGCCTCTCTCGCTCTCTTTCTCTCTCTCTCTCTCTGCTCGTCCAGCGTGGCCGGCGGTGAACTCTTCGACTTCCTGGCAGAGAAGGAGTCACTGAGTGAGGAGGAAGCCACTCAGTTCCTCAAGCAGATCCTGGACGGAGTCTTCTACCTGCACTCCAAACAAATTGCTCACTTTGACCTTAAGGTACTACGGCAACTTAAGACCGAAAACTTTGTCTTGTCTGATGTCTGGTTCCTTTTGCAAGACACGTACTTGAGGTATTGGCTTGTATTGTACACAGTGTCAACAAAAGCTACATTGACACTTCAAGCCCCTGTGAGGCGTTTTTCGCTGGTTATGAAACAGAATGAAATTGATTCTGATTTCTCTTTATGACCTACAAACGCAAACCAGACCATCAGTGACAAGATTGATTATTTCAATATGGTTATTTTTAATGCCTGAAACTGCTGGCGGGGGGTAGGTGTCAGATGAAGCGACTGCACGCTGCCTTTGTTTACATTTTCCAGGGCAAAGATTTAAAGTGATACAGAGTGATACATATGACTGTTAAAGAAAGCAGGATAAGTTTTTTGTTAAAACCCACCACTTAAGCATGAACAGAACAAAATCAGCAAAGAGATAAGAGGTACGGCTTTGTCCACAGGGGGTGCCATAATCAACACAAACTGAAAGTTCCTCACAGGAGCTTTAAAGTCGACCTGAAACGGCATTTCGAGAGTATCTAGCTTCCATATCGTGACGTATTTCTGAGTGAAACAGGACGTGCAGGCGGGACATATCGTTAGAGGGATGTGATTTGATCGTTGAGAAGTGGGCGTAGACAGACGTTCTCCACAGCGCAGTAGCTAGCTAACTGACCAAGCATTCTCGGTGCTCTGCGGCTAAATGTTGCAGATTGATTGGTTGAAATTGTTAGGTACTAGCTTCGAGGGCACGGGTGAAATTCAATTCAGTCATTAGAACTTTGAAGAGTAGTTGATTAATTGATTATTCAGCACAAAACAAGCTATTATCTTTTTCAAGTCAAAACACTTGTTTGGTTCCAACTTGGCAGCTATCTCAGATATGATGGTAAACTTGTTCCCTTTTCTTCTTAAGCTTTCTCACTTCCTCACTTCCTTTTAATGCAAAATAACAAAGTACTCTTTTTTTAATACTAAATGCAAAAAAAAATAAAATAAGTACATGTTACGTAAGCCTGCACACAGCAGCTCATGTGTTTGTCCATCATGGATCCTTTGTGTTCAAATGCAAATGAGCTTTTTCGAGTGATTAGTCCTCGAATTGAGAACCAAACCAACACAAGAGATCCACTCCTCTGATCATTTCCATTTTAGGTCACAACAGATTATGACAGCGTCTCGTTCAGGGTCATGTTACGTTTACACAACACATCAGATGTTTTCTTTGGAAAGACTCCTACGCACATGCAGGACAAAAAACACCACCTATTTTCCTCTTACTTAGAGGTCACAGTAAAGGGTTGTAATGTTGTCTGTCCTCCTAAATATCCCTTAATGCCAGATCACTGGAGAACTAGATTTTAAGTATTATGGGAATATACAGTTTAATCCTTTTTTTTTGCAGTAACTGTTTGGGACCTCTCCTTTATATCAGTCAGTCTTTTATTTCAGTTTGTTTATGTTTTTGGAGTGCATTTTGGAATGCATCTGAGGCTTATTGCCATGACTAATCTTGTTTTGGCTTATTTTAGATTCTCTCCTTTTATCATGGAGTGAGTGAAGTTAAAAACTCCAGAGGAAAAAAGGGTAAATGTCAAAGTGATCTTGCTGCACAACAGCACAGACACACCATTTGATACTTAGACTACCTCTCTGTTTGGTGTATTGTTGGATAGTTTTTAACTTAAATCTCAATCAATATCATTGATCAGCTTCCCTCTGATGGCTGCACAATGATAATCTTCCAGAGTCAGACAGCAGAGTTCAGGACCTCCAGTTTAAACACAGTAATGACCTCTCTGTCCATCGGGCCACTTCTGATCAATGCCAGAGCTTTTACCAACCACACAGCTTTTACTTTTCATCTTAGCTACTGTTATTCACTGTCTAGCAGTGGCTCAGATTAGGACTTATTATGTTCATATGAATGGCTTGCTGTAAGACTAATACTGCATACTTCAAAGGTTGGAAGTTCAGTGTCTCTATATGCTGTTTTCTCCCACATTCTTCTACTTCTACTTTTTGACCCTTTTTGTAGTTTTTGACACCATTTAAAAGACAACTCATTTGAGTTAACAGCGCTTTTAATGTATAGATATGTAGATTCATATCCATACTCTAACAGCAGGAGGACATTCTATTGCAAAATTACAAACACCTCAACTATTCTCTCTGACCTCTCAAAACTAATACTGCCTAACTAAACAAGGTCGTTTTTCAGAACTCAGGAGAGTCAAATCAATCCTACACAGACAATAATATTGCCAATCAATGTCCTGATTAGTTTATATGTTGTGCAGGGCAGAGTAATGATGTCTGACCGATCACCAGTAGTCTTAAATGCAGCTTGTAACTGAACTGATGACCAATATGATTTATAGTAACACCTGAAAAGACCTTCTACTATTTCTTTGTTTATTTATCATCTTAATAATGCTCTCAATTATTACAATTTCAAATGCATTAAATAAAAGCAGTAAATTGTCACATATGAGAAGCTTAATCCATAAACAATAATCAAAATGGTTGTCAATTCATTATGTATCAGCTGCTACGTTCACACTGCCAGCCTTAGTGCTCAATCCCAATTTATTTCTCAGATCCCATTATTTTATCTTTGGCTGTTCACATTATTTTTTAACATTTGGTCAATATCAGATTGCAGTGTAAACTGGTCATGGGCATGAACTGACCGGCATGCGCAAAAGAACAATAAAAAAGACTACGCGCAGCACGCTGTCGTACGTAGACAAACATGGACGCCATGGAATGGTTGCTACTTCAGGACAGAGGTGTGTGTCAACGCGGAGTCAGAGCTTCCTTCCATATTTATATTTACAGTTTGACTCCCGCCAGTGCAGAATATCGATCAAGAGTGACGTAAAATTGAAATTCCGATATGACAGTTCAGGCTCAACTCACATTGCAAAAAATCACACCTGTATATGATTTACAACCATATATGAAAGTGCCCCAAATCAGATTTGAAAAGATCAGATTTCATGTGATTTATGCTGTTCACACTGTCATCACAAAAACAGACCTGAGTCACATATGAGCAAAAAAATGTGATTTGGACCACATTTGCCTGCAGTGTGAACGGAGCCTAACTGACTGATTGACTTATCATTCCAGTTGAAGAAATTAAAAACACTATATTTCCTGCAAAAGATGTATTTGATAAGTAACTGAAGCAGTCAAAATAATAGTAAGTAGCCCACATTTAGAACCACTCCTTTATTCTATCATAAACATGAGAGTATCAGTGTTTACAGAGCAGGGAACAAAACCAACGGGCTGATCTGGTGCATGATTGTGTTTCCTCAGCGCCTCCTGTTGCCTCTGCTGCCCACAGCCAGTCTGCTCTTGTTCCTTTCCAGACTAAACCCTCCAGCTCAGCTCATAGTCCAGCTGAAAGGACGAGGTTTGGAGGGTAGATGGCTTCGTTTAAAAGAAGCATTGTGTCCTTAGGAATGTCCTGTTCTGTTGTTCAGCTTTGCTTGAAGCGCATCTTTGCCGTCCTTCCCTTTCTCTCACTTCCTCGAGAGGTTTTTCACCCTTGTTTTGCATGAGATTTCCATGGCTGATGAGCCTCCTTCCTGCCAGCCTTGTTCCTGGTTTTGTGTCTGACTCTGCGACTCACTGCTCTGTTTACACGTAGTTTGTGTCATACACTGATAAATGAGCGGGTCATTTTTCAGCATTTGTGTTAATCAGCATCAGCATCAGAAAAGTTCCTCGATGGTATTAGCTACATGCTAATTACAGCTTAAAAACAAAGATGCAGTTTAGAGTTTGTTTTTTATAAAAGTATCCACCTCTCTTTGCCTCTGTTTGTCCTCCTTGTCTCCCCTTTCCTTTCCTGTCTCACCATTTTTTGATTGTCTTTTCTTTTCATTTCTGTCTAGCCGGAGAACATCATGCTGCTGAGCCGCTCAGTGCCTCACCCGCGCATCAAGCTCATTGACTTCGGCCTGGCACACAAGATGGATTTTGGCAACGATTTTAAAAACATCTTTGGAACACCAGAGTTTGTAGGTCGGTATCTCTTTTAACTTGTCTAATCATCCTTTTTATCTGGTTTGATGTTTCATTAAGCAGATTCAGCTCTGATTAGTCTGCACAAACATACTCTTCTTCCTTTCTCTACTCTCCACACACAAACACAAAACTGCACCACCCTGTTTTGCTGGCTTTATCCCAGGAGTTGCGTATTGTGAGAGCAGGTGCCAACTGTGCCATAGGGAAAAAGTGAGAGAGGCCTGATGATAGAGTGAAGACTATAGGAACGGCTTCTTCCTGCCAACAAACACACACAAACACTGATAGACCCATCAGTCGCGCTGTCCAAACTTCCCTCAAGTACCCCTTTGCCCGGGGCGACCGCCAACACTCCCATTCCCCCTCTCCCTCTATGATCCAAGCCAAAACCAGGGCCTGTTCCCAGTTCAGCAGGACGGCGGTGGCCAAATGGTCTAAATAAAGATCAAGTGGAAGAGAGCCGAAATGATGAGTTAGATAGATGGTGCCAGAAAATAAGAGCACTTGGAAATTCAGCAGGTCCAAGGAGTGAAAATGACATAATAGGCAAGGCAAGGCTTATAGGTGTATTTATGTTGCAACTGTTGGACACAAGGAAATTCAAAGGTTGTAGGAATACATTAAAATAAGACAATGAAACATTAAAATTGCACTGAAAAGACAACTAAAAACAAAAGGAAAACAAGCAAACATTTAGAGATTAAAAATAATTTTCTTCAAAAAATATTATAAAAGGACATCAAAACAAGATTGAGGAAGTGTAGTTTAGCAAGCTCCCTGGCTTCCGCCAGATGATGCGTTTTCCAGGGCCCATTGGAGAAGCGGATAGCGTCCTCCAAAGGCACAGAGCCAAATTGCATTTTTTTCCTTCCGTAATGGCATTAGCTCCCCATAATAAGCACGATAGGACTGGCCCTTTAATCTATAAACTCACCCTGCATTTATTGGAGACGAGCCTTTAATTAATTTTGTTCAAAGCTCTTGTACAGCAAAGAGCGGGAGAGCTATAAAGATGTTGAACAAAACCAGTCGTTATATTTACCTTAATACAAAATTAGGCTGTCGACTTGCACATCACTAATTTGATCTTGCTCTACATGACAGCGCATCTTACCCTACCTGCTGCACTGAGAGAGAGATGATAATGTTTGTTGTTTAATGCATACTGTGTACAGTAAAAATGTTGCTTTAGAGACGGAGAAAACATGTTGTTCACATCATTATTTCCAACTTTATTGCCATCTATAAATCCGACACATGCAGCAACGTCCCTCCCTACCCTCCTGTCACTCTCTGGGGTGTAAATTTCTTCATCCTTCATCCTAATAATCTGACAGAGAGGTGCTCGTGTGATTTGAGATCGGCATTTGTTGTATGGTAATCCAGTCTAAAAGTTATGTATCTTATCTATCGAATAAGAACAATGCATTATAAATTAATAGTAAATACAAATGAGTCTTTATTTTCCACTTACCTTTGCTTCCTATGGCGATCACAAAAATTGTTATTTGCCTCAGAATCATTCTCCTTCTCTTAGTCATAACACAAAAATAAACAGACATGACACATGTATTTTTTAAGATTCAGTATGACTTACACTTCCTGATGACTTACACCCTCCTTTGAGTGGCAAAATACCCCAGTCATACAGCAGTTGTCTGTGCATCCATGGGTACATTGCAAACAGGAAGTATTGACTGCTTCTTATATAAAACAGCTTCAGAGATGTTTAGTTTAAATAGGTTAGAAATTAATGTACCAATTAATTAATTTAATTATTAACACATCTGACAAGAGAAAGTAAGAAGAGAAATAATCACTGTTACAGCAGGTGTGATTAAAAAAACAGCAGCTTATAAAACAACACCTCTAAAGAAACAAGAGTCTGTGAGCCCAACAGAATGTGATAACTGCTCAAACAGGACTCATCAAGAAGACAACGCAAAAACAAAACAAGTACATGAACAAAAAAGGGAAAGGAATAATCACATTTTAGTTATACTTTGTTGTTGAGCTGAATAGGAATAATGTCCTGTTTTGTGCATTTGTGTTGCAGCTCCAGAGGTAGTCAACTATGAACCTTTAGGCCTGGAGGCAGACATGTGGTGAGTAAACAAAAACTCATTATGTGCATAAGCTGTTTGCATTAGTTCTTATTTCTGAAGAGCATCTGCTGTTAAGTTTTTTTGCATGATGTACTGCTGTCAAAATGCTCTCCTCTCTCTCTGTCTCTCCTCAGGAGTGTTGGTGTGATCACCTACATTCTGTAAGTATTTGAAATGGCACCAGCAATGACTAATAATTGTGTGAAATGTAAACCTTTTTTAGAGTGGAAAACATCCATTACCGCAGGGGTTTTAACAACAGCCACCTTCGCCTTTAATGTTCACATTGTCCTACACACCCGCGGGCGTCGTCGCTCACCGAACATGACAGTCAGGCTGAATGTTTGTCAGACATAAAGAGGTTAGCGGCTCTTCGTTCTGACCTCTTTGTCGTTGAACTTGAGCTGGTGTGTTTGCAGTTTTGTCATGAGTAATGTCAGAGCCTGCAGCGAGGGCCGTCGAGCATATTAAAACTGCATTTGAGAATGATGTTGTGTCAGCAGTTGTGTGAATTTTGTGCGTTTTTTTAAATCAAGAGATATTGTTTTCACACTTATCAGACAGGTATCTACATCTTATGAAATATTGTTTATGATCACATTATGGAGGCTTCAAACTTACTTAGTTACTTCAAACAGTGTTAAGTTTATATCCTTGTTTTTATTAAGTTGCTCAGTACGTTTTTTTGTAGATTACTCTGGCCATTTGCCATTATTTCCGCCATAAATCATACTATCAGAGGTGGAAAGTAACTAAGCACATTTACTTAAATGGCAGCTCCAGTCATGTTTTAAGACCTAAAATGCTCTGCTTGAAATAATAAATTGTGTCTGATATGTTTTTTCTGCAAAATATGTTTAATTAAAAAATCCTCCCAAGGCATCTCCTCCTTCTCCCTCATTAGAAATTCCTGAATCTGCATAGGCCCCGCCCACTATTTGCTATGTTTCTCCTTTTGTAAAATTACAGCCGAAAACAAAACACATCTCTGCCATCGTTTAGTGCAACTTGTTGAAACTTAGCTAGCTTGAAATGTAGTGATTAGTTGTAGTAACGTTAACGTTAGTAGTCAGTAGTGAGTTTGCAAAAACTACGACAACCATTACAGCTGGCTAGCACATCGCCAAAGTGGTTGCCATAGGTTGCACATAATGATATGCATAGCGTCACCCCGTCCATTAACGGGATTGGCTCCTTAGGTTTGTGACATCACAAACCCTGTTGATCTGAAAACGTGTTGTTCAGCCTGTCCTTGGTACACTGCAGTTTAAAAGCAGACAGGTCCAGCCACGGAGATGATGCTGATGTTGTCCCTGATGTGTCTTGTAGCACATGAAGAACACCGCATGGAGATGTTTACAAGGTTAAACACTTGATTTTCACTGGCGGGGGTCTTAAAAGTATAACTCAAAGGCAATTATACAAAAGTCTTAAAATGAATGTCTTCATAAATCATGTAAAAATGTTTCACCTGTGGCTTATTTGCTTATAATTCAGTAGAAACAGCTGACTTCATCCTCTACAGCTACAGTAAGAGCTTTCAAGCAGCCATCTGCAGACATGTCAGCACAGTTTAATTCAACAGTGAGAGAGAAGTTCATGCCCTCTGCGACCCACAGATCAACTGCTGTTTGCTCTTGAAGATGCCGTCCTCTTCTCTTTATACTGGCTGTGAGGCTTTCTGAGCTCCCACACACCTTTATCCTCCAGAGAGACACCTACACGAAAATATGTGCACAGAACTGTACATCAGGTGCCTTTGCCCACACAAATGGATACAGAACTCTCATCACAATATAGCGAGGTTAATAAAGAAGAAACATCAAAAACTATTTGATGTCATTATTTCATAATTAGTGGCTGCAAATATTCCCTGCTTATATTTTGAGGAGTAACCTGTAGCTGTTGTAAAATGATGCATCATTTTGCCTCCACATTACATGAACTCACTCTTACACGTGCGATGCACACATACAAACCACACACCATCTCTGTTCATGCCGTCCACCCACACAGCTGTCACAGCTCTGCCCGGCAAGGTAGAAAATAGATCGTTCACTGCCTATTATCACAGCGGAGTAACTGTGAGCTGCACTTAGCGCTCATCTCCTTCTGTAAAAAATAATGTGAGGGGAAAAAATGAGGATTGGAATAATTCAATAAACATTTGGGGTGATTTTTAGGAGCATCTCCAAACTCCTAATGGGAGTATTCTGCATGAATAATGAGCTGATTGCTGCAATGTAATGAAAGCTGCACAAAAAGCTCCATTAGGCAACTCAGTGTTATAACAAGAGATGCTTCCTCTTCTGTTTTTTAGAGTTTGAGAGATTTCACTTGACATAATATAACCCGAAATCATTTGGGTAAATGTGGTGAATAAGCAAATGAGTGTTCCTGCGATTTCCTGCTCAGCTGGAGTCCAAATTTGGGTTGGCAGTTGTTAAAAAGGGGTATATTTAAGCTTAACAAATGTGCATAGTGTGTCTTTAAGAAGCATTTTTGGAAAACAGTGCACAAGGATGTTACCACAGAATCCTCATTTAACACTTTCCTGCTGATTTTTGCGCCTGGCTTGATGAAGAATTCCCTTAATTGTTTGTTGTGAGCAGCTGCACCTCGTACAGTCGATAAATTCATACATTTCCACTCAACTTGAGCTTGACCTGCAGCACCTCCATGTCCATCCCAGCTGGCATGTTAATTAGCGGCTGGTGCTGACGAGCTGGAGAGGTTTCAGCGAAGAGGGGAGGGCCGGGGGTTTAGTTTAACTGCCTGAGCTCTATGAGACGTCGTCAACACGCCTGACTGCTCAGTGTGCTGAACTGTGTCTTTGTTTATCCATTAAGTCTTGCTTGACCTCGTCTGTATATCTGCTTATTCTTCTGTGTTCAGCAGAGAGGTGTGAAAATGCATTACAATTCCTGCACTCCACTCAAACCCATCCTGTATCAGTTGGTACTGAGAGATCATCCAGCTGGCTTTCCACTGATAATGTTTGACAAATACTTCAGTTTGATAGCAATGCTTGACTAATGAGTCGCCATTAGTTGCTACGCAGCTCTGTAATCACATTCCCCAAATCAACGAATAGTAGGGTCATGGTTTCGGTTTCAAGCGCTGAAGATAATCAGTGCCGGGTGAGTTAGTGTTTGAACTTAAATTCAATATATTCTCTTTCCCTTTGATTACAAGATGGAACTGGAAAATTAAGATAATGAGAGTGTTGTTGTTGTTGTAGTTGAATACATTGGAAGTTCAGATGTAGCGGAGTTGATTAAATTATGTAGGTACATTTTTAGATTCATTATACTTTCAGAACAGGTGTTTGAATGGACTTGAGAATATTATCAGGCTGATATGGGGCTATTACAGATAAATATGTATTGAAATGTATGTTTTCTAATATTCCACCAATATAAAAACCTTTTTACATAAAATAGGAAATCCGTGCTCGGGGTGATTTAGAAATTGTGTCAGTTTGTCCAGCAGAGCAGGTTCTGACACCAAATTACACAATCCTCTCAGCACTGCCTGCAGCACACGTAGCAGAGCAGCACAGCAGAGCAGACAGAGGTCCGCACTAGAATTGGTTGCCATTTATAATCATTAAATATGTTCAATACATGTATTTGTGTAGGAAAGCAGTTCCTTTCTGTAGCCATATGGGTGCAAAATTATTAGACAGTCCATATGGTAAACGCATCAAAGATGAACTATATTGGCAGCCAAATCCTTAAGTTGGTGAATCTATACCACAAACCACCACATTGGTCAGCTAAAGTCTTATTGCTAATCGGCAGTCAAGGTTTACTCCTCTAACCTCACTGTTCACCTCTGTCTCGTCCTGCAGCCTGAGCGGTGCGTCTCCCTTCCTGGGCGACAACAAGCAGGAGACTCTGGCCAATGTGTCGGCTGTGGATTACACGTTCGACGAGGAGTTCTTCAGCAGCACCAGCATCCTGGCCAAAGACTTCATAGCAAGGCTTCTTGTCAAAGACCCCAAGTATGAATGATTGCTTTCATGTTGAATTATTGTGTCTGTCACTTTCTATGAATCCTTTACTCTCAAAAAATGGTGAAAAGAGGCTGTGATGGCTGCAAAGAAAAATATGATAATACCATCTGCACAAGCTTTTGATCAAATTTCATGTTCTTTTTGTTAAATTCTGATAATTAAACAAAGTTTTTTTCAACAGATGACTTAAATAATGAATCAGGAGTCGATATTGTTGACAATTAATTTCCTGACTGACATTTTCAGCAAAAGGTTGAACTAATCTGCCGTTTTTCACCCATGTGAAAATGCTTTGTGACTCAGATGACTCCACATTTTGTAATTAATTTAAAGACTTGATAACAAAAATTCAACATATCCGTTTTTGGGAAATTACTACCAAAAGTTATATCATACAACATAAATTTATGTTGGAAGACAGCAGCTCTTTGCAGTTGAAATAGAGTAATGAATCTTCATAAAAAGAAATTTGTCCAAAGCTCCCTTTTATATGAAATATACATTTAACATTAACTTTAAAGTTATAATTTCTCTCATTTAAAAAAAATCTTAAAGAGGGGATATAATGCTGTTTCACATTTTAGACGTATATATAATGTTACAATGTTGGATGTCCAGTCTATACATGGGTGAAGTTTCAATTCTGTAGGTCAAAGTCTGTTGGAGTCATCCTCAGGCTTCTCAGCTCAATCTGCAGGCTGCTGTGAACGACAGGTTTCACACAGTTTTTTCTACACGCTGCACTTTGTGATGTCACAAAGTGCAGCTTCAGAGAGTTGGCCAATCAGGAGAAAGTGGGCTTGTAGGGGGCGGGGTTTCTTAAAGGGACAGAGCTGACTGAGTCGTTTCAGGCAGAGGCTGCATGAGGGCCTGCACAGAGCACCAGTGTGAGAAAAATGAACAGTTTTTTTAACTGTAAATTATGCTAAGCTACTCCACAGGTATCACCGAGTGAAATATGAAGCTTGAAATTAGCATAATACCGCCTCTTTAAAAGCTGACAAGAAAAAAGTTTGCAGCTACACATGAAGGTCACCAAAACTCTTTCTTTCTCCTGTTCCTTCAAAAACAACGGAGCGAGAGGAAGAGGGGAAAATAACTAGGTGTTAGATAATTACATTTAGGCAGTGTAGACTAGAGTTATAAATTGCCTTCAACATGTAGACGGGGGCAAAAGAGGAGTCTGACTTTACAAACTTGAAGTAATGGGGCTTTTAAAATCCCTGCCGAGTGCATCAGAACAGAACAGCTTTTAATTGATCTACATGGCGAGCAGACATGGAGCCACTCCGCTGGCAGGAAGATTAATGAAGGCTCCTGTGAGGGAGACACACATTACTGTTTAATAATGCTCACCATGACACTGGCCTGCAGCAGCAGAGACACTGGTCACCTCAAATGTGGACACACTGCAAGACACTATCACCCCTTTTGTTAACTGTTACCTGAGTCAATAGAGTAATGATTTGTTTCTACTTTGACTCAGGTGTGTTTGAACAGAAGATAGTGTAGGATGTGGTAGTGAACAGACACAGTCAGGAGGGAGGAAGTGGTTTGTGTACTTCCTAACAAACTGAAGCCTTTCAACAGAATGTGTTTGTTTACAGCAGTTGTAATAACAGTGAGGGACTTCCTTTAAGACTAGCTTGGCTTTGATTGGCTGTCAGAAGATTAAATATATCCTGTGTCTATTTGTAGCCTTGATTCAACATCTGATTTAATTTAAGTATCTCACCCGTTGTTATATACATGTTCCAGATTTTCTCATTACCTTTCTTCAGGTGTTGTTAAGATAATCCTTTATTGATCCCCAGGGGGGAAATTCGGGGAGAAGAATGATGCGTTCAAAAAGGAAATGAGATTAACAATAAAAAAAATAACATGTTAGTTACCCACAAATGTTACAACAAATGTTACACCTGGTAGTGTAGGGCTTTTCGTTTGTATGATCTGCAGAGATATGGTCACTTTTACGCTATAACCTAAGGCTGCAACTAACTAATTAAATTGTCATCATTTTTAAAGTGGCCATATCTTTTAAATGGATATGCTCGTATTTGGAAGGGTCTCACATTTTTGGGTGTTTATTGTTCACAGTAAAAAAGTAAAAACTGCATAATTCCATGTTTTTCCAGAATTACATTTTTAAAAAGGTCGCCTCTGAAATGGGCGGTTCAAAACAGCTGCTGGTTTCTACGTAGAACCTTTCTTGAAACAATCATCATTCACCGTCATTCACCTCAGGCTGCCTTCTTGCACAAGCTTGTAGTCAAGTCGTTGTTCAGATTTCAAATAACCATTCCGATACCTCCTGGTGATTCTGGCTCGTACATATAAGGCTGAATAATCGATCCTAGAGCAGCCATGTTTTCTACAACTTTGGAGTGAAAGTGCAGCTCGGCCACTCCCCCACGTGGGATTGCACACGTGGGTGAGCAGCCACACTGCTACGCAGTCACTCCAAATACCGTCAGCCATTCGTGGCTAAGGTCTGACCTTTGAATGGCAAAACGACTTGTTCGTTTCAGGAGGAAGGAGAGAAAAAAATGACCTAACTGATTAATAAGCCATCAGAATAGTCACCAATGAGCCATTGTTTCATCTCTACACTGAATACATTTTTCGTGTGACAAAATTAAACTTTAATGGCTGTATGACCCAGGATGTGCAGTTTAAGTAGCTGATCCACGAGTTTGATGCCTTACTGAAAAATGCATGTTGAGCTGGGTTTCACTTTTTTCCGTGATGACAGTGCATGTTTTTTCTTTCTGGTGTGTCATCCCTGTGACCTCATTACAATGAATGAGGGGGCTGTGTTTTTTCACGCAGTGCTGATTTCAGTCTGAATACAGTCTAAGATTCACCCACTTTAATACTAAGGGGTTTGAGTCACACTAGTACTTGGAAATGATTAATATATTCTCGAGGTTGTGAGGATTTTATATCAGCATGCCATATTAATATCTTTCATCTCTTTTATAACCGCTACTTTACAGCAAAAAGCGGGTTGATAGTTTCTTATATCCATCTTCACACAGCTGTGTTTGCTGTTTCCTCCATAGCTGTCATTGACTGTTGACAGCAAACAGCTTTTCCGACTATAAACAGGAGGACATTTATCAGTTGAATCTCTTATCTATTTTTGCAGATATTATTGTAAGGCTGCAAGTAACAGTTATTTTCATGAGAGATTAGTCTGCAGATTAAAATGTCAAAAAAGAAATTGCGAAAAATTCCCAATTTCCCGAAGCCCAAAGTGACGTCTTCAAACTAGTTCTTTTGTCAAATCAGCAATTCAAAACCGATAAACGGTAATTGCGGGAGCAGACTTCCCAGATAACCAGACGTCCTGCTGTGATTTTCCTCACTTACAGTCAATTTCCTTTTAGACTGTGTGCCTTCATCTGAGCGTCGAATGTGTTTCTTTTTCTTTGGATTTTCACTTATTTTTTCTTTTCTGTGTTTGTTCAGCCATAGTAGATTACTGTTTACTTGCAACACTTGCAGAGAGCGGAAAAGCAGCCGCTTAGCTCCGCCTACCCTCTCTGGCAGACCAACCCCTGCTGGGTGATAGAAAACGCGTCACTAACTTGGGATTTTCTTTCTGTGCAAGTCGCACCAGAAACCCAGTCTGTAATACTGCAAATGCAAAGGCTTTCATCCATTGTGTGACCTCATTCGCTGATAGGGACTGTCAAATAAACTGACATTTATTTAAATGAAAATCTTCAAGATTGAACTCTGCTCATGTCCAAAGACAAAAGGCAAAATTTGTTGAATATTTAAACGTCATGCCAGAATGTAGAGAATGAGCTGATCAACATGCAGGTGCTAATATCTAAAAACACTCTGTCTGCAGACATTTCTCTGCTGTCTTTCATTTTTTATTATTTTCTATTTGCAGAAAGAGAATGACGATTCAGGACAGCCTCCAGCACCCCTGGATCAAGGTTGGTCTTTTGATGGCTGATGATGGCAGCTGTGTTTGATTTGAACACTTGTCAATCTGTAAAATTTAAAATGTTTCCTTTTAAATTGTGCCAGTGGATGATAGTTTAAATGACTCTTGTTTATACTGTTAGCCTAATGTTGCCAAGCCTTAACATGCTGATTCTGTACCAAATTTGTCTGCTCAGTAATGTTGTCATTATCTCTTTCTATCAATGTATTTGTTGTGTTTGTGTAATCAGCCAAAAGACACTCAACAAGCACTGAGCAGAAAGGAGTCGGCTGTCAACATGGAGAAGTTCAAGAAGTTTGCAGCTCGAAGAAAATGGAAAGTGAGTTTTTGTGATGGTGTCTCAAATGTTACGAACTGAAGCTTCAGGAAAGAAAAGATATTGAATTTTTAAACTCATGACATAAAAACTGCACCGTGACAGCTTCTTGCCAAAAAGCCTTCTCAGACGTCCTCGTTTGACATCGCCATCGAGTGCTCCAGGATAGCCATAACCGTCAGATTTACTGCTGCGCTGCTTTAGCGGTCGTCTGCTTGTCTGTTTTGGTTCGTCACGGCTGACCCAGCACTGCTCCCGGCCTGCAAGAAACCCTGGGTTCATTTATCTGTGGCGTTTTGGCAATGCTGTCACGCCATGTCTCTGTCTTCTGCTCAGGCTGCCACAAACAGTCTGGCAGCTTCAGGCTGTGCAGTAACCTTCATTGACTTTGAGTTTATTTATTCACACTTAAAATGTGACACCAAAACATAACAAAGCAGCCAGAAACATAAATTCAGCTTTGAAAGTGAAGCTTTAAGTCTGCCAGGTTGATGATGCATCTCAAAACATTACAAATACTACAAGCAGGTAGTAAAAACAAAAAAGCAGTAACAGGTAAATGGAACGATGAGTCTCCAACAATCCCTGAATGAGCAGAAAGAATTCAGGAAATCTGTACACTAAAAAAATTAAAAGAACCAGATATTTTTATTACCAAATGATATGAACAAATAGCTTGGTGCATGGTCAGACGAAGACATACAGCAATCACAGTCCTCTCAAACAACATAATCTGACTTTAAGAAATCTAACTTTAAGGTGGACCAGGTGTCACATTATAAATATAGGTTATTTTAAACAGTATATTATGGGATTATTTGTGTTTTTTTCTCTTAGACAAGCCACATAAATAAAGTGGAAAAAACTTGAGTTCTTACATGAATTAATTAAAAACATTTGTAAAACCATATTTCCTCTTGACCCAAGGCCAACAGATGGGCTTTAGTTTATGAACTAGTGGAAGACCACTTCTTCTCTGAAAATACCCAACAGCTTTGCATGAATCACAAGCACCTTTTACTCTGTCAGTTGTCAAAGGCGGGATTATTACCCATCTGTTACGTCTCGTCTTCTATAGTGGTGGAATCACAATGTAAAAAGGGCTACAGTCATGGCCTGTAACATCTACGATTTCCAAGAACAATCATGGACACACAGAAACCATAGATCTTGATACTGCAATGTAACCTCGCTTCTTCTCATCATCTGTCATCATGACCAACTTCTGTTGATTTAAATGCCAAAAGATGAATCAAACAGGGCCCAGTTTATGATTAAAATCCTGCCTCATAAAATCTGTTAGGCGTACAAGAAAAATCTATTTGCTGGTTTGTATCCCGTTTGTCAAAAGAACAAGCACTGATTGCAGGGTTTGTTAACCTAGGCTCTAATAGAAACCTTGATACAAAAAATTTCTCAAATAAAAAGATGTGATCATTATAGTTTTGTGCACCAATTTGGTGCTGCAGTGCACACGTCAACTTCCAATATACCACCACATTGTCGTAAAAAGTCTAGATCAATCATTTAAGAGTACAGTACAGGACACTAGGTGGAAACTATGAATTACTATGAGTACAGTAACCGAAGTGAATTTAAATAGAGCAGAAAATTGCTTTATGTCTTCACCTGCCTGCCTGTTCACGCTCCCCTGACCGCGACTCGACATAAACTTGTCCTACATCTTCTCATTCGTTAACCCCCTTTCTTCTCTTTTCCAGCAATCCGTCCGACTGATCTCCTTATGCAACCGCCTGTCCCGCTCCTTCCTGTCCAGAAGCAACATAAGTGTGGCACGCAGTGATGACACGCTGGTAAGACCTAAAGATCTAATTCTCAGTTAGATACTAAAGCAAAAGACAGGAAAGATCTTGATCCATATTCATTCAAGGTGATTAGGTTTGCAGCTCTTAGCACCATCAAGGCTTTAATTACACTTGAGTAAAACATCTACAACAACAGGACCATTACCTTTATCTCCACAGTCCATCTTTGATATGACAGGAGGCTTTCAGCTTAATGAGTTTCTGACTGTTTTATTGAAGTGTGTTTGCTTATTAGGATTCCGAGCTCTCAGTTTCAGCTCTGGTATTTCTAACTCGACAATCTCTCTGAGAATCTCGAGCGCCTACGTGTAATTGATCTGTTCCTCATTTCCCCCGAGTGCCACAGGTCAGGTGTTTGTAGTATTGCTGGAATTTCAGTGTGAAAGCAGCTTTGAGCTTTGTAGGAATGTGCCTCCAGAGAATGTTTAGTATGAGTTTGTACGCATATATATTGAAGGAAAAGAAAGCTTTTATATGTGCGTGTCTATGTAAGATGTTACTGACGAGCCTGTGAGGTGTAAACACTGTAGCCTTGGTTAGAGGTTTAATCATTAACAAAGCGTTACCTGCAGGCCAAGACCAGACCTGTTTCCTCATGAAAGGTTTACACAGCAGCTTCCCCCTGTCACAGGTGAGCTGGCAGGTAGAACTGAACGTGTTATTGTGCCCCCTGAAGTCCACAAAGAGAACTGCAGCAGCAAGTAATTGTTACGAGTACAAGCTTTCTAAAAGGTCATTGTCTTTATTGGCTGAGTAGTTCCAGGGTTAAGTGCTTTGCTTAAAGACTCTACTCAGAGGTGGGTTTAGTGCTGCGGCCCCTCTGTGAATTTTCAACTAAGAAGTTGTTTGTGTTATGTTTTAGAGGCTTTGTATCAGGGTGGACGTTAGTCTGGGAAAGTATTAGTAGGAGGGCTGCACCTTCTGATTATTTAAATAAATTATTTCTTTGGTAATGATTTTTTGTTGTCTTTAAAATGTGTTGACTAGTAGAGTTGTAAAGTTGGAGGATCTTCTGGTTCTAGAGGTGATTTTCATCCCTGTAAATGCTTTCTTTTCCTGATAACCTCAATGTTCCCACGGGGCTGGTGTAGCTCAGTTGGTAGAGCAGGCGCCCCATATACAGAATCTACAGTCCTTGATGCAGCAACCACAGGATCGACTCCACCCTCAGCCTTTGCTGCATGTCATCCCCCACTCTCTTCTCCACGTATTTCCTTGTCTCTCAACAGCTGTTCTATCCAATAACAGCAAAAAGGCCCAAAAATTATATTTAAGAAAAAATATTTCCAAATATAAAAACAAGATTTACCTGGATAATTTAATTATACTCTGGTTTTATGCCACCTTTCTGGCCCTAAAGGCTGCAATATTTACACCTATGAAGAAGCAAAGTAAATGTGAGCACGGCTTACTTCAAACTCAAATGGTGCCCGTGTCAATATTCACAAAAGATGTTATTGAACAAGAGCAGCAGAATTTTTAAATCCTGCAGGGGCCTTTGGATGGTCATGCATGGGAAAGAAATATTGTTATTATCAAAGTGTCAAAATTAGGAATATGGTCTCTTCACAGTTGTCAGATATATTCTCTTTGACGATGCCCAGTTCTATAACTACTTCTGAATGATACGGCTCCTGGGTACCAGAAAAGAACTTATTTTGCTGCGGCCCAGAAACTGGTTGCTATGAGGTGGAAACACCCTGAACAGCTTTCTCTGAGCAACTGAATTCTAACATTTCTAGATGTTATTTACTTGGAGCTGTCCACTGTTCGTGTGATTGGAGTTAAGGAGTCCAATACTGGTTTCTGGGTGGTGGTAGCTGAAAAATTGAAAGTATCTAGCCATCTTATCTAGGTTCACATTTGTTTGTCCTGGGGATCCCTGTGGTCGGGGGAGGGAGTGAGGTTTCATTTTAATTACTATCTTTATTTACTTTTTCTTGCCCTTGGTTTTGTCCTCCTGTAATTTTGCCCTTATTTATTTTTTGTCTATTCATTTATGTGATTTGTGTCTAATCGTATTTATTCAAAATTTTAAATAAAAAACATATGATCAGAAAAAAAGTGTCAAAATTAACATGAAAGAAATCATTCTAATTTTTCAAATTGCAGTTTGCACTTTGGCTTTTTGGTGAAACAGACCCTGAAATTGTCAAATTGATTCTGTCATAAGAGTTATGTTATGAAAACTGCTAAACTGCAAAGGACTGATTGGACTTCTTAAAGATGAATTATTTGGCTTTTTGCCTTTATCGGATAAGACAGCTGAAGAGAGAGTTTGTTTGTTTTACACAGTCTTGTATCTTTAACTTTGTTTTAAAACAACAAAAGACATTGCTGATGTTTTGTGTTGATCAAATCTACCTGGAGAGTTTATTGTCCTTTTAAAGCCTCAGTTATTGACTGTTGTAGTTTTCCTGTAGAGGTTGTAAGTGGTCACTCACCAGCAGGCTGTAATCAGAGGCCTACTCTGCAGAGAAACAGACAATAAGGTAGACTGGATAAACCTCTCTGTCCTGCGTCATGAATTTTAATTTCTGGAAGGTAAAAATCCCCAATGTCTGTGTTGACACAGAATCCCCAGCAGGCGGTTTTGCTGCTCGTTCATGTGCGTGTTGTGTTTGCAGCTCTGTGAGGTGGTTTAGTCATGTCTCGCCCAGCAGGGAGGTTATATTGAGGAATGTAGCCGCAGTGTAGCGGTTGGCAGAACAAACGCCACATCAGCCTCCCCTCCCGCTCTCCCCCTTCCTCACCTCCCTGCCTTCCTCCTCCTCGTTTCTTTGTGCAACAGAGCGTCACAGCTGATTTCTGTGCCTGTGTGAATGACTCTGGCTGAAGGTCATTAGGTCACATGTCACAGCCAGAGAGAAGAATCTGAACCTGAACTTGCTAAAGAAAAGTCTGTTTGTTTCTGTGTGAGTTCATGCATGAGAGAAAAGATGAAAGAGAGACTTAGGGGAGGCATGTGATAGAAAGAATTCACAGGATTAATGTTCACAGGATTAGATCATACTCAGAACAACAGTAACTGTCTTTCCCACCCGTCCAGGATGAGGAAGACTCCTTTGTGATGAAGGCCATCATCCACGCCATAAACGACGACAACGTGCCCGGCCTGCAGCATCTGCTCGGCTCATTGAACAGCTACGACGTCAACCAGCCTAACAAGGTGACTAACACGGACAGGGTGTACAGAAATAGGCCCAATGTTAAAGACCCAGAGGTAAAGAGCAGCACACACAGAGAAAGTCGTGACTCATCTTAATCACAACAATTTATTCTGGCCATGTCAAACAAACATGCCAACATCTCAGCCTTGTGGCATCCCGGCAGGTGATTGGCTTAAAAGGTCACATGTTTAATAACTTACTAAAGTCACATCACAGTAAATATTTTCATGACAATATGACAGTGACTAAAATCAGGTGAAATGGTAACGTACCATTTAACAGTATCACTAAGGTTCTGTGAAATATATTCTCTGTTCCTTTATGTTGAAACTTGTTTAGAGGAAGCACTTGCAACATTCTCCTCCACTCTCTGATGAAGGTTGTTATGTTGAAATGTTGCATGTTTGTTTGACATGGCCAGAATAAATTGGTGAAATTGGATTAGTCAACTTCTTTCTGATCTGTGCGTGTACCTTTGGTAAAACGGATTGCACATCCTTTCAAAGATATAACCATACTCTACATAGTTTTATATTCTTTTAACCCTTTTTTTACAATATTTTATTATTTTAAATGTGTTCTTCTTGTACATTTTTTTATGTATTCAAACCTTCTAGTCCCAGAATTTAACACTCAGAGATTTACAGAAATTGACTCCTCATTATTTGAAGAATTGTCTGTAAAAGTATGCAATCAGACTACTTCAGTGTCATCAGAAACACAGCTGATTAGCCGAGGGTCTGGTTATTATTTTTGTAGCTTGTGCTCAAGCTAAGTTGGTGCTTCATTTGGGACCCAAGGGAGTCTGGTCCTTCTAGAAGGCTGTTAGTGTCTATCATTTCTTATTTTATGTGTTTGTAGCCTTTTATACACTGCCATTGTAAGGCGGCATTATTACACCTCTGATACGTTCCGTCATCTATGTCAAACGCATGGAGGCGGAATGGTGGGGCGAAGTCGTTGTGCCTCGGCGTAACATCGTCGGTGTAAAGGGGGCAGGGCGGCAGTGCTCTTCCACGCTGTTTGTTTACACCTCACACACATTTTGCTTCCCCCACTGCCGGAACGTGGTGTAAGAATACACACTGGGGCGGCTTTACGCTGCCCTTGCTTGGTCCAATGTAACATGGCAAAGGCTGCATGATCGTGGAGGTTCGTTACGGCGCTGAGGTGGAACCGCAGTGTAAAAAGGGCTACAGTTTGATTTTTTTTCATTAAATTTAAAGCTACAACAAGTGCTACTGACACTAGGTCCTCCCATTCCCTAAAGTCAAAACAAAAGAAAAAATTAAACCCCACATAGAGATTGGAAATTTTAAAGTGTTTATCACTCAGAATTGTCTCCAAAAAACATTATATTTTAGTCAGAGCCAGTTCTGTCTGTAACAAACTTTCCTCAGCTGTAGTGAAAAGGTCATATCATTCAAATATTGTATGAAAACAGGAGCAGAGACAGACTTCCAGTTCATGATGATAAGTATCTAGGCTGTAATCATCCTAAACAGAAGAGCTTTCTGTACTTTAAAATGCTACAAATTAGCTTCTGAACAACTCCAGTGCAAAGAAACAGTTTAATATCCACATTTATCCCCTTTTATCTTGTAAGAATAGAAATGGAAAACACAGATGGGAAAAGTGGAGAAAAGGCTCAAATAGGCTTAAAGAACTGAAGAATGGAGACTTCCTATAAAGGAAAAACATGAATGATAGATGATGAAGCTTATGTGAGGTAGTACCCACTTATTTAAGTGTTTTCTATTTGTATGTATTTATAGAGAGACAAACACATTACAGTAATGAAATGACATTTTAGGAGTGTAGTGAAAACTTTTTTTGTTACTACCTCTGATGAAAAGGTACATAACAGCTCCCTCATATCCATTCTGCTGGCTGTTTCAATTGAGAGGAGATGCTGTTTGTTGACAGCTGATGTGTGATGGGAGGACGTGATGTTATTAAACTCAGTGAAGTGTGGCAGGCCAGAGAGGGAAAGAGAGTACAGCCATTTGAAGAGGAGGAGGAAAACACTACAGTTTGAGAGTTTGAGAGACGTTTCCGAGTGTTAAACAGCAACAGTAAAAAGGTTAGTTAAAGTAATTGACAGATCCAAAATCTCACCCCCTTCAGTTTCAGTTGCTAAGTCAGACAAGCTTGACAAAACAGAAGCATGACTATGACAGTTCAATTTTTCAAACAAAGATGAGTCTAGCACATTGCTTATTTAGGTGTAACAGGAAGTGGGAAAGTTGACAGAAGCTCTGACAGGTACCAAGAAAGCTAAACTGTTACTGGAGCACAGAGCAAAAAGGGGCGGGACTTAGGAAGGGCTACTTGCCAGATTTTCAAACTTTGTTTTTGTTTTAGTTCGGGAAGGGATTCAGAAAAGGTCACTTTGGCATTTTCTCCCGTCCTCGTTTATTCTTTGTTTTTACTCGGCTTGTATTTTCATGACTATGCAGACACTCTGACACAACACGTCGATAGTGTCTGAAACGTGTGATTTCTTGCACGCCTTTTTAACAACCAGTGTGTAAATGCCGGCCTTCTTACCCATATGTTTTATGTGTTATTACAAGGTCTCAGATTGAAGTTTAGAGCTCAAGATTTAGCAGACATCAAAGACAACTGATAATGATCATTACAATGTGTGTGTACATGCAGCATGGGACTCCTCCCCTCCTGATTGCAGCTGGCTGCGGCAACATTCAGATCATCGAGGTGCTGATGAGGAAAGGTGCAGAGATCCAGGCCCATGACAAGGTAAAGACTCATCTGTGTGGTGTAATCAGTGTTGTTCTGATAGGCAGCTGTGAACTTTAACAGACAGGCAGTAAAGGCGACAGAGCTGCAGTAATGAGGGGAGAGAAATGTGACAGGCTGTCATTTGGATTATGACGGGGGCTATTTGCACTGTAAATAAATACAGAGATAACTCAGCTGCACTGCAGAAATGACTGTACAGGATAACATATGCTACACTTATATGTTTTTAAATAGTCTGAAAGAAGCCTTTCATATACACAGATACTTGATTCATCTGTCCATCCGTACAGACAGAACAGCATCAGAATGTGAAAGTACAAAATATTTTGCAAAAGATCTGAAAAACTTTCCCTGAGGAAAATCTACTTTCCCTTAAAAGGTAACATCCTTAGCAAAAGACTGAAAGAAATGTGCAGATTAATGATTTTCAGACATATGTTTGGGGTGACTTTTCTTTCTAAAAAAGAAGTGACAAACAAAAGTACAACTGTAGAACAAACTGACAACTTCTGGAGTAAGTAGTTTCTTTTTAAATTCCCCAATATTAGCTACACTTGTTGCCTCTCTTGCGTCTGGAATTGTTTGGTGTATTGCAAATTATCACGTAGCAGGCAGGATAGCAAATCAATTCAGTGTGTTCTGTGTAAAAATTCATAGGTGTTTTCAGTTGTGGTGATGGTTCTGTTCTCTCCTGTTAAAGGCTTTTTTTCTGTAAGAATTTGTACTGCCAAAACAAATGCTGAAGTTGGTGTGGCAACGTGACATACATGTTTGTTGTGTGTTGTGGGTTTCATGTGAGTTGAAAATGGGAGATCTGAATTAAGATTCATTTTTGAGCGGTTTGTTTGTTTTGTCACTTTTTCTTTCTTTTTGTTTTTTAACTACCAGTAAGAGCTGTTGCACAGGTTTGTAAAGATTGCGGTTGCAGTTTCTGCATTAGATCATGTGTTCGACTAATCATCTCTCTCTTGTGTCTGGACCAATAACCGTACAATAGTTCTTACGTTAAGGACAATCAACTCAACAATTATTATTTTCTCTCAAAACACCTTGTTGTTACTTCTAATGGTGATAACTTCTTGCTTCTTTAACATTGTATGGGTTTTTTTTTGTTTTTTTCTCAGTTTTCTCTGGCGCTAATAGCATCTTCATTATTGTAATTACTTTATATGTCTTTATGGTGTATACTCCAAGTTACTTTGTGTGGTTGTTGTGGGCTCAGGGAAAAGATGTGTGGGTGGGTGCTGATTCAGATTCACAGGGTCCCGATTCGATTTGATGTCTATTTGTGTTAGGGGTATTTCAGTTACAATATCAGTGCTCCTCTAACCTGGTGCATTATCAAAATGTTTAATGTTTACAATAAGAATTGACCCCCACATCATGTACTTTTTATTTAACATGACCAACACACAGCAGTCAACACAATATTAACAATGTTATGAATCAGACAGCTTATGAACGTTTTTTCCAGTTCAGATTTTTAGTCTGAACATCTGGCTCATGGTTTTGATTAAACGAACTGGGCTTCAACTTGCGCGAGATTTGGCCACAAGATCTCACAGCACGAAGAACAAAGCTACACGAGAGCTTTGGGAAAGGCCTACTTTAAAACGACATGCCGAAAATACACTCGCGGCCAAAGCCGATGCTAACAGAGAGTAACATAAACATCAGTGCAAAACTAACTCACATATTCATGGACGCACACACGATAAAAAGAGTCAGTCAGCGGTCACTGATGTATCCGTAGTAGCTGCAGTAAACAAGTCCGGGCATGTCTCCCTCACTGCCGTGTTTCGAGGGGATGCGCTGAGTCGTGCTGCTTTCAGGAGTGCTCAGAAACGCAGGTGATCAGACACGTTTTCACATATTTTTAAACATCGATATTGGGATTTATGAATCGATATTGGGTCATTCAAATGAGAATCGATTAGAATTGGAAAAAATCGATTTTTTAAACCCAGCCCCATTTGTGACTGTGTCTATGTACTACTTTGTATGGGGTTTTTTTGTAGGACTCCCTCGAAAATTCATCTCAAGCGGTTAGCCATCAATAAACTTAACACTACAATAGTTCTCTCAAAGTTCCTCCTGTAATGAAGTAAAATTAACAAACTAAAAGTCCTTCATCATTTCCAGTTCTTGCAGTCTGAACACAAGAAACAATTTTTCTGAAAACAAACAAAACCTCTGGTTCAAAAAGCCATCTATACCAGATTTCAAGCATGTTCAGTTTTAAAGTTATATGGTCGGCTAGTGCAGCTCTAAAATTGTTGCTAGCACACCCTTTAATAGTTCTAAGTTCTTTGTCAGAGATGTGCTCTGCAGTATTTTAAAAGGATGTGTTTATATCATCTGGCAGCAGACACACTCCCAGTGCGCAGGGTTTTCAGAATAAAGGTCAAGGATAAATCCTGGAATTTTGTTCTCTCTCAAACCTTCAGAGTGGAGCCAACGCTATCTACTACGCAGCGAGACACGGCCACGTCGAGACCCTGAAATTCCTCCATGAAAAGAAATGCCCGCTGGATGTCCAAGATAAGGTGAATCAAGTGCCTCTTCGTTTCCTCCCTCTGCCTGTCTCACGCACACACACACATGTACAGAAACACACTTACTACTACTCACCACACTCTCAGCAATTACTCACACACTCCCACCCATCAAACCTCCTGAGAAGCTTTACTTTGATTCTACAAAATACCCAGACACACACGTTCACACTCACCACAGCACACACCTGTGGAGAAAAACAGCTACTCTGGCATTTTATCAGCTTATTTGCTGTTGCTATAGAAACAGGTCTTGCCGAGAACGATGGGTTGTGTGTGTGTGTTTGCTTTTGATGCCAGTGTATCCTCCATCACAGAGCAGGCTTGGGCAGACCAAATCCCCAAAGCATTTTCCAATCTCGTCAATCTTTTTTACCCTCCGCTGGTGTCCTCTTCTGCCTGTGAACACTGACCCAGTAGAGCCGAGTCCTTCTCCTCCACCAGACCAGAGCTAATCTGCACTCCAGGCATTTTCGTGATTATTATCTAGTTCCTGTCCAAGGATCATTAAAGTTTCATCTTACTTTATTACACTACAACCCAGAAATCACCAGCTAAGGTGTCTGCACCCTGATGAGAAAAGTAACACCATAAGACCTTTCAACGCCTTTTTAACAAGATGAATCTTTTCTCTCTTCTGTGTTTTTATTTAATTCCTCTCATTAAATAGAGCTGTAAAGCTTTCCTTCCAACATTAATCCATTAGATGCTATTTTAAGCGGTTCAATTTCCCACCTACAAGAGAACTCTGCGTCCCGGGTGCCATTTCACATACGCAGCCTCTCCTCTAACGAGCTTCTGCTCTGACTGGCAGCCATAAAGTTAAAGCTGATCGATTTCTTGAGAGTCGTCTGTCTGCACACACAGGGCTGTAAAATCTGAATGCATTTGTTTAAATGGAAGTTTGTGACTCAGGGGAAATGGTATGACTAACAGGAACAGGCTTTCACTTACCTCACCAAGGAAGTCACAGCTTTGAAATACTTTTCACATTAAGGTTATTTTTGTAAAAAAAAAAATTAAAATAAAAAGTTCTCTAATGATTGACATATCCATCCAACTGTTTATTTAAACTCTGGATTATTTGTTGATATTAATTGTAGTTCCTTGTTGTCTCCTCCAGTCCGGGGAAACTGCTCTTCACGTAGCAGCTCGCTATGGCAACGTGGATGTGGTGAGCTACCTGTGCAGCATCAGGGCCAACCCAGACCTGTCCGACAGGGTAAGAACATGCACATGTACACATGCAGCAACATGACCTTGTGGTTTTTAAGGAGACACTTCTTAATCCTTTTCATTTCTACACTTCTATCTCCAGGAGCAGGAGACCCCGCTGCATTGCGCTGCGTGGCATGGATACTCGCCAGTGGCCCGAGCACTGTGCCAGGCGGGATGCCATGTGGACGCAAAGAACCGGGAGGGTGAGAGTCCGCTGCTGACAGCGTCGGCTCGGGGCTTCGTGGACATTGTGGAGTGCCTGGTGGAGCACAAGTCAGATCTAGAAGCGACTGACAAGGTGATCAGATTTTCTTTAATTATTTTTATTTTTTTCTATTAGGTAAGCTAGCTTGGTCACCTCTGCACTGACAACAAAGCCCTTGAAGTCCTGTAGGGTGATATTTTTTCAGCCTGTGCAAGTAAATTATTCACAGAAAAACACAAGATAAAAAAATATTACCTGTCTAGAGGGGAATCTTACCACAAAATACAATAAATGCACCTAAACAATACCAATATAAAAAGTATTACACATGATGAAAACCTGAGGGCATCATTCACCTCTCAGGACATCACTGACTGATTGAATGCACTGCTGTTCTGTGTCTCCAGGACGGCCACACAGCCCTCCACCTGGCTGTGCGGAGGTGTCAGGTTGATGTGGTCCGCTGCCTCCTCAGACACCACTGCCACCTGGACCAACAGGATCGCCATGGTAACACGCCGCTGCACATCGCCTGTAAAGATGGAAACCTGCCCGTCGTCACCGCGATTTGCAGCGCCAAGGCCAGCCTGGACCTCCCCAACAAGGTGAGGATGTCCACTTATCACACACACACACCCCATGTTCTTATGTCTACGAAACGCTGAATTTCAGGCCAAAATATGTAGCCAGGTTTTGAGTTCCATCCATCCATTATCAATACTGCTTATCCTGATTGGAGGATCTTTTCGCGGGGGGCTGGAGCCTATCCCAGCTGTCATTGGGCGAGAGGCGGGGTACACCCTGGACTGGTCGCCAGTCAATCACAGGGTTGACACATAGAGACAGACAACATTTCACGCTCACACCCAAGCCTACAGGCAATTTAAGTCACCAATTCACCAGAGGAAGCCGGAGTACCAGGCCGTTACCCATGCATACACGGGGGGAGAACATGCAAACTCCACACAGGCCCACGAACCTGGATTAGAACTAGAAACCTTCTAGCTGTGAGGAAACAGTGCTAACCAGCGTGCAGCCCAGGATTTGAGGTAATAATCCTTTAAAATGTTTGCTTCCGCCCTAAAAAGTTTTTTTTTCTGTGGTTAAAAGAAAAACCTGTGGACAGGGAAATCTGGAAACACGCTAGATTTAATTTATGCGGTAGATATCTCAAATCTTGAACAAATAAAAGAAAACCATCAGCATTACGATCTCCCCACTGAATATTAGTGAGATCGCATGACATTACATTAATTTGTCGGACACTTCTATCAAAAGCAAGATACTTGTGGGGAATATATTATAATATAAGGACAGGTTCAAGGACAATTTGACATGCTGACAGGGATCAGGGATCTAACCACCAGACCTGCTCTATAGCTCCATTCAGTCAAAGTGCATGTTTATATGTTATACTTATTTGCATTTCTAATATCAAAATGATACTCTTTTTTTGGAAATGTAATGACCCCAGCAACATTTGGATAATTAATCCTTCAATTAAAAAGTGCGTAGGGTTGATAAAACACCTTTTGTTTTCAGTGCAACAAACACTAGCAGCATGAAGTGATGCATTTTGTCACATTGATGAGTAAACTTTCAAACATTTTTGAAATTTTCTAAAGACATTCAAATCAGCCAGAGAATACAACACTAAGTAGTCAAAAGTATGTGGACATACTTGTCAATTAGACACTGCTTTTCATTGTTTGGGCCCCTTTAATCCAATCAAAGGGAATGTTAAGGCTGCAGCAAACTATAACATTTCAGTGTGTTTTGGAAAGGCATTTTCCTGTGTCTACTTCAATCTGTTAATCCAACACTACAGGGGATGGGCTGGGCCAGATTCTATCGCCCAACATGGGTGTTAGACCTCACTATTGCTCCTGTAGCTGAATTGGATCAAATCCCTGCAGCCAGGTTCCAAAAACTTGAGAACAGCCTCCCCAAAATATTGGAGGCCGATATATGTTTTTGAAACATAGGCTCCAGTGAACTTTTGACTATGTATTACAGCTGTTCCATCTATAACAACGTAGGGCTAATCACAGGCCAAACGGAGGGATGGATAAACATAGAAAGCAAACATATTATAGGGATTAAAAGGATTTTTGAGGATTTCTGCTGTGTGATCCAATCTAATCTCAACTGGGCTTATAAATGTCCCATTCACTCTATTGCTTATAAAAAATATTTACTGTAGGTTTGCCTATTGTGGTTGTAGTTGAAAGTCAGAAATCTGTTAAGCTGATTTTTAAGACCAATCAAATAAACCTTGTAAACATGTACATGTGGTGTTTTTTCTATGTTAATGTTTTTGGGTGAACTAGTCCTTTAAAGGGAGCTATTACATACATTGCATATATTTGACTGATAATACCATCTTGCATTGCCTCTCTGCCAGGCCCGACTTCCCACACATTCCCCCCTTTGGTGATTTCTATATTGATGCCATCCATTTTAATGCATTCTGCGATAGGATGCTGCTGGTAGCTCCTCAGCTTCCACGCATGTGGAAATATGTTTGGAGTAGTTCAGGGAAGTGATGTGCATCACGAACAGTCAGCGCTGCCTGAGATGTTGTGATTTATTCATTATATTCTGTTTCTCTGTGTGTGTTTTTTGAAGCTAAATCTATAGCAGCATATCACACATTGCTGAGTCTGTGCCAGGGTTTGTCTTCGCTGTCAGCTGGAGACACTGGGGGAGGAAAATGAGAAGGGTGGAATTGAAAATGTCTCCTGTTCTGTTTCAAGGAGAATGGAAACATATGATTGCTTCCTTGTTTTTTCAAGTTGTGACAAACAGGAATTGATTTGAAATGCTGCTTTCAGACATGCTTGTTTTCTTGTGGGTGTTGATATTTTCCACTGCTGCTTTTATCTTCTGGCAGAGGAAACTCTTTTGGTTGGTTTTAGTATCTTTTTTTAAGTTGTACCTTGTCCTCGTTAAAATGGCTGAAACATTTCGAACTTTGTTAAATTTTATATTTTATTTTGGCGCTGGTTTAGCTGAGTTGGTAGAGCAGGCGTACCATGTCCAGAGGCTACAGTCCTTGACTCCCGGTCTGTGATCATTTGGTGCATCTCATCCCATCTCTCTCCTCCCCACACTTCCTATCTAATAAAGGCAAAAGCCAAAAAATAATAATAAACAAAATGTTACATTTTGTTGAATTACAAGCGGCGCCCAGTTAGTGACATGTTTTCCATCACCCAGCAGTGGTTGGTCTGCCAGAGAGAGTAGGCGGAGCTAAGCAGCTGCTTTTCCGGTCTCTGCAAGTGTTGCGAGTAAACAGTAATCTACTATGGCTGAACAAACAAAGAAAAGATGGATGACTACAGATACAACTTCAAAAAGAAGTGAAACTACAAAGAAAAAGAAACAAATTTGACACTCAGATGAAGGCAAGGAAAATCAAGAGTTACAACTGGAGCCAACCGTGGACGTCACACATGCAACACTGTCTGGATATCTGGGAAGTGTGCTCCCGCAATTACCGTTTATTGCCATAGGTGCCGCCAAAGAGAACGAAACTGAGATCTTTGAGATTACCACTTTAAACACAACTGTGTTAACAACTAATGCTATAGAGATCATTGTCCTTTGTCCAAGTTCAGGACCGGAGAGAACGCACAAATTATTCTGCTGCAAATATCCACCTGGGCATGTTCGTAAGGATCCCTTGCAAAAACCATTAGAGATTAAAAACTGTATACTATGTGACCCTCACAGCTACAAGGATACTGATGACATAACTTGGGCCTACGTGTCCAATGGTCTGGTTCCTTGAGCTAGACTAGATGATAAAAAACTTTGCAAAATATTCTCATGAGTAAAATGAAGTAAAAAGTTATTATCACGTCACCCGGTATTGGCTGAAACACCTCCTTCATATTCTTCTCTTGCAGTATGGAAAAACTCCTCTCCACCTGGCCGCCAACAACGGGAGCCTGGAGGTCGTCCGTCATCTCTGCCTGACTGGAGCCAACATCGATGCCGTCACAAACGTAAGTCACCGCACAGCTTTGTTGTACCTTCATGTCTGCCTTCATTCTAAAGGAGCAGTAACATGACAGTTGTTATAATGCACTATGACAAGAATTTATCTCAGATTCAGCAGGTATTTGTAAAAAGCTGTTTTATTGCCATTTCAGTAAAATCCAGTGCAGAGTTTTGGCATTTTGACTAATTATACTGTACAAGCTGGGTTATATTTGAACACTGCTGCTCTGAAGGATGAATGCATTAGTATGTAGAGAGGATTTAGCACCATGACAGATGTGTAGTATCGTGTGGGGGATGTGGCCACGGTTTAACCTAATGGATGACTTAGCTTAATAGTATACAAACTGAAACATCTCTGTCTCTATTTGTCCGTATAACATCGTACTTGTTGGTGAGGTAATTTTCTGCTTGAGCTGCAGAGCACGTCACAGCTCACTTCTGCATACACACTCAATAAAAGTAAAAAGGCTGATGGCAGCTTTTTAACTCAAACTGGAATTAATCTGCTGAAATGTATTAATAGTGCTGCCCTCCTGATACTGAGCTGCACTTCCTTTAATTCTACCTCACCTCTTTGGATTTAAAGCTTACAAATCTTAACGTTTCCTCCTTTTGTATTGTTGAAAATGATTTAACCTTTTGAACCTTAATACTCACTTTAAATTTAACTTTTAAGAAGCTTCAAAGTTTTGACAAAACACCTCTTTCCTCTTAATGGTCATCACACATTCTGTATCCACCTTTAACCAACCTTTTTCCTTCATATACTCACTCAAATATTAAAAAACATGTTGAACACATTTTGGTGCAAATACAGCCAAGCATATTTGGAACCATTGGAAACTTATAAAGATCAATTTGGAGCAAAAATAAAAAAAAATGTCTGAACAAATCTGAGCTGCTGATATGTACGGTAATTAAACATGTAACAATTGCGAGAAGAGAAGCTGCTCACTAAGATTATATATTGTGACTTACAGGTCATACGTTGACAAAATGACAACGTTTTATTCTAATTATTTATGTAAGCGACAATGTATAGTGAGCAGGTGGTTATAGCAGAATGGAACCCAGACGCCGGTGTTGTCTCACGTTATAACAACCTTACTATACATTATCACCTGGTTGAAGAATGATTATATTTCCATCTTCTGTTTAAAGTCTGTTTCACTCACAGTGAGAGCTGCGTCCATAGCAACGGTTAACTCTGTAGCCTTCGTAAAATGAGCTAAGATAGCTGTTTCAACTGATGGTGAAGTCAGACATGGTGAACGGGACCGCAGGAGTCAGCACAGCGCCTGATGGAGGTTTTCTGTCTCATCGCTGTCAGAGTCTGTTGACATTTTCTTTTTCATTCACAGTCTTTAAAAACCGCCGTATCCCGTACTGTGTTCTGTTTAATGTTTAATTCATACGCCGTCTTCAGTTTCGTAGCCTACAGTTTTTGTGTTTTAACCTTTAGCCTATTGCTTTCTCTCTGCTGTTTTGTCTGTTTCCTTTTTTACCAGACTTCTTTTGGCGGATTGATATGACTACAGTTAGCCAGATTGTGTGATTAGAGCTGCATCCTCAGCAACGGTCTGTTCTTCATAGCAACGGTCTGCTATCAAGAAGTAACAGACCTTGGAATGCCGTAATTAAGCAATCAGAATCAAGTATTTAACACAGCTGTGTAATAATATTTATTATTTACCGAAACTATAAGAAATGAATGTGTTCAGTATTATTGCTTTTTCATGGGTTAGATATGTAACCACTCCAACATTTAAATGGTTGATTCTTGGCTCATGCTGCACACTTGGCAGACAAATATTTGACACAAACAAATCTCATCGGTGGAGCCAGAAATTCAGCAGATCACTGGATAAAGAAAGTAACCGTCAGATGCAGCCCTGCAAGGACATTTTACAGATTATAATCGACCACCTGAGGCCTGTTTGAAATCTTTATGAACTCCTGAGTGTCATCCTTCACCTATGGCTTTAACTTTCTGCAGACTGTGTATACATAGAAATGGTTTTCATCACTCAAACCTGGACTCAATACGATAAATCTTATGTCTCTCAAACACATCTGGCATCCTGTTAGGCAAAGACCGTCAAAGCCCAGAGATCAACATGTGGTTGTTTCTCAGAGTACATTTATCACTTAATGCGGTTAATTCAGATAATCAGATATTAGAGGCCTTGTATGTAACATTTGATGATTTTTAAGAGGCTCAGCCGCCAGATGTCTCACACTGAGGTTTCTTTTTTCCTCTCTGCATTCTCTAGCTGTTAATATTGTATGACAGCTGATGTGCTATGCATGTTTAATCTGGAGAGCACATACTGAGATGTATAATTCATTGTCCAGTGGACTGCGGTCAGCTGGGGGGGAGGATACAGGAAGCTCAGGGCTCGTTCATTTATTTTAACGTGTAATTGGAGGGTGCTAAGTTACATGCTATTTGCAGCTTTGTGCATTTAGATTTAATTTTCAGTCCCTTTTGTGTGTCATCATTGCTCTCTTTAATTTATCCTGTTTCCCTACTTTTCCTATAATCAACACAAACACAATCCACCTATATTAAATCTAAAGCAGTGATACTAAAGATGCTTGAATATCCTCTCCTCTCCAATTTTGAGGCAAACATAACACCAGCCGGTCACATAAGCTCTCAGTTGCCAAGCAGCCTTAGTAATAGTGGCGACACTGTGCCATCTGTAAGAGCAAGTCTCATGAATTCACTCCCAAGTCAATCCCACTAAGTGGTCAAATTTGTTGCACTTCATTTACATTCACATCTCTGACATTTCGCTGAGGAAAACAACTTAAAGGTCAGTGTTTTCAGTGCTCTTAAAATATTATGTGACCTTATCATTGAGGCTCTTGAGAGAAAGAAATATTAAAACCATAAGGAGAATAAAGTCAAAAATGTTTTGATGAGAACAGGTGTTACATTTTTAGTTTTCCTTTACTGATTTTCCAACATAAAAAGATTATTAATGTGTATCTTTTCATAATAAACCCAGTTGACTGTCCTTTGGCATTATGGTGTGTATAAGGAGGAAGCGCTCTGTGGGCGTTTCAGGCTGTCAGTGCAATTTTGTTCCCCCGTGAAGCAGCAGCCAGAGCCGGACAGTGACAGATGGCTGCGTAAGTGAAAGAGACATTAAACTTGTCGGCTCTGTGGTGGTTCTGTGTCAGTGTGTTCAGAGGAGAATGGACAGGGAAACACATGAGAGCAGTTCTAGAGATGGATGGAGGGAAATATAAGAGACAATGCACTGTGAGTGTGTTGTGAATCTACAGGTATCAACTGTGAGGGGAACACAAATATGAAATACACTGATCAACCATAACATTATGACCACTGACAGGTTAGGTGACTAACATTGATTATGTCGCTACAGTGGCACCTGTCAGTGGATGGGATATGTCAGGCAGCAAGTGAACATTTTGTCCATGAAATTGATGTATTGGAAGCAGGAAAAATGGGCAAGTGCAAGGATTTGACCGACTTTGACAAGGGCCAAATTGTGATGGCTAGAGCATCTCCAGAGCTGCAGCTCTTGTGGGGTGTTCCCGGTCTGTAGTGGTCAGTACCCTTTAAAAGTGGTCCAAGGAAGAAACACAACAAGCTACAGGGCCATGGGTCATCCAACAGAAGAGCTGCTGAAGCTCAAATAGCTGAAAAAGTTGATGCTGGTTCTGATAGAAAGGTGTCAGAACTCACAGAGCATTGCAGTTTTGTTGTGTATGAGGCTGCGTAGCCGCAGACCGGTCAGGGTGCCCATGCTGACCCCTGTCCACCACAGACAGTGCCTACAATGGGCACGTGAGAATCACAACTGGACCACAGAGCAATGGATGAAGGTGTCCTGGTCTGATGAATCATGTTTTCTTTTACACCATGTGGATTGCCAGGTGCATCTCTTACCTGGGGAAGACATGGCACCATGATGCACTATGGGAAGAAGGCAAGCCAGCAGAGGCAGTGTGATGCTTTGGGCAATGTTCTGCTGGGAAACCTTGGGTTCTGCCATTCATGTGAGATGTCACTTTGACACGTACCACCTACCTAAACATTGTTGCAGACCAAGTACACCCCTTCATGGAATCGACATTCCCTAATGGCAGGATAATATGGCCTGCCACACTGCAAACATGGTTCAGGAATTGTTTAAGGAACCCAACAACGAGTTCAAGGTGTTGACTTGGCCTCCAACTTCTCCAGATCTCCATCCAATCGAGCGTCTGTGGGATGTGCTGGACAAACAAGTCCGATCCATGGAGGCCCCACCTCACAACTTACAGGACTTTAAGGATCTTCTGCTAATGTCTTGGTACCAGATGGTCGTGGAGTCAATGCCTTGACGAGTGAGGGATCTTTTAACGGCAAAAGGGGGTCCTACACAATATTAGGCAGGTGGTCATAATGTTATGGCTGATCATTGTATGTTTGCAGGTGTTTGGGAGCAAAAAAAGTAGCACAAAGCATTTTTGTATCTCCAAAAAGAGTTGGGTGAAGTCCGATAAAATGCCTCAGATGATGTCACTTGAGTCAGCGTTTGTGGAGAAGAGCAGAACCTAGAAATCTGAGAGAAATCAGGGAGAAGCGCTTTCCCCAGACCTCTGTAACCCGCTCCTCATCTCTTATTGAAACACATGAGCCTCTACTAGCATAACACCCAAATCTCCAGCTGAGCTTCTGGCTGTTGAGTTGCATTGTGGGTAATGAGAATGGGTTTTGACATGGAAGAAAGCTTGGAATAAAAATGATGATATCTAACTGTCTGTTGTGACTCTGACAGTGTTATATAATTTCTAAATCAGAACTTTTAAAATGTGTAATAAGAAGGCTTCAGAAAGACTTGGTACAATGTTATTAAAGGTCAGTTTTAGTCCTCCTCACCGCCTTCATCTCTCATTTTTCTGGTTGTCTCTAAAGCCTCTTGGAAAATAATCTGGTCTATATCTTCTTTAATGATCTGGCAAGCTGATACCGCAGTTTCACCCAACCTGACCCTTATAATCCTCCAAACTTTGTTTGGTTTGGCCTCAGAAATCTGATGTTTGAATGATGATCAAACATCATTCCCCTGCCTATATGTCGTGCTAACAAACGGTATATCCTATAAATATTCTGCTGGAACAAACACACAGGCTTAGGCTGAATATTTGAATGGCTATCAGCTGTGTATCAGATGAATGAACACTAAGAATTTTTCTTGATCTATAATGAACAAAAACAGACATGCTAGGCTCCTTAAATGAAATATCAACAAAAAGATGTGTTTTTAGAAGCACTAGAGCGAACCCTTTTTACAGCCAAAGGAAATGTAGGGGATTATCTGTTGCTGAAGATTTCTCCTGCATTTATTCTGCCCTTTGTTCTCATTTTGCAGGACGGAAAGACGGCCGAGGATTTGGCGTATAAAGATCAACATGAACCCATCGTTTCTCTTTTGGGCAAGCTTAAAAAGGTAAAAGAAATGACACACACACACACACACACTCACATCTAGGTCTATCAATAAAATATTAACCAATGATTTCTTACAATTTGAATTTAATAGAGGAAAGAAAGAGAACTAAACTTTGCTTTGTGCAAGTTTCACAAACTCTCTTCACACTTGGTTTATTTCAGTGCAGAGGTGTGGAGAGAGACGTCTTCAGCAGGAAGGTGTTAGATTTTAACATCTCACCACTTTTTGACTCTGTGGCAACGCTTTCCGAAACATGTAAAAGTAGAATAAGTTATAAAATGACAGTACTTTGTGAAATATTTGGAACTCCTTTTTAAACCTTTTTTTTTCTTTAAAAAAATCAAAAATATAAATCATTTTTCTTTCATTGTTGAGCTACTACTGTGTGATAATAACACAACTATTAGTTTATAGAACATAAGAAATAAGCTTCAAAGCTTTATGATGCTTTGTGGTTGTTTATGTAACATGTTAAAGCTCCTGTGAGAATAAGAAACAGATTAATTAATAACAAATTAATACTGATGCATCTGTATGACCTAAAAAAGCAAGAAAGACTAATAGTGACAAGATTCATTATTTTCATATAGATATGTTTAATGCCTGTAACTGTTAGGGGTAGGTGTCAGACGAGGAGATTAACAGTAAGTGGGCGAATGAGCCTTTGTTTACATTTTTCATCGCAATGACTCTCGATGAGTGATGTTTAAATTATAAAATAAAGCAGGAGGAGATTTTTCACCAGAAAACAAACCTAACACATACAGGGCAAGATGAGCAAAGAGATAAGAGGCACTTCTTTGTCCACAGGGGGCGCCTAAATCGACACAAAGTAAACGTTCCTCACAGGAGCTTTAACTTGGTAATTTTATCATTTTTATCCAAATAACATCAAGTATACTAAACAAATACACACACAGTACATTTAATAGTATATTTGTTTTTGCTGCCATTTAACATGAGTTGAAATTGAAGATTTTATACATCTTCTGTGCATGTAAAAGGATTATTTATCTCAAATTTACTTACAGAAATGTTTTAAATCATTGTTATTGAGTGAAATAAAAAGCATGCTGATTACATGAGTGTAACTTTGCCACTGATGTCTCGAGTTTTGAAGTAGGGTACAGTAAAGATGCTAAGGAATGTCCTTTAGAGCTGTTCATGTGAATTGAACTTCAATTTCACAACCATAAGCCATCTTCAAAGCAATGACTGTATATATAGATGGACAGGCGGGCTTTATGACCCATACTGCAGCCAGTCAGCAGGGGGCGCCCGAAATGTTTTGGCTTCACTTTTAGGGAGCTGTCATGTCGTCCATGTTTTTATACAGTCTATACTTCAAAGGTGTTTCCAAGACTTTTTCGTTGTATCCTATGCCATCTTTGCTTTGACCCTTTTTGAACAAGTGTAGTGTTTTTTTAGTTTTCCAAACCGCGACCCCTGTCCTTCAGGTTTTCTTTCTGGGGAGACGTAACAAGGTGTATCTGAAATACGTCCAGTGTTCCCAGTCGGCCTCGAGATACATCTACCAGAACCAACCTGAAGCTAAATGTCACCGACTTGTCTTCTAATCCAGTTTTCCAGAGAACCTGCTGAGATTGAGTTCAGAGTGTGAAAACATGACAGCAGCAACTGTGAAAACAGTCATCCTCTGCATATGTCAGGCTAATTTAAGACACTTTAACACATCGATGCCAGTTTTGAAAGAGAAGTCGACTTTCCAAGAACCCTGAGGAAAAATACTCACAGTCCTGCTCTTCTTACTGTAACGAGTTCAATCTAATTATTTCAGTACGAGGGTTTGTGTTCAGCTCAGACATGAATCACAGTTATTACAATTACAAGTTTTATTTATTGAATGTGTTCACACAACCCAGGTGGGAGTCAGGGGTGCGTTCACAGCCCACACAAACACTCACAGTGTTTGAGGCCTCTTCTGATGTGTGACTCATCTGCTGATGGTTAAGAAAGTGTCTTACGTGTTAACTAATGGTATTACATTGGCAGAATAACTACAGGTAAGGAGAGGAGCCAGCCATCTTTGGGATTAGCTTTAGTTGTTTATGTATCTGAGTTTACAGCATCACCTATTTCTTTGACACAGACAAACTTAGCTGGAATAGTGGTTGGATCCATTCAGATAACATAAAAGAGTTATTTGAATGTCCAAAATAAATATTATTATTGTGGCTGCAGGACGTGATGGTGATTTTACACATGGCATACATTATGGCTGCCCTTTTCTGCAATACAACAACATATTAAAGTGATAATCACACAATGGTGATTGAGCCTACGGCCCTCTGATGAAAGCCTTTGCATTTGCAGTATTACAGACTGGGTGTCTGGTGCGACTTTCACGGAATAAAATCACAAGCGGCGTCCAGTTAGTGACGCGTTTTCCATCATCTATCAGCCAGCAGTGGTTGGTCTGCCAAAGAGGGTAGGCGGAGCTAAGCGGCTGCTTTTCCGCTCTCTGCAAGTGTTGTGAGTAAACAGTAATCTACTATGGCCGAACAAACAAAGAGAAGATGGATGACTACAGATACAACTTCAACAATAAGTGAAAATCCAAAGAAAAAGAAACTCGACGCTCAGAGTTACAACCGTAGCCAACCGTGGACGTCACACATGCAACACTGTCTGGATATCTGGAAAGTGTGCTCTTCGAGATTACCACTTTAAATAGCATTTAAATATTGTTGACTTTATGTGCCTCTTTTCATTTTCATGTCCCATCAAGGGTTGAGGTTAGTTCAGCATTTAAAGCTGTTAGACAAACGTTTGTTTTACCACCCACAATCACAGTAACAAAGTATTTTTAACGAAACACAAGACTGGCTTGTTTGGTCACTGCTAAGCTATCACAACGTTTTACCAAATGATATTGAGCTTTTCAAAAGATTTTATTGTCTTTTTTGGGCTGTTTTGCCTTAAGCCTGGCCCACGTTATAAGATTTTTCAAATCTTTACTGATGCTTAAAATGTGAGAGACCCCACACATGACCATTTTTAATCATAGATTGAACAGTTTTGCTCCTTTAGTGTGTGGAGGGCAATGATAATGCCAAAACAGCACACCACACACTCACAGATTCATTCATGAACAACCAGAGTCCCACTCTCACAACTGAAATCTCACTAAATCTCTCGCGGTCAAACGAGACTTCAGAGTACGGGATGACGGGCAGGAAGAATTGGTGATGATAGTTTTTTTACTGAAAATTCAGGAAGAAAAAAGAACAAACTGCTCTATGATGAATGCTCTAAGTGAAACCCTGAAATCATACTGCCTATTTTAGTCAAGAAGAAAATATTGTTCGTCATGTATTAATCAACAACAGTAAGACACATTATCATCTAATTCACAATATTCCCGACCCTTGAGATGCAGAAATACAACTATTCAAAGCACTGCATGAAATTTTACGCACACTAGCGCCATAATCATTACAAAACTTGTATTGTTAAATACCATGCAAATACCTGCATAATTCATCCTCAGCTATACTTTGAGTTAAGCTTATTAACAAATGTTAGCATGCTTATGTACTAAGCTTATTATATCCAGGAAGCATATGAATAATGTTAATAAGCTTGTGTCTAATTACATCCTTACAAAGCCTCTAGCTTTTGGTTTGTTGGTTTCCTTATTGCACCCTGTCATCATCTGGAGGTAATCAGTCCTCCCACACTCATTCAGGAACTTTGAGAATTGAGAGAATTTGTGATTAGATTTTGAGACATTACCACCCTCATTGACTGTCCACAATATGAAAACTGTTGCTAGTGCAAAAACAATTAGGCCCTTATCCAGTATGCTCCTGTGATGGAATGATTCAAACAAGTGTTTTCCTTAGACATTACTGACCTGTTCATGGTGCATTAAAGCAAGTGTCTGCAAACCCCACACAGCTTACTGTTCTTGCTTGTCATGAATTCAGACTTAAAATATGAGATGTAACTTTGTCTGGTGTGTTTAGAATTTCCTCAAATAGAAGACACAAGCTCGGTCATCTGATTTTTGAGGCCTCTTGAAATGATTTATTATCTATCTCAGTGTGACCTGAACTGTCAGTGGTTCATGATAAATCCTTCCTCTGTGTCGTTGTTTTCAGGACAACCACAAACTGAGCTACATCCAGCAGCTGCGGCCCACTCAGACCGTGCAGCCCAGGATCAAGCTGAAGCTGTTCGGACACACCGGAGCCGGGAAGAGCACGCTGCTGGAGTCTCTGAAATGCGGCATCCTGCGCAGCTTCTTCAGGAGGAAGAGGACACGCATGACCAACACGACCCGCCACCCAAACTCCCCCATCAGCTCCAAACCGGCTGGTAGGTGACAGACGGCTCTGATGAAGCTGAGATAATCCTTCACAAGATTAAGATTACACCTGCAGAGGACCAGAATTATTTATGCTGCTGAAACAGGCCCGAGTTATTCATTTCTAATCAGTGCAGAGCAACCGTGTTTATTTAATGCCTGCTCCCATATTTATCATTTATCATTCATTTGGAGTTTTTGAGGCATGAAAACAATAATTTACCAAAATTTGGCTTGTAATTTTTGTAGTTTTAGCCATAAAATCCTCATTTCCTCATTTTTTGGCTGACCGTCGGGGTCAGCCCTACACATGGGTCTGTTTGTGAATGACTGACGGATAACTGACTGAGTGAGCGACAGTATATCCACAGCCATAGAGAGAGAGAGTCGCGACATCGCAATGGCAGATCACGGAGCATATTGGACCTCCACTGATGCGACTCTCTGGATACTCTGTTCGGGGAGTAGGCGGGGCTGCTCCTCCGCTGTCCTCACTTACGTCCGCAGCGCACACCTGCTTTCAAACACGTTGTCATCGGCCTCATGAGGACAGTCCTTGTAACACATTGCCCACAAAAGCGCACATTGACCTGATGCGGTCAGCCCCATACTAGGTTTAGACCTAGTCTTGTTACATTTACATCACCGCACGTTTTAAATCACATGCTACAAAAAAATGATTTAGTACAGTCAGATGGACTTCTCTGTTTTTCAAACTTTAAATTTCTCGATTGTTCTCTTGATTATTAATAAGAAGGGTTTGAAAATACAGTAATTTTTTACATGGAGAACAAAAAGCTGTGCAATGGTTCAACGCAGTTAAATAATTGGTAAGTATTTTTTTTGTTTATTTGACAGGAGAGCAAAACACAACTGTTGGGCCAGAGTTAGCTATATAGCTAGTTTACATCTGTGGTCCCTGGGCAGGAGGATCTAAAAAACATGCATCACAATACAAACAATTAAATACAATACAAATGAACACATTTCACAAACAGTGTTTGTGACATGCAAAACTAAATTTCCTTCTCCACGTTTGAGGACGGTTCCATACAAAGGTTAAAATCATCACATGACTGGTTTGCCTGAAGCCATGTTTTTATTGTGCAGTCTCTGATGTGGCTGGGAGTTGAGTTGCTCTTACTGAAAATGCTGATTGTCCAAAAGCAGTTTTCTTAAATGTACCTTCTTGCTGATGCCCTGGTCTCCCTAGTATTGTTCCTGCAGAATGACACACATTGTTTCAGTGGTGGGGTGAATGATCATGAATGAATATATACATCAGACACATGTCTGCAAAACAAAGAAAACTGCCAAAGGTCTTAATAAATTAGACTTTATTGTTAAGGCGATTTAAACAGGTTCCTGTTTTTTGTCATAAGTGCACAAGGATGCAGAAAACAAGCTGGTATTAACAAGCAAGTTAAATGAGCAAACCTATTTTCAAAGCAAAGTGAGGTGTGATCGCAGCTAATGATCTACAAGGTAATATTTTTGAGTTTCTGAGAGCCTCACTGCATTATATATTGAGTCATATTTTTAACTGTCACACAGCTGAATCGTGGTTTAAACACATTTCCATTTTACATTTATACAGAGAAGACACAAATTGGTGCATAAATAAATCATCAGATTGGAGAGTGTGACACGTTTGATGCTCAAAATCTCCCCCCTTGTTGTGTGCCCCACAGCTTTGAAATGAAACCTTAATCCATGCATGACTTCCAAACCACATATCACCCCTCTCACAGATCCGACCCGGGGACTCAGAAGGGAGCGGGCTGAGAGCAAAACATTTCCACCGGATGTCTTGTTTTACTGCAAAAAACATCCAGTATGCTGAGACACACCACATACTGTCCACACAAGCAAAACAAAAAGCACCAACACAAGCACTGCCCTGCCTCTGACCCCAATTCAGTCTGGCAACTAACCCAGTGACCCTAAATATTTACCCCATTACTCCAGTAACACTAACTTGAATCTAAAACTGGAAACAGTCGATCCTTTTTCTGCTCCTCGTCTTCAGAAGCACTCTGACAGGTCTGTGCTAAGACTCCCTGACATGTTCAGTGTAGTGTAAAAACCTTGACCAAGCACACACACACACACACACTTACGTACACTTGAATCTCTCTGTATTTGCACTCTATTTGCCCCCGCACACACACACACACACATGCATACCATTGTGTTTCCTTTAACCGCTCTATTCTGCGGCGCTCACAGTCATTACCTCCCAGACAGACGTGATTTTCAGATAATGGTCAGTTAGGTGAGCCCGTATAATGTTACTGATCCCATGCTCTATACTATCTGGAGATCTGCAGCCTCTGTCGCAGCTGAAGGAGAGGTTGAAAGAGTTTTTTCTCGCCCTTTCAATTCCCGCTGAATTCAGTAATAGTCTGTATTGACTCTGTTAAATCTGCAGAGATACGTGACATGGGTCCACAGGCGAACACAAAGAAACGGGCGGGGAGGGAGCAGGGACAAGTCATGATGTCCATTTGTCTGCTTTTTATATTTCTACACGAGAAAAGCATCAATTTTGTTCTTTTGTGAGCCTGTCACAAGTCAAAGAGAGGCCGTTTAATGCATATTTACCGTCGTCTAGTCTCAATATTTAGTGATGCTTTTGACACCTGAAAGTATTCTGCAGTGTGCTTTGATTTCTGGTCTTTCAGTTTGTTCTTGCTTCAGTTATTCAGTAGGGACTGATTATTTTAGTCATTCACTTTAGTCATCTGTAAAAGGCACAAAAAGCATCGAAGAGTCGTGTGCTTTGCTTGAATACAGGCCTGAAGTTTTCAGTTTTCATTTTGTGACATTTATAAAGCATCTTTTCTTGTGAGACACTTTTCCTTTTATGAAGACGGAGGATGTTGACACAGACATATGAGCAGCTTTTTATCCCTGAAGTCCAAACCAACAGCAGCTGTTATTAAAAAAGATGCCTGACATTAAACCAGAAAATCAATATGGCCATTTTTCATGTGCTGTAAAATAGATTCTCACTCTTTTTGTGGCTATTATAGCAGGCTGCAACATATGATTATAATCATTCTGGATTCATCTATAACATGTCAAAAAGATGCTCATAATAACTTTAAAAGTCACCTAATCAAGTAGCTTTTTCTGTCCAACCCAACCGACCAGTGTGTGCAGCTCTGCAACAACAAGTCAAGATCTTATTGCACGTAATGTCCCTCAATATGCTTCTGTTGTTTTGTCTCAGTACAATCACACTGGAAATGTTGGAAACATTTCAACTCCAGCATGTGTTTTATATTATTTCTGTTTGTTTGATAGTTTGTCCTGGTGAACAGCTCTCTCCAGTCAGTTTGCACCAAGAACTTGAACATTGTGCAAGGGAATAAGCAGAAAATGATGTAAATTATTTCAACATTAGGATCTTCAGAAAAGCTGTTCACTTCAACATTTTGCATAGATACAAGTTGTAAAACACTTACAAGTTATCTTCTATTAGATAGATAACTTATCATCTATAAGATCTATGAATCAATTTGTCCAGCCTTGATTATGTCAAATGCAGCTGTGTGGGCCTAAAGAAATACAAAGCTGCAGCTAAAATGTTGCTCCAAGACCCTTGGAAACAAACCGTAGGTGTGGTCTCACAGAGTGTGAATGAAATCCAAATGTTGTGTCTGCAAAGTGGATTTATCTGCAACAAAATAGCACCCCCAAGTGTTAGCAAGGGGGATTTCTTTTGTGTGTGTGTGAAAACAAATATGTGGATGGAGGTTTATTGGCTTTTAGAACTTTGTATTCATAAAGACTTGAGCTCAGTTTGTTCTTTGTGCAGATCTGCATGTAAATAAAATGATATATTTAAACAGATTAAGATTTGTGCACCATCTGCTCTTAAGTTATATTTGATCAGCTAAAACCATAGACATAAAAACAAAGAAGTGCATTGAATCTATGTTATATTTCTGTGCTGCATCATGTTCTAAGTATACTACCAAGGTATGTAATTCTCTTCATGTCTGTGTTTCTCTCCGTTCAGTGTCTGTGAGCATTTCCAACCTGTACCCGGGCTGTGAGAACGTGAGTGTGCGGAGTCGCAGCATGATGTTTGAGCCCAGCCTGACCAAAGGTGTGCTGGAGGTCTTCTCCCCGGTCCACAACGCTCTGTCCACTGCTGACGAACAGGCCACCAAGGCCATCGACATCCAGCACGCCAACATCCACGGTGAGAGTTAGAGATACAGCACGTTTTCAGATTGTGTAGTACTCACACACACTCTGTTTGCATTAACATGCTGATGATGTCCCTTGTTGCCCTCTCTCTAGGTGTGGGGGATTTCAGCGCGTGGGAGTTTTCGGGGAACCCGGTCTATTACTGCTCCTACGACTACTTTGCAGCCAACGACGCCACAGCGATCCACCTGGTCCTGTTCAGTCTGGAGGAGCCGTACGAGACTCAGCTGAGCCACATCACCTACTGGCTGAACCTGCTGAAGGCCCTGACGCTGCCGCAGGACAACATCGGTGAGGACGGGGAGGGATGTTCGACCAGTCTGAGAAATATTTTTATTGTACAGAGTAGTCAAAGTAGTCATTAAATCAATGCACAAATTTTGGAATGTTTTCTTTTTACTCTAAAAATCACTAACCAAAATCACAAGCGATTTTAATGCAATCAAAGTAAAACCAATGAAGCCAAACACTCATTATTGTCTTGATAATATAATTGGTTATAATTTGACTTTAACAAAGTCTCCCTAATTGTGACAACAATCTACAATTTTACTGGCATTAACAGAGACTTGACAAGTGAATTTGTAAAAATCATGACCTTTGTTCTCCTGCGTGTCTTACCAGAAAACCAACAAGCCAACTAGGTCGTTGAATTTCACCAAACAACACTTATTTTAATTGCACAAACACAAAATTATGTTTTAAAGGCTACTGAATCGTCTGGCTTTCTCGCATTTTTGTTTGTATAAATGCAGTGATTCGAAAGGTTTTAGTAAAAGATATTCTGTTCTTTATGTGTGTGTGTTTTCCTGTGTTGCTCCAGCTTTCGGAGGTCGTATCCAGCAGCCTCTTGTGGTCGTCCTGGTGGCCACTTACGCTGACCTCGCAGATGTCCCCCGAGCTTTCTCTGGAGAGTTCAGCTACGACAAGGAGAAAGCTCTGCTCAAGGAAGTCAGGAACAGGTCAGAACTCAAACCAGCACACATGAGGGACATGGGGACTTAAAGCAGGAAAAACAAAGTGTATTTTCGTATGTCAAATAGCTGTTAATACTTCACTACCCCTGAGCTTCAGCAACCGAAGCTATGAAAACTAGCCTCTTGAATGATTGAAGAATAATATTAATATCGGTACTTCCACCTGTTTTTCAACATTTAAGTCCACAAGGTGGGTCCTGTGCTGTATCTCAGAACTCCTGTAAAGAGGTTCATACATTTTTAAAATGTTTTTTGTTGTGGTTTTGCTCTCAGGTTTGGTGTCGACCTGCAGATCAGCGACAAATTGTTTGTGATGGATGCAGGAGCCTCAAACTCCAGAGACGTGAGGCTGCTGAGGAGTCACCTGCAGGAACTACGCGCCAACATCATCTCTGTGAGCTCTGCAGACTCTTCTTTCTCTATATGTATCTTTAACATTCTGTTTTGTCTGAGTTTTAAATTTAATTTAACATTTTACTTTATAAGCTAACATTATGAAGAAACCATATGTGGCAAAGTTAGTTGGCTGGCTAAACTTAGGTCGCTTGCTTGATGGTAAAATACTATCTCAATGGTTGTGTAAGTATCATAGATCTCGTAGTTTCTGAAGCTAACCTATGTGTTATGACAAACACTTTTGATGTTAGGCAACAATAAATTATATAACTGTACAAATCAAAGGTGAATAATGAACATTATGCAGGTCAAACACCATTATTTGCGTATGTAACCTCAGTGTTTTGGCCAATGCCCAGGATACTCGCTTGTGCCTACAGAGTGTGAGTGAAGCAGGGTCGTTACAGAGTCAATAATGATAATGTTTGTTCTAAAAACTCCACATAGCACCTTTTAAAAACGGTCTGTTAATCTTAATAAATATTAACGTACAGTGAATCCACCTAATATTCACCCCTCCTTCTCCGTCACTGCAGAGGTGTAGTCCCATGACGCTGCTGTCGGAGCGTTTGCTGACCACCCTGCCGGCCTGGAGGAAGCTGAGCGGACCAAACCAGCTGACGTCATGGCAGCAGTTTGTCAGCGACGTCCAGGAGCACATCAACCCTCTGGTCAGCCAGGATCACCTGCGCACACTGGCACTGCAGCTCCACAGCATGGGGGAGGTAGGAGTCCGTTTATCAGCGTCAAATCAGACTGTTGCATGAGAATAAAATACTTGGTGATCCTTTTGGGGAGTCAGAATAAGATACTGAACAGGAAAAGCTGCCAGAACACATTACAAAATCTGTACAAAGTCTGTATTATAATGGCAGAAAGTAAATGCAGTTTACCAGACTACCACCAGGGTGCGCTATTGATTCATGAAAATATAAAACCAAAACATCAGTAAACAATTACTCATAATTACTCTTAGAGCAGGAACTTGTTGTTTCTCTGTTTATTTAGCAGAGTAACTCATGGCTCAGGAAGCCAGACAACAAACTATCTTCAGTCTAAGAAGTCTTTACATGCTTGCTGTGGATTTTGCATAAAATTAAGCAATGCAGCAATTTTCCCCCCGATCACTTTCTGTCACTCTCTTTCTCCACATCTTCTCTGACTTTCCTTTCCTTCTCCTCTCTCATCATTCTTCCTCTTCCCCCCTCCTTCATTCCCCCCGCAGATCAACATCATGCAGAGTGAGACGGTGCAGGATGTTGTTCTGTTGGAGCCTCGCTGGCTCTGCAGCAACGTCCTCGGCAAGCTGCTGTCCGCGGAGACGCCCAAGGCCATCCACCACTACAGGGGGCGCTACAGGCTGGAGGAGGTGCAAGCTCTGGCTCCTGAAAGTGACGTGGACGAGCTGCTGCAGATCCTGGATGCCATGGACGTCTGCGCCAGAGATGTCCTCAACCCCTCCATGGTGGACGTTCCCGCCCTCATCAAGACCAACGGCCTCCACCGCTCCTGGACCGAAGAGGAGGAGGAGGAGTCGCTGATCTACGGAGGGGTCCGACTCGTCCCTGCGGAGCACCTGACCCCCTTCCCTTGTGGCCTGTTTCACAAACTGCAGGTGAACCTGTGTCGCTGGAGCCACCAGCAGAAGCCCGAGGAGGAGGGCGGGGAGGACTTCGACGGAGACATCCACCTGTGGACCAACGGGGCCAAGGTGAGCCAGGGGGGAGTGGAGGCCATGATCCTGCTGGTCAACCATGGCCAGGGGGTGGAAATTCAGGTGCGCGGACACGACACAGAGCGGGCCAAGTGCTACACCCTGCTGGACACCGTCTGCAGTATCACAGAGAACCTGCTGGCCTCCACCCTCCCTGGTCTGCTCACAGCCAAATACTACCTGAGTCCTCAGCAGCTGCGTGAGCACCACGCCCCCATCATGATCTACCAGCCCAAAGACTTCTTCAGAGCGCAGGTCCAGCGGGAAACCTCACTCACCAACACCATGGGCGGCTACCGAGAGAGCTTCAGCAGCATCCTTTCTTTTGGCTGCGCTGAAGTTTACCAGCAGGGGATTCTGGGAACGGACATCCACATATCAGACGTCCCCCTGCTGGCTCGCAGGAAGCTCTGCCGCATGCTGGACCCTCCTGACGCTCTGGGGAAAGACTGGTGCCTGCTGGCAATGAACCTCGGCCTCACAGACTTGGTGGCCAAACACAGCAATGGCACAGCAAACGGCTCCCCTGAGCTGGACTCTGACTCAGACTCCCAGCCGGCCACACTGCAGCCCAGCCCAACGGCAGCGCTGCTGCAGGAGTGGAGCGGGCGAGCGGACAGCACGGTGGGCGTGCTGATGGCCAAACTGAGGGAGCTCGGCCGCCGAGACGCTGCCGACTTCCTGCTCAAAGCTTCTCCTGTTTTCAGGGTCAACATGGAGGCTGTGGGAGGGGCTGCTAATGGCTACCCCCCCACCTGTAACGGGGGAACGTCGTACAACTCCATCAGCTCCGTCATATCCCGCTGAACCGAACAGGGTCAGCTTTCTGCCAAACGTCAGATAATCTGACGAGACGTTAAAACAGAACCGTCACAGACTCGTGTGTGAATGAACATGAAGTGCAATCGTTACCAGAGTCCAGCTGCTCGTTCTCAATCGCTCCATTAAGTTGGCGTGTGATCCAGATGTTGTGTTTGTGCTCTCCACACCTGTACAGCCGACCTTTCCTTCCACTATGAATGTTGTAAAAGAGCTGATTGTCCTGAGCTCCAAAGAGGAATCCAGTGCTTTTATTTTGTTCTGTATCTTGTTGTGCTGCTTTTTAATATCCCTCCTGCGCTACTGCACACTGAGTCTCACTCTTGTTACAGCTTAAGACAGAAAAGACACATTTTTAACAGCTATCGACTCTACATGACGGTATGGAGGTGTTTAAAAAGATGGCAGCCTCATGTTTGGACCTTTTTCATATCAGTGAGGAATAATCTGTATCAGTAAAAAATGGGAGGCTGCCGTCTTTACTCCTTCCAAACAGCTCTATACAATATGATCTCCCTCGTTGCTTCTGTGTTACTGTTGTGATATTTGGCCGTTCAGCTTAGTGTTTCATAATTAAACAGCATTTTTCAGAGTGCCTTTGTGGCCTTCTACCTCCCTAAAGAGCACAAATAGTCTTGTTATAAGAAAAAAACAGTAGTTCTTTGTAAACATTTGAGGACCTGTGCCTTTAAAGGTAAAACGATTTTTAATCACGTCTATTGAGGAAAAGGCCATGTTACATTTAAGGTGAATTAAGTAAGAGAAGGAAAAAGGAAAGCTCGGCTCATGTTACAGGGTTTTGAAACTTTTACAACACAAAGCAGAAATGAGGGATCAGATTTCTGCTGTGTTCAGTGTTTGAGATAAAACATGTTCAGTGTCTCTCGTGTTACAGTGAGAGGAAAGGGAAACAACATCACACACGTTTGATCTGTGTGTTTGTGGGTTTATAAGGATTATTTCTTCATTGCCAACCAGAAAAATCAATTGATTGTTGATACATGTTATCTTACAGGTCCCTTAATTTCCCTAAAATGATTCTTGGTGACAACTTTGTAATTTGGTATTAATAATAGTTCTTTCAAAGAGCTGCTAAAACTTTACTCTTTGTTCAGCAGAAACAGTATCTGGAATTAAACCCGCACTGATCAGTTATTGAGCAATAATGGATCCAAAGGTAATGTGTAATTCAAAAATGGTCGGGGGTGAAGAACCTACAGAGAACTATCGCACCATTTTGCAGATCTGCAGAGATTTTGAGGTGATTTTCTGTTTTTTATGGGCCCATTATTCTTCACAGCAGCTGTTTTTCGGGTCAGTGATGTATTAACTTAAACATAAACTTTAACACTCTGCAGGTTTGCTAACAAGTTCACATATTGTTCTTTCCACGAACCACTTCTGAAACAGCTGTGACCTATAAAATTAAGTGTTACTGTAAAGCCCATTTACTCATTTTGACTTCACACAAAGGGACCTTTAGCCATTTAACAGAGAAACACAAATGTTTTTTCTCCAAAGTTCAGTGTCTTATTGAAGGATTTGTATCCCTCAAGCTCCAAAATGTGTTCATTAAGAAGGTGAGACACAAAGCTGAGAGCGTCTGACGTTTAAAATCATTAAGGCACACAGGGTGGAACTACAGGGTCCAGCTGAGACTCCAATCTGTGCACTCATTACTTTGAATAGAAAGTGCCACCAAAAATGACATGTAAACAATTTGTAACATTTCCTACTGGGCTGAAGGGTAAATTGTTACAACAACAAACCAGCTTTGCACCTTTTTAATGCTTCCTCATCAGCTTTTCTGTATCAGAGACCGTCCACAGCGTCTCATTCCCACACGCCGCTTCTGTGGATCTGAATATGAGCTTCTGTCAGTGTTGGTCGAGCGTGCGTGGCTTCACATCTTCTTTCAGTTTTTCTTTTTCTATAACACGAAGCTGCATCTCGGCTCGGTCAGCGGGAAGCAGAAAAGCCAGCGTTATGTTGTGAAGTATTGTAAGCTGAAAAAAAGCCAAAGGATGTGATGACAGAAATATCCCTGAAAAAGCATTCTGTGTACGCTGGTACTTTGTAATGTCTGTGAACCATAAAAAAAAGCTCCTTTTTCAGATCATATGTGTTGATGTTGGGAAAACAGTCTCATTCCTTACTGTTTAAACCTTTTTCCCACAGTCACAGTTTGATAGTAAAAAATGATCTCTCGTCCAGTATTTCCTGTCTGCTTTACTTCCCCAGTGTTACCGTCTGTCCACACAGATAAAACAAGACTTTCTATTCTACATACTTCACTTCTTGCACTATTTGTTTTCTCATGCTGAAGTTGCCAAATGACAGCAAACTTTCAGCTGTGAGGTTTAATACTCGAGGCCTGTTTCCTCAGCTACATCCTCATTTCACTATTCGTTTTCAGCTCGCTTTAACCTTTACTTTATGCCGATATGTTTTTCCCAACAAGGCAAATGAATGTATTTCAATCTCTCTGAAGAATACTGTCACAATTAAAAACAAATAAAAGATGACAGTGATCAAAATGTGTACATCATGAAAATTGAACGTCCCTAAAACTGCTCAGAAACATCTTTTATTTTCATGTCTAATCGAAGCTTTTGTTGGAGTTGTGTGTAAAAATTGCCAATGTTTGTGTGCCTCAAACACACTTGCTCATTCCTCTGTTATCGCCTTGTACAGAACACAAGCTGACATGCTCAGAAAGGGACGTGAATATTTTTTCTCTTGTTTCAGAGGAAAGACTTTGTTTTTTGTAAAAGCTGGGAATCACTATATTATTATCAACTCTTTCTCCGTTTGGTGTCTTTTGTTTTCCCCGGGTGGCTCTGACTGCGAGTCCGACCAAAACAAGTGGATTTTAAAGGTGTGCTTATGAATATTTTTCTGTTTGACGAGGAAATTTTGACAAACTCGATGTGAGTTATGAGAGAATTTTCCCCCTCGGAGACTCCGGTCTAATCGCCACATTGCACAAGTCTTTTTGTCGCTATTTATGTTACATTATTTTAGCATGTCTTGGAATGCCATGTTCTTAGTACTTCTGACACTTTATAGTGTGATACATTTTATAATAAATTCTTTACCTAACATCCTGTCTCTGTCCTAAGCTTCGAGGACTGTGACCTCTGTACATGAGGCGCATGCTCTACCAACTGAGCTAAACCAGTGTCCCAAAATGTTGTACTATTATTATAATTGTATATGCAATATAACATGGTGCATTGTTTTATTTGTTCAGTGTAAGACTGGCGATGTACTTCAATCCCATTATACAGAAAACATCATCTAAGTTCCCAAAGTCTAACTTTTATGGTACACCAGGTATGCAACTTTAAACATGGGTTCCTTTGATTGTTTGAAGTAGTATGTAAACTACTATTTAATACATGTAGTATTAACTAACAACATTCACAGACCTGCAGTAAGTAAGATTACATGCAAAAATATTGGAATTGAAGAGAGCGGATAGTTTGGAAAACACCTCATTTTATCCATTATGTTTTCAAGGTTAGGACCCTGCTTGAATTTGAATGTACTCCTTTAAAAATGCTTTGTTTTCAACATTATCTTGTGTTTCATATCTTCAAATTCCTGCATGTAAACCAAAAATCTCTAAATATGTCAGAGGAATCGATCCGGTCATGATAATTTGGTTGTCATCATTTGGCATCTCACACCAGATGCAGAGCGTATTAAGGGTAGATTGACTGACATGGACAAAGTAAGTGAAAACAAACCCTTTTAGTTCAAATGGCAACAGGGCAACAAAAATGATTCTTATTTCTACAACATAGACATAGTTTGTTTCTTCAGGCTTTACTCTAAGATTTGATATTTTCCCTTGTAAATAATCTAAAATGTATTAAAATGAAACAAAAGAACACAATTAGTGGCAAGGATCTGCAAGTAAATGTTGCATCTTTTAAAACCAAAGGTTTTGGAGCACTGCTTTACAGTGTGAAACAGGAAGAGGGCGATGTTCTTCCATCAAAAACAGAGATTTAATCTTTCATCACAGGTGTATGTCACAATTTTTTTTTTAAATCCCACTAAAATCAGCAGCACGACAGTGTCAAAAAATAATCTGTTACAAGTAAGTAACCCTAAAAAAAATCCAAGCTCATGTTCAGTACTTTTACCTGTAGTGAAGTGTTTACTACTACTTGCTACAATGACTCAAGTAAAGGAAGAAAGAAAAAACAAATACTGACTTATTTAATTGATCTCTTATGAGTCTAAATCTCTTTGGTGAATCGGGGACAGACGTTTGTCTTGCGCTTTATTTGTCCTCTAACAGATTCCAGGCTGTTATTCACACGTCTCTGGGTTCATTGTGAAGCTTCAGCTGCAGGGACATCCAACCCTCCACCCACACACTCACATGACCCGCTGCTGCCTGAAGCACTCTGGGGTTTGGTCTTAACATGCCCCAACTTCTGACAGTGTTGACTGTCATTGAAAAATATTTGTTTGAATCACGTGAAGCAGAATATGTCATGCTTATTCTACAGGATGAGATGCAGATTTTTGTTTTTAAGCATGATTTCACTTGGGTTCAAGTTCATAAGTAGTTCATAAATACCAAAATAAATATGTCATAAGACAGAAAACTATGTTTGAACTGTTTAAATCGACTTTTTCAATCACATTTTCGAATACATTCATTTTCACACTTTGCCTAAAAATAATTGACATGAAAACACCTTTTTTTAAAATAGTTTCAGTGCGACCACGAGCTCAAGCATCTGGGGGTATCAGTTCTGCCTACAAAAATAAACACGAGCCTACAAGGTAAATATAAAAGTACAGTATAGTTATATTGCTTGTGGAAATATGGAGATAATAATAAGCACACTACATGTAGGTTACAAAATTCAGCATATGATCTTTACTCAACAACAGTATACGGAATACTTTTATATGTTCTCTAATTTATGGCCTTTATCAGGAAAAGCTAACAAGCTACCAAGTACACATACAGCATACAACATAAATAGCCTACGTTTATAGTTTTGTCACATGATAAGATGCAAACAATTCCAGGTCATTACAAGTACAGGTTGAGTTTCATTCTTATCAGTTTACCATTAAGGAAGTTGGCAACATTGCAATAAACCATACCTTAAGTACACTTCCTTACTGAGAAGACCTGTTAACATTTAATGAATTGTAAAAAAGTATACATTATATTCAGATGTGTGTATGTTTGTTAAGAACTTTACTGACCTGCATCACTAACTTGTAAAATGGTTAAAATGTTAACAAAAATGTAACAGATAAATGTGTTTCTATAGAGTAGGGTTAAAAAGTTTGGAGTTTGGCTCGGACATATTTTTACTGACTTCTTTTTTCTTAGCAGTAGGTTACTTATTTCTTATTACTTATCCCTGAAAAACAGCTACAGTATAATAGCAGCCAGTTTAGAAACATGGCTTGGAATGTTAGCATGTTAACAGGCAAAAGCTAACATGATTTAGCTGGCTGGCTTACATGCTAGTGTTAAATGTTTGTAGATATTAGCATATTAACATGATGTAGTGACCACTTGCAGGTTGAGCTTTGAGCTACTCAGTCACAATTGCTGTCCAACATTTTCTCTGTTTTGTATCTATCTGAGCTAGCCAGCCGAAAGTGTCAGTGAGCAGGTTAGCTAATTAGCTTACAGGACACAAAGTTCATCATGTGTGTGAAGTCTTGAAGTCTTGTCCCAGTTTATACTCTGACAGAAGAGATTAAACAAACTGGATGGGGACACACAGCATTTCCTACATTTAAATGCTAAAATACTTAAAGTTATATGCTAAATATTAGCGTATTAAAATCAAAGCTGTTTGTTGCCTGCATGTAAAACTGTGTTAAAGAGAAGAACGTTAACATTCTATTGACCAAAACTAGTTAGTGTTAGATTATTGCAATAATAGATTTGTATTACTGATTCATTAAATGCAAGCAGAATTTTTTAACTGTATTCTAACTATCTACAACAGCAGAGGCTTATTGAAGCTAACTAATCTGGAATTATGAAACTGGTTTAGCTCCAATCTTAACAAACTTAATCAAAGATTGTTGACTTCAATGTAGTCTTTCGAGCATTCGATCATGATCTTTGTCAGCAGATGAAGTTGAATGAATAATAGATGTTTAAATTTTCAATTTTTCTTGACCATGTTTTCCAAAAAGTTGAAGTTCGAATTTCAGTTTTGATCTTCAAAACTGTAAAACTGTAGTTTATAAACACCTTAATGTCCATTTAGTAGCTGTTTGCGACATTAAATCGTATGTGATATCATCATCTATTAACAACACAGATGGCTAGCGTTATCGAGACCTTTGTTGTTGTTGTTGTATTACCTGATAAATGCTTCCTGCATCATATTGTTAGCTAACTGCTCTTAGGTCAAAAACAACTCTATGTCTGTAGACGTATTGATCAGTTCAGGTCTGTTAACCTTTGTGACTGGACGGGCAGCTGATAACTTGCTTTAGCTGTTGTGTTAGCTGAGCGCTAATCTGAGGAATGTATGAATGATACATTAGCAGCTCACCAAGTACACCATTAGGCCTCTACAGCAGCCTGTTACAATGAAGATAAACTGAATATTCATCAAATTATAGATTAAGGACGACAGGAAATCTTTAATCACAGTTATGTTAAACAAATTAAGATTGTGACACAGTATCTGGAGGTTGTAAGGGGCCTTTATTGAAAATAAAAAGGTGGCTTAGAAGCTATCCAGAAGCCAGTTAGCTTTGCTAAAACAGCTAAGGCTGTCCTAAAGGTAACATGGCATAAGACATGGCAAGTGCAAATGGCATTTGCACTTCACTTTCAACAAACAAGCTTTGGATTTAATAAAGGGTTATGTGTTCCTTAGTAAGCTTTAGAGGCGCTTGAAGCCAGCCAGCTAGCTTAGCTTAAATACTAGAACAGAGGGGAAAACTTGCCTAGCACATAACTGAAGATAACACTACAACTTATAATTTGTACTATATGGTATTTGAAAGAATAACAAACAAGAACAGGGCCAGGCTATCTTTTACCTCTTTTAAGCTAAGCTAACAGGCTGCTGGCAGAAGCTTCGTATTTACCAACGCATTTTTAAAAACTTCCATCTTTTGCTAATATATTTCCTCAATAGGGAAAAACAGCTGCAGTCATCTGTTTTTATGTGATTATTAAAGCAACCTTGTCTCCTAGAGATTACGTTTGTATTTTGTTATAACTGACCACACTTGCGTGCTCATGCAGGAAGTGCTCAACTATTGTCATGTGTCTCTCTGCTTGAGCAACAAGATCCAGTCACACGTCAGGTTGCTGAGGATGCATGTCTGCTTTCTGATTCGTGCAGGAAAATGATGTATATTTAGCCAACTGTAAAGTATGATGGCATGCTAACTTCACCACAGAGAAGGAAATTTGGGAACATCATGCATCCTACATGTGACAACGTAAAGATCTGAGTCATTAAATGGACAGGCATATCACTGCTAAGCATTTAATGTGAGCATGTGGTTGGTATAAGCTTTGTATGACTTAATCTATATTGTATTACCTACAAATGAAGGTTTTAACAGTTTGGGGTGGTTAACGTCCTACATTTAACAACTTTCATGTGATTGATTGATTTTAATTGGTTAAAGATAGATGATAAGAGCTTACCGGTCTCATGTCTACACCATTAATATGTAGCTACAGCTAGCAGCAGGCTCGCTTGGTTTAGCATAAAGACTGAATACAGTAGGAAACAGCTAGCCTGGCTCTGCCCAAATATATTTACCAGTCCAAATAAAAATAATTTGTTATATTTTGTTTAATTTGTACAATAACCAAAGGTGAGCTGTTTCCCCTTGTTTCCAGTCTTTATTCTAAGCTATGCATTGCTGAACTATGCTTAGCAAAAGCCAGCAAGCTTAACATAAACCACCAAGCCAGTAAGCTTAGTTCTCAAAATGGCAAACTATTGGTTTAAATCTGATTTACCCTGAGCCAAATTTTTGAAAATGGATAAGCTTCCTGTTTTCCAAGCAGAATTTGATTGTTGCAAATTTAATTGAATTAAAGTATGGATGTAAATACTTAAAATAAAAAAATAGGTCATTTCACACTGTCATAAATACAGACTATCATATGAAGTGTCAAAAACAAAGGTTTTGCTCTAAATGCATAAACAACTCAGCCTGTCCAAAGTTTCACAATCTTATCAATCACATGAGCATCGACCCTGATTCACTCAGACTGTCACAGCAGTTCCAGGAAGTCCTGCACATTCATTACCACCTACAGCCAACAGTATATATATTTTATCTATTCCTTTTAGAGATCAATGTTATCAACTAAAAAGCCCAATTTTCTTATGGCTTTAAGCTTCCTTTTCACAATGTTTTGTTTTCACCTGTAGGAGCAGCTATTCTTTGGCCGTTATTACTCTGTGTTATCTCCTCATCTAGAAAGCAAACAAAGAGCAAATATTCCCTCTCTTTTTGTTTTCTTTAGCAGTCTAATTAAATAGTATGCCAAAGTCGGCCTACTTTATTTTCACTCACAGGCTAAAAAATCATAACTTTATCAAAGGCATAATCGAACTATATGGTTGCTCAGGTCATGGGTCAAATAAAGGTCTGTCTTCACGGGTGTTTTTCGTATTTTATAGGTAACATTTTGCAGGTTAACCTTGACTTTAAAGTGCTGCTGAACTTCAGTATTTTGTTGCTGGTAAATATATACGAAAGGATCAAGTTAAAACTCCTTAAAATGTTATGGATCAAAAGATTCCCCACTTACAGGTATCCCTGACTGGCCAGCAAGCTTTGGCTCAGAGGCCGCCTTGACCCCGTGTAGCCCACTGGACCAGTGTCCTGCATGGACCTGCCAAGTAATCCCGCCATCTCAGGGTCCTGCAGTCACAGCCATAAACCTAATGATTGACCTACAGTTTCTTGAGTTCATGTTTGTTGTGTAACGTTTGGCCCTATACTAACAGACACATTAGAAACCAGGTTACATAGGGAAACCAGGTTACAAGACAGATAATGCAACAAGTTTACATGCACAGTACTAATCAGGCTACTGACTAAATAGCAGAATGTGTTTTACAAAAGAAGTCAAATAATCAGTGGTTAAAAAGATTTTTGTAAACTTCTAGAAGCTAGTTTGTGTGAGATTCAGTGTCTCTAAAGTACATTGATTTATTGGCCTTTAATTTCTGCCCTCACAGCAATACTTTCACTGGCTGAATTTTTTGTCATGCACATGCAAAAAGGTAATAAGACAGCCTGGTTACACATCTACAGGGCCAAGAAGTTTACTTACTACATGAGAAATGTAGCTGGGAAAATCATGTTACTGTAGGCAACTCCTCTGGCTGCAAAAAACAGGTTTCTTCTGTAGCCTGCATTACATTACACAGAATTCAATTTACCACAGTAAGCCGACACTATCCTGATTACTTAAGTGCTTGTGTGCAAGCTGAGTGTTGAGAAGAAAGGGATGAAAACCTGTTGTGTAGGCCAACGGAGCCCCAGCTAGCTTACTTGTAGGCTGATTTTCTTACTGAACAACTTACCACTTGTAAGTATTTGTGTTTATTAGACTGTCCTTAACATTTGAACAAGTTCAAACAAACAACCCTGAGTGGATAAAAGTCTCCTTTTCACAGTTTTCGCAGCTACAATCTTGAGAAAACACAATGTCCTTTTTCAGCACCGTTCCAGAGGGGGATTATCACGTGCATCCAAGCCTGACGTCACGCATTAGGGCGGTGCATCGTTGCAATAAACAAGGAACGGGCCAATAAGAGAGCTCGGTGGGCCGTTACACAGCTGCCAGTAAGGCCTTTATAAACTTTGTGTACCTCAGCCGAGATCAGTTTTTCCCCTTCTTCGCCTTCATCAGAGAAAATACAGTAAGTCATATTTAATTATTCATGTTCTTGTTTTTTTGTCGACAAAATATTTAAGTTTGACGCCTTAATTAAGGATGTAAAGCAAAACTATAGAGGAGTGTTTGTGTTTCTTTGGGAATTCTGCGTCATTTCAGACCGAATTAAACAACACACCAGAGTCCGTTTCAAAAACTACCACTTTAGCAAATGTACAGTCTTAATCTATTTTCTAAATCCAAAATTTCTACGTTTTTATTGTTATCCGTCAGCCTTAGCCATCTTGTTTCATTCGGCTGCCTTTGTTGTCGTCGAGTCCCTCAAAGGTTAGCTGAAAGCAGCCATTAGCCTACTTGTTTACTTCCCTCTGCTTTAAGTCAATAAAAGCAGCCACATCCACTAGTTACAAGTGGATCCGATGGCAAGGACCTCTATCTGACAGCTGCATGTCAAAGTTTTGGTTTTCTTTTCGTTTTCCTGGTTGTAGTTTCGGTGATCAGGCCGGTTTCTTGGTTATTCTCCTCCTACTCCGCAGAAGATCCCGTGACTGCGAACAAAACACAAACAGGCTCGGCTTCTTGACGGGAATCTTGATGAATTTCCGCAGCATAACTTGCAGAAAAAAACAGACCGAAAACAACAAACATGTTCGGCTCTTTCTCTACATTCAGTCAACACAATATTTTCAGGGCTTTTATTGATTATTTCGCCTCACCAGTTGTGGCTGAGCAGTTGGGAAATGACTGTACTGTCGGGAATGCGTATTGCAGCTAATGCTGATCCTATTTTTGCATGAATCATGGGAGTGAACAAGCAGTTTCAAAGGCTTTGGTTGCGTGATAAACAGAATCACGATGAGACAACATGTGAGAAGGAATTTCTATAGTAAACGAGGATGACATTTCCTAAGAAAAGATGCCTTTTATAGTGGATTCCGTTTACTTTATCAGGCCTCTATTTATGATAAACCAGCGTCTTTGGACATGGAGTACTAACGTGTTTTTTCTCCTGTTGTTTCCACAGTAGGAATCCATAATGCTGCCTTTAGCCTTGTTGGCCGTGTGCCTAAGTGCAGCCCTGTCAGCACCCAGCCTGAACCCACAGCTGGATGAGCACTGGGACCTGTGGAAGAGCTGGCACACAAAGCAATACCATGAGGTAATTGTTGTTTCCAGCAAGCAGTGTCAGGCTGCCAGATTACCCTGAAAAAGTCTAAATGATTATAATTTATTTTGTAGAAGGAGGAGGGCTGGAGGAGGATGGTGTGGGAGAAGAACCTGATGAAGATCGAACTGCACAACCTGGAGCACTCTCTCGGCAAACACTCCTATAGCCTGGGCATGAACCACTTTGGAGACATGGTAAGAACATGGTTTCAAAACACAGAGCCAAATCTCACTTGGAAGCACACATCCGGGTTTTTGTTAAAGGCCTGGAAACCAAAGAAATGTGAAGAATATAGACTTGATAACTGGTAGATAAGATGAGACAACAAGACTTTGGAGGTTTTGGAAAAGAGGCACGAACTAGATGATAACAAAGCATAACATAGATTTTACTCCATTGTAAGTCACTGTATGCATAAAATATCTCCAGAAATGCAGAAACATAGGAAGAAGTAAATAAAATAAAACTCGTTGAATCTGGTGAAGTGCAAGGAAATGAGAGCGGCGATAGATAACACATTTTAAAAGCATAGAATTAGAGAATGTACAGGATAAAACACTGTAACTTTAACTGTAGTTGCTACAAATGTAGCTACTTGAGAGCTAAATTTGCCAATTAGCCATCAAAGCCTGCAGCGTATACACAACCTGCACTTCTTTAAAACCAGAAACCACAGCAGATTATTGCCTTTTAGTCTTTTTCAAACTGTAGCTGTTATTTATTAGCTTGTCTTTCTTTTCCACAGACTCACGAGGAGTTCAGGCAGATCATGAACGGCTACAAGCACAAAGTAGACAGAAAGTTCAAGGGATCCCTGTTCATGGAGCCAAACTTCCTGGAGGCCCCACGTGCTGTCGACTGGAGGGATAAGGGCTACGTCACCCCCGTTAAGGACCAGGTAATGACTGTTTTTAACGTCTCGTGTAGCCTCTTGGCTCTCAGACAACAACACGTGGTAAATATTAAGGAGTGGTACAAAGTGAAGGGAGAAGACCTCCGTTAAGACATTTACAATCTTTATTGATGACTGTATTGACGTTACTGTTTTATAAACAATTTAGGACCCTTTTGGGGACATACTCGTAAATATCTAGCGTGTAAAATAAATTTCAGAAACCATGCACAACCTTAAAACAACCCCTACTCTTCATTTTAAAGTTCTTGGGTAGTTACAATAAATCGCAGCTCATTGGTTGTTCCAGTTAAAACCACTCTGTGTACATTACCACAGGCTCTTATTTTAATTGTTTTTAGCAGTGCAGTTGCTCCAAAGCTATGACCTAACGTCAGCTGTTGAAGATATTTAATAAACAAAATTGCTTAACATGCAACTTCAAAACAGTTGCATTGCTGCAGCTTTGCATTATGGACGACCCTCTGTCCACTGCAGTTAATGTTTGGCTCGGACAGAAAGATAACACGGCTGCTTGCAAACTTGTTTTTGTTATCTATTTGCGCCACGCACTCCTCCTCCACCTCCCTGGGTGCACAGGGTGTCCTCTCCACTCCCTCGGAGTACATTAGCACCCTGTAAGCTGAAACCAGTCCGACCAGCTTACTGTAAACCAGACTGGGGTGGAGAAAACACTGTCATATACATTAGAGCTGGAGTGCAATGTCCAACATGATTTTATTTATAGAAGTAAAGTGCTTCCCGGAGTCAGGGAGATATCAGCAATAACAAGATAAAAGGTGCCATAACAACTACATCATTACAGGGCTGAAAAGAACATTCAGACAAAAAGAAATGGGTTATTTTATACATAAAGAGCTAAAATGGGAGCTAAAACAGTCCAATGTTTATGTGACCAAGCACCAGTATGCAAACAACTTTTATTATAGTGTCCAGAAGGTGATAAGATTTTGAAGCAGGATATAAATACAGAACACAAGCAAAATTGTTTGCAAGAAGGGCTGTTGAAAAGAGACCGTGCAGTAAATACTGCGAAACTAAACTAAATATATTATTATAGTTATTTTTGTCCCATTTCAAACTTTAAAATCACTCAGTCTTTATGGGAGAATCCAAAAGTCCTCAATTTACAACAGCAGAAAGCTACAAAAACGGCAATTATTAACATTCAACGGGCTCGAATACGGGCAGAATATTTCTAGTGTATTTATCAAAAATGTTGCAGGTAAATTATCAATTGAAAGACTATATTCATAAGTCTAACCCTAACCCTAACCCTAACCCTATTCATACATAATGGCCGGCATTGGCGAGGGAAAAAAGACTGAAAAAGAATAATATGAAAGAACTGTTTTAACAATTTAAATCACTATCTTTAAATACAACTTTTATATTGTGATGGAGTTTTGATTTACTGATTCTAAACATATGAAAACGCATTCTATTTCTTTGTCATTGTCGTCCATCTTAACCCAACCCACCTTCCTCTCTCCCCCAGGGTCAGTGTGGCTCCTGCTGGGCCTTCAGCACCACCGGAGCTCTGGAGGGTCAGGAGTTTAGGAAGACCGGCACACTGGTGTCTCTGAGCGAGCAGAACCTGGTGGACTGCTCCAGGCCCGAGGGCAACGAGGGCTGCAATGGGGGTCTGATGGACCAGGCATTCCAGTACGTCAAGGACAACCAGGGCCTGGACTCCGAGGACTCGTATCCCTACCTGGGAACGGTACGTACCTCATTGGACGGAGGGGAAAATTAAGGCGGAAGTTTCTTAAAATCTTAAATTAAGTCTCTAGTAAAAAAAATGATGTGAACAATGATTTATGAAGATCAGAAGACCCTCGTTTCCTGTTCTTTTCCCTAAATCATATAATTTGTCTTATTGTGTATCCTAACAGCATGCCTTTCAGATACCTTAGTATAAGTGGAAAAAGTTTAAATTTAGGTTCATAGAACACAGTCAGCAACATACCATTATTCCTTTATTGATTAATCAGCCAACTATCTGAGCCGTTAGATTTAAAAATATGACCTAACCTGCAGCACAAGGTGCACACACAGCACACCTTTTCAGCCAGCGATTCAGTTTTAATAGGAGCTTAACTTTACTGCAAACCAATCACCTTTTTTAGATGTATTACTCTTTCTAATATATGTTGGTGCGGTCCCCATAACATCCAGCTCACCCTCGTCTTCCTCTCTTCCTCCAGGACGACCAGCAGTGTCACTACGACCCCAGCTTCAACTCCGCCAACGACACCGGATTCGTCGACATCCCCAGCGGTAAGGAGCGCGCTCTGATGAAGGCTGTGGCCTCCGTGGGACCCGTTTCAGTCGCCATCGACGCCGGACACGAGTCCTTCCAGTTCTACCAATCAGGTCAGCCCCTTTTCGTTTTATTATATACATTAGAGACGCTTTTAAAGACTTACAAGTGACTGACTGTGGGTGCTTCGGGGTGTTTAAAGGAATCTACTATGAGAAGGAGTGCAGCAGTGAGGAGCTGGACCACGGTGTGCTGGTTGTCGGTTATGGCTTCCAGGGAGAAGATGTGGACGGAAACAAATACTGGATCGTGAAGAACAGGTCAGTGCAATTCAACTTTGCATAATGGCAAGATAAAATGCTCTAACTGTAGTTCATATTTGTATTACTCCATACCAAAGTCCTAAAGAGGTTTAAAATTAAGTCATTTTAAGCGTTCTTTATTAAAGTATCTTAAAATCCACTTCAGAAAAGTTGACAAAATGTATCCAGAAAGGATTTTGCATCTTATTTGTAGTGGTTGCCCGTAGTTTGACAGCTTTGACAACCTTCTGAATGTTTTTAAGGCTTTTTCTTGTTATAATTCTGTTGTTAAAGTCTGCTTTAACTTACAAACAAAGGCCTGAAATAGGGCTAAAAATACAAAGATACAATACCAGCACCCTTCAAGTTATGGCGACGTATTGGTCCAATTGCACGTCTCAATAAATCGAACAACTCTTGCAGTGATTGGCTGTTAGCAATCCCACTAAAACTGTATTTTTCCCCAAGATCTAAGCACAACATTGGTCACATGCATGTATTATGCACCTGGAGGAGTTTTGATGCTAGTTGCTACAGGGTCACTTCAGTCAATACCTTCATTTAGAAAGCATACGAACCTCGTCGGATGTTACAGATCTAACACAAAGAGCACGAATAAAACAAATGCAGGGTAAACAGGACTCATCTCTGAAGCTGATTCAACCTTTGATTTAACTCCAGATTGATTACTTCTATGATTTAACAGTGGAACAAAGGACACAGACAAATCAATTAAACTCATTTCCTGACCTGTTTTTGTTTGTTTGCAGCTGGAGTGAAAAGTGGGGAGACAAAGGCTACATCCTCATGGCCAAGGACCGGAAGAACCACTGTGGCATTGCCACAGCAGCCAGCTACCCTCTGGTGTAACGTTTGCACAGCTCCACTTCGTAGCACCATAGCGTTTTTTTAAATTGCAATAGTTTAAAGGCTGGAGGAGGAAAACGCTTCGGCCAGGGCACCGACAGGAGATTCTGAGATGTGTCATGACGAGGAGAGGAAACACTGTTTTTAGGGAAATGGCGCCATTTTGTTTGTGGCTGGTTTTATGCCACTGTATTATGTCTGAAGATTTTAGTCTAGTGTTTTATTCTTTGTAAATATATGTATGCTACTTGGTGAGTGATTTGTTGACACTTGCTTCGGTCATTGTAAATGATTTTTTTTTTTTTCTACTATTACTGTGATCAATTAAAGTTGTGAAACACTACTTTGGTGTTTGAGTGTTTTTGATCGTTCAGGTTTGTTTAGCTTCATATGTGTAAAAAGATGCATTTCCTCAGTTCTTACAGCAACATTAAGTTTATCTGGAAAATGTAGATACCTTCACTGAACTTGCTTTCAATGGTATATTTAAAATACTTAATTATGCGCCCAAGTCACAAAAACAAAGCAACTTTATTACTTTTGTTCTTCTTTAAAAGTAAAAACTAAACATCTGCAAACTCATTTGAATTAATGATTTATAAAATCATGTTATAGTGCAAGAAAATTAAACTTATTTTCATGATTTTGTCTGTGCACCGGCATGTTTTAACGGCTGAGAAAGGTGCTTAATATACAAAAAGTTTGCATTCAATGCTCTTGACCTGTAGCTAACTTTAAAGACAGTCACTCAGATTGTTTTAGGTGTAACCTAATTGAGGAGGGCTGGAGCTTATCAACGTTCAATTATTGACATGAGGTATCCAAATTAGAGGCATGAGACGCGAGACTCCAATACGCACGTCTTTACAGTTGCACCTTTAGCTTGTCATAGTGGTGAAGTCTGTAAACAAAGAGAAAAGTATATAATGAAAAGGGTCAGTTCCATGTTTTCAACAATATTAACAAAAATGATGAACAGGTGAATGAACATTAGCCTGACAAGTTAGATTAAGCTCTAAACGCAGGTAAATACAAGATATCAAACACTACAGTCAAATTGAGCTTAACAAATAAATGGCATCATGAAAAACGAACAGTCCTTAAATCATAACTCCCTTTTGACGCACTTGACAGGCAAAGGAGAACACATGTCTGGTTGGTTAAAGAGTTAACTGATCAATAAGAGTCTTGATTGCGAGGAGATGAACTTCAGCTGTGTATCAGTGAGTCCAGCCAGCACAGGTGTGCATGTTGCTCCTCCCAGAACACTGAGGACATATGCGGACATATGCACTAAGATATGATCACTGATTTAGGGGTGTATAATCTTGTTTTTTAAGCCTGGTATTGACAGATTTATTGATGCTTTTTCAGCTTTTTATATATATAAGAGGAGTGAGCCCAAAACATTTCTTGACATGTTTTAAAAATAGTGAAACTCAAGGCAGAATTTCCTGTTTAATTTTTCAGCGATTCACACATTTAAACGAGACTTCAGCTGTTATCCTGCTCGCTGGTTTGAATGTAGAGAAAGGGTCATGTGGTCTTGTGAAAAAGCTGGCGTGCCCTCGACGTCTGGTACGGGGATCTTATAGGATTATTGATCCTGTAACAATAGCATTGATTCATAAGGAAACTCTTTACTATGTGTCACCTTACATGAGTCCTGAAGGTAATAGGTATTAACCAGAGCTGTAAGATTCCTTGTATTGTTTAGTGTTATGACTTGTTAAGGTCATAACAAGAGAGGGAGGTCCACACAGGAAGCCTTCATTAAAGAATCATTTTAATTCAAACTAAAAAAATAAATTCTAATTTTATTTAAAAACCAATCAAAAGGGATATCAGGGGCCGGATTCACGAAGCATTAGAATGTCGTGAATCTGAAGCTGGCCCCTGATATCATAACATTAGACAATCAACTCTCTGAATTTCAGTTTTACTAGGTTCACTTACAATAGCAAACATTTAGTTATACATTTATTTAGAATGTTAGCATGTCACTATTGTTCATGGTGTACATCTGATATCTACTAAAGTTAAGCTAGCAAATGAGAAGGTTAACATTTAAAGGGCCTTAAAGCAAAGTCAGTAACTAATGTTTGAATATTTTCCTGTACTTGAAGTTATCTATTTAATTAAATCAATGAACTACAGTTCATACTGTTTTTTTCTGTTATCTGTTGTAACAGATAAATGACAGATAGATATTATTATTATTATTATTTTATTATATTGTTGTGACACCCATGCTTATTTTAATAAATTGGAATAACACTTCGGTCCCTTGTAGTCAATAATGACAGGCCTAATTTACATACATAGTTCATCTCATCTAAGATGTTCATAAGTAAGAAAATAAAGAAATAAGACCATTCTTAAGAAAATGATAGTGAATTGCACTTAAGAACTTAACAACTTCTTAAAAACTTCGAACCAGCACGAGCCATTGGTTGCTACAAGCTAAAGGAGGCTATGTTTAAAGAGATGATTTTATTTATAAAATGATGAAAAGCCTGAGTTATCGTCCTCTAAAGACTCGACTTATCTGACCTACATTTTTATGATAAAAAATATTCAAGGCATAAACATATAAAACCATAAAAACAAGCAAATTATCATATTTGTGGGAAGCGTTTTTGATTGTTTTTGCTTGAATACAACTTAGAACTAATTTTCAATAGTCAAATTATTGATGCTCTATCTTTTGTTGTTCAGCTTATCAATCAACTGACTAGTTACTTAGTTATTTCTGCCTGATCGGTGTTAATTAAAGGTCAATATTAAAAACAAAATAGAAGGTCAAAGCACCTTTTTGAATAGAGGTGAGTTAGGAACAAACAGAAGTGAATATATATATTTTTAATGTTTGCATGTATTTATCTACATTTTCACAAATTACTATTATTGAATTGTTATCTACTGTCAATGTTAGGCCGGCAGAATAAAAAAATAGGTGTAGTAAAGTTATTTACAGATGTTTGGGGTCATATTTACAAGCAGGACAAATATGAAAAAGGTTTTGTTGTACTGTTTCTACATCTTCCATATATTAGGATCGTTTGTGAGCAAGATGGTATAATCTGAAATGTCTCTGAATCAACACTAAACAGCATTTAATTTACGAAAGAGCTGTTATGCTTGAAAAATTATAATCACTGAATATAAAATCAATTCTGAAATCTACCATTCAACAGTACTTTAGTACTTTTACATAAGTTGTCTAAATATCTTTCTCTGTCAGAAAGTTATTTAAGGTTTCGATTCGGCCTGCTGTCTGACCCAGATCACAGTACAAAGGTTCCTGGAAGTAAAGCTGCGCAGCGTATAAGTGTGTGTGTGACATGTTTACTTCACCTCTGAATTCAGTCCAGGTGGATTTGCAGAGCGAACACTTGTGCAGCTAGATTCATGTGTAGAGAGAGAGAGAAAGAGATTAAAGGGTCAGTTCACCTTATTACAACTAACACATATTTTCCCACCTCCCTCTGATTGTGTCGAGCCATGTAGATAGTTTTGTTTTTTACAGTTATGTTCCAAAGGTATGACCTCAGCTGCAACTCCAAAACACAGTGCAGGTGTTGGTTGTGTTTACAGCAGTGAAGATTTATTTACAGGAACGAAAACATGCATAAAGTCCCGCACAGCCACCGGGAAGAACTCTGTCGACTCTGCGGACTGTTATTAGGAAACGGGACGTCATCAACTTTCAAAAACAAGCGTTGCTTTACGTCTTAAAGTCCAGAATAAATGTTTCAGATTGATTGGTTGAAATTGTTTGGTGCTAACTTACGTAAGCACATGGGATATTTTTTTTTTTACAGGAAGAAAAAATGATCGGATTTTGATACAAGAATATGAAGAAATGGATTTTCTGTATTTTTTTTGGCCTATATTGTCAAATAGATGCACAATATTACCGGGGATGTGATCTAAAAGGATTAAAATGACATTTTTTATTTCACCTCGACTTTAAAGCTGAAAAAAGTATTTTGTTTCCAAATGTATCTCCCTAACCGGACTCAGTCTGCAAATATTTCCTCTGATGTTTCAAAAAGAGCGACAATAAAGGAAAAACATGTTTTAATTCAGTTTCTGTGACACGACTGACAGAATGAAATACAGGACGATAAAACAGATGAGATCAACAGTGACATGAATTTTGCAAAGCTGAGAACGTGTTGGTAAAAACAGGAACTTTTATTAGCGGCTAAATTAAACAGTTTTAGGATGTTGAAGGTACAAAAATACATCTTTATAGTCAATGAGAAACTGAACTCTTCCTCTTTTATCTGACGATGAACACTTTTCCATGAGACATGTTGTTGTTGTGCAAACGGAGAAAAAACTGTCGTCATTCAGGGAATTCAGACACAGTCAGCGTTCTTCAACAACACGTGTATCATGTTTAACTGAACTAAAGAAAAATCATTTGCATTTAAAAATACTTCATTAACATTGATTAGCATTTGTTTGTTAAATGACTTTAAAGTCTTTGAATATTTCTTCTTATTTTGATCCAAAAGAAGAGGAACAAGCTGAAAAGTACAGAGAGCTGTGAGGGACACACCCGTCATGTTTGCATTTGGGATGTTTTGTTTCTACTTTATAATATTCATAAAACAACTTTGCTTTTCTAGATTCATAAATACTGAGAGAGTCCTGATGCAGCTCTACTGGTACTTCTGGACGAAGGACAGGTACTCGTTGACGTCATCCGTGGAGCCGACCACGAAGGGCACCCGCTGATGGAGCGACTCCGGCTGGACGTCCAGTATCCTCTGCGTGCCGGTGGTGGCGAGGCCCCCCGCCTGCTCGACGAGGAAAGCGATGGGGTTGCACTCGTACAACAGACGCAGCTTTGTGGGGAACAAAAATGAAGAAGCACAATTTAAACAGGATAAATGTGCATATATGTGCTGTCTATTAACATTTATATCGCACAGTATTTTAAGGGCCAAAAAGCAGATTTCCTCTTAATGACTTTGTTCACCTACAGAGTAAACTTTTAGCAGTTATGAGATGTAATCAAACTGTCATGAAAAAGTTTTGGAGAAGCATATTGTTGCTATTAGTTATACAAGAGCTTCTTTTGCCCTGGCATAAAGAAAAGCTTACAACGAGTTTATGATGAACACATGAATATTTTCTGATAGAAGTGAGTAAATTAAAACATTTGAGAGATAATGTGAAAGTGGGAAGCAGCTCCTAACTACCATGTTGAAACTGTAAACTAAGTGCATTAAAAAGAGGGAAACCAAACAAGGAAACAAAGGACAGAGAAGCAAGGAAAGGTGAAAGGTCATGTGGAAAGAAGGAAGGAAAGAAGAAAAAGAAACACGGAAACTAAAGACAGAAAAAAGGGCAGGAAAAAGGAAACACAGGGACAAATGTGAAACAGGAAGGAAAGAAAGAAACAAAGGAAAGAGAGAGTGTAAGAAGGATGAAATAAGTAAGTAAATCAAAACATGATTGACAGTTAGAAGGAAAGAAAGACAGAATGAATAAAGAACAGAAGGAAACAAAGGAAGGACAAACAGCACAAAGGAAACAACAAGAGAAGGAAACGAATAACTAAAAGAAGGAAGGGGAGACAGAGAAAAGGAGACAGAAGAAGGAAACAATGAAAAGAAACAGTTTGTTCAACTTCACAACTCTGTTGATTTAAATCAAAATTATAATCTCAATCTTAAACACATTACTGATAAGACTCTGTCAGAGATGTAAATAATAACAGTCCGGTCAGTGTAAGGAAACGGGTGAGAGGTTGTGGTTTATCTTTACAACCTGCTCTGAAACGTGTGTGAGCTTTATTTATCTCAGGACGAGAAAAACACTCTCAGGTTTCATCCTGAACGATCCCCGTACAGTGTGTCACCGAGTGTGTTCAGTCCTGTCAGCAGCAGGATGGACTCCAGGGTTGTACCTTTCTCATGTAAATATCAGATCGATTTACATTAATAACACATAAAAACAGAATATTTTAACCCTTTATAACCCTGTGAAGTGAACTGATGAGGCACATTAGGTGACTTGTGGTCTTTGCAGGTGATAAATTGGCCAATTAATTAACCAGTTTGGTTCACTGGGTCCATATCTAACCTTCTGGTTAAGGCTTTTGTATTAGTCAAATAAAGAGTTACTATCTTAAAACAATATCTTAGTGGTTGAATTTTAGTTGAATCTATAACCTTTTGACTACCTTTCCTTTTTTTTTTAGAAACAGGGACCCATGGTTTCCCCGAAAACTACGAAGCAGGCCAACCTTGGATTCTCATAAAGTCGACATTTATGGGATGAAAAATATACGTTTGGATGATGCATAAGGCCGACTAAACAACAGAGAAACATGTGAAGTGCTGAGGTCAAAGAGAAGGCTAAGGCCAGTCGTTCTCTGCCCAACATCTACATTTATAAATAGTAAAAGTAGGTGTTTTAGGTCGTGTATGATGCAGTAAAGTCCGATCGAAATGCTCTCTGACAATGTGGTGGTGGTGATCAGTAATCTGAGCTTCTCACCTTTCCCTTGGGGCTCTTCTCGTTGGCCGGGTACATGAAGATCCCTCCGTAGGCGATGGTGCGGTGAACATCAGACACCATGGAGCCCACATACCGAGCTCCGTATGGGGAGCTGCCGTCCTGCAGGAGACACGTGTGCAATTCAAACATTAGTGCAGGTATCTTTAAATGTCAAACTTGATGCATGATTCAAGTGAGAGTGTCTTTATTAAACATGCATAAAAGAATGACTTTAAAGGGCTTGATTTTAGGGGTAGCAAATTGTATTCTTTAATAGTTATAACCTTTTGATTATGTCCCCCTACAGACTTGAGGGTTGGTCCTCTTTCAAAGAGAAGAGCAGCTTAAATTCATGCGTCACCCCGACTTCCTGCAGAGATTATACTCGGAGGTGGTGATGGTCGGGTTGACAAATTCAGCCGTTTGCGTTCACACATGCAGCCCACCAAGACGATGTCGGGAAACTTTTAGGACTGCGTGTGAAAAAGTGCTTTAGAGAATTTGCTCTCTGTAATTGGTTTTAAAGACTCTTATTTTGTAGTTTAAACATGCATACAACCCTGCGAACCAAATCTGCAGCTCCTCTTTTATTTACTCTGCCAGACGTGCATCGCCCCCGTCTCAGTTGGAAAATTACACCTTCTTATCTCATACGAGGTGTGTTTAAAAGCCTTTGAGGCATTGTAATAAACATCCAAGATGGCTGCCGCTTATGTGGAATGCTCTGAATCCTGTCTTACATATCTAACAACAAACTCTCACATTAGTTCATGTTATGTACAGATCATAAGTGTTGGCGTTACTTAATCATGTCATGCTAAACGTCTGTTTAATGTTGGACTAGAAGCCATACGAGTTGGATGTTTGAACTAGCTACTAGCAGGCTAATGCAACTTTGTACGTTTTATTGCTCTGAATGCGTCCAGGAGCATTTCGGACTCAACCACAGGATTAAGTCCCTCTGAAATTGAAAAGGTTACAATCGGCATATAATAATGATATATAATATAATAATAGTGATGTCTGGCTACTTGGATTCTTAACTTTTAAAAGCACTACAGAGATCCATCTTTTATCTATATTGCTTATCCTGTTCAGGGTCGCAGGGGGGGCTGGAGCCTATCCTAGCTGTCATTGGGAGAAAGGCGGGGTACACCCTGGACTGGTCGCCAGTCAATCACAGGGCTGATGTATAGAGACAGACAACCTTTCGCACTCACACTCACACCTACAGGCATTTTAGAGTCACCAATGAACCTAATGTGTGTGTTTGACTGAAAGAGGAATCGAACCAGGAACCTTCTAGCTGTGAGGCGACAGAGCTAACCACTGCACCACTGTGCAGCCCAGAATGGAACATGACACTTAGATTTTCCTGTGAAAGAGAAAAACTGGTTTGCATACACGGACTCTGTCGCATTTCTTACAGCACATGAGGGGTTCAGAGCGATGCAGCCGCTTTGAGCACATGACAGGATGATGTATAAACAGGTCTGTCAGGCGGCTCATTTGAAAGTTGCAGCTGCAGCAGATCTGCTCCGTTCAGAGATCATGAGCCGTTTCTGACCTGTGGCTGAGGAAAAGTTAAACAACAAACAACAGAGAGGTCAAAGTCCGTCTGCAGCAGCTGCAACAAACGTCAACTCTGCTAAAGGAGGGGACTCACACTCAACTTTCAGAGCACTAAAAGTCTCATTTATTTTGCTTTGTTTCATTAAGTGAATTCACACATTAACGTTTAATTCACTAAAGTTAAAAAGACAAAACTGTGTGACAGTGGATTCTGAGCGGAGCCGCCCTGAGGTGAGCTTCATGTTCAGACGGGCACAACGTGATGCAGAGTCATGTGCTTGCTGAGTCACAGCCTAGTCATCATGTGGGAGTGGGCTGTGTGTGTGTGTGTGTGTGTGTGTGTGTGTGTGTGTGTGTGAGTGTGTTTGTAGAGTATTTCCCAAAAACAGATCCACCCACACAACACAACACTCACTGACACGCAATAAGCACATCCAGCTGGTGACAGTTCAGACAAAATGAAACTTCCGAAAAATAAAGGAAGAGAAAATGAAAGACAGTGTGGGAAAGTTTTTGAAAGAGAGATTCATGAAAATTATCTTTAAAACCGTATAAAACTCAGTTAAAGCATCGATCAGGTGATGTTGACCTGCCAGTTGTTTTTCTTTGTCCAGGACTTTGTTAATAAATATTTGTGTGTCAGTGTTTCAAAACCTTCTAGTGTCAAGTCTTTGGATTTTGGCTCAAAATTGAACATTTAATTATCATAATTTCACTTCCATCAGACTTGAAAATGTGTGTCTCTAACACATCGATTCGGTATGTGGAATAAGAGGAAAACAGTTATAATATCTATTTTCCAGGCTTTAAATGTGAAATCATTCTGCAGGCTGTAAAACCAACAGGTGACAAGTTTTGTGTCTTGAAGCCATCAAAGGAGCAGGTGCTAACACTGAGATATTTCAAAAGGACAAAAGATTTCACCTTTACACTCTCTTTAAACCTCCCTGTCTGTCTTTAAAACAACATCTGCATTCCAGTTCACCCTTGTGAGACAAGTTATGTGCTGTTTCACAACGAAGCATGTGTGACAGTGACCAGCAGTGACTAACAGTGTGGTTACTGCTGCGTTCTGCTGGGTCATGATGGTTGTGTGAAGTGTTACATGACGATGAGTCTTCAACCAATGTAGACGTATAACTGATAGAGGATACAACTGACATTTTCTATCTTCATGTTTAAAATTTGCACGTGATGTACTTTTACAACGTGTAAATGCTGTTATGATCTTTAAACCATCATCAGATGCTGAAACTGACACTTAAAGATGAGCAGGTCTTTAGCAAGGTTAGCGCTGTTGCAACACAGCAAGAAAGTTCCTGGTTTCGAATCCCGGTTTGGACGCAGTGTGCCTTTCTGTGTGGGGTTTGCATGTTCTCCCTGTGCATGCCGGGTACTCCGGCTTCCTCCCACAGTCCAAAGACATGCTCGTTAGGTTCATTGGTGACTCTAAAATTGCCCGTAGGTGTGAGTGTAAGCGGGGAAGGTTGTCTGTCTCTTTGTGTCAGCCCTGTGATTGATTGGCGATCAGTTCAGGGTGTAACCCCACCTCTCGCCCAATGACAGCTGGGATAGGCTCAAGCCCCCCGCGACCCTGAACAGGATGAGCGGTATAGGTAATGGAAGGATGGATAAAAACTGATTTCCTAAAACAACACTTTAAATCTACTGGAAGCAAGTTAACCTGCAATCAGAGAACATAATCAGCTATTTAGTGACGAGCAGATCCTGTGTTTCTTCGTCACAGTTGGGTATAAGTGTTGTAACTGGTCAGAAAGACGCCTCACAGATGCACTTTCAGAATGATATTTCATAAATGTGTAAAATTTTGAGATGGATGCAGATGACCACACAAAACTTTGCTGTCATGTATATGAGCATGCTGCAGAAGTGCTGAGTGTGCACGTGTGTGTGAGGAGATCAGAGTTTCCAGATGACAGTCGCAGTTTCCTGAGGAACACGATGTTTCCTGCAGTAAATGTGTCGCCATCCTGCGGCTCAGCTGACCGGGCTGACACCCTTCGACCTGTCTCGCTGACAATCACGCTCAACTGACCGCTAATCACATGCTGCTCTGCCCGCGGTACCTGGTGGCCTCAAGTGTTTTTCACTTTAACCTTTAAAAGTGATTTTTACTTTGCATGTGTGACAAAATATGCATGCTGTTCCAACAATAACGCACATTTTCTAAGTGTCTACGTGTAAAACAACTGTGAAATACTAATAATCAGTTATTGATCTTGCTGTCAGTGTTTGAGCTGCAGAAACCACATTCTAACTTTAATGTGGTTTAAATGGCAAATAACTTCACATCACTATTCAGTTTCACAATAAAATATGAGGAAGTGTGAGGACGGTTCCTTATTTGAGCTTGAAATAGGCTGAAAATGGTGATTTCTTAATGGAAAACCAGTAAAAAGAGTAAAAGTAGCTGCTCCTCTTTAGGTTTACCATAACTGTAGATTATTTCTGCTGTTTGACGAAGTCGATCTGCTGATAATCTTTGAAAAATCTCTAATAAAACGACTCTGCAAACTAAAAGTCCTCACATAGACTCAGTCGAGCAGAGCAAACGCTTGGTCAGGATTCACATGATGAGCTTGAGAGGCCGCTGGTGTTTGAAATCGGGCCTCAGGACTGAGTCTAAAGAAAGCTTTGTGTCAGCAGAACGAGAGGAAACAAGACTCATCCCTACGGCTCAGCTTCGGTTAAAGGTGTCAGATTCAACGCGACAAACACAAAGTAGAAGTGATCAAAAGCCACAAATTAAAAATGGGATTTCACTTCACTGTGTGTGTGCTCTTTCTCACCTCGGGGTACTTCTTGTGCTTGAGGTACTCGTTGATGGAGGGGTGGAAGTACTTGGCGTAGCCCTCGTTAAGACTGTAGATCTTCCCCTTCGGCTTGATCTTCACGTTCCTCTCGGTCAGGATGAACTCGCCGATGGCCTGAGGAACATGAACAGTAATGTTTAGGTTGGGATTCTCCCCTCCCTTATACTGATGCAATTTGAGAGAAACTGATGCTTAAAAACATGAAAAAGGGATTAAAAAAAACATTTTCAGATTTGGAATTGTGCAAAAATCATTTTATTCGAGGCAAAAAAAAAAAGTGGTAACTTAAAAAAAGAACTAAATGAATCAGCTAGAGAATAAAGTCCATAAAAAATGCAGTATTTCATAGAGAAGCCTGGGAAATACATATTAAATAGGCCTATAATAACATAAAAAAGTTATCTGTATTGACATTTCTGAAAGTCTTAAAGGTGCAGGTGCAACATTTCCCTCTTTGGGCCTTAAGAGCTCTCATGGTTTGTGAATGGCATGCATGAAAACAGCACAGCACTCTGGCATTTGAAGGTTTCTGGATGTATAACAACAACAGAAAGATTACTTACAGGAACATGTAGTGAACCTTTTCATCCTGTAAATACTAAAGCGGCTTTTCTAAAGACAAGTTCCCAGTGATCGGTTGTTTTTCTTACAGATTTCTATGTATGTGTGAATCTAAACCTGGATGCAGAACATGTCCTGCAGCATGTGAGTAAATAAGTTCCTGTTACGGACTGAAAATATGGGTGAAGAGATGATAAAAATGTTGAAAAATGAGCTACGAAAAGGGACATATCCATCACTAAATACAAAAAGGGCTGAAATCTTTTCACTGATATTGAATTTATTCTCTTTTTTTGCCTTAAAGACCTTTGAACCATGTGATTTAAACTTACACTTATGAATTTATTCAAGGATAGTTAAGGTGCTGCACACTCTCTGCCTAATAAAAAGGGATTTATGTGTGTTTACAGCCCCCAAGTGCAGCACGGAGGAATGATTGACAGGATACTGTGTGTTTTCTTAAATTAAAGCAGCTATAGGGCAATAAAAGCATAAAAGGGAGAGACACTCTCTGACTATCCCGAGGAAAACTGTAGACATTTAACCATAGTGAGCGTGAAGTACTCACAGGGTCCAGCATGAAGAAGTTGAGGCCTGCGCCGGTGCTGAGGGCCACCAGGGTGGCGCTGCCGTACACGGTGTAGCCTGCACACACGATGTTGTTTCCTTGCTGCAGGGCATCTTTCTCTGTGGGCTCCCCCTCTGTAGCCTGAGCCAGCCGAGAGGGGAATGGTAAACAAACAAAGAAGAAGACATGAAAGAAGTAATCAGTTCCCCACATACCACTGACCCAAGGGTGTCTGATTCAAGGACTGTATGCAAAATGTCTGAAGGCTCTCAGTCTTCCAGGTCATGGTAGTTCGAAGCTTTATCTAAGCTGTAACTGGACATGGCTGAAGTTCTTGAAGACGTCTCATCCGAAAGGCTGAACTGAACATCAGAACTGAAGAAGGCTTTCCGATGAGAGGTGAAACGTCTCCAAGAACTTCAACCGAGTCCAGTTTCCTTTTGGATTAAGCTTCGGATTGTATGTAAATATTTACAGCAGAAAGGGTTCAATCAACAACAGAAGAGAGGGGCTAAATGGGGCCATACTATGCAGTACATAGAAGCTCAGAATTTGATTAATTTTTATGTTATTTTGGAGAAAAAACAAGCATAATTCATAGTGAGTTTTGGTATACCTAACTATAATACTTTTGCCTATAAGTTGTGATTCACAAGGAAAAATACTGAACCACTCAAACAAGTTATTAAAAACAATCCAAAGCAAAACAAATAAAGGTAACGTATCTATTTGTATGCAATGACACCCACATGTTTGTAAAGATCAAGCAAAAACAATGTGAACACAGTGTGAACACAGTGTGACTCTATTTATCTTACGTATGTAGAAACAACATATTCTGAATTGTTTCTCTGTTTGTGAGGCCAATGAAACAGGGGGTGACCCTTGAAACAATTATACTCCCTCTGCATACAGGAACCTGGATTAGCTGGACAGCGGTGCCCCCTTGTGTCTGCAGAGAAACATTACAACTTCAAGCTGCACATTTTCAAATATAACTAAAAACTATTCTAGCACTCATATCATCGTGTTTCATCAGATGCATTTGTTTCTCTAAAATGTTTCTCCTCCTATACAGTTTTAAAAGTAAAAGCACAATTCAGGAATGTGTAATGTAAGAGAGCTTTGCAGCAGTAAAAAAGATGCTTCACATGATATTTACTGTTTGGAATCACTCTCATGAACACAAGGACTAAAAAAAATTCCTTACCTCCTTTCTAAAAACATTAGCTTAACCTTGTTACTTAAAAACAAGGTTACAAAAATATGAACACTTGCGACTGTAATATTCTTCTCAGTGTCTGCAAGGTTTGTTTATACATCTGTATCAGACTCACCCGTTTGTAGATGGCAAATATGGTGCCGATAGAAGCCAAGCAGTCGATGTTACTGGAGCCGTCCAGAGGGTCAAAGCAGACCACGTACTTTCCCTGTGAAGAATAAAAATCAGGCCAAGAAGTTATGAGGAATTAGAAAAACAAATATTTATAACTGTCACGCTCTACACATTGATCATGAAGTGGGAGGAATAGCTCTAAATTCAGAATAGCTTATTGTGTTAACAGCATCCAGTTGTTAGTTTTGGCTGTTGATTGGAATTAACTGACTTGGCTCCTTTCTTAGTCAGTTCTGAATAATATATGTGTCGTTTAATTCAAAAGCAGCCAGGAGTTCCAGTAACAATGCAATATTTATTCAGCAGATTAAAGACAATGTGGTCACACCTCAGGGCAGCACGGGGGGTAAAAAAGTAGAGCTCTTTAGGGTATCCTTCCAGTGGAGGAAACACAACTAAGAAACCCTCTTAGGTGCCCAGCAGAGAAAATGTGTTGAAGTGAACTTAATAGTGCTCTTCCAGTGGAGAAAACATTATAAAGTGCCCTCTATGTTGCGCTTCAAATGGAGAAAACGTGATAACGTGGCCTTAAGAGTGTCCTTCCAGGTTGCCCTTGTGTATGTATACATGTATATATGTATATAAACTGCTATATTGGGTTACATAACAGTGTGTTTTTGTGGTACAATAGAGATAATACTTATAATAAACAAACTGGAGTCAATAATATATTCTGATTATGATAAAACAATTTTAATCTTAACCAATGTTTAGACTTTCTAAACACTTTCACTGTGCTCTTACGCCCTGTGCACTGCCTGTCGGCACCAGTGTCTGATCGCACTTGAAGCTGTGTGTTGGCTCTGACTGACTTCGTTCCCTCCTGTCTTGATCGTTGCTTGTGTTGTATTAACTCTCAGATGTACGTCGCTTTGGACAAAAGCGCCAGCTAAATTAAATTGTAACATTATAACTGCATGCAGCTGGTACCTTTTTCCCCCCTGCCACTCAGACATTCTTTGTCCACCACTTACCAGAGTAGCACATTTACAATCATCTGTGTAATGAACAAAACATCTATATTGCCTGACTTATAGCCTTAGAATAAGGGATCAAAATACAGAGGTACGAGCAGTAGTTCAGAGAGAGTTCTATTTCTGGTTGTGTCTAAGCCACTAAATAGTCGTTCCATCCTCCAAACTTTTTGGATGCTTGAAGAAACACAACTCCAGATCCAGATCAGACACAGCAGTGGCTACCAAACAAGGAGTAATTGTTAAATGTAACAATTAAATCATGAAAATGTGTGTATGCTGAAATATGTTGTTTAGAAATTGATCTCAGTAACTTGCTATCGTGATTCTTGCTATTTGCACCTTTCAGCTGCATCTCTAAACACGCACTTTGGTGACACCAAGTGGAAACAAGACGTAACTGTTTCCTCAAAAATCAGCTTTACCACATTTTTCTCTTTCCAGCAGATTAAGTTCATGCAGCAAACTTTCTCAGCATGCCTCATTCGCTGAGTTACTTTGGATTAACATATGTGTGCTAATAAACATCATCTAATCAGCTTTTAAATTATAGGACCTACACAACTCTAGTATCTATCTCCATGCAGTGTCAGACGCCTAGTGCTCACCCTCTTATCTTTGGGCGTAATGATGAGCTCCTTGTTCTCCTCAGACACCATGCAGCAAGTGCTGTAGGAGGCCTGCAGCATGTTGATAACCAGGTCATTAGACAGCACGTCCAGCTTCTTCACATCATCCCCCGTCACGTTCACTGAGCCCGCCAAGCCCTGCCTGTGTGGCGCAAACAATCAGCAGCCAGGCTTTAGCCTCACACATGTACAACTTGTTGCATGAAACAGGGGAAAAAAGGATTTAACTGCTTGAAGAGGTTACAGCTGGAGGTTTGAAGGTGTTAAGGTGAAACTTTCATCCTTGGAGGACAACAAGGCGACTATAAATTAACTCTTGAGCAGCAGTCACATGTACAAGATGCATTTAGCCCGCTTGTGGACATCAATTAGCTTCAAACAATGTTGATTTGTGTTCAGTTACATAATCCCAACGTGTGTGAAGCTACTGAATAAGACTCATTCTTTGTAGGTTGGCATAGTTTCAGTAACTCTCCCTATTATGGAACATTTTCAGGGCATCTCTTTACTTCAAGTCCCTCTTTTTAGCATTTAAAGGCTGTTTGTTCACATTGTGTAACTGGGTAATAACAAGCCAAAGCTTAGTGTGCCTAACATCATATTAAGCAGTTAAAATGACAATTTACATTTACAGCATTAAAATGAAACATACACATCAATGTAATGGTAATCGATCCAAAGACATCATATTAATATAACACTGACAGGGACCCTTTTAATGCGAAACATTAGCTTTTTTTTGCTTCTTCACGTACATTCTGCTTCTGATCAAATGCAGGACTTTAACTAGTAATAATAAACAGCTGTGATAAATACTTGATTCTGATTGGTTAATTACAGCATTACGAGGTCTGTTATTTCTCGATAACACACTGTTGCTATGAAGAACAGACCGTTGCTAGGGATGCGGCTCTAATGACACAATCCGGAGGACTACCTGTAATCATATCAATCCGCCGAAAGAAGTCAGGTAAGTTTGACGTTGGCTTGTTTACAGAGGGGCGGGGGGGGGGGTTGGGGGGGGAAGAGACGAAACAGCGGAGAGAAACAATAAAGGTTAAACGATGCAAAAACTGAAGGCTACGACAGAGAGATCTACAAACCTGAAGACGGCACATGAAGTAAAGATTAAACTGAACACAGTACGGGATACGGAGGTGTTTAAAGACAGTGAATGGAAAAGAAAATGTCAACAGACTCTGACAGTGACTTCACCATCAGTGGAAATGTTTCCATTTGATGCGAATAAAAACAGCCAGCTTAGCTCATTTTAAGAAGGCTAGAGTTAACTGTTGCTATGGACGCAGCTCTCACTGTGACAGACTATTTTTAAACGAAAAAAAAAAGAAATATAATCATTTCTTAAAAACAAAATAATTTCCTCCACTTCGAGTCGGGGTCCTGCTCACCATGTCAGGGTTTCATTCCACGATAACAACCTGCTCACTTCATCCCTTACAGGTCGTCTTTTCCAGTAGTGATATTAGTACTGTTTCTTAAGTAAATGCTCTAAATACTTCTTCCACAACTACTCGTTTCTCTCCTGTGTCAACCCTCATAACAAAGAACTCTTCATTGTGTCACAAAAACGTCCTGCAATGTCATGCATTAATCATTTTATCTCCTTCAAGAAAAAACCCTGTGCAGTCTTTTATCACGTCCAGATAAGAGTGTTGAAATGCACCAAAATCAAATACAGCTGCATGACTTCAACAATAAATCATATCAGCACTACTTGCTCCGTCACTTCACTGCTTCAATAGTTGTGTGTTGAAATACTTCTAAACCCTAAATTTACACAACACCTCAAGTCTTGATTCACTTTAAGCTCCAAAATCCACCAACTGAGGGAGTGAAGCAAAATGTCAAACAACTAGCGTTAGCAAGAAGTCTGTGACTGCTGTTCTGCAGCTAACCTTGACCTCTGACCTTTCCACAGAGGTGTGCAAGCAAAATCTTACAAATATGGTTTTATCACATTACATTTAAGGGGCAATTTGCACAATAGCCTTTGAATAAACGCAAATCTTACTCTAAATCAGGCAGTAATGTGATGGTGCATATACAGGATATATCAATGGTACTTACAGGTGAGCGAGGCCGGCCTTACGCACAGCAGAGGAGATGGCTTTGATAGCGGTCAGCATGGCATTGATGAGCTGGGTCAGCTCACCCGTCGCCCCCTTGGCCTGCCGACCGGTCTCGATGACGAACCGAGTGAGGGTCCATACGTCCGTGTCAAACGTCGACTGGTCCGACATGCTGGGTTCTAATCTGGTCCTTCAGTCCCGGAGAAGCGGAAGGGCGAGTGAGCGACCTCATTACCAGCCAAGTCCTTTTCATACCCAAAGCCATGACGGCAGGCCAGGGGATCTATTTGTGAGTGCAGTGGAGTGGAAGAGGGAGTGTGTGTGTGTGTGTATTAGGAGATGGGTGAGGGGGTGTCGGATGTCAGCTGTAGAGAGAGACTGGCACAGTTTAGTCCTGCACAAGACAAGAACAGTTATTCATTTAGTCAGAAGGTTTGCAACATGTGTGACAGCTGTGACTCAAACCTTGGGTAATGTGAGACCTCTTTTGTAAACTGTCGGTATTTTAACCACAATTGTTTGCACATGAACCTGAGAATGGTCTGGTGCTGTGACAATAGAGGAACAGTTCGCTCTATAGGCTTTATCCAAGTTCATGTGGTAATTTGTTTACTTTAAGTTAAGACATCTTGCATTAAATAGAAGCTAAATTTGATGCTTTCATTAAAAAATGCAGCATGAATACTCTGAATACTTTGATCGATGTGTTTTATATGCTGCATCTGACCTACCTAAAAACAACTTTCATATTAAGTTTAAAGGGATTCGTTTTATGCTTTGGGTCTCTGGGATATAAGAGGTGAAGTGAATATTAAGAGAGTAGAAGCAGACACACTCGATAGGTTTCAGCACAACAGCAGCTCAAGTGAGCTTTAAATGTCATTCGGGGTCTGAGCTTTTTGTGACCTTTAGCTTAAAGGTCAAAGTACCTCTTAGTTTTTGAACACAGTGTATCTTCCAACATTTTGATATCTAAAACACTATGAGGTCTTTTGTTTAAAAGTTCTGTAATATATTTTGATGGACTTTTACAAATGCAGACTTGTTTTATGTCTTATTTTGAGATTCTTTAATAAATATACTGCAGATACACGGGTAGTAGTGTGTTATGTATTGTGATATTTTGATAATTTTAAACATAAAGACAACATGGAAAGAACTTGTACTTTTACTTATAAATTGCAGTTTTGGCATCTCAAACTGCAACAAATTGCAACCTTGGCTTGTACTTGCCATATATCAGATTCTATTTATGTTATATGCCATGAAACTTGATACAACATCAATCAAATACTGCATTTTTAGCCAGACGTATGGAAACGTTCATATGTACATGTTCTGGGGGACTGCCTCAGACCCCAAAACTACCAATTTTGCACCTTTTTTCTTTCTTTTTTAAGGCCCGTTATGGTAAATAAGACATCTACTTCCGTCTTTACGTCTCTAACGCTGGTTTTGATGTGTGGTACAGCATTTTGTTTGTGATCCTCTTAAATTTCACGGCACTAGGAGTTCTATATACGAAGATATTGAACCCTAAAACTGGCATGACTAAGACATTTCTTAAAGTGCAAAAATGCCTAAATGACCAATGGCTCAAAACTAAGGTATTCTGTCTTTTCAGTCTAACAAATTTTCTAGAGCAGGGGTCTCCAACCTTTTTTTATCTGAGAGCTACTTTGACAAAATGAAAGTGGCCAAGATCTACTTGCATCACATCGCTGTAATTGCTGGTGGCGCCCCATGTTGATTCTTTTGTCGACTGAAACGTTGGTGCCACAGATGAGGCACACACACTTGTCCTTCACATTCGTGAATAAAAACTTGATTTCCCACTCCCCCGTGGAAATAGTATGTTCTCTGCTTTTTCTTGGCAGGGCCACCTTCACTGTCCATCATACATCTGGCTAAACAGGCTAATAGCACCGAACTAGCTCAACTAGCGTACAGCATAACTGACCCGAATTGACGATGTAGGTTGCTGCAACATTGCTGTGATTGGTTCGGTTAAGACGTTGACAAACTTGACAGTAGCATCACCGTTTTTTTATTGACAGCTGATAGGCCTATCCTCTTATTTTGTATTGGAGGGGGTGGGACATCTGTGTATTTGAGTCTGAACCTCTTGGCGAGCTACTAAAATCCAGGCCGCGAGCTACCTGTTGGTGACGAGACCCCTGTTCTAGAACATATTTGTTGGCTTTACATAGCATATAGATAAGGCTGTAGGTTTCTTGTATATACTTACACCTTTTCTGTAAAGGTCAGTGTACTAAGAATTGTCTTTTCATGCTATAATAAAAGAACGTGTGCACTACACACAAGTAAAAGGGTGAGATTTAAAGATGTGACATATTTCAACAAAAAGAAAACACTGATTTTATCATCTTTGACTCATTTCATTTTATTGAGAGACTTCATCATTCCAAACAGTAGTTCACATTGTTAAAGGCACCAAGTTTTGATTGCATAGAGGTGTATTGTATTTGGTCCTTCACACGTATAGAATGTATGTTCATTCTAATTAAGGCACAACTGGAGGTAAACAGAGCAGGAAAAGTCTTCAGGTTTTGTTTGTTTAAGTGCATTTGTTTGTTTTTTGGCACATTTTTGGTCGTTTTAAGGAATGTGTGCGTTTGTGCGTGTAACTGAGCTTATTAGCCACAGTGTCATGTTTCCACTGAACCACCTTCTTTCTATTATCTGTCAGCGTTCTACAAATAGAACGTGAACATTTCTTGTATGGCAGTAAAACCCTGCAAATCCAAATGTGGTAATATTAAATATTAAATGAGAAACACCCTCCACAAGACATGATCAAAAATAAACTTCCTCATTTCCGGAAAGAGTGCACAGTTTGGAGATGCAAGGTTTTGTTGTAGGACTGTGACAGTTGTGAGAGCGAGTCGCTGTGGTCTCACTTCTTGGCATGTTTCTTGCAGATGGCGACGTACTCCAGCACGTCCTCGGAGGAGCCCATAGCCACCGGCGACCGCTGGTGGATGCTCTCAGGCTGGATGTCCAGGATTGTCTCGAGGCCTGTGGAGGCCATGCCGCCTGCCTGCTCAATGATGTAGGCCATTGGGTTGCCTTCGTACAGCAGCCGCAGCTTTAAGGAACAGGACGAGTTTAGCTTCTATTCTTTCAACTGTTATTTGTTTACAATAATCTAAATGTTTTAGGACTAGGCAACTGTCTCTCCCTCGTCTATACTTCCAGCCACTACCTTAGGTCAACATTACAGCATTAAATGTACCAGCAGTAAAAGGATAGGTCCACAGTCTTAAACAAGTCGGGTGAGCATATGAACATTTAAACATGCATTCTTGCTGTATCGTTCCCAGGACAAAAAGATACATGTAAAGTTTTCAGAGCTAATTTGAGGTTTTAACATTTAGAATTAGGTCAAGAAGATATCTTCCAAAGTTTTAGTCTGCAATTATTGGGCTGAATATTCCTCCCACCACCAGAGCTGAGTAAAGAAACAGTCCGGGGAAACACAGAGAGCTTTTCACACTTAAATGACTGTTTCAAAGATCTTTAAAAGATGCCCACTGAGTTTAACAAGGCTGCTGATGTTAGCTCCAGATTAACTTTCGGACAGAGATGGTTAGTGTATATATTGTTCCGAATCCTTTACATCAAAAGCACACAAGGACGAGATCATTCAATCACCATTGAGAAAAGAAGAAATTATTACAGCATGCAAAATCTGTTTAAGCAGAAATATGGGAACGTGAGTGTTATTTTAAAAAAGGGGAATCTATCCTTTTGGGAGCCAACTACAAAGGATAAAAACGAAAGGAAAACATCTGCCTGTAAATATTCAACTTAAATAAACCCCCTATTTTAAGGTGTTTTTTGATGCCATGATTATTGATATATATTATTTTCTACTCTGTTTCATTGTACTTAAATGTTTTTGTCTGTTAGTTGTGAGAGGTAAATCTCATGTTTGTTCTGAGTATTATAAAAAGCCTTTGATATTATATGACTTTTTAACTTTTTAACTACAGTACATACTGTACTGATAATTAAGCCACTGCTGGCTGATGGAAAACACGTCACGAAATTCGCCACAGACACACAGTCCGTAATACTGCAAATGCAAAGGGTTTCATCAGTGGGCTATAGGCTCAGTCACCATTGTGTTACCTCATTTGGCGATAGATAGTGACTTAACAGACATTTATTTATATGGGAATCTTCAGGATTATCACTTTAAACAGTACCAAGTAATTGTATATTTCGCTGCATTTTAAGCACTAAATTTGCCCTCCTTCTGTGTATCTTCTCATATGCATTTAAAGTCAGCTGCTTTCTACCTTTGTAAAATGTGACAACATCATGTTTGGCTCAGTCTTGTAATCGTGGACGGATGTGGAGAGTTAAGAAACAAAGTGGTAACACTTTCTTCAGTATGGCCTCATGTTACAGTTGACAGTAAATCAACTACTATTGCTTCTGAAAAGTAGTTAAAGTCGAGGTGAAATGAAAAATGTCATTTTAATCCTTTTAGATCACATCCCCGGTAATATTGTGCATCTATTTGACAATTTAGTCAAAAAAAATACAGAAAATCCATGTCTTCGTATTCTTATATCAAGATCTGATAATTTTTTCTTCCAGTAAAACTAAATTTCACACGTGCTTACGTAAGTTAGCACCAAACAATTTCAACCAATCAATCTGCAACATTTAGCCGCAGAGCACCAAGACCGCTCGCTCAGTTAGCTAGCTACTGCGCTGTGGAGAACGTCTGTCTACGCCCCCACTCAACGATCAAATCAAATCCCTCTAATGATATGTCCCGCCTGCACGTCCTGTTTCACTCGAAAATATGTTATGATACCAAAGCTAGATACTCTCCAAATACCGTTTCAACTCGACTTTAAAGCATCAATATTTTAAGCAAAGCAACTATTAAATGATTAGACGTTCAGATTGCTTCACTCTTTTGTAGACCAATTGAGAAAATTAATCAACAGATTAATTGACAGCGAAAATAAGCTTTAATTGCAGGGCTCATCTGTTTACCTGATGCCTGATACCGTCCATTCCTCTATGTGATAGACCTCTGTTGTTAAAACTATAAGATCACATTAATGAGTCAAACTTTGGCACTGTGGGACACATGTCTTCATTGTGATGAACAAGGACACTGTAGTTTATTTTGAGTCGCACCCGCGTATACTGTCCTTCTGCTGTAAATACTTGCTAGCATACCAAATGCACAGCTTAAAATAGGCAAAGTTTTCGTGTAAGAAGTAATTCATACACTACTCACTCCTATTTGAGTAACGGTTACTAAAAACTTCAGTTTCCAGCTGTTTTAGTTAAAATTAAACTGAGAGCAACAAACAGGCTTCAGATGTATTGAGAATTAGACTGTTATTGATTTTGTCTTTTTTATGGGGGTACTGACAAAACCAGAAACATGGAATATGATCAGCCTTATCCTTTGAGCTCGTTCAGCGTGTGTCAGCATGTCTTCATACAATCAACCTGTTTTTAATGTGTAATTCTGTCAATGTTATATGATTTAAAGAGAAAGGAGCAAGCAGCAAAGTGACCTTACCTTTCCTTGTGGGCTCTTGACATTTCCAGGGTATAAAAAGATGCCTCCATACATCAGCGTTCGGTGGACGTCTGCTACCATGGAACCGATGTAACGGGCGCCGTAGGGCTCAGTGCCATCCTGCGGCCATTTAAAATGATGCATTAGTACGCTATTCAACCCTGCTCTGGACAAGTGCAACACAACAATAATTAACATCCACTGTCCCCGATTAAAAAATACAAAGAAACCACAGCTGCTCCAGTGAAGCGGGATACATGGAGAGCAACAGGAGATAAGATAAGCTAGACATAATTCATGTGTTCTTTTTAATGTGTTAGACATTTACATTTAGAAACATACTGTACTTTGCCCAAACATGTCCTGACATCAGTGTTACCTGAGGGAATTTCTTCTTCTGCAGGTACTCTGTGACAGCTGGTTCAAAGTGCTTTGCGTAGCCTTCATTCAAGCTGTAAATCTTTCCCCGCTTCTTGATCTTCACGTCCCGATCCACCAGAATGAATTCACCGATTGCCTGACAAACAAAGAGCAGAAAGTTACAACTAACCTCAGAAGCACGTTTTTTGGGGTTTTTTTTAACAATCAATTTGTGATATTGTGAAAAGAAAGAGAAGAGACGAAGTACTAACTGGGTCGAGCATGAAGCAGTTGACTCCGTTGCCGGTGGAGATCACCATCATGGTGGCGCTGCCGTAGAGGGCGTAACCTGCTGCGACAAGGTTCCTGCCAGGCTGCAGGGCATCCTTCTCACAGGGCTCATCATCTGTGTTCTAGGGAGAAACAGCATAATAAAATCCCCATCCCTTTCATTTATCATTTCAGCTGTTTGTCAGCTACTTTGTTATCTATAACAAAGAAATAAAGAGGAATGGATCCAGGTCATATAACTCTTTGGTAAGGGGGTAATATAATATCTGCATTACATTTTGTCATTTTTATCGTTTAAATTTAAAGATTGTACAATTAGGAAAGCCAATAAAAAATACATATGATGGGGCTATTCCATGACTTTTAATTTGTAAGTGAAGGACAAAGAAGTTAAACCTGTGCTTGTACCTTTTTGTAGATGGCAAAGATGGTTCCTATGGATACGAGACAGTCGATGTTGGAGGAGCCGTCCAAAGGATCAAAGCACACGATGTATTTACCCTGAAGGAAGAAGGAAGAGTCAAAAACCTAATGATGCTATCTCTGTTGGTAAACATGCCCTGTGGAGTTTCCTTGTAAACAAATAGAAGCTATGTTTACTAGCATTACTCACCAAAATGTGTCGTTCAATGCATTTCCTTTATCGTAATACAAGTGTAAAGCTGGTTGTTTAGATGAATTTTACATCCTGCATTGTTTACATTATATGCCCTTGTTAGCTGCCTTCTACTTCTCTGCCCTTGCTGGCAAATTGCTGCATTTTTTCCGCATAACTTCCTATCAGCTGTAGATCTGAGTATTAGTATGTAAGACTGTATTGTCTCTAAAATACCAATGGGATCTTTAACTGTACTGACCGGTGACTATTAATAATAAGAGTCATATTCCTGCTGTGGAAGGGATCAGACTGAAAGTAATTTCATACAGCAGTTATTCAGACAGGAGCTGAACCCAAGCCTTGTTTTACTGAACCTGTTATACGGGATAGGATGGGATCCTATGAGGAAAAGATCTGACATTTACATTAAACCAGAGAAAACTGGATGATCCTGTTTTAGTGTGCTCCCGGGTCATTCCTCAGATGAGTTCCTAAATAAATTAAAGCCTGTTTTCCAAACTTGAGCGCTAGCCTCACTGAAAGTTTTATTTTAACACCCTCACCCTTGTTTCTGGCTCTATAATGATGGCTTTCTCGTTCTCCTCAGACACCAGCACACAGGAGGTAAAGGACGACTTGATCATGTTGATGACGAGATCATTGGACAGAATGTCCAGCTTCTTCACCTGGTCACCTGTCACATTGGTGCTGCCAGCAATGCCATAACTGAAGAGAAGAGAAACACCAGTTAGGAGGAGGGTTACAACTGGTTCTCTAATATTTTCTTATTTGTCTTCCTCTGTTCATTTAAAAGAAGTACAATCCAAACAGCTCTACATTTATAATTGAGTCAAGTTTGGTTTGAATCAATTCATAATCACAACATTCTGCACATCAGATGGGGAAGAACAAACAGCAACTGAAGCATGACACTGCATTTCCACACTGCTTAAGCTGAATCAGAATCGGTCTAATCAGCCACAAAAGATTAGCACATGTAAAAGATTTCTGATCGATTAGATCACATGAAAACAACACAACAAACAAAACATAGTTAAATGTGCTCATACATAACATAAATACTTAGGGAAAAGCTGTATTTTTGCAAGTTTTAACGATTAAAAAAATGTGTTTTATTCCTGCCTCTTTCTACACTGTATAGATATCTAGTATCTTCTAAAACCTGACGATTTCATGATTTGTTGCTTTCATTATGCTGCCTTTGTGAGGATCAGAAGGTGAATAGTGTGCACTAAAGTAAGGTTATTAATATTAAATAAGAGGGTTAAAACTGACCAATACGACTGGCAATAAGACTACACATAACAAACATTAAATGTAAGGTAGAAATATGTTAAATTATATTGCATACAGCGTAAATGATATGAAAGTGGGCGTGGTGGTTTCAGGTATGCGCTTCCTGATTGGCGCATCAGGAACTAATATCTCCTGCTCCATTTGTGCCAACGTGGATGACTGGAGCTGATGCATCAGTAACTGCTACTTTAAAAAGTTCGATATACGCACGAGCACTGTGATTTAATAAAATGACATCTCCTACAAAGTGTACTCACAGGTGGGCGATCCCAGCTTTACGCACAGCGCAGGAGATGGCTTTCACCGCCGTACACATCGAGTTCAGCAGCGTTGTCAGCTCCCCGGTGCCTTTCGCCTTCCTGCCCTCCTCCATAACGAACCGGGTCATGGTGACCACGTTGGTGTCGAAGGCTCCTCGATCGGACATGGTGGCGGATGGTCTCCTGCAGCCTGAGAGTAGAAGTTTGGAGGAAATGCTGCAGGACTTAAATGCTCTGCAACGCGGAACTCAGTGGAGGGAGTGAAGCGAGAAGGGCCAATCCAGAGCAGCAGGAGAGGTGTGGCCCCGCTGGAAACACGACCCGCTGTGTACAAACTGACTCGGGTAGTGATGAAATGGTACATTGACCAATACAGGGATGTGAACAGAATAATAGACGCTGTGCATACCTGGGTGCAAAGTGTGCTTGCGCAAAACCCGTCGTGTACTTTTAGCAGGTCTGAAAACAATAGTGAACGATTTCATAACTCTTAACTCTGATAGTGTGTATCCACATTCTTATTTCTCTTTGACTGATGAACTTTGCAGCTTTTTTCCCTTCTACGTCTATCTATCTGTCTATCTATCTATCTATCTATCTATCTTTCTTAAGGAAGTCCCCTTCCCCTGTTTCAACATGCCCCCATTCACAAAGCCAGGTAATTCCCCCCCTGCTTTAGTGAAGAACAACTAGACTGTCCTCCCAGTGAGCACTTACCCGAACACAATCCAGCACCTGTGGGATGAACAGAAACTAAAATCTTCTGTAGAGTCTTACCAAAAGGTTAAAGGCAGTAGATTAATGCCGATGGATTTTTGTATGAGATATTCAACAATTACAGTATTTTAGGCCCATGACACAAGCTTCCCTGCTGACTAGAAACAACAAAGTGAACTTTTGACAAAGATATCAAATGTTAGACAACATAATAGTAATTAAAACTAGACAGTATGAGGAAAATATCTATGAAAAAAACTGTCATACGTTAATTTTTTTTTAGTTTTGGCAGAAAAACTTTGGTAAGTATGAGACACCAGTTTGTCCTTTGGCTGGCAGGCAGGGATCATCACAGACCATGTGCAAACTGAGTTTCATGGTTCAATCTCAACTCTGATTGGTGCAATTTGAGACATTACAATTACCCCCGGCCTCCCCTACAAAAGTGCAGTACTAGAGTAAGTGTACTAACAGTTTTTCCACCTCTGCTCGAAATTAAGTTAAAACATAAACTGACAATCAGCAACTTTTGTACTTGGTACAAAACTAAAGTGTTCAAGTTTTGTCAACTGTTAATGCTGTTGTAACAAAACGCCACAAGATGGCGGTCTTGGCCAGTCGACCCCGTTTAGGACGGTCACACACCGCTCTGTGCCAAAACACTTGATCATGTAGTGTGTTTTAATAGCCATGAATTATAATGAATCCTCCAGACACTGTATAGCTTTATGTGTGTAACCTTTTGGTTTAACCAACTTTTTACAAACGTTTTTCAGGCTAGGCTGATCTTAACCGTTAAAATAAGTCCCCCAAACCGCACTTCTGTGTCACATAGGAAATTAAAAAGAGAATCATATAAATGCGCCAACTAAAAACTGCCCCATTTGAGATACGTTAAATGTTCCAAGAACTACATTCTTTTGCGGAAGATGAACATTTAGCTAGGTGAGTTGTTGTCACTGTTATTAATATTAAAAAAGAAAAAAATATGAACTACCATCTTGGTAAAATGTTTATACATTTCATTTAACAGTTGATATTTTAGTAAATAAGTCTTTTGACGTCCTGCTGAACGGCTGGATAAACTGTCGATTCACGTTAACATCAACCAACATCGGTTCAACAGTGCGGACGTTAACTATCAAGCTCTTACTTGTTTTAGAGCTAGCGTTGAAACCTTACTGAAGTAAAACAACGCTTAAGTTCTGACAAGAAGACTACAGACTGAATATTCAGGCTGTTAAACCTTCTGTAACTCTGTAGGCAGTACATAAGAAGGCCGACCTTTCTGCAGGTAAGCGAACTACACCTGCATACACTGACTGACCTTCATAATAGCTCTGAGGGCTTGTCTTGGCACCGACTGCGCATGACCGCGGGTTAACAACTTGCTGCTGAGGCGGACAAGTACAAAGAGGCTGCTGGTGTTGCAGACGGGACGTGTCGTGTGCCACTGGGGTTAAAGTAGAGTTTGACGTTCAGTTACCACCTTATCCGGGCGATTTTACCCTCCAATGCTCTACTTCAAGGACAATCAGTTGATTTAACAGAGAGGAGTTGCATTTTAGTCCAAAAACAGCTTTGGAGACACTTAGCGTCGGGTAAGTTCAACGCTTTGCACTCGCTTGGGTCTTCTGATAAATGCAGAGATATGTTAATTTCGTCGTCCATTAAAATATCTAAGCGTTTGAAGATGTATTTATGCTTGTGTCAGCATGCACGAGCCTTTAGTTTGATTACATGGATGAGTCAAATGTGCATCCGATGCGTGTTCTGGGTCAGGTGGTGCTGCAGAGACACAGACCAGACAATCCCATGAAGCGCTGCTGGTTAAGCAGGATTATGTTTAAAGTCATATGGCGTTTGTTGTAGCTACTTCTGTCGTGGTAATCTGTTGTTTTTTGTGTTGTTCTATCCCGAAGAAGTAAAGCTTTTTTTGCGCCAGGCAGGTGTCATGGAAGTGGTGGAAGTGTCTCATGGTGCAGTAGTTGTGTGGGTTGACCTTTGAGCTCTAAGTGCAGGGACATGGCGAGGAAAAAGTCTGTTAATTCATTAAGGTTTAACTTAACTGAGACTTGTGAGGTGGCTCTTATTTGAAGGATTTTGCACTCAAAACACTGACCGTTCTCTCTCATGTAACTTGGTAATCCTTCACCATTATATGACCCATACTGACTCATCTTTGCTATGGATTTAGCAGCTTAAATCGGGGTTTACCACTGTACCAAACACCTCACCTCAAGCTTCTCAAAGAAAACAGTCTTTCTTTCTCTGTGCGCAGTGTTCATGCCTTCTCCTTAAAATATAACAGTCCTCTTCTCTTAACAAAAGTGTCTTAATGGGCTGCTTAAAGGAGACTGTAATCACCTTTGCAATGTTGCAGTCAGCAGTGGTCATATCCAGTCAGCGACAGAGTTAAGTCTTCCTCTTATCCTTTGATTTGGCACGCCACAACCCATTTTTGTTACCGTCTGAGGTTGAAGCAGGCAGGTGAAAGCTTTGCAGTGGGGAGCACATGGTGGATATAGACCTGTATGGTGGTCCCCTATTGTGTTGGTGGAGAGCAGGGATCAGATAGAGGGCTCTTCTTCTGCCGGGCTCAGAGGCTTTTCCACTTCTCTTGAGCGCTGAATTGAAATGTCAAGGGGAAGAATATGAGCTCTGTGACAGAGGTTTAATGAAATTCTTTGGCTTCCAGTGAGGCACTTTTGGCATATCCCTGAATCCATTTTTCTACACTTGCTTATAATAAAAAGAGAGATTACAAACAGTGCTTTCATCCAGGAGCCCAAACAAAGCATTCCTTCAGACTTAAAAGAACCAACCTGGTGATCCTTTGTACAGTCACTTTGGGGAAAACATTTCTTTGTAAGTTACTTGTTTGTTTGTTTTTTTAGCTGTTTCAGGGTTTTCTATTGTTTAAAACAATTTGGCTGTTTGATTTTCAGTTTATTAAGGCAGAAAGCATAGCAATGACAGTGCTGCCTTCCCTATTGAGCTACACATTTCCAGATCTATGAGTCATAAGATTCAATGTATATACGTCTAAACGGAGCCTAATTTTTTTTACACTTAATTGCACTAAACGCATGTAGAGAGACTTATTCTCACATGTTGGCAACATGACAGACAGATAGATAGATGGATAGATAGATAGATAGATAGAACTCTCAGTCTCATACATTACTATCAAAGGCAGTCTACAAACTATGTCCTCAAAAATGCCCATAAAGTACCATCACCATGTCTGTGGGTTTGTACTAGAAGTCAATATTAAATCTTCCTTAAAAAAAGTATTTTGTGGCGGTTGTAATATATTGCACTAATTTAAGCTGATAAATTGGCTGTTAACATATATTTCCCATATTAAGTTGGCGGACTTGGACCATACCTGGATTTTTTCCAGCCTACAGATCCTTGGCAGTAAAGCCAGAAAGTTTTTGTTTTCAAAACAGCAACCGGCAGCTCTGTCATGTTTGTGTTGCCACCATGTAGGGTAGGCCTATACGGGACATTATGTCCTCAAGTTGTTGTCTGTCTGTTCATCTGTCTGCACATTCTTGAGCATCAGCAACTTGGGAAACAATAAATATTTAGACGTGCAGATTATATGATCTAAGTAAACCTTTTTTTTTTACATGGGTTTTCCTTGTCCATTTCCATTGAGCATCCACTAAACTCAGAGTGAAATTTAGTTCATAACTATTAGAAAACCTTTTCCAAAATCAGGAAGACTGCCTGACTTTTTAAAATTGGTCTCTAAATATTGAAAATCCAGACTATCCAGACCATAGTTAGCAATGCAAGCTAAAAGATGCCCTTATTTGGACGAATGCAATGCTAACTGAAGGCTCTGGAGAGTTAGCTAGTTCTATATTATAACAGAAGTAAACTTCCTCCGCTGATGCATAACACCTTCTGCCAACAACAACTTATCAACGTTGCATTAAACCTGCAGCCAAAGAAATAAAACTGCAGTCGTCCCAACACCCTCAGCTATCAATAATCACCCTCAACCGCCCATTATCCCCTCCGCTCACGATGCCCTGCTTGGTGTAAATAGAGGAATAGCTGCCGTGTGACTATTCTTCTGATTATTTTGCAAAATTACTGGTGCAATCTGTAACAAATATTCTAACTCGATGAGGCCCAATCCAAACCCAATGTCAGGAAACATTACAGAAACCTTAATCTTCAGGCAGTGATGGATTTCAGTGATGGAAAGTGTTCTGGTGTGTGGTATGCTTGTAGTCCGAGTAATATTGACCAATCATGTATCAGCGGGCTGCGGCGTATGCAGGAAAAACAGTCTGTGAGGAGAGCAAAAGCAGGCGGAACGTAATGCGCCGTAATGACATCCCGGCTCCCATCAGCGGCTATCTGACGATGATTTACCTTCTTATTAATCTCGATTTAAAGACATCTCCATGCTGACACTTATCAATCAGATGTAGATCTAAAATTCAAGATCAGCGCTCAGATTTCCTGACTTCCTTGAATGCATCAGAAATGATGGCTCAGACCTCTGTTCAACAAACGAGCATTTTAAAAGTAGTTTTCTTCTCCTCTTGAGGACAGACCTGACAAAGCTTCATTTTGACTTTTTACAAACCTGCATCATGACCGTGAAACTTCGGCAAAGGCAAGAGCCGTTAATTAAAGTAAATCACAAGAAAAAACGGTTTCTTTTTCAGTAAACAATGCCGCACACGGGGAAATCTTGACTGGAAGTCGTTTATCGCTAACCGCTGGCTACACGCCTGGCATGTTCACTGTTGTCCCATGAGGATATATCGTCGTACTAAAGCCGATGGGATCACATTGGGCATACAACTTCTCCGAATTCCCCCCCCCAGGGATCAATAAATCTTATCTTAGAGTGCAGAAACCTAAATGACAATACTTTGGATTCTGATTGAAACTTATTTCTAATACTTATGCTACATATGAGACCATAAATAATATAGTTGGAAGGCTATTCTGGATTGTGGTTTGTTGTGTCTTTAAGAAATGAATGTTGAATAAGTTTTATAGTTTTATTGAATTCTACGAGGGAAAATCTGTTTTTGCTGCCACTTTTGCTGCTTAAAATTTCTGCTAATCAGTGCACTGTTTATGATAACTTCTGGCTTTTTATTACCATAAATGTATGACATTGTAACATGTAGGCAGCTCCTGTGCCTGTTGTTTATCACACTGACGTTCATAGCTCAGACCTCATACTGTAACAAGCTTAGAGTTAAACCTGTACATTGTGCAGGTCCTCCAGCAACACGCAGAGCTTTCCACAGCCTCTCACTGTTTGCATCTGACACATAAGCAGATCTGGTGGGAGCACAGCCTGGCGTCGGGTGGTACATCAGGCTTAGCGGAGCGCTCTGAGTCCACACATCGTCAGGCTTGGCCATGCAGCCTCTGTGGACATATGGCAGAGGTCTCTCAATTAACACCTTAGTGAGACGACCCTTCTGTCCACATGATCAAAGCCGGGCCTCCTCTGCTCGGATGTGTCACCCCTGACCTCCACCTCCCTGTGATTATGACTCCCATCCCTCCTGTGTTTGTTCAGAGAAAATGACTTCCACTCCACTTCCCCGTCTGAGCGGGTTTCACATCAAATGTGGCCCTGCTTTTCTTGCGGCTGTGCAGTTTTTTTGTGGATTCCTTGCAGTGGTGTTTTCTCTGTAATTTTAAGCAGAGGGGTTTGCAGAGTTGTAATTTTAGTTTTGGTCGAACATCTGTGCATGCTTCTTTCCCGTTTGTGCTTCTCTTGCGTGTTTTGGGGCTTAAAATAAAGCATTTTTGGCTGCTTTAGCTGGAAAAGATTATTTTTTGTACCCGTCAGTACGCTGATATGAGCTTCACACCGAGGAAACCACTCTTACTGGGTTCAGTGTTTGACTGTGGAGGTGAAGGGAGTTGTTACAGCTGTTCATGCCTCAAAGTGTGGGATAAAGACCTACATGAAACCCGGGGTCTGCCCTGTTATTACAAGATCAAACTTACTCTAAGTAGTAGATCCACTGAAACTAAACAATTTGATCTCCCCTGCACAAACCCAGCCTCACTGTGCACTATTTGATGAAAGTTACATCTGTTTTGTGATATTAGATTATATACGATATCACACAAGTAGCCTGTAGAAATAACAGTGTAAAATCTAAAACAACAAGGCCATAACGGCAGATTTTATTTGGAGAAAAAAGAAAATCCGTCAAGCTTCAGGGAATCCTCCTTAAAGATTTCCACTGGCCTGGGGCAGCTGCCAGGCCAGCCACACATTGTTTGCAAATTTGCTCGGAAGTCATTATTGGCGTGATCAAAGCTCTGGCAGAACTGCTTGAAAATCTTTTTAAATCAGTACTTACTGGATTTACAGGCTTAACACAGTCTGAGATGGCCTGAGATGGATTGGGGGACCTTTGTGTAGGCTGAGACTTGGCTGTGCGCAAGGGTGATTATTTTAAAGGCTTGATCAATGTAAAGGTAGAAGAATCTGCCAATATTTCAGGTTAAAACATTATTGTTTTTAGGGATGTGAAGTAATGTTGCCATGATTCCCACTTGGGAAGATTATTTCTTTTTGAAGCCGTTTATATCCACAAACACAATATCCACAGTGACGCTGTATAATACAGTTTAGGGATGCACGATATTATCGTTATCTGCAGATTATGTCATTTTGTCATTATGTCTGCAGATATTTTCCGCTGATAAAACAACCCTTTAATTCGGCCTAAATGCTCGATGATTCCCTGAAAAAGATGTCTGCGATATGGCAGTTTTTGGCGACTACAATAAGAACAGGCCTGATATCAATTCCACTACAGGGGAGACTTGATGTTCTCTGCAATCAGGTGGAAAAAACAGACCTAATTATCGGTATCAAAATCAGCAATCGGCAAAAACGGTTGGAAAATATCAGCATCCTCAGTGCTTTCATCCATCCTTACATCAATTGTTTCCTCCTGCACGGGCAATGTAGATCAGCTGAGGACATCTATATGGAAACTTCTGGAACGCAACGTTCCACATGTAAAACCACTGGACTAAGTCGTGCACTTACAGTAGCACATACTGCACTTTCCTCGCTTGCCTCATTTACAGCAGCAGTGTTGTTTTTATAGTAATAACTTTTTATATATTCATCATCTCTTCTCACTTCTCTCAAACAGTCTGAGTGAAGCAGACAGCCGGCCATCGCTTGTTTTGTGCGGGAGAAGTGTCAAATGACGCCCCTTTTTTCTGTGAACACATTTTAGTCTCTGAGTTTTTATTATCAATTATCTTTTCTTTTTTTTTTTTTTTTTCAACGTCTTGTGTTAAAACTTCTCCCACAAGCCCATTTAATACAGGTAACAATAAGACTTTCTGGAGCCTCCTTCAGGTCAAATATTGTTATTTTTTTCCCGACTAGTTTTAGGATTTAAAATTGCACAGATACCTCTGCAGGTTTCGTCCACCCACAGGGCTGCAGTAAACAATTCCCAGTGCATTGGGAAATGTTAGACGATTGTTAAGGTTAGTCGAACCAATTAAAAAGGATCCTTAAAGATATTTAAAGTGTGACATGGTGTAATTCAATAACCCTGCTTTCACTGTGTAATTAAAAAGCTCTGCTGCTCCTTTGTGTCCACATGAGAGGAAGCTGTTGTCTTGCTGATGGTAGACTTGATAACCTCTCTTGCCTTTAAGGCCCGTAGAGCTGAAGCCCCCGGGGTCGTGAAGTGAGTCAATTTTCAGCCGGTGCATCTCTTATTGTCAAAGGCAAACGGACACTTGTGCAGAACTCTTAAACCCCCAAACTGTCTCTTTAAAAATCATCATTTTCTTTCTTAAAACAGTTGCCTATGTTCTGTCTTTTTTACTTTTTCTTCTTTTGTTAAGTTGATTTAACTGCATAAAGAATTGTTGGATGATTCAGCCCTGCATGCTTCGACTTGTGTGAGATTTGTGATGGAGGAAAATTGTGGTGGTGGACGTGATTGAGTGAAGGTATTTCTCCGTGTAGCTGGGATTAACCCCGACTAAACCTTGAAGTGTGTTTCACAAAGATGTTTTGTTTCCTGGTATGTTAATCCCTTTCTTTCATTCGCCCCTCCTCTCAGTCATCACATGCTCTATATATCGGAGATGATCAGTGCCATCAATGACTCCTGCCATCCCTCAGGTTGTTTAATTCTCTTCAGCCTTTTCCCAAATTTAGCAAAGCTGATCAATACCTTCAGAATGTATTCTTTTTTAGTTCCACCTTTCATAAACATTGCCTGGAAAACATTTCAATGAATCCCTTTATATGATCACACTCTGGTTTACTCAGCATGTTGACACAAAATCTAACTGTTTTATTGGAGTTGTACAGATAAACTAGCTAACATGGTTTATGATTTCTTCCTCATGAAGGAGGGTCAGTTTCAGCCGTGCTTGTTGTGGACAGGATTTGTGCTTTAGTCTTTAATCGTCTCTGCCAGAGCTAATGGGATAATCCTGTGAATTAAATTAATGAAACACTTAAAAGACGCCCTGAAAGAAACAGCTTGACGAGGCGTGTTGTAAATGTTTTCTCTGCCACTCCTCTCTTTGTGGTCAAACATCAAAACAAATATTTGACCACAACGGGAGGAGTGGCAGAAATATCTGATTGTAAAGTCTGAATATCTTTAACTCCATTATGCACGCTTTAAGGAAAACGTAGACCACTCTTCTTCAATGCAGATAAAATAGCTAAACCTTCACACAAAGTAGGGCTATGCTGGTCTACTGCTGGATAATACACGGTGTACTGTTTTCATTCAGAACTAAAGGGGGGCTTTCTTGCACTTAACCTACAGGAAATCAATCTTGAGCTGCTTTCTCTCTGGTCAAAAAACCCACTAACACTCAGCTTGTTTCCTTAATGGGAAAGGCAACACTCGGCATTCAGACCGGGTCAAATGACTCGGCAGTAGACTCGGGTAATTATCGCCTCGGCTCCGATCGGCATTGATGGGAACACAAAACCCGGATCAGCAGGCTAATCTCCACTCCCTATACAGCACGATGCTATGCTCTGTCGGTAACTTCTGCGACTCCTCGACATCTCAGCTACAAATTCCACCCGTCTCCGTCCGAGCAGCGCTCGAATATCATTCGAAATTTGCCGGCACTGAGTTTAATAAACTGACTGAATGAGTAAAAGATGCAATAAAGACCTAACCACTGTTACACCTTCACTGTTTAACAACCCTGTTTTGGGCCCGTTTGTGACATCAGACGGTGACGCAGCAGAAAAGAGACCGAAAGACGAATACTTCACTGGCAATGGGAAGAGAGACAATCAGCATTTATTAGCGGGTCTTCCCGGATCTGAAAAACCTGCATCAACACGTTAAATTTAGGAGGGAAAGGGGTATTGAAGTCAAAATTCCAGCAACAATAGTAGTTTTAAGATTATTTTTTATAAAACTACAACAAAAACTTGACAAACATGTTTGGAAATATGTCAAGGTTCTGAACATTAAGGGCCGGAAACTAAAAATTGTTATCAAGAAAAGCAAAAAAACTACAAAACTGAGGTTAAAACATGCAGATAAGCAAACGTCAGCTCCTTTCGCTGGCTCTCATTGGTCATTTTCTCGCTCGTACTGAAGTGGTGACACAATTTGCTCACAGTTTTTTCCTTACTGTCGGTATAGATAATCATCTGTCAATGGATTAAACCAGCAGTCTTGGTGTTACTGCTCTACAAAACCACCACAATACCTGTAGCTTCCTCTCTCCGTTTCTTTACACAGAGCGACCTCAGTGGATCTGAAGTGCTGCGGAAATGATAAAGATCAACAAAACTTGTATTTACAAAACTTCCATGACTACCTGTTTTGGAGGGAAGTGTCAGTTTGTAAAAGGAGCTCACCCTCAGCTTGTTATTATCCCGTCAGAATGACTTGTGAATGAAAGACAAGGCTTTAGAAAAAGGGAGGAGTGACAGAATCCCGCCTGTTTCTTGTACGTTAAGCAGGACAAGGCAGGTGCAAAGGGAATTCAGGGCTCAATTGATACTGTGATAATCCCTCAACTATGCAGGCGTGCACAGACTCTGCCTATCAAGTTGAGGCATTCCACAGAAAGGCAGTCTTGGAAAGGATTCAATATAGCCAAAACTCAACCCTTTATCATGAAGGTTAACCAGCTGTTAGCAGATGGCTAAGGGCTAGCTAAGGATGCTAGGGGCTAGCTTTGTTTACCAAAAACCATATTGTATTTAAAAACGTTTATTAAATTTTGCTGGCTTCCTTTTTGTGCTAGTTAAAACTCACAGCAAAGTGGCAGTCTGATGTAGGGTTTTCTAATACCAGTACCAGTATCTGTGTCGGCCTGAATAAGATATTGGTGAGTTAGCCAGACAATCCACCGATAATTTAGTAGTTTAGTGTGGCACAGAACTCAATTTAAAGAAGAATAGCTGAAGCTTTGTATGAAACAGAATTTTGTCAGTTGAGTTAGATTTAGTCGAGTCGTGAACAGACCTACACGTCACTAACAAACAAAAGAATTGGCAGTGTAAGCTATCATTAAAATAATTGTTAGTCTCAATTCACTGTAAATCAATCCACAGTTGGGCCTTGAAGGGAGGCGTGTCTCATTCTCAAGAAATAGATTTTGGGTGGAGTATCACTTTTAATGAGCAGTATCTCACCTTGTGCAACTTTTACCCAAAGGCTAAAGGGAACGCCTCCCAATTCCTCCACACCTCCATTCTCCTGAACGCCACAGACAGAGCTGTTGGTAGGGATGCCACTGTTTACGGCTGAGAGGAGCCCAGAGCCTCAGCCCGTCGGCCACCATGCTACTCATATTACAGCCTCCCTCACTGGCTGGTATTGTCAGGTTACAATGTGTGTGTGTTTGGTGTCTGAGCGGCCGTGTTGTGATTGGCTCGCGCTCTGCTGTGTGAGACAGCACCGGCTGACGTCTCCCATGTTTAATCCCCCGTTTCTCTCTGGGATGTTTTCTCACTGGTTGTACTGAGAGTGTTTGTGAGGTGCAGCAGAGGAACATGCATGACTGTAAGACTTTTCAGACCTGAGTAAGGTGAGTGCAGAACATGTTTTGTTAGTTAGGCAATCCTATTGTTGCTGATACAGCTGTTGTGTTGTTTCTTTAGTTGGGTTCAGTTTTTGAGCTGCATATTTGGATTCAGGCACCCTGCAGATGTAAAGCACCTTTTAGTTTTTTATTCAACGTGTTTGGTCAGTGCCACCACCAATGTACTGTTGATCAGTCATTTAATTTTTGTAGCTTTATGTGCATTTGTCAAATTTCACTCATATTAGCTTTTTTAATAGAATGGTTGCTGCTCGGGTTGATCTGATTACTGGAAATCTAACAGAGTACGGTCTAGACCTGCTCTTTTTGTAAAGTCCCTGGGATAACTTTGTTAGGATTTGGCGCGATAGAAATAAAGTTTGATTGACTGATTATTTTAAGTTTAATATGAGAGGAAATACTTCTGTTTTTTGTGAACTGGGCATACTTAGGGTTGTTGGGGGATTAGGGATGAATGTTGTGTCTACAGCTGCTGCTCGACACGTTCCCAAGATCACTCTGACCTCATCGCTGGTTGGGGCTTCACTGTTTTGGCTGGCTTCTTAATTCTCACAAAGGCAATGACAAATATTATTTGTTTTGAGTGCGCTTGTTTTTTGGGGTCATCAGCAGCAGGACCCACCTTTAATCTGCGTCTCGGTTCGGCCCCTTTGCCGAATGTGGTGCTGTTTGTTCTATGAAAGTAAAATGGACTTACCACAGGATTTGTAACGTTAGATGCTTCTTTCATCTTGTTTATACCCATTTGTTTGTCATCTGTCAATTCAGCCTAAAATTGCTCCAACACCTGAGAATACAAGTAAACATAACACCCAGTAAATTGCGGCATGATCTGCTGTCTGTCCATGAAAATTGGATGATGCAGAACCAGGAATAATTTGGACCATTTTCCTTAATATTTACTCCTTTTGGGTTTACTTGACCTCATACATATCCACACTGTAGGTTCTGCTTGTGTGAGAAGAATTAACTGGCCAGTAGTCTATAGCCTTCTTTACACTGCATTTCCGCCACAGCGGCGTAACGAAGCTCCGTCCTCATGCCACCTTTGTCATTTCACATTGGACTAAGCAACGCCGGCGTAAAGCCGCCCCAGTGTGTGTTTTTAAATAGCGTTGCGGAAGCAAAACATGCGCGACGTGTAAACAAAAAGTGCGTGCTTCAAGTATACACACACTGAGCTGTTCCGTCCTGCCAGCTCTGCAGTTTACACAGACATGGTTTCGGCTCTGTTACGCCTCTGTTACTACCAGAACGACTTCGCCCCACTATTCCGCCTCTGTGCGTTCTACATAAAAGACAGAACGTAACCGAGGCATAATAACCCTGCCTTGAACTGGCAGTGTGAAAAGCCCTTGAGTCTGTAGCCATGCTAGCAGTTGTATGAGGTAGCCTAGTACTTCGGCAGAATGATGCTTTGAGTTTAATGCCCGCTTCAGGATGCACACATGCTCAAAGCATGTCTGAAAAATCATCCTTTAATTTAAGGTGAATAGCAGAGAGGAAGGGGAATAGAATCTCTTGACTTAGCTTATCACTTGATGTGATGGTTTCTGAGTTTTTCTTTTTGTTGCTGATGGCCGGCGGTCTCTCGCTTGTGGTATAAAAAAACATGCAGTGGTGACAGTCGCACTGCAAAAGCTACAGGTCAGCCACACTCATAACCATACCAGCAACTGCCAATCAGCTAGCCTCTTGATGTGTGCTGGGTCATGCAGTGGTCATGTTATGTGATATTTACTGTAAATGCAGGATGCTGGGGACGGAAGTTTCTGTCCTGCTGGACATTATGAGCTAAACATTTTGTGTCCGCTTCAGCAGAGGTGTCCTTTTCATTTTGTCTTTCTTTCTTTCATTCATATCATTTCAATTACATCATTATAAGGAGTCGTGTAAAATTTGCTCAGAATCCACTTAATATGTTGGGGAAAAGGCCCCTTGGTAGTTAAATTAAACATCTGTCATCCAATTTGTCACATTTGAAATAGAGGTATGAGACAGTTAACCTATTATTTTCCCCTAATTAAACTATGTAATCTATTCCAGTCTGTCTTGTGACTTACTCGCACAGTCAGGTGAAGACAACTTCTCTCTGTAGTGGTCTCTTAAATCAGTTTTTTCCAGTTAGGAGGTTTTTCATAAAACCTGTCTGCAGCCACATGCCTTTGATTCGAAGTATAAACATCTTTCCTGAAGAAGAAGGTCGGGCGTTTCTCAGTAAACTGTTAAACTGCAGCAGTAAATTATTTCCTCCTGCGGTCAGTGGGGCTTTGTTTACAGTGGAGATTGACTCCCGGGTGACACCATTGATCTTATCTGCTGCGGTCAGAGCTACTGTGAACATGAAGGCCTGCTGTCAGCACTCCACATGGAGCGCTTTTAATATGAGGCTGTGTTTGCAGGAGGCGGCTTTTCAACATCCTACATTAACTATACTGAGGAAATACTCTGTAATCAACACATAGATGATTTTTTTATGGAGATAAAAGTCTTTTTTGATACTTGGCTGTTAGTGCAATAAAAGATGTCTGTAGTGTTTGGGCTGTGTGACTTTAGTCCTCATCACCGCACTATGGTGAAGTCAGGTGGACAATGGCGCCGCACACTCTCAGGTTTCAGTTTCCACAAAGTGTGGAGCAGGTGGCCATGACAACGCCGTCCTATCCCATGTTTCCCCTCAGAGGAGAGAGAGAGCACAAGTTCCTCTGCCTCTTCCTCTGACAGGTGTCTGCTATCAAAGCACGGGGATGGGGAGGTCGGATAATTTAAGATAAGACAATTGATCAGAGAGAAAATTCAAGTTAAATTGATAGTGGCGTGATTAATAGCAAGAGAGAAAGTCTAGCATACATGTAGACAGCATACACCAGAATAATATATAATGTAAGTAATGATAAGTGTTTCTCTGTATGCATAGCAACAGCTAGTCATGCTATAGTCAGCTAGCTACTACTAGCTAGTGCAGTAACAGTAGCTAACTGTACATAAGCTAAGCTGCTGCTGCTGTATAGATAGAAACAGTCAAGGTAAAATAATTAGCAACCTTTCTGCTTTTTATGTCAACTAGAAAAAAGGTGATACCTAGCTTACCAGCTAACAAGCTAATTTAGCTTGTTTAGCCTTCCCTTGCTGTGTTTTTCTCCTGGGTTTCTCAGCTAACAGGAGCTAGCTGGTTAGCAGATTCAGACTGGGACATTTTAAGGAGTTAGTAGTTAATATAAAATGACATGGAAAGACCTATGTCTCATTACTTTTTGAGTTATTAACTTGTAACTCTGTCCAATGTCCCTCTTTTTTGCCTTACCCTTCGATTCCACAGGATCCGTCTCCGGCGTGTTCCGTGTGCGCCCCGACCTCGGGAGTCGATCGCTCCCATTCAAGTCAATGCTCGTGATTCCACAGCACGCGCCGCCGGTAGAAGCACAGAAATCACAGAATGATCTCCAAATGAGCAGATTATCAACCTCGGCAAACTCTGTGTAACATTGATGTTATCGCGTGATTTTTGCAATTCTCGCGCGATAATGTAGTTCTCCTGTGATCTTGTGATCTTGTGAATCCAGCTGCTTGGGCCAGCTCTCTGCTGTGCTGCGGATAAGACATGCCTCCTGTGGGCGAGGGCTCGCGCCGTCTGACGGGCCACAACTGCGCCACAGACGCATCACGCCGTACACGGATCCTGTGGGATCCAGGCGTTAGGTGGTCGAAGTCCTCCTGTTTGGAATGACCTCATTCAGTCACTTTACAGTCTTTAACATGTTTTTTTATTGTGTTGCTTTCACGCAAACTTGCTCCCTGCATTCATGTTGTGCAGAAGAACTCAACGGATTGTCTAAATGACCAAAATCATTGTTTTAAGGAGTGTGATTTGCAATTCAACAGAGAAAACAATAGAGCTTTATATTAAAGGATCAGCACGGCTCAAACACTTTCTTTGGCTGACTTGTCTGAATATGGAAACTCTGCATTATGGATTTATTTGTTCAATATTATCAGCACTTTCCAGTGAGCTCATATTTTTAATAAAAACAGGGCAAGGCGAGGTGGTTCAATGTGTCCTTGCCAGGTTGTGACCACAGATGTAATAAACTATGTTGCACATTTCCAGTTTATCAGTTGTTCATTGTTGATACAGCTACCGTCCCTTCCTTTCTCGTCAACTGTTTTACATATTCAGTGACATCTGCCACCGAACCTCTCAGCCAGCTAATGCTGATTGTTTTTGCCCTCCGGCCTCGCTGAAATAATAGCCGAGCACGGGTCACCACTCAAGTCAATATTTGTTCATGGCCTTCTGGGCGGTGTCGTCTGTTTATAGGAGACGGTTAGTGATGTTAGAATTCGTAATAAAGACTCATCAGGATGATCTCAGACATGTTGAAGAGTACTATATTTCTGAATATTTTAGTCAGACAGCCCTTTCTTTCGGCACCATGTTTCTATCCAAACAAGCGTTTGGGAATCTTGTGCTCTGACAATATATTTGTTCCCAGTTCAGAGCTGCCAAAACAAGCGTGAAAGAACATGTCTGCCTATCAAAACAAGTGTTTTCATGAGTGATAAAAGTGATGCTGAGTAATTTTGACAGCACTGGAAGAATTTTTGTTATTCCTGTTTATCCTCCCTCTGATTCATTCCCAAAGGTGACATTGAAAATTCCCAGAATACCCTGGGAGTTAATCCCTTTGTTCAGCGGGAGGATCCCCACTTCCACCAAAAACAGAGGGCCGCCATAATGCCACAGTGTTTCCAGAGGAATGTCACTGCTATTGTCGACCAGAATGACTCCCACTGGGAAGACACCCCCCGCCTCCTCACCCCCTCACCCCTTCGCTGCCAACACAATACAATGTGTTGCATTCGAGCTATGAAGGCATGCTACTGTTTTCGTAGCCTGTGACCCCGTGACCGCAAACCGAGGCCCGGATAATGAAAAGGAAGACACGGAAGTCATTAGTTAGTCCCCCAGTTAGCACAGCTTCCTCTGCTCACTGACGGCTGGGAATACTCACTTTCATTTTTTCAGTCATTGTGAAAATCCAACTAAGATGTGACATTTTCAGGTTACATTCTCTGTATTCCCTATCAGTATAACAAAACAAAATTTTATATCTTGGCCTGCAACGTTTATCTTCACTATCAATTCATCCATCAATCTACTTCCTGATTTGATTGTTTAGTCAATAAAATGTTAAGAGTAGAAAATAAATGGCTTACACATTCTCTCAGTGCCCAGGATGGCGTCTTAAATTTTCTTGTTTTGTCTGACTAACAGTCCCAAACCTTAAAATAGTCAGTTCAGTGTGTAACGACAAGTAATAACAGCAAATCTAAAATGTAAGATGCTGAAACCAGAAAATGGCTGAATCATTTAAGCAACAAATCAACCAAGAAAGTTCCTGAAACCAAAGATATTTACCGTAAAATCCGGAGTATAAGTCGCAGTCTGTTTCTGTGGGTGTCCTAGAGGGGAAGAAAGGTTTTCAATAGCTATTTAAGTTATTTCAACACTATTGATAAACTGCTATATTAGTCGCACCATTACTGGACTCAGCCTACATTTTAGATGAAAAAAAACGTATTTAAAGAGTGTCTTATACACCGAATTTTACGGTAATTAAAAGTAAATTTTTGGCTGACCGCCGGGGTCAGCCCTACACATGGGTCTGTATGGGACTGACTGAGTAACTGACTGAGCGAGTGAGTGACAGTACTTTGAGAGCCGTAGAGAGAGAGAGTTGCGACATAATGGCGGATCATGGAGCAGGTTGGACCTCCACTGACGCGACTCTCTGTCTACATGGCTCTGGATACTTCGGAGAGTAGGCGGGGCTGCTCCTCCGCTGTCCTCACCTACGTCCGCAGCACACACCTGCTTTTAAACACGTTATCATCGGCCTCATCAGGACAGTCCTTGTAACACATGGCCCACAAAAGCGCACATTGACCTGATGCGGTCAGACACATATGAGGTTTTGTTTTATTTCATAAAAGTGCATGAATTTTAAATGTCGATTTCTATAAAGCACCACTCAAGACCCTGCTATTCATGCACATGTGGCATGTCAGAAAAGTTCCTCCACACACTCTTTCTGTTGTCCTCCTTCACCTGGAGTAGCTCTCCTCTCTCTGAGCCAAACACCCATTTGCTGTTTTAACGACTTCCTGAGGCTGTTGAAGTTTACCGTAAGAGGACGGGGAGTCTCTTTGTTGTCGTTCTTGGGGAATGGAAACTGTCCATGTGGTCTGTCGGTCTGTCAGCGCTGAAGGACACCTCTCTCGTTTTTTTTTCCACGTGTATTTGCCAGGCTGGGTATGTAGTGCTGCAGGAATGATGTATTTTTGTAGGCCAACACATAACTGGACAGAATGCCATCAGGATTTTTCCATGGATGTTGGATTAATGCAGAAAACAAACTTACAGGCAAAGACAAGTTCTGCTGGCAAGGTCATTTTGACTAATAAACACCACTTTTAAGATTATTCAACCATAAGTGTAATTGCTGGACATAAAATGTTTTTATTTTATGTTCATCTTATTATATTTTCAAAAGTAATCTTCAAGTCTTTGTACAAGTTTTTGTCAATCTGTTTGTTCTTGTACCCAAAGGCTCCAGAACCAGACATGTCAGCCATTTGTTAACACTTTCTTTTAATCCTGTTAATCATTTCTAATAACTGTTGTGCATCTTAAATATCCTCCCCAAAGGCAGATAATGAGGCCGTATTAGGCTTGTTTATAAAGTATCTCTGGAAGGTCATGCTTTTGTGTCTGAATCTGGCGTTTCACCAGCTCCTATACACGCTTTGTTCTAATATTTCCTCGTTGCTTCCCCCCTGGGAATAAATTAGACTTTCAAATTTGGGATAAAGTGGCGTGTGGACGGCTTTGAGCGCTGTCAGTGAGGAAGCTAACAGGGAGACGAGAAGAGAAGGACATCCTTTTTGGAAGAGGTTTGGGCCTCATTGCTTCTGTCATCATACCAAAAAGACCGCCCCCCCTTTTCCTTCCCCACATGCACCTTTTTTATCTCCCCCGCTCTCTTTGGAACAAATCATTTAGCTCCCACCCTAATGGGATTAGTCCGCTCTCTCTTCTCCTCCCTCCCTTCCTTCCTTCCTCTCTTGTCTTCTTTCTTTTTCTTTCACATATTCAAGTCCATCCTTCGGCTCGTCTCTTTTGGGGCTCTGCCTCTGGAAAAACACAAGTGGTTCATCTCAATGGAAAAGCTTTAGAGAGGGGACAATTGTGAATGAATGAGGAGTTAATGGAGGTTTTAAGAGTTTGGCATCTTTCTGTTTGCTGATTTTGTTGCTAAAGGTTTCAGTTGGTGTGATCTAAGCGATAAAATGACCTTTATCTCCGCTGAATGCCACATAAACTCCAAATAAACTCTTTATCGCTGCAGTTTGGTGTCCAAATGACTGATAGGGGATAACGGCTTGCCCCCAGATTAGCATGCTTAATATACCCAATGACATATGACATTGAGGCTCTTTAATCAGGCGGAATCTCTCTCTGCTGTCATCACCACATTTAGCAGTGTGGTCCTGACGCTACCATGACAAACAATGAGGCCAGCTGAGAGCACACAAAAGCCAGCCAGCGTCGGGGGGCCAGCTGGGGACGAGGTGCTCGACAGATGGTCGTGAATTTGTTTTACATTGCATTTATATTAGAAAGACACCGAAAGCAGGATACTTCACTGGCGATGGGAGAAGAGACATTCACCATTTATTAGCAGGTCTTCCCAGGTCTGAAAAACCTGCATCGACGCGTTACTTTTGGTGGGAGAGGGGTATCAGTATCAGCTAGCGTTACTGTTGGTTAGCATGGTTAGTTGTTCAAACACACTTCATCACCTCCGCCATCTGCTTCAGTTGTGATTTTTAGTTTTGCTTTTAACTTTAATCAGCACAGCATGACCTCCTCAGTTCTTCAGCCACCTGTTGGTCACAGTCAGTTGCAGCGCTCTGTTGATGACATTGATCATTGCAGATTTTGATCAACTAAAAGACCAACTGCTATCACAAGCCGAGCGCTTTAATGATTCAGGTAAAGTGTTAAATGGAAAACATCTATTGGAGGCTGTTTGGGTCCCCGGTGATGCTGGGACATCTTTTGTTCCCAGGACCTGGACCATGGCACATCTGGGACCGCACACCTCAAAACAACATAAAAACGGGCTGTGTAGGAAGTGCTGATGGATATGTGCATATTTGAAACGGTCTCTTTAAAAACATAGCGTGATTCTCCACTGAAAATAATCACACATCTGTTGTGCAGTTTTTCAGAAACAAGGTTTTAATGTCTCTGTGTGAGATGGCTGTTTTATTGTTTTATTTTCATGTAGAAATTCTGCATTTGAAAGAGGAAAGAAGAGGAGAGAAAGACCTTGTTTATGTTCTTGTAACAACACAGAATCAATTCTTCCTCTAGTGAAAACTGCGGCTCTGTAGGTGAATATAAATAGCATAAAAATAGACATTGTTCATATTAGTTTTCAGACTTTTCTGTAAGCAAATTTAATTTAAGTCGGAAACAACATAGCGAAAGTGAAAGTCATTAAAAGAAACGTGTGGGTGTAGCCCTGTTTGCAGAGTTACAGTGACCTGTCTTATCTTTTACTTTTTTCATCTCCTCTCCAAAGAAACACAAACTCACTGACCCTGAGCTGTGTCCCAAAACAAAACCTTTATGTAGTTCTCTCTATTCAACATTTTAGTATCCTGTCTGAATCTCAAACGTTTTATATTATACTGTATTTCATATATATATATATATATATATATATATATATATATATATATGTGACTGAGTCCTGCAAATGTTAGTTTTTCAAACGAGCAAGAAAACCTTTTGCTACAGTTGGGAAAAATACATTTTAAACAAAACTTAAAAACAAGTCTTTTATTTAATAAAAACAGGATGCAAGAAAAGATAGGACTTAATATTCAGGTAAGGATTAAGAATAATCAATAAGAAAATTAAGATTTTGTAAATAGTAGACGAGTGGAAGTAAAAGGAGTGAAAGGAGCAATCAATTTAACTTTCTGTACAAGACAGGTGTTTGAGAGAGAAGTGAACATTGTTTCATTCATCCAATCATTTCATTTGATCCATAGACAGTGATTGGACGGGCGAACTTACTTCAGTTAGTACAAGGCCTGCACGATATGAGAAAACTCTACGATGATGCAGTTGTGTAGTTCAATACTGCGATAGCAATATGATGCATAATAAATAGCATCTTAGCTGTAACTCTTAGTTTCTCTGTCTATCTGCTGTTCTGCGTGCTTTAAACAATCCCTGTGTTTGCAACATGTCCTCCTGAATCTCATATAAATCCCAAAAGCTAGGGGGGCTGATAGCTGCTTGGGCTTCACCTCATCGCATCCAAATAGTGTGAAGCGTGGCCATTACACCCAGGGCTCCATCCAACAGGTCACATTTACTCAGGCTGAGTGACAAAGCAAGGCTTGTTTACATAAATTCAGAGTTTTGTGATGTGTTTATTGCAAATGCTCATGTTGCAATAACGAAGAAAATGGCTATTTATTGTGCAGGTCCACACAGCGCTTCATTCAGTGCGTCCAGTCCTTGATGATTGGACGGTGTTATTGCAGTCCTGTGATGGCCACAGACATGAAATGACATTCATCTCACTTCCTGACAGCACTCTATAAATAAAAAGCTCCAATATATGTATAATAGTATATAATAAGTTGCCAAGTACTGTACTTGAGTGTGTATTTACTACTTGTTAACAACCGTTGACTAAATGGATCCACTGCCAGCAAAGAAAGGTCATAACACTTTGAGTTACGACATCTTTATAGCTGCTGTTTCTCCTGATGGTGAGGTTGCACCTGAAAGAGCCTTTATTTCCTCACTGGCAGCTGCGTCACACAGAGAAGCTTTATCTCAGCTGTCAGAAGAAACTGGAGTCCTACAGACAGACAAATACCGACACAAAATTGGTGGCAGGATATCTAGCTGCGTGTATGCCTGACAGCTTGGTGCAAAAGGACGTGTCCCCTCCTCTCATCATGCATTATGGGTCCCAGAGCAGCATCTCCATACATGAGCGAGCCCTCTCACCAGCAGCACCACCCCGCCTTCCAATGGCAGTAATTGGCCCGTCACTCATTAACACCATATAATTAGTCCAGCAGCTCAAGTGTTTAGGCGACCCGAACAAAAAAAGAAAAAGTCAGACAAGGTTTGTTTTGTCTCCTAAAACATTCCTGACATATTTGTGTGTCCGGGCTGCAGGCTGTCGGTGTTACAGACGTGTAACTGTCGATCACTGAAGCCATCAATACAACAGAATATATTTAATGATGAAAATGTGGAGCTTAAACCTGCAAGAATCAGTTGTTAATCCTTTTCTGAAGATGCTTCTTTTTGAGGCACTTTGTTAGGTGTTTGTCTGTTTTTTGAAGCTTCCGTCTCTCCGTCTTTGTCAAAGTTCAGTGTTCCCTTCATGCCGTCGTCACTTTAATTAGCTTGTTGCTCATTGTCTGGCTGCTGTCGGAGGGAGAAGGGCAGCAGAGCGACGCAGCGGTGGATCTCACTGGTGCGTCTGTGAAAGGTCAGCGGAGTGGGCTCACTTGGCACAAAAGCAAACATGAGAGCACTTAAGGTTGGGGAATTTCTCCCACAATGCCTCTTTTGAGAGAGCTGACAAGAGGTGAAAGCTCTGGGAGTGACGGTCCCTCAGACTTCATCTGGAGTGGTTAGACTTTGTACTGTGGACGCTGTTTAAAGCAGAGGAGTGGTATGTTTAGTAGAAGGCAAGCGAAAATGCTTTTTTTGGGCTCTTCAAAAATTATCTAAAGCGTCGTTTTTCTCCCATCATTGTCAAAATTTTATAATTTCACCTTTACTAAAAGTTAGGGATGCGGTATCGGAGCTTAAGTACTCGTACTCTCACTTGTAAAACTACGACAAGTTCCGCACCCGAATACCACTTCACGGCTTGACGTTAGCCTCCCGTTAGTTAAGCAGGCCGGCGGGGAAGCAAAGTTTACTGTTAAAATGTCAGCAACAGTTGCATCGTTCTGATTTACTTTGTTACAGTCAGAAAGTGAGGAACATCTGATGAAAATGGAACATGTTTTTAAAGTCATTATGAGAACTATAATGATATTATTCAGTACTCATATCGGTGCTCGGTATCGGCAAGTACCCAAATGTAAGTAGTTGTACTTGGTCTGAAAGAAAGTGGTATTGGTGCATCCCGACTAAAAGTCATAAGTCCAAAGAGAGTAATATAGTGCAGTTTTACTGGCTTTACACAGGTATTTCTATTTCCTGCAGCTTCACACTTCCACTCCACTGCTGTTCCTTGTCTTTTTTCAGTCTGTTTTTTTTGTTGTGGCCTAAAATGCCTCACTCTGCAGCAGCTTTTTTAAGTTGCAATGCAAGTTACGATGTTTTGAGGCTGTTTTTTTTTTAACTTTTTAACACCTTACACATTCACTCTAATAAAGCCATCTATAGCTGACTGAGCTGTTTGTCTTCTGACATCACTTCCTGTCGATTTTTGTGACAAGACGCCAAATAAAATACTCGCTAGGAATGCTAATTTCTCACTGCACGTGCAGATTCAATGCTGTCCATATGTGCACAGGAGAATCTACATGTTAGTACACTCCCGCTGTTCTACTGGGTATTTCAGCTGCTGCGGCAGCATTAACCAACTGATGAGAGAACGGGGATTACCATCTCGCTGAGATGACTATTTGAAAAGTGGATAAGTGGACTGCTAACTTTCAGCACAGAAACTTGGATTATAACAAGAAGACAACGAGGATTGGATTTAGTTTTATGTATTTACTGTACAGAGTCTCCTTAAAGACACTGTACTTCCTAAATTACTTGCATGCTTGGAAAAAGGATGATTGGAAAAATTGGCCAAAATTGCACAGTCGAGAAAAAGTTGCAGCAGTTGGTTGAATTGGCGAGAACGTAACATCCCAACTTCCTGGAGGGATGGCTTTTTACTTAACATTTATTTGATATCTTAAATTACTTTGCAGATTGAGATTATCAATTCAAAGTCAAATCAGCAGATGCTTTATGATTGTTTGTTAGCTGAAGCTAATCTGCAGTGCATACAGTTGTTTGAATCGGCTCCACAATAACCAGTTGCAGCTATAAAGTTAGGACCACATGAGTGCATCAATAATTGAAGTGCAGTTATATTGTGTCAGGGGTCATTCTGCATAATGAGTCCTTTTTTAAACGTTTGGTAGTTTGAGTAAATGTTGAGGCTTATTATTTTGTACTTCTGAAAACTTGAAATTACCTCAACCTCAAGACTGGGTTGAGGTAATTTACTGAATCAAGTTACTCCACATACGTAATCTGATTTTACTTCCTTCGTTTGATACTTCCCACAAAGTTCTGTCGGCTATTTAAAGTCAACCCACAACCTTTTCCCTCTCCCCGGCCAGATATTATTTTGTCTAAGTGTGTTTATTGTTGCACCGTGTTGCACCTGCACCATCTGGCGAGTGTTTCTGTGCACGAGGACTAACGTTCAAAATATATTACTGATCCTAGAATTTGTCCGAAGCAGTGCCATCTCCTGCTCAACATGACCGACTTTATTGTACGCTTGAGTCTAGTTTGCACTGGGAGGGGGGGTCCTCCTGCATGAGGTGATGAGTGGTGGGTATGTTCAGCAGCCCGTTGCGCCCCTTGTCCGCCTCTGTGACTCCACTCGAGAGCCGAACAAATAAGAGGCTCCAGCCTGTCTTTTGGTCAAGTGCAGGCTGGACACAGGACAGAGGAGGGGGCAGAGAGGGAGGTGTGGAGGGAAAATGATAGAGAGGAGAGTCAGGGAGCAGGAGGAGAAAGAAAGAGAGTAGTGGGAAATAGTGGGAGTTAAACTAGACTAGGTCTGTAATTGAGGAAGAGGATAACGATGGAGAGAGAGGGAGGGAGGAGCTGAGATGTTTAATCCCCAGAGGGTGATTTATTTTTGTCTTTGTGAGAGAGGATGCTAAAATTACACTGTGTCTTTTGTATTGAGCTGTTTAAGAACTTAGAAGGTGCACAGAACAGGAAGTTTGAAGGGAGGACAGTGAAAGAGAAAATGTTCAAAGTTGCAGCTGTTTTTAACTTCTAGACAAGAGCTAAAATAAGAACCATTTATCCACAACAGTTTCTTAGATAGGATTATTTGTTGCTTTACTCCGGGAAGCATTGATTGTCTCTGGGCTTCAATAATAAGTCGATTCACGATCAAAAGAGAACTCATTTCCAACTGCTTTGATAAAAGATTATTTCTTTTAAGCATCATTTCTTTGACGTATTTGCTTGTTAAAGTTTCCTAAATGTAAAGATCTGATGCTTTTGTGTCTTTAATGATGATAAATGAAGAGTCTTTGGAGTTTCTGTCAACAAAAGAAGGAAGTTGAAGACGTCGCTTTGGGAACAGTTTATGAAAAATTGACACTTTTTTGTAAGAAGATATCAATCATTATTCAGCGTTCGTTGCAATCATTGGGCATTTTGTGCCGATGTCTTTTTACATTTTATTGTCAGTTGAATAAGAAAATATTTGTACAGACATGTACAGCTGCTGGCTCTCTTTGGACATAAAGATGAACTGCAGCATTTTGTTGTTCTTTCTTATTTAAAACGGGTATGCTTGTGAATGTGAGTAGAGATTTAAGAAACTAACAACATGCTTTAATAATACCTTATATTTCCACTTTCCATTGTCTGCAGTTTGAAGTTTATTATTAGTGTGACCAAGCCACAGTCTCTGTGTTTCTCAGCCCTCTTTTCCCTCTAGGGGGCGCTGTTGTCAACAGAAGGAGTCACTACGTTTAAAGGAAAAATGTCTCAGAGCAGTTGTGTGTCCTTAACGAGCGGATCAAGCTTTAAATCACTGCTCCGGGTAACTTCACTTTGACGCTGACAGCTGAATGAGCTTGTTGATAACAGTAACCACACAGACTCTGCTTTAAAGCTTCCTTTTTATTTGAGGAACAGTGAGTGAGAGAGTTAAAGACAATCCTTGGATGTGTGAGGATTTATCAGAACCTCAATGACAGAGCAGAAGGCAATCTTTTTTGTTTCAAAGCAGGCCGTTAATTATTCACTTTTAGGTTGTTTTTGTGAACAGAAAGTGTGAAAATTCTACTTAAACCAGCTCCATCCTCCTGAAACGGTTCCTAGTGCAGATTTAAATTGCACTTGTTTTGTTCTTTGCCAACAAATAAAGTGTTATTACCTCAAACACGCTGAAGGCTGGATCTAATTGAACCTATTAAAGATGAGACAAACTGGAACTTGAGCTGGAGCGTGTCAGAAAAGGTATCCAGAAGCAGCTGATTGGCTCTTTGGCTGCAGGCACAAAGAATCTGAGCAATAAATCGAAGGTGGAGCTCGATGCAAGACCCCAGCAGCCTCTGCGGGCTGTCACTCAGCACAGTAAATCATACTTCAGGGTAATCTGAACCACATCTGCAGATATCTTGTGCAAAGATATTCTGGAATCCAGCCATGTGTGATTCTGATGTTTACTATTCTTTTACTGTAGCCTTTTGAAGTCAAACTTTCACCTGCAGATGTGCTATTATTGTTGCACCAAATCCATCTGAGGGACACTGAACCTCTGGAGAGCAGCTGCCAAGATAAAGGACGGTCCTAAAATAGACACAGAGCACTTACAGACGCCTCTCTTAAGTGTGCTCTCCTTTCTTGGGATCATCAATAGGAACGCTGACAGCAGTGTTCATTGTTTATTTTAGACGTACACGCGTAGTCTCTCTCTTTTTATAGCATATTCTGGCCATATGGGCTGTTTTAATTCGCTGTGCTTGTATCTATACGGCATTTCAACCCATCCTCAGACCCAGAGGACAGAATGGGCATGGAGCTTTTTCCTTAACTTTAATCAAGAGCGTGTTTTTTCATTTTGAGAGCATGATTTATTGATTTTGCGTTCCGATTTTGTAATAATTTCCCTGAAAAACCTGCTTTTGCTCTCATGTAACCCCTGTTTGTGCTTAGATTTGCTCTTTCTGCTCAAATATATTGATGCTTGCACCAATTTCCTGCGCTCCAGTTGCAACCCGTCTCCTCTTCTGTGCGCTTGTGAAACGTCCGCTCTTGGATTTTTTTCTCTGCTTTTGGATTTCTTGATGCACCAACTCTGTCAAAATTCCCCAACCAACAGAAAATACAGGTACAAGGTCGACCGCTGATGTTATCGGTGTTACCTGGTGTCTGCGCGTCAGCTGTATTTTTTAGAGCATCCCGTATGGGCGGTTACTCTTAAACCGTGTTTATCCACTCCCGCCCACCACGGCTTTACAATGAATGTATAACTTGTAAGAGAAAGTACGACTTTCGGATCAAAGGATCAGTTGTTTATACACCAGTTTGGTACATTTTTAATTTACAATGGAAAAATAAGGGGGGTGGAAAATCCTCAATGATTAGGTCAATGTCCAATGACTTCCAAAACAACATACCACTGCTCTCCAAAATGACCTAAATGACCTTTTAAAAGAGAAGCAGCGTCAGGAACACCTGCCAAGCTCTGGCTCAAAAATGTGCTTCACTTTGTAGAAGAGTTGCAGTTTGCACATGTTGCACAGACCGTCTAAACTGTTCTCCATCTTTGATTTAAATCCTCATTCCAGCAGTCCTTCAACACTCTTCAATCTTAAAATAACAGGGGTCCATTTTCAAGCATCTTTTGTTCTGGAAACACTCTGTCCAAGTCCTGAGAGCGATTGGATGAGGTGGAAATGGACAGACAGGAATGAACATAATGACAGAGCGTGTATGCATCATCTCTTTGATTTCCGATATTGAGCCAAACGCTTGTCGAATGCTGTGTTTACTGCATGCACGAGGTCTGCGGCTGCACCAGAGAGGGCATAGCTCAGAGATGAAAGTGATGCGCCAGAAATAACTTGATGTGTGATTATACAGCAACAGGACTGACTGAAGGTTGACTCATCGTCTCACTTTATGGACAACTGTCCTGTTCTTGTCTCATTGTTCACATGGCTAAACACTCCTAAGACAGTGTGGGCACGTTAGGTCAACACATCCAGGTTAGGATTTCACTTTGGGAGCACAGTGTTAAAATACTTCACTACAGACTATCAAACAGATTCCAGCTGGCTGAACGTATTCTTAAAGGTACAGTGCTTGTTTTCAACATTTTGAGTGCAAGTTTGTGACTTTTTGTGTGCTGCTTTTATCACATCAGTTACAGTATCAACAGACCTTCTCTTTTTGGATAAGTGGTATGTGTGGTGTATGTTCATCGCTGTTCGATGCAGTATTAAGAGTAGATATAGGGAAAAGAATAGGGTGATGATGACGCTGCTCTGGATGTTATTTAGGTTGAAACAGTCCGGGTGGAGGGGCTGCACAGTGGTGCAGTAGTAAGTGATTTCGAGTCACAGCTAGAAGGTTGGTTTGAATCCCGGTTTGGACGTAGGGGGCCTTTCTGTGTGGAGTTTGTATGTTCTCCTTGTGCATGTGTGGGTTCCTTCCGGGTACTCCGGCTTCCTCCCACAGTCCAAAGACATGCTATCCTGTGTTTGACTGGCGATCGGTCCAAGGTGTGACCCCGCCTCTCGCCCAATGACAGCTGAGGCGACCCTGAACGGGATGAGCTGTTTAAGAGAGAGGAGGAGCACTGCCTGAAACTCAAACTCTTCAACTTTCATCAGACAACAATTTGTCTTTTTAGTAGCCTTAAGTTCAACTGCATGTGAATTTACATGTGAAATCTTGCTGAGAAATTAAGCCTCCCAGATGTTGAATCCTAGCGATTTTTCCTCTAGCGCCACCATGAGGTTGGCGTCTGTGGTTTTGTCTTGTTAACGATTGAGTGCAAATCATTAACCAGACAGTACAAGTGCAAAATGTGTTTTATCTCCTTCTCTTGAGCTATTATCTGTTCAGAGTTTATATTTGTCTTGTATGTTTGTATGTCGACGAACAACATTCCCATCAGCTGTATTTTGTGCACAGTGCTAATATGCAATGCTAGCATGCTAACGGTGAACTGACATGGTCAACTATCCCTACCAAACATCAGCATGTTAGCATTATTATAGTGACGTTTGCATTTACAGTGTCACAGAGCTGCTGTTCTTAGTTTTATAACATTGATTAATGATTCTCTTTGTCTATGAAGAGTAGGTGATTTTTTTTTCATAAGGGTAAAATTTGCTCCTGAAAAAGCTTCTTTATCTTCCTGAAGATAGGAAGTCTTTACCGTTAGCCTCTTTGATGTAGCTGGAAGTGTTCTCTTCCCTTCCTCTGACCTTGTGACACGAAACTCATAAAACAAAAGGCAAAAATCCCTTCGGTTAACTTTTTCATTCCTGTAAGTTCCTCCCTCCTCGCCGGGATAATTGAAAGGCTTTGAGGCCGTGTCTCTGGGGTTGAACTCAGCGGGCTCACGCAGGACATCAAAGGGAAACGGACCGTCGGACAGCACAAGCCGGGGTCAATAACACGGCTTACGCTGCCAAACAGTAGTGAACTACAGCTCTGACTGAGGCGTATGACCCGCGTCTTCTCCCTCGTCGGCACAGCAGCTTCTCCTCCAAAGCTTCAAAGGCATTTCTTAATGAGGGCCAGATGCAGAGCTGAGACGACAAGCAGCCGATGCTTGTTCTGCAATTACACCGACACTCGCACACACATACATATTGGCACTTGGAAAACAAGTACTCTGTGTGGCTACAATGGGCTTTGGTTGTCTTTTTCTGCTCATACAGAGATGCTCCTGAAAAAGACACCTGTGAACAATCATGCCGATTATCCACAGAGAGGTAAAGTGCTCCACGCATTGATCGTGTTCTCATGCTCCTGAGCCCGTTCTGGTGCTCTGAATGAAAATATCTGCAGGCTTTTTCCCTCCATTAAAGCTGCAGTCGAGCTTTTATTAGGGGAAAAACAAGCCTGTTGAATATTCAGCGCAGTGGGGTTTGCAACCTTAACGGCCCTCTGTGAACTCCTCGCGCTGTTTACTGTTGACACGAGTTACTAAAGCTGAACTCTGGGTGTTTTTTTAACAGTGGAAAATGTGAATGGTCCCACCACATCCACTGAATGAGACTTTTTCATTCCTTAAGTCAGTCACTTTATATGGTACACAAATGAGTCTAGACACACTGCATGGCATTAAGGCGGGCATGTTTTGGTCGTAAAAACATGCCGATTGTTTTAAGTTTTTCTCAAATAAGCGGCAAACTCTTGATTTCACTCTCAGGTGGGTGCAGCTTTTAATCTTCTGCTCTGACTTTGTCATTGTGTAATTTAAAGCTGAAGTCTGGGAAGAATGTTATACATCTTTAGCCACCAAAATTCTGACTAATTAAATGAAATGTTTGGTGTTTCAGGTGTTTTTCTGGTTGCCTTTGCGGCATGATGTCGGAAACCCATTATGAAAAGTAGTTTTGTTTCCACTTGACGTATTCTTCCTCTCCATTTTTACTTTGTTGTGGTCATGTGACAGCTTGGTGCACTTTAAAACGTTGTGACAGAACTCACTGAAGAGTAAAATCACTTCATTTAACACTGAACCTCAGAGGACCAGTGTGTATAGACTTAGGGGGATCTATAGACAGACATTTAATGTAATATGAAGTTGTTTTTTTTGCATACATCAACATTTGAATGAGGTCGTCATATCCTCAGAGTAAGAAGGTCCTCTCTTAAGTTGCCTGCCGTGCACACATGTTCCTACAGTAGCCCAGAATGGACAAACCAAACACTGGATACAGTGGGGCCCTTCTGCGGTGTTCTGCGGCTGCCAATCTGTTTTCTTATAGTAACGCGTGCCACTAAATGCCCCACACTTTTAAGGGAACTTAGATTATAACATTGGCAGAATTTTGTCTGTTTCTGATAATTTAATACCTCAAATGAGTCATTTGTACATTCAAGATGAACAATTTGTGTACACAAAAACTCTAATGGATGAAACAAAACCAAAGATTATCTTTAAATTGATAAATGATGTTATTAGCCCGCTTTATCTTTGATCAAAAACACACTTTTGTTCGGCCGTTAGCTTCAGCAAACAGTATTTTTAATGCTTTCACTACAGTAAGGTTGTGACTGCAGGACTTTTACATGTCGTGGAGTATTAGTAAGGAATCTGAATACTCAAACAAACAAGAAAAAGTCAGACATATGACTCTGTTTGATTATTTGTACAACTGACAAAGATCATGAATGACTAACACAGACGCACACACAGCACGAGGTGAGGTGTAACCTGACCTGAGTCACTGTCAATTAAAGTAGACAAACACCTGCAGCTCCTGTCACTCTGGATGCTCCGCGCGCTCCTGTCACATTTACGTAACCGCCTACGAGGAACAAAACGAGAAGATCTGGTTTGTGTCCTCTAACGCTGTGACGATGCCGTGTTTGGTTTTATCTCAGGTCGTCAGTCGTGTCACATTGGTGTGTCTTACGTGGATCAGAAAGTTATAAATCCATTTGTCCGGTTCTGTTGTCCTGTAAACTATGGTGAGTTTTTAAATCTCGTTTGTTCCCACTTAATCGGAAGAGAAATTGGTGATTTAAGATACAGATACAGTAAAATGATGCCTGTGTCTTACTAGAACCAGAATTAATAACTGCTACAATACTACATTAAATAGGCTAATAGAGCTTTTTAGTAGATAATACCACACTTCACTTTGACAGCTACAAGGCTTCGGCTGCTGCAAACAATTTGTCAGCCAGTTGAAATTAACTGTGATTTAGTGACAGACTTTTCTGATGTTTGACAAGAACTTCACGAGTATGTAATTGTGTGTACGTTTTCACAGAGGCCCATCTATCGGTATGAAGGTGATGGTTCTGTAGGTAGATCTTGTTATTTTAGTGCTTCTTACTTTAACATAACATTCCTTTTTGTTCGTGTGAACTATCATTTTGTGCATTCACAGTGTAGAATGAACTTTTCTGGAAGTGTCATCACCTATAGCCATTTTTACAAAGACTGGCATGCACAATGTACAGCTCTGGATAAAGTTCAGAGACCTCTGCAACAAGATGTTTTTCTCTGGTTCTATTTATAGGTTTGTGTTTGTGTAAAATTAACATTTGTGTTATTGTAAACAACATTTCTCTTACCTCCAAATAAAATATTCTCAATCAGGCCAATTTTGCAGAAAATAACGACCAGTTAAGAAAACCAAAAGATGTTTGTCAGAGCTCGAATAATGCAAAGAAAACAAGTTCATGTTGATGACATGATTATTTATTGGGCTTTTTTTGCCTTTATTGTTTAGTACAGCTGAAGAGAGACAGGAAGTGTGGGGAGCAGAGAGTGGGGGATGACATGCACCAAATGGATCGGCAGACCAGGAGTTGAGCCTGCGATCAGTGTGTCAAGGACTACAGCCTCTGTACATGGGGTGCCCGCTCTACCAACTGAGCCAAACCAGCGCCCCCACGTTCATTTTTAAACATCAGAATACTAATGTTTTAACTCAGGGAGAGTTCAGAGATCAATATCTGGTGGAATAACCTGTTTTTTTACTACAGCTTTTATGCATCTCTGCATGCTCTCCTCCAGTCTGTCACAGAGCTGTTGGGTGATGTTAGGCGTAGGGTGTTCGACGGCCTGTGACCATCCATCTTCCTCTTGATCACATTCAGGAGGTTTTCAGTCAGGTTCAGATCTGGATCGGGCTGGCCGTGCCTTGAGAGAGAGATGCTGGTTTAAGGAACATTTGGAGTGGTGTCTTAATTTTTTCTGGAGCTGTATATTGACCTGATATTTACCAATGAAAGTCATATTGGTATGTATTGATAGCTGCATACATGCTGTCCAATATGCACCAATTGTGTCATAAACTTATACACGCCACAGTGCTGAAAAAGATACTTGAATAAATAAGAAAACAAGCTGTCAGATAATTTCCTGCAGAGCGTACTTTAATATTTATGGAAATATTTTTGTATTTATTAATTAGCCACTTTGTCTATAAGTAAGCCTGCAATCTGAACATGACTAAAGTTCTTTGAGCCTAAAGATGTTGAAAATGTGTTTGTGTCCGAACCCGAAAGTATTCGACATACATTTGTATAAAGCAGATAAAAACAGCAAATTGTCACATAGAAGAGACTGGAGACGGTTTGTATTTAGAATTTGTGATGAATTGATTTTTGAAATTATAAACTAAAGTCTCAATGTATGAATGAACTCATTGGAAAGGTGCTCTAATTAGTTGAGAATAGCTTGCAGACTTAACACAGGGATGAACATGTGACAGCTAAATGGAAAAGGCTTTCACTGTTTTGTTTCTGAACGTGTAAATGTTTCTAGACAAAAGACGTCCTAAATTCATCTTATTTACAAGTCTTTTATTTTGAAAGATCTTCTCCCGTCATTCCAAACGAGGCGTCTTTGCCTGAGTTGAGATTGAGTGATTTTGCAGCTTGGTGTTTTTCCCTTCAGCTTTCTCAGGGCTGAAGGGAAAACACTGCTGTGGGTTAATGTGTAACTGTTCATGAAAAGCTTTCCATTACGTCCTTTTGTCTGCCTCATTAGCTGTTGTTCGGCCCTGAGCTGAAGGTCAGCTCCGGCTGAGGAGTGACCGGAGGTTGTTACCCGCATTAGCTCGCCATGCGCTTCACCTGGAGGCCCATCGCAGGGGTCAGTTCTGCCCAAACCGCCTAAAGTCCTGTTCCTCTTATAGGACACAGATCGTTTGGCTGTCATCTGAGGAAGTCGTCTAATCTTAGCCGTGAAACTTATCCCTCTCACCCAGAGGGGCTGCTGGGTAGAGGCTGGTTTTCAGGGGTCTTGTGGAGCCAGTCATGTTTGCTACCTGCGAGCAGTAGGAGGAAGTTAGAATGAGAGAGACAGGTAAGCTGCATGAGCTGATTGTTAGAGGAGCAGATCTCAGTGTTTGAAGGTCGTCAACCACACAGATATCCTGCAGCTTTACTTCATGCAACAGGCCTCAATAACACCTTGGTTTTACTGTGAACGTCACATTACTCAGGGGACACACATACTGAAAAACATGGCTGTTTGTTGGAATCGACTTGGAAAAGTTTCAGAAATGTAATGTGATGAGCTTCAGTGCCTGTTTTTAAACTCGGAGCTTCTGCATGTGACATGGAGGTCTTAAAAAAGTTTACTTTCAAGTGAGTCCACCAAGAGATTATGCAACAGGTTGAACGCTTTTTTTTTCTTCTATAGGATATTTGTAGACATGCTGCACGACTAGTTTAGTTAGTTAGTTAGTTAGTTTAATTTACAACTAGTCAAGTTGTAAATTATGAATACAAAGGTTGTAAAATAAGTAACAGAGGCTAATGTTGCTGCAATACAACAGAGTGGAGAGAATAAAGAAAAAAGTGCAGACTAGTCCTTTAAAATCAGCCCTTGTTTTGGACATGTTTTAATATTCATGCATTCAGGGAGGTTTCCAGTTTCCTCCTATGCCGCCCGTTGATCACTCGCTTCACATAGTTCCTATAAGATTCTGTAAAAAGCATTTCACTTGATTTAATTTGACTTTTATTCAACAAGGAATTCCCTGGAATTAAAACTTCTCTTTTCCGTGAGAAACTTGGCTAACGCAGCACAGCGGCTTAATTTTAATGACTAAAAAAACACAATAAAAACAAATCACAAACGAGACACACATGGAAAAGATCAAATCAAGCTCAATGATCTTTTTAATACAGCTTTTATGGAATACAGCATTTTCTCCTGCAGGATACAGGGCTGTGAAAGAGACGCAGTGATGTCCATAAATGGAAAACATACTATATTACAACCAAACATGCCGGGGGAGACGCTCTCCAAGCCAAAAAATAAATGCATGAATGTTTCAGTCTTGCAACCTTCATCACATTAGAGTTTCTGAATGAGCTAGCTGGTTCTGATGAGGCTCCAAGTTTGGGAGCTTCTTCCATACATCCGATTCTTCCTGATATCTGAGCGTTTCCTGCTCCTTCCTTCAGGTTTGTTTTCTGGCAGCACATGGAAGAGGACACGTGGGAGATGTTTGGTCAGTCTCATGTTTTGGCTCATTGGTTGTTTTTTGCATGAAATTTGCAAGAAGAGCTCGTGTTTGTGTTGAAGTTGGATCTTTGAGTTGGCATGTCTCTTTAAAAGCCGCACATGAACATGAAATATTTTCACCTGCTTTGTTCAGATGGGATTATGCTCCGAGGTAACGTGCATGAGGGTCACATTCCTCCTTTATGTGTCTATATGTGGTACGTTTCATATCCACCTTTCAGTAGAACATGCACAGGATATAATTTGATGCTGATAGATGTTTATGATGTAGGCCCTGTGTTTATACTGTCAGGACAGAGTCTGGGTCATGACAACGTCTTTATGTTGTTGATGCAAGTTACCTGTTTAACCCAGGGACGGCATGTTGACCCTTCAGGGCTTAAATGTTCCCTCAGATATTTATACATTATTAACATGTCTCAGAAGGAGGTGATATTTTCGATGCTGTTTGTCTGCAGGATCATGTCAAAATTCTGTGGCCAATTTTTTTGAAATTTGTTGGAAAGATGTAGCATGAAGCAAGAAATATCCCTCTACATTTGGGACCCAATCAGACTCGCATATAAGTAATTCTATCCACCTAATTGTAACAAAGGTGTGTAAATAATGGCAGATTCAACAATAACAACTAAACTTCATTTTTAGAGTTTGTCCTTGAGAACATAGTTCATGCTGTCATGTTCATGCTCTTATTTCAGTCCAAGATTTTGATGTTTGTCCTTATGAAGATGATAATAAAGTGTCCAATAATAGCATATTTTTACATAACTGCTGTAGTTTTTTAAATGCATCATGATATAAATCGTGGTGGCAGCAAAGGACCGAAGGCGGGAGTCGAGCCTGCAGCTGCAGCGTCAGGGACTGTAGATTCTGTATATGAAGCACCTGCTCTGCTGAGCTAAACCAGCGGCCCAAAAGAAAACCTTTAAAAGGCCAACAGTGAAGTGGTAAATTAAGTATGAATGCTAAAATATAACAATAGATATGAATCATTTAGTTTACTGTGAGCTCCTGTCTCTCATATTTAATGCGAGCTCAGAGTAAAGAGACTCCTTACAGCGTATCTGTTTGTGCTCTATTCATATCTCTCTCCTCTCTGCATCAGATCTATAATGAGTCCTCGGGATGACGCACTGTTAGGATTTAGACACATCTACTAAAAGACTAATGACATGGCTGTGCTGCTTTATTTGGGTGCATTCTGTACACATGGAGGTACAGGGGCTGCAGATGAGCGAGAGCTGCCTGCAGAGTGACTCCTGATGGAGTGACCCACTTTCTTATGTGTGAAGTTAGTCAGAGAGCAGCAGTGCTTCATGTTTATAGTAGGTTTACAGGTTTCGTGCATCAGCCTGATGAAGCACCTTGATTGATCACATGAATAACAAAACAAACCCTACGTTGTTCTTTTATTTCTGAATAGTTTCTCCACTGAACTCAGGTACAGACCTACTTGCTTGTTCATTATGTACACTTGGCTGAGACATCTACAGTTTAATATAACCCTGCAGTAATGCCCTGTTTTATAATAAGGTTTTTCACTGGGTTCAGGTTTTAGACACGCATCAGTTTAACTTTATGGCCATTTAGAGGATGTTTTTTTTATACTTAGACTACATCATGTAGTCTACTGATTGTAGGATTTATTGGAGGTACCAGAGGGAATGAATTTAAGCTTCATGGACCTGGGTTCATATTGCTGTCTTTGATAATAAGGGCCTACACAACCACAACTTCCTGTTAGAATATTTTAATTTATAGCTTTTTTGCTGTTTTACAGTTTGTGCTAATTTTCCTTAACTAAACAGATTTTGAAGTCCCTGCGGTTCTCAAAACATTGACAAGCCTGTCAAATATTTCCAGTTATACAGTAAAAACAAAATTAAAGTACTTATAAATGAGTTAGTAAGTAAACAAAATCCATGTTATTAATCAAAAAGGAATAAACCTCTGTTAAATCTCTTCTTCAGCAAGTTTCTATTCTACTTACATTTGCTGAATCTTACTCTTATTTTACCGAGGAGCCTTAAGGACCCTCCTAAAGACCACCAGGGGGCCTAGATCCCTCTTAAGAAGCTGGCGATCACCAGGGCAGAGGATCCAAGGTTGCTGGTCTTGCTGGTAAATAGAGCCTGAGGTCAGAGAGTGTATAAAAAGAGCCGGGCTGTATCGACTCTGTGAAACCATCTGAGGCAACCTTGTGTGCGTCTTGACTCCTCCAGATGCCCCTCTCTGTGGCCCATGAAGTCGACTTTCTTCCCCTCTTTTATTAGAGGAGAAAAGCTCTTTTGTTCCTGCTCATAATGTGTCCATTGATAATGAGCAGGCGGGTGCACACAGGACCTCTATGTTCATAAATGTCAGATGCAAACACACCTGTGAAAAAGCAGAGGTCAGCGCCACCACGCACAAAGAGAAAGGCCTTTGTGTGCGGTAACTTAAAAAACATGTCGGACGGAGACCTCTTGTGGGGTACGCTTCGGAAAAGTTCTCATTTTTTGACCCTTTTCTGTGTTATTCCTTTATATTTAAGCTTACCGCGCCAAGTTTATGGACAAAGAAGGTGTCAAAGTACTGAAGCAAAGTCTTAAATCAGCAGGTTGACGGAGCTAGAATCCTTATGTTTTGATATTACTGCATTTCGTTTTGTGACAACATTGACGCATTTCCCTACCTTTCTGATGTGCAGAGCTTTTTCTAATTGCTGTTTACCTGTGTGCAACTAACTTGCTGTGATTAACGTTGAGTGGATGTCTCTCTTTGTGTTCTCTCCCAGTTTGCAGGCTGCATGGTAATCTGGACTTGATGCATGGCAGTTGCATGACCGCAGTAGGTCTTGTTGTGGGACTGAGAGCACACAGCTGCAGCCATGGCTCAAACCATGCACGTGAATGGCAATGGCCCAGGTAAACAACCCTTTACTATCCATTATTGTTTGTCAAATGCATGTGTTGATGAAGCTGTAGCATGTTCTAATAAGTGAATAAGTGTTTTCTTCTGCCACTCGCACACTTTTACTCTCGCTCAATCATCACGGTTACATTGTAGATGGTTGGATTTAGTTTCCTCCTTTAGACACTGTTTAATAATAATAACATGCTTCTACATGTCAAATGATACCGCGCTGCCTCGTGAACAATATGTGCTCAGCCTTACTAGAATAAACATAGCACGCTAATGGTACAATGAGGCTAAATGTAGATTAGATATCCAGTTTCAGGCTTACATCAGGCATGTATATTTAACCAGTGAGCACATGCATCACATCTGCCTCTGTCTAAACACCTTACACAAGTGCACAAGCTGTCCCCTCCTGCATCAAGAGTTTAGAAGATGATTTGCAATATTTTGTGTCTGAATATTCCGTGATGTTTTGAGGCATTGAAGTATGACTTTAGCTGAGAAAAAAACCCTTCTTCTTCAAACTTATTCGCTCCTCCTCATGTTATTTCTGTTCCCCTCTGTGTGCATTCACTCAGCGCACATGTAGAGAAAGATTTCCACGCTTCAGTGTGAAATAAACGCTGTCAGCCGAGGAGCAGCTCTGAACACACACACCTGCAGACAGCTCACATTCCTGAGCAGACTAACAGGAGAGAGTGAAGCTCCTTGCTTCCAAATCCCTCCAGGAATGCACAGCATGCAGAGCAGACGCTTTCAGGACACCCGCACAACGTCCTCGGCGTCAGGGTTGTGTGCTTAGTGGTGGCAGTCTGAGATATGATACCTTTTTTAGTATGGAGAGCAAGGAAAATGTGCGGATTCGGTTCAGATGCTGCAAAGAGAAATGTGAATAATGCAGAGGAATGCTATGCTAACTCTGCTAACCTCCTCCCCCCCTGCAAAACTGTAAAAATGGCTCCTCTTCACAGTGTTGGCAGTTAACAACGTGGTCACCTGTTGCACTGAAAGAATTTCAAGATGAAAGCAAAACTCAAACTTTAGAGTAAAGATGCTCCTGTGTGCTCAGAAGTGGGTTAACTCACTCTTAATCAGGGGTCTCAGACTCAAGTCCTCAAGGATAAAATAATATCTGGCCCGTGAGATAATATCATATGTCTATCATAACTGGCCCGGAAAAATCCCAGAATGCACTGCAACAGCGGGCGCGCCAATCAAGAATTCCGAGCACCGGCTGTGTGAACCTCGAGCTTCAGGGTAGGGACCGTGTGATCAGACCCAGTGAGAGCTTTCCCAGACAGGCTGCGCCTGTGGAAGACTCAGGTGCAGCAAGGAAACTTGGGTCACTTTTCGACACCATGCAAGTCGATGACGCCTGTGCCTGGTGGTGTGGTCAGGTACCCTTGCAGGTCGTCTAGCACCACGCTGATGTAAATGGTTTCGAATGGTCTGACGTGAAACTTGGGTGCCTCTCAGCTCCCTTAAATGTGCCTGGAGTTGAGTGGCATTCATCATCCGGTTCCACAGGGCACTGTTCACAATGAAGCGGTCATCAGTGTGGGATGTGGCCAAAGGACGTCCACTTCTATGCCTTTCTGTGACTCTTCCAGTCTCTCTGTATCTCTGTTGCAACCTGCTGATGACACTCTGTGACAGTCTAAGCTCAGTGGCCACTTACGTCTGAGAACATCCTGTTTGAAGCCTTGCAATGACGAGGTACTGTTGATCAATTGTTAGGTGTCGTCTTGGTCTCATGATGTCAAAATGTGAACAACATGAAGAGGAGGACTGTTTAATTGAACCAGGAAATGTATTGGTTGATTCATGGATCAAACACCTGTTGTGAATTTTGCCATTAAGCTCCTTGTTACAGAACAGCAAGTGGTGCAGAAAGTACTGAAACATTGAACTGTTGGACTTTAGAGAAAGTCACATTAGGTTCACCTGTAAAGGCTATAGTACATTTTAGGTTCATCCTGAAATTTCACCCGGAAGCCGAATATCCCTAACTTTTTGTGAGTAGTGTATCTGTGTCAGCACACCTTCACTCCACCCTGAGTGTCCACAGCTCAGAACCTAACCACAATCATTAATGAAAAGATGCCAAGCATCTGGCTCTGGCAAACGGTCATAAGAGCAGATTGCACCTAAATATATTTACTTTTTGCACCTTTTCCTGTAATCACAGGGAGACTGCTTATGGTTGAAATATTTGCACATTTTCCAGATTGATCACATTTGAAATATTCTTATTTTCTTGATGGTGTTGTGAATGAAAAAAACAGAATATTTAAGATTTTCTTTAGAAAAATATTTTTATATAGTTTAAAATAGTTTTCTGGCTGTTTTTGATGCCTGTGATACAACTTTTTTTTGGAAATGACGCAGTGAAAAACTGCTGATAGAGAGGGAGACAAAAACTAATTAATGATGCTGATTTATTTTATCTTTCATTTGGTCTCATTTGTTTGATACCCTTGGTTTGTTCTGAATTCTATAAGATGTCTTTGGAGCAGTAAAGTTCATATTTCTGTTTGACTGATTTGTCATAATGACAATAATCAAATGTGTTTATGTCTGTTGTCCAAATAATGTTGACCCCATTCGGCCCTCGTCTTAGACCCAGTTTTTCATTTCGGGCCCCTCTCTGACTGAGTTTGTGACCCCTGCTCTAAATGATTAAGTATCTAGTTTGCCATTTAAGCAGAATCCAAGCTGAAATAGTCTGCTGGTCTTCCTCGCCATCATCTACGTTCAAGGTCTGGGCTGGTGCCTGAAGAACCACAGATACAGAGAGTATCATCAACAACTGCAGGCGTTCTTCACACTATATAGCTAACTCAGACAGATTGAGATCTGTTGTAGCTGGTGCCACAGAAAAGTGGGGAGGACAAGAGGAAATAAACCCATCGTGTTTTGTTATATTCCATTAATTGGCTACGTATAAGAAAGAAACACTACGGCACTAAAACCTTCCTCCCTCCTGCAGACTTGTTGTTTAAATAAACCCTGCAGAGGTTGCAGAGTCATGGCTCACAGCAGACCATGAATGCCACCAGTCTGACCACTTCTCTTTGGGTTTTCTGTCGGGCCAATAGGTCCAGCCCCCCCGCCTCGCTGCAGCTCATTCAAACCCACTGAAGTGGTTTTGTTTGTGCAGCGGGGACAGACCCAGCTGCCACTTAATATACCCCATGGTACTGTTTTCTGACTGTGCACCATCACTCACTTTCCTATTGTTTGTGTTGATGTAAGTGCTGTAAGCTTACAATAATGTGTGCCAAAGAGGGCAGGGTGCCGCTTAACTAAACAGGATCATTGTCTGTTTTATTAACTGAACTCGTAGTGTCTTAAACACAACAGTGTTTGACATATAGATGTGGAACTAGTTTGTTTAAGTGTCTTAAACCCGTTCATTGAAAGGTGCTTCCTGCAGCCTGTTGGGCTGAACAATGTTTCACTTAAGGATCAACAATAAATGGATGTACATTACAGAAGTCACTGAGGCAAATAAGTACATAAACCATTTTGTTAATGACTTATTGCTACTGGGATTGCATGCACAATGACTGCACTGTAACTTTAATAGTGACAGTCTTCCTCAGTGGAGGCTGATTTATTTGCAGTGCAACTGGAGAAAAAAAACCAACAATTTTGTTGGGCTTTTTTTTGCATTAATCAGCTGGTTAGTGTAGCTTATCTTTGCTAATCATAAGACTGGAGACGGGGAGACACAGATAGCCTGGGTCTCTGCAAAGGTCACAAAATCCCTTCACCAATAATTATAGTTTTTTAATTTGTTTAATCCCTTGAAAAACTGAAGCGTAAAAGTGACACACTTTAGTTTTATAGGTCTTATTTCTTTTTGCAGTCATCTTTTCCGTACGATTGAACAAAACCTGATAGAAACGTGTTCATTAGTTACTAGATTTCACTTATTTGGTGTTTAGTTCTTTTTAACTGCTCAGTCGTTCAATGTCCCTGTCATGCCAAAAGGCCAGCAAATCTAACAACATCCCCATCAGCCTCAGATGTACTAACTGTAAAGTGCTGATAATCAAATGTTAGCATGCTAACTAGCTAACCGACATGCCGGACTTGGTAGACCTACCTGCTGCATCTGCAGGTAGCAGGTGTTTAGAAGGATGTCAACAAATAGGCAGGACAGTGGCTGCAGACCTGCCCTCTCAGGCCGGCTCCCCTCTCACATGCAGTGCAGAACAAGCTGAGCCTTACGGAGCAGCTAGCATGACTGTGGACTCTTAGCCTCATTTAGATGATGTGAGGCATCATCTGCATAGACCTGGGAAAGTAATGCAGATTTATTGCAGAAACAAACGTTACTTTAACTCAGTGTTGTTCAGTTTCTGCACTTGCAGTTTGTTTTCTGCGCTGACGTATGTAGCATGTGTGCCTATGACCGCAAAGTAACAGTTTACAGCCTTTTTGCTTTGATGCATCTTGTTTTATTGCTCTTTCTTTCCCCTGCAGCTGCTCCTTTTTCTGTTTTAACACTT